>NC_091456.1:103156576-103756576 GCF_027789765.1 Dendropsophus ebraccatus
AAGCTTGGGATTTTTCCTCTTTTCAAATCCATTCCTGGCTTTGGCTTCAAATCTTTGGCCGATAATCTGTCAGAATCTTTCTGTGTAAATGGACCCTTAGACTGCTCACTGCTAGCATTGATCACTGCAGCTGAGCAGTGTTTTTGATTGACAGATGCCTCTACCTGTCCGGAACCTTGAGGATCAGAGTGCCGGTCCAATGGGGATCCGGACTGGGCTCTTGATCCTTATAAATGAAAGCAGAGCCAGTTTTTCCCTGCTGGCAATTAAGGTTCATCCCCTGATCCCAGCTCCCCCTGTCTACTCCTGCAATGCCCATTCCTAATTCCTCTGCTTGCTTTACTCATTACCTGACCTCCCACCTGACCTTTGACTATCCGTTTGATATCGGATTTTGTACTGCGTTGCCCGTTTGGTTCTGACTTGGCTTGTTGACTTCCCTTTATTGTGTTTGTCTCTGTCTTGTTCTGTGTTTCACTTATTCAGTATAGGTAACGTCTTCGTGGTTGTCCGTGGCTGCCTAGGGCTGATTAAGGCAAATAGGTAGGGACAGTGGGTGGGTTCAGGCTCAGGGCCCACTTGTCTTGTCCCTACCTCCCCGCCCTGACATTTACATAGAGGTTATATTGTTTGAAGTAAATTGTTGAGAGTCTGTGATAGCGGTGTAATACTGCGACTAGGCCATGTTAGATGCACCCAGGCATGCTTCCCCTGCTGTCCCAGTTGCATTCCAGAGGTGTTTGCATAATTTTCTGAGGTGTCATGGTGGACTTGGAAACCACTGGAGGTCAACAAGAAACAAGCATTTTTCACGTAAAGGTTTTAATGGGGTTCGATATTCGATCGTATAGTCCAACATTGCGGTCTGTTTGAATCCAATTTCAAGCTTTCGAATATTTCACTACTCGCTCATCTCTACATATGAATAATAACACAATTTTTTTTCCACTCATGGTTAGTGGTTGGGTGAAGACATATATTGTCAAACTACTGTGTTTTCTCTTTTTGAATCATAATGACAACCAAAAACATCCAAATCACCTTGATCAAAAGTTCACATACCTCAGTTCATAATACTGTGTATTGCCCCTCAGTTCATAATACTGTGTATTGCCCCCTCTAACATCAAAGACAGCGTGAAGTCTTTTGTGGTAGTTGTGGGCGAGGATACTGAGGTCAGGTGACTCAGATGGCCACTCCAGAACCTTTACTTTGTTCTGATATTAAAGGAATTGATAATGCCAGTAAGCAGTGTTCAAACTGTGAGTAACAAATGGAAAACAAGGGGCTCTGTAAAAACAAACCACAGTCAGGTAGACCAACAAAATTTCAGCCACAACTCCCAGGAAAATTGTTCGGGATGCAAAGAAAAACCCACAAACATAAGCCTAAATACAAGACTCTCTGAAAAATAGAGGTGTGGCTGTTTCAAGATGCACAATAAGGTGGCACTTGAAGAAAAATGGGCTGCATGGTCGAGTTGCCAGAAAGCTATTAATGCGCAAATGCTACAAAATATCTTGTCTACAATACACCAGACAGGACAGAGACAAGCCTCAAAACTTCTGGAACAAGGTCATTTGGAGTAATGAGACCAAAATCAAACTTTTTGGCCACATCCATAAATGTTACATTTGGAGAGGTGTCAACAAGGAACACCACTCGTACTGTAAAGCATGGGGGTGGATCGCTGATGTTTTGGGGATGTGTGAGCTACAAAAGGCACAGAAAACTTGGTCAAAGTTGAAGGAAAGATGAATGCAGCACATTATCAGCATATACTGGAGGAAAGTTTGCACTCATCAGCCCAGAAGCTGTGCATGGGATGTACTTGGGTGTTCCAACATGACAACGATACAAAACACAAGGCCAAGTTTATCGGTCATTGGCTACAGCAGAACAAAGTGAAGGTTGTGGATTGGCCATCTGAGTCTCCTGACCTCAATATCATTGAGACACTGTGGGGAGATCTCAAGCGTGCAAGACCCCAAGAATTTACAGGGACTGGAGACTTTTTGCAAAGAATAATGGGCAGCTTTACCATCTAAAAATAAAGAGGCTCATCCACAACTACCACAAAAGACTTCAAGTTGTCATTGATGTTAGAGGGGGCAATACATGGTATTAAAAACTAGGGTATGTAAACTTTTGATCAGGGTCATTTGGATGTTTTTGGTTGTCATTATTAGAAAACACAGTAGTTTGAAAATAAATGGCTTCACCAAACCACTAAACATGAGTAGAAAAAAAGCTTTTGTGTTATCATTCATACTCTCTGAAAAAAGGACAAGAAATTCTGCAGGGGTATGCAAACTTTTTAGCAAAACTGTATGTGTTTTTCAGCCTTCAGAGAAATGCAAAACAAAGCCCTGGTAACTTTCATACTAATTAAATGCTGCAAAGAGAACAAACAAATCTTCCGGATGGCAACTAATGCACACATTCCATGTATCAATCACCGCTGATTTGTGATTTGCTATTTATAACTACACATACCATTTCCTGTAAACATAGGAAACCATACAGTCTAACTATGCTTACAGTGAAAAAAAATCCAGCATTCAAACCTTTCCCTACTTGCACAGCTTCAATGTGTTTATCTTATTTATTTTCTTCCTTTTAATTATATAGCAGCAAAATATTCAGCAGTTTTCCAAACATATTGGTCAGTTATAAGAGGTTTATGAGAGGAGGCGACTTTCTCCATAATGACCATATGTGACAAACACTATGCAGTGTGAGCGCATTTTCATACATAGTAAAAAAAAAAAACTTCCGTTCTGCTGTACTGGCCAGATGATCTTCATTTCTGTTGAATTCAGATGTCGGCGCACCAGTGTGTGCCCGCATCCCAATTCAACATTGCGCACAAGGGAGAGAATAGCGGGCGCACAAAACTGACAAGTCAGTTTTCGTGCGGCCAGTTGGAATCCTGGCCAGAGTGTATATTGTGTGTATATGCTCCGTCTGGGATTCCCTCTAACTGCAGCACAATGTAAGTTTAGTATTAATCACGGCCGTTGTTGCAAATCGGCAACAAGGGCTGTGAATAATACTAAACTTAGGTTTTGTGCAGACCTGTATTTAGAGTTCATGCTGCCCTAGGCACTTTACATGCTGAGGCACTGGCAGGTTACATGCATGGTGTACACCCTGGCATTTGTGTGGCACTCTGCTTGATGCCCGGTCTTCTCGTCAAACAGACGTGATGGAGGAAGGAGGACGGGGACGTCTTTGTTTGGGCACCGCTTCTGTTCAGTGTCATACTGGGGTACCTGGGGCCCACCTGAGGAAATGATCCTTCAGGCATATTAATATAGAATCAGTGAGACATGACATGCTGACCTGCTCCTTTACTGGATTCATCTGTATCTGTGACAAATCCCTTGTGATCAACATTTTCAGTCGAACTAAAAGGAGTAGAGGGGCAGGGGGAAAGGCTGGGGGTCAGGGGGAGAGGCTGGGGGTTAGGCGGAGCAGTAGAGAGGCAGGGGTTAGCAGTAGGGGGGCAGCTGGGGGGAAGATGGAGCGGCCGGGGGCAGACAGAAGCAGGGAGAGCAAAGGCAGGTTGGGCAGGTCCCGTCACCCCCCAATGCAGCGCCGGGGCAAGCTTCCGGCACACACAGCCTGTATCACAGGCCGGAGGCTCAAAGCTGCAGCCCCGCAGTCCCGGATTTCTCCCCTGCTCAGCGGTGCACACATATGACGTTATCGCCTAACAGTAAAGAGGTTCGGGCTTCGCGGGGCTTCAGCTGTGAGCTTCCAGCTGTGTGTGCCGGAAGCTCGCCCCGGCACCCCGGTGATCAATAGCCCCCCCTTCTAGTGGCCAGAGGGAGAAAGCGCAGCAGTTTGCTTTTAACTATAAGCCTCATAGGCTTTAGTTAAAAGCATAAGGGTCTGCTAAGGGGGTGGGGCTTGACATCATGGTGGGGGGGTGGAGCTTCAGCGGCGGCCCTGAGACCTTTAACCAGCTGTCTGTGAGTGGCAGCTGTGCGTTCCTATACTGTTCTGGGAAAGGCCAGCCCGGGGGGCAGATGCCACCCTGCCCCCCAGCCCAGCCCACACCTGGTCACCAGAGTGGCATATCAGCAGCAACGTGGGAGCAAGGAAGGTAAGTACATGTTAGCTTGTTTTGTTGGGTGTTTTTTTGTACCCCCTGCAGGGACCATAACCTGAAAAATGTCCTGGAGCATCGTTATATTCAGGGACACTACGTGTGGCAGTAGTAAGTGCAAATGAAGATATATTAGTATTCCACCCAAACTGTCCTCATTCGATAAATTTATAAAATTGAAACAAAGATTTATCTTGTACTTATGAATTGTTATGTGCGTCTAATCGTACTGTTAAGCTTTCATTTATGACTAACTTGGAGAAGGAACTGGATGAAACTTTCACACCGTTGGAACAACGGTCTAAAGCTATACATTGACCTTGTATAAATCTAGAGCTTATGGAAAAAAAAGAAAAAAACACGTAAGGTTGTTCCTTGCCCATTCTAAACTTTCACATATGAACCCACAATATTAATTTACCTGTTAGAGAAGCTACAGTCAAAGGCCAACTCAGTTACACATACCTACTACTTGTCCTCAATTTCTCAACTGATTTCTCAACAGATATCTGAATTTACCACATCTTTATATCTAGATCCTGCTCTTGGGATACTACCGTACTTATTCAACTCCTCCACTCCAAATCACAGGTCCTGGGCACAGATCCAACAACAAAAATCATTATATAAAAGTAAGTAACATTTATTCAGACATGATGGGGGAGATTTATCAAAGGGTGTAAAATTTAGACTGGTGCAAACTACCCACTGCAACCAATCACAGCTCAGCTTTAGGCAGTGCTGAAAGGAAAGCTAAGCTGTGATTGGTTGCTGTGGGCAGTTTGCACCAGTCTAAATTTTACACCCTTTGATAAATCTCCCCCGATGTGTCACTTTGAGAAAGAAGCCGGACTGGCTTCAGAATGTGCCATGTCTAAATTATTTTTATCTGATGGCCTTCAGTATTGGATCTGCCCCCAGCACCTGTAATTTTGAGTGGAGGAGCTGAATCTGTATTGAGAATCCCGTGTGATGCCATGGGAGTGGCTGCGGTCCAATATTTGCAAGTGTTGTGCTTCTGCTTTTGCACAACCCAGCCAGGTGAGGGTTTCTCTGCGGTTTCTCTCACCCTCATTTATGTAATGATCCATGCTATGGAGAGTCATCTATTTTTCTGTACATATCAGCACAATCATAATCTCCTCCTTGTAGCTAGAATGGCAATAGTACACTGGCATACATCGTCATCTAGTCCTCCTTCCCAAGACAAAATGTTGGTATAGAAAGAGTTACATGATCTACAAGTACCTATCATCCCAAATTCCAATGTCAGCAGTGGCTTGAGTGCCCAATTCTACCACGTAAGCAACTGCAACATACTTGTAAACAGCATCAGCCACCGTTATCATGAAAAGTATTTTGTAATACTGATTGTTGTAGCTGCTGCACACGTATGTGCTTATGTGCTTTGTTTGCATGCGTTTTTTCATTGACTTCCATGATAAAAAAAGGATCCGTTTTTTTAACGTACACAAAAAATAGGTTGACTACGTTTGACAACAATGAAATGATAAAGTAATGCAAATAATTCAGTAACACAATGAAACTGCAATGTGTGAACACAGCCTAGATGTTCTGCAATAGATTTGGGCGGGGAATGTGCAGGGTGAAGGACTGTGATGAACAGCTGAGGGAAAGCACTACATTCTGGAACCTGTAGTACTGTGTACAACTGCTCAACCAGATACTGATTGTTGTGGCTGCTGCACACGTATGTGCTTATGGTCAACTAAACGGTTGCGTAAATAAACCAAACCACTTTATTCACATACTTCTGGAGTGCCGCCTTTTCCTTTAACCCTTTAGGTGTTATACATAAATTAAAGCAATGTGGTGGTAGAATTAAATTAATTACATTTATTTATTTTTAATATTCTATTGTTTTTCTTAACACTGCAGGTGAGAAAAGCAGGAATGCAATTGAATAATTCCATGAATCTTATAGTTTTTTTTTTACAATTATCCAATATGTGCCCCTAGGGCACTATGGGCATGACATGAAGGAGCACCTTCTTAACTCCATTTCTAATGCAGCATAACTTTATTCTGAAGTTCGGTACAATTATGATGATACTCAATTTATATACGTTTTAAGGTGTCACCATTAGTAGCAGATTATAACAGGTCTGTTTTGGCCAGTAGCTAAGGGCCCGTAGCTCCTGGGGGGCCCATGGCTGCCCAAAACAGACTTATACTTTCAGTGGTTTATTGTCTCCTGACTATAGTTCTGCCATGATTTGCAAAATAAATGAATAAATAAAAAAAAATTGCTGCTTTTTTACTTCGATTTTGAACAAATCAGGGCAAAACTTCAGCCAGGAGACAATTCAGTAACTTTAGAGAACATACTGAAGTCACTAACATGTGACTACGATGTCACTACAGGTCCTGTACAGTCTGCACTATAGAAAAGGGATTGGAGGAAGAGAGGGATATAGGGTGACCAGTCTGTGACCAGTCTGTGGTGGGGGCAGGACGGTACAGGGTGACCAGTCTAGGAAGGGGGCAAGGGGATACAGGGTAACCAGTCTGGGGTGAGGGTAGGGATACAATAAAGCAGGGTCATGGGAGCAGTGTGTGTATGTGAGGAACAGGGTATTTTGGTGCAATTTGGGGTCTGAATTTTGGGGGCCAGTGTCTGTATTAAGGGGTCTGGTTGAGATATGTAATAATGTTGTGAACTTAATTGGTAAGACAGGGGGGGGGGGGAGGGTAGTACATTATTTTATACTTTAACCCCTCGATGACACCCGTCTCCAGCCATAGAACAAAATTACACTGGGGCCCAAGCTGGAGATGAATCAGGAAGCTCTGCCTCGTTATTCACAGGTACAAACAGCAGGGGACCGAGACAATGGGGCCTCTGTTAAGGTATTTAGGCAAAAATTCCGAAATGGAAGTAATTTAGAAAATGAAGAGTGAGCACAGTGCTGCCTGATAATCATTTTGCATAAAACTTTACAGGTACTTGGTAAATATGACATTATCTATCCTGTACTATAAACACCACACTAGTGCTGCCATAGTTACAGTGGGGTGGGGGGGGCCCAAGCTTGGTGAACAGCGCGGGGCCTAGGGTAAAGTTAATCTTCCCCTGGTCACCATATTCTGAGAGCAGCAACTTATTTTTTTACCAACAAACTTGTACATCAGACAGGTTTTACCAACAGAGTTGATGTTTAAGGCTGGGTTCACTCTACGTTTTTTGCAATCTGTTTTTGAAACAAACGGATGCCTTTGTTTGCATCCGTTTTTTCATTGACTTCCATGATAAAAAAAGGATCCGTTTTTTTAACGTACACAAAAAATAGGTTGACTACGTTTGACAACAATGAAATGATAAAGTAATGCAAATAATTCAGTAACACAATGAAACTGCAATGTGTGAACACAGCCTAGATGTTCTGCAATAGATTTGGGCGGGGAATGTGCAGGGTGGGGGACTGTGATGGAACAGCTGAGGGAAAGCATTGCATTCTGGAAACTGTATTACTGTGTACAACTGCTCAACCAGAAACACAAAACAGAACAAAACCCCCCTAAACAAATGGATTTTTGGTAGTTTCAAAACTGGAATAGATAGGTAAGTAATGCTTTATGCCTCTGCAGAAGTTTAATTTTTTTTAACCTCTACCCGGAGTTCCCCTTTAACCTCTTAAGGACAGAGCCCAAAATGGCCTTAAGGAGTGGAGCAAATTTCAGGAATATGACCTGTGTCACTTTATCCATTAATAACTTCGGGATGCTTTTACCTATCCGGCAGATTCTGAGATTGTTTTCTCGTGACATGTTATACTTTATATTTCTGGTAAATCTGAGTCGATACTTGTAGTTTATCTTATAACGTGAAATAATTATGAAAAATTGCAATTTTCGAACTTTGAAATTTTCTGCTTGCAAGGAAAAGTTATGCCACATAAATTAGATAGGAAATAGCATTAGCAACATGTCTACTTTATGTTGGCAGCATTTATTAAACTTTCCTTCAATTTTTTAAGACAATAGAAAGCTTCAAAGCTTAGCAGCATTTTTCCAAATTTTCGCAAGAATTTCAAAATCAGATTTTGCAAGAGACCAGTTCGCGTTTGGAGAGGGGACTTTTTGTTATGAAGCCCCACAAAGCACCCCATTTCAGAAACTGCAACCCCCAAACTGTTCAAAATCAATTCCAGAAAGTTTTTTTCAACCCTTTAGGTGAGTCACAGAGATAAAAGCAAAGTGTGTCAGAAAATTTTAAATTTCAATTTTCTTTGTAGAAATTATATTGTGATTCAATATCTTTCATAATAGAAAACCTATTTACAGAGAAATGCAAAACAATTTTTATTGCCCCATTTCTGCAGTTTATAAAAATATACGATATGTGGCCCTATTGCGCTATTTGACTCAACCACAAGCCTCAGATGCAAAGCAGCGCCTAGTGAATTTTGAAGCCTCCATTACAATTGGCCAATTTTCAAGGTACCACTTCTGGTTGGCAGAGGCTCTGGGGTGCCAAAACCTAACAAACACCCCTAAAGGGACACCATTTAGGAAACTACACCCCTCGAGGAATGTAACAAGGTGTATAGTGACACATGGACCCCACTGGTGACAGACACAAATGTGGAACAATGTGCTGTGAAAATGAAAAATTAAATTTTTTACACTAAAACGTTGGCGTAAGTTTGAATTTTTCATGTTCACAAGGGGTTAAAAAAAAATGAACCCCTAATTATGTAGAGCAGTTTCCCCCGATTATAGGAGTACCCCGCATGTGGACACAAAGTGCAAAGCCGGTGCACGGAAAGCCTCCAAAGGGAAGGAGCGCAATTTGGTTTTTAGAAGCTGGATTTGGCCAGAAAGGAAGACGAAGGCCATGTCGGGTTTGCAGAGCTCCCGTTCTGCCAAAACATTGGAAACCCCCCACAAATTATCCCATTATGGAAACTACTCCCCTCAAAGAATGTTACAAGGGGTATAGTGAGCAGATTGACCCCACTGGTGACAGGCGCAATGTGCCGTGAAAATGAAAAATTTAAATTTTTTTACACTAAAACTTGGTCTAGCCTTAAATTTTTCAGGTTTACAAGGGGTTAAAAGACAAAAAAAACAAAACATAAAACTTGTAGAGCAATTTCCCTTGAGTACAAAAATACCCCACATGGGGACATATTGTGCCATGACAGCACAGGACACGCCTCCAAAGGGAAGTTGCACCATTTGTCTTTTGGAAACTGGATTTTGCCAGAAAGGAGGACGGAGGTCATGTCGGCTTTACAAAGCCTCCGTGCTGCCAAAACAGTGGAAACCCCTCACAAGTGACCCCATTATGGAAACTACACCCCTCAAGGAATCTAACAAGTGAGGATATGGACTCCACTGGTGACAGACATAAATGTGGAACAATGTGACATGAAAATGAAAACTTACATTTTTTTACACTAAAATGTTAGTGTAACTTTGAATTTTTCATGTTCACAAGGGGTTAAAAGAAAAAAATAACTGCTAATCATGTAGAGCAAATTCCCCGGATTATAGGGGTACCCCACAAGTGGACATAAACTACATAGCCGGCGCACGGAAAGCCTCCAAAGGGAAGGAGCGCAATTTGGATTTTGGAAGCTGGATATGGCCAGAATGGAGGACAAAGGGTTCGCAGAGCCCCCCCTACTGCCAAAACATTGTAAACCCCCCACAAGTGACCCCAACAAACTCAAGAATCTGTGGCTCCTACATGTCAGGGACTGGGGTCCAGGTGGGGTCACTTGAGGGGGCTTCCTAGGGCCTAGTCTTGGGGCGGCGCCTTTGGGGCTTGTCATCACTAAATGATGACGATGAGGAAGAAGAGGAAGGAAGAAGGAACGAACGAGGGATCTTCTTCTTCTCGCTCACTGGTTGTCTCAGTATAGGGGGCAATCCGGGCGTATACCTCCTTAGCCGAGAACAACCTGTGGGCCATTTTTTTTTTTCTCTAGGGTGCCTTCACACACACACCGGATCTGCAGCGGATTTCACGCTGCGGATTCACAGCGAAATCCACTGCGGATTCAAAGCGAAATCCGCTGCAGATCTAGTGTCAGTGCATCCCCATGAAAATACATACTCGCAGCAGGAATGACATCCCACTACGAGTATGTAAGTTAACCCCCGCTGGCCGGAGCATACATCACCTGCTCCCTGCTCCCAGCGTCTGCTCGTCCCGTGCAGCCAATCAGTGTGCTGGCCCGACGCAGCCACTGATTGGCTGAGCGAGACGTCCTGCTGAAAACCCAGGTGATGTATGTTCCGGCCAGCAGGGGGTTAACTTACATACTCGCTGTGAGTATGTATTCTCATAGGGATGCACTGACACTGGATCTGCAGCAGATTTCTCTGCAAATCCGCTGCAGATCCGGTGTGTGAAGGCAGCTTTAGAGGGGTGTGTAGTGTAAGTGTTATGCTTTTACACGTGTAAGTGTTAGTGTGTGTTTTATGTACTGTTTTTACATTTTGTGTGTGTTTTTGACTTTTTTTTTTACTTGGGGGGCACACAAAAAAGGATTTTTTTACTAAAAAATAAAAAAAAGCAAAGAAAAAAATTTACACTGAAAAAGAATAAAGGAGAGGGTAAGAGGAGAGGGTGGCAGGAGAGGGGTGGAAGGACGGAGGGCAGAGGGTGGCAGGAAAAAGGAAAGGGTGGCAGGGGAGAAGGAGGCAAGACGGAGGGTGGCAGGACAGAGGAGAGGGGGTGACACGAGAGGGGAGAGGGTGGCAGGAGAGAGTAATAGGAGAGGGTGGCAGTAGAGAGGATAGGGTAAGAGAAGAGAAGGTGGCCGGACAGAGGGTGGCAAGAGAAAGTAGATGGTGGCAGAAGAGGGGAGAGAGAGTGGAAGGAAAGAGGAGAGGGTGGCAGCGGAGAGGGTGGCAAGAGGAGAGTGTGGCAGGGGAAAGGGTGGCAGGAAGGAGAGGGTGCCAGCAGGGAGGGTGTAAGCAGGGGGAGGGTGCAAGCAGGGTGGGTGGCAGGAGGGTTAGGGTGCCAGCAGGGAGGGTGGCAGGAGAGAGGAAAGGGTGGCAGGAGAGGGGATAGGGTAAAAGAAGAGAAGGTGGCAGGACAGAGGGTGGCAAGAGAAAGTAGGGGGTGGCAGAAGAGGGGAGAGGGTGGCAGGAAAGAGGAGAGGGTGGCAGCAGAGAGGGTGGCAAGAGGAATGTGTGGCAGGGGAAAGGGTGACAGGAGGGTGTAAGCAGGGGGAGGGTGGCAGGAGGGTTAGGGTGCCATCAGGGGGAGGGTGCCAGCAGAGGGGATAGGGTAAAGAACAGAAGGTGGCAGGACAGAGGAGGGTGGCAAAAAAAATAGAGGGTGGCAGAAGAGGGGAGAGGGTGGCAGGAAAGAGGAGAGGGTGGCAGCGGAAAGGGTGGCAGGAGGGAGAGGGTGCCAGCAGGGAGGGTGGCAGGAAGGTTAGGGTGCCAGCAGGGAGGGTGGCAGGAGGGGGAGGGTGTCAGCAGGGAGGGTGGCAGGAGGGAAAGGGTGTCAGCAGAGAGGGTGGCAGGAGGGGGAGGGTGCCAGCAGGGAGGGTGGCAGGGTGTCAGCAGGGAGAGTGGCAGGGTGCCAGCAGAAGGGGTAGCAGGAGGGGGAGGGTGCCAGTAGAGAGGGAGACAGGAGGGGGAGGGTGTCAGCAGGGAAGGTGGCAATAACAGAGGAGGCAGGGGCACACGGGGGGGGGCTGACTAGGAAGCAGGCGGCAGCAACGGCAGAGGGGGGGCAGCAGGGGGACAAACATGGGAGGAGGCCATCATAACTGAGCAGCAACGCTATGGAAGAGGCGGGGGCAGCATGGAGACACACGGGGGAGGAGGCGGCATACCGGAGGCAGCGGGGGAACACGCTGGCAGCAGGTAAAGGACACGATTCTTCTCTGCGAGCAGAGAATAAGATTCACCTGTGATTGTCCAGCCGGTGGTTACCGGCCAATCACAGGCGATCTGGGGCACATCATACCCAGGCACATGATGCCCAGGCACTGCGGTGATTGGTGCTGTCTCGGACACAGGAAGATGGCTGCTGTAGTAAACAGCAGCCATCTTCCCGCAATCGCAACCTGGCAGCCCGCGGCAGCCGCTTAAAGGACCAGCGTACGCGTACGTCATGGGTCCTCAAGAGGTTAAAGGGGTTTTCTGTCCAAAATAAAGCTATCCGCAGAATAGCTCACCAGTCACTGATCAGCTGTTGAGAGCCTGTACTACACAGTTAGCGAGACCAGAAGCAGTTTGTCTCCATTCACTGTGTAGCAGTGGCAACCTGTGACTACAGCTCAGCTCCCGTTGAAGTGAACAGGAGCTAAATTGCAGATACAGGTTGCTACCACTACACAGTAAACATGGAAAACTCTGGTCAATGTGCAATGCAGGCACCAAACAGCTGATTAGCTGAGGTGTCAGCACCCCGCTAATCAGAGACTCATGTACTGTCCTGTGAATAGCTCATTAGTTTATTTTGCCAAGAAAACCCCTTTAGGGTACGTTCACACCTACCGGACTCGCAGCTGATTTTCTGCTGCGGATCCGCAGCAGATTTCATTTAAATAACTGAACAAAGCATCAAATCTGCACCATCAAATCTGCTGCGGATCCTGTAGGTGTGAAGGCACCCTTAGGGTGCCTTCACACCTACCGGATCTGCAGCGGATTTTCTGCTGCGGATCCGCATCAGATCTGCAGCGGATTTGACTAAATGAATGCACACAGCATTAAATCCGCACTGTAAAATCCGCTGCGGATAGGGTGTGTGTGAAAGCACCCTCAAGGTGAGTTCAAACGTGAAGGATCTGCAGATTTGAAGCTGCAAATTTGCTTTGAATCTGCCAAAAAATCTGCTGCAGATCCTGTATGTGTGAACCCAGCCTTAAAGAGGTTATCCCATTCAGGAAAAAAGATGTAAACTAATACATTATGTAAAGTTAAACATATTTAAAATGTACGACCCATAGAGATGAGCGAACCTCGAGCATGCTCGAGTCCATCCGAACCCGAACTTTCGGCATTTGATTAGTGGTGGCTGCTGAAGTTGGATAAAGCCCTAAGGCTATGTGGAAAACATGGATATAGTCATTGGCTGTATCCATGTTTTCCAGACAACCTTAGAGCTTTATCCAAGTTCAGCAGCCCCAGCTAATCAAATGCCGAACGTTCGGGTTCGGATGGACTCGAACCGGAACCCGGTTCGCTCATCTCTAACGACCAAGCATGCTCAGTTCAACTGCAATTACCAAGTATTAGCAGTTGGTCCCCATTGTGCCTGCAAGCAAAGGGGAAAAGTGATCAGATGCATGAGGGAGAAAAACAGTAGAGTGATGTAAGGTACTTTGCTGAAAAAAAAAATTAAAACAGCACATTTGAACTCTTTTACATACATGTATGTGGTACACATATGATTTTACCAACTTTGCCTTATGTGACAACCTCTTTAACAGCACTAGTGGGTGCCCCTATAAGAATACCATCTCTACCAACTATTGTAGTACAAGACATATAGCCTCATAATAATCACATGAATAGCCTGCTCTATGTTTACAAGGATAAAGCGTTTATTTGATATTTAGCTGTCAGGTTATTAAAATACTAAGGGACATGATTGCCTCAGTAATGTGCACCTATCCGTACAAAGCTGGTCAATAGGTCCTATTTCAGTTACATCTCCACATAAAGAATTCTTTAGGAGAGATCAAAGGTCACCAGTTATAAAAGAAGAAAACATTTTCTGTGCACACATTAAACAGTATGTGAACAAAGTACTCTCCAGTAATGCTTACCTTTAGGTTTTTTTTTTTCATTCAGGCGATAGAGCTCTGTAATAAAATGTTGTTATTCATGTGCAGCATTGGCGAGTCAACAATACACTGTTTTTATCAGCGCCCTAATATGTTGCAGCTATTTTCTGAGCCGAATATTTAGAGAGAAATTTATGTAGACCTGCATTTTACACACCAGTCCTAAAAAGCACCTGTCATTAGAAAAAAAAAAAAAACTTTTGACATGCCTGAAGGCCCTATTACACCAACAGATCTGACGACAGATTATCTGTCAAAGATTTGAAGCCAAACCCAGGAATAGATTTGAAAAGAGGAGAAATCCAGTCTTTCCTTTATGACCTGTTCTCTGATTATAGTCTGTTCCTGGGTTTGGCTTCAAATCTTTAGCAGATAATCTGCTGTCAGATCTGTTGGTGTAATAGGGCCTTGAGTGTTCAGACCGCGACCAATCAGAAAGAAAGACATAAGAAAAGTCTGTTCTCTCCTGGCTCTGTGTTATGTGACCTGGACAACCGCATAATATAATAAGTATAATAAGTATAATATAAGTCCTGATTGGTCACAGTGTGAATACTCAGACCCTGACTAATCGAACTTTTGACATGTCTCTGTGGCAGCGATTTGAGGGGCTTATAAGGGACTACATCCAGAAATATGTAGTGGGCAATAGTATTATAAGTGATATCCAGCATGGTTTTACTAAGGACAGAAGTTGTCAAACCAACTTAATATGTTTTTATAAAGAGGTGAGAAGAGGCCTGAATAGGGGGGTGACTGCGGATCTAGTGTATCTGGATTTTGTAGAAGTGGTTGACACAGTTCCTCATGGGTATCTGATGGGTTATGGTCTATGGCAGTGATTTTCAACCTTTTTTGAGCCGCGGCACACTTTTTATACTTAAAAAATCCCGGGGCACACCACCAACCAAAATGGCCCAAAATGACACTAAAACAGTACATATTATACATATAGTTAATAATATAGATTCTAAATGTATTTATACTAACTCAGTGTGAAACCTGGGCCTGTTTTCTTCTCCCCCCTGTGCTTCTCTCCTGTGCTTCTCTCCACTATACTTCTCCCCCCTGTGCTTCTCTCCCCCATGCTTCTCTCCACCATACTTCTCCCCCCTGCTTCTCTCCCCCGTGCTTCTCTCCACCATACCTCTCTCCCTCCTGCTTCTCTCCACCAAACTTCTCTCCCCCATGCTTCTCTCCGCTGTTTCTCTCCCCCATCCCCATGTTTCTCTCCCCTGTTTCTCCCCCATCCCCAGGTTTCTCTCCCCCATTGTTTTCTCCTGTTTCACAGGGGAACCATAGTTTGGGGAACTTTTACTGCGGCACACCAAACCATGTGTCGCGGCACACTAGTGTGTCGCGGCACACTAGTGTGCCACGGCACACTGGTTGAAAATCACTGGTCTATGGGTTTATAAAGTTTAGTTTTTAACTGGATTTAAAACTGGTTTAATGATCTTATGTAGAGAGTGGTGGTGAATGATTACTACTCTGAATGGTCCCTGGCAATAAGTGGTGTACCCCAAGGGTCAGTACTGGGCCCCCTTCTGTTTAACTTATTTAGTAATGATATTGAGAATGGTATTAACAGCAATGTTTCTATCTTTGCAGATGACACCAAGCTTTGTAGTACAGTACAGTCTATGGAGGATGTGCAGATGTTACAGGATGACTTAGGGTGGTATTACATGGGCCGAGCAGGGCCTGATAATACCTGCAAATGAGCGCCGATTTGCTAGATCGTTGCTCGTTTACTGGGCCTATTACACGGCCCGATAATCGTTTGACAAGAGCTGCAAGGACATCGTTACCGATGTCCTTGCAGCCCTTGCTAAACTGGCATACATTACCCATCCACGTTCCAGGGCTGCTCCTGCTGTCCGCTTCTCCTGGGGTCCCGTGCGCGCTCTAGATTCACAGCGGCCTGTCAGCTGGTAGGCCGCTTAGCCAATCACAGGCCGGGACCGCCGCGGCCTGTGATTGGCTGAGCGGCCTAACAGCTGACAGGCCGCTGTGAAGCTAGAGCGCAAGCGGGACCCCGGAAGAAGCGGACGGCAGCAGCAGCCCTGGAACGTGGATGGGTAATGTATATCGTTAGTCGCCGGCCACGCACTGCTATTACACGTAGCGATGCGCGGTCGGCGCCCCACAAAAATAGGGTCTAACCTATATCAACGATCAGATTTTATTCCACTGCGAGTATGTAACCCAGCCCCTTTAACCCCCCGCAGCCTGGAGCATTCTTTACCTGCTCTGCGCCGCAGCTGAATGGGAGGCTCCCAGCGGTCCCGCTCAGCCAATCAGTGCACAGCAAATTTCGCTGCAAACTGGCAGGGTGAAATCCGCTGCAAATCTTGTACGTTTGAAGCTACCCTTAGGAAAGATTTGGGAGACTGCAATCCATTAGATTGGCCAGTCCTAGCAAAATGAACTGATTCAGCCACTATTTATCCGTTGTGTTTGGTCAGCTTTAGGGTCTGTCCACATGTACAGACTCGCAGCATAAATCTCTGAAAAACTGCTGCGAGTATGTAATTCTGCCGCCCCTTAACCCTTTCGGCTCCCGCTCTGCTGCGTGTATACATTACCTGTCTCCTTGCTGCGCGGGGTCCCGGCTAAGCAACACACTGATTGGCTGGGAGGGACAGCAGTACGCCGGGACCCTGTGCAGCAAGGAAACAGGTAATACACGCAGCAGAGCGGGAGCCGAAGGGGTTAAGGGGGCGTTAAAATTACATACTCGCAGCAGTGTTTCAGACAGCTACGAGTATGTAGTGACAAGGAACTGCCAGGACCTGCCAGACTTACCGCGAGATTTATGCTGCGAGTCTGTATGTGTGGACAGACCCTAAGGTCCTTTTACATTAAACAATCTTTGGCTGTCAGCAGCCGCAAACAAGCACAGATTGGTGATTGCACAGCACAACTAATCGAGCGCCTGGGCCTGATCACTGTATCATTCGTGCAACCATTTAAATACTGTATATTGCTATCACGTTCATGAATGTGTTAATTCTTTGGACGGACGATGGAATGCGCCCATGCATAGAATGGATTCTATGACACGGGCAGAGATGCGCGCACCCGCCACAGTACACGAGCGAGCTAAGAGTAGGTTTAAACCGAGAAATAGGTGAGGAATTAGGTAAGGAATTGAAGAGGAATCCGCTCTTATTTCAGCTTGAAATTCCTCCCGTAAAATATGTACAGAGCAATGTCCCATTGTGTTCAATGGGATTTCTGCTCTGTTGTTCACACTGCAGAATTTCCAAGCAGAATTTTCTGCAGCTGATCTGCTTTCTGCACCAAGGGTGCGTGCACACTGAGCAATTCTCGCGGAATTCCGCCCGAATTCCGCCATAAAAAGCGGGTGGAATCCGCGTGGAATTCCGCCCGTGTAAATGCAACATTGCTCCTTCCATAGAGAAAAATGGGATTTCCGACTGCCCGTGCACACAGAGTAAATTTCCGTCCGGAATTCCGAGCGGATTCCGTGCAGAATCCACATTCCGCCCAAAGAATGTACATGTCAATTCTTTATATACACCTATAAAAAAAAATATTTATGGATCTGGTACCAACAGTTGTTCTACCACCTCATGCCATACATTTATATGATACAGCAGATTATTATTCATAGCATTCTTTAACATAAGATCCCTGAGCTGAGCGGTCCCAACATTTTCTTGGGACACCTATATACACCTATAAAAAAAAATATTTATGGATCTGGTACCAACAGTTGTTCTACCACCTCATGCCATACATTTATATGATACAGCAGATTATTATTCATAGCATTCTTTAACATAAGGTCCCTGAGCTGAGCGGTCCCAACATTTTCTTGGGACACCTTTAGATGAGATATTATTTTATGGGATGATTCCTTATTCCCCGCCAACTCCATCAGAGGAAATTCATGTGTGACCTCATCATACACATCAACCTTTTTAATATTATCCTTATCAGGATTATTAATAACCAGGGTAGTCTCTAGTGTACAGTGGATACACTATATCCCCACCTGCTTCCAGGCAGGGAAGACCCGGCAGGAACGCACGTAAGACGTCCTTCTCCCGGCTAGTCTGTCAAAGGAACCTTCCACTGCCTAGTACCATTCCACCAGGCTCACCAATTCATTGGCACACTGGGAGTCTTCCTAAACAACCCAGCATTGTACAGCCCTTGGCGGTGTTTGGATGAACTGGTCCATTATGACTCTTTCCACCATATGTGCTGGGTTGGAGCCATTTTTGTACAAGATCGAACTGGTCAAATATGGGAGGCTTGTCTTTATTGTAAGCCCAGTGTGGCACATGTTGGGCTCAGACAGATAGATTCACACCTAGGCAAACAAGTATCTAAGCTTTCAGTTTGATGTAGTCTTTAGGGTAATCAAAATAGGCCTTCTAAGGTTTCCCGGTCAGATAAGGTGCCAGGATATTCACACATAGCTCTGGCAGTAAATTTTCCCTCTTGAAAAGGGTCAAAAAGGCCTCACCAGGTGTCATGTTTTGTAGCGTGTCTCTCGCTGATTTTCGGGTTCTGGCATTGTCCTCTTTCCCTCTTTGGGTTGTCTTGGTCAGAGCAGCAAGCTGGCAGGCCAGGAGTTGCTTGGTCTCCTGCTGGGCCTGCATGGCCTCTAGGTGGGTTCTCTGCCGCTGGGCGCTGGTTTTCTGCTGCTGGAGGTTTTATCAGCTCCTTAATGCTGAGAGTTTGCACCCCTGCCACAGCTTTAACCCAGCACATTCAAAGTCTTCATGTCATTATATACCCACTGTGATTCTTCCAGAAGTGCTTGCCCCCTCCACCACTTGTGGGGAAGGGTGGTGCACATGACAAAGAACCTTGCTTTAGGCACATAGAATTTTTTAAAAACATCTCTTATTTTATTCCAAATATATTCCAAAACATCATAATAAAAAGTAGATAGGCTGGACATTAGGGCTGGGCGGTATACCGCAAAAATATTGATACCGTCACTGGCGTCGGTTAACCTTAACTTAGCCAGGACGGTATTTGCGGTATTTTTGCATTTTATCTCCCTGTCAAAGTGCCCCCTCCCTGCGCCCATCCTGTCAGAGAGCCCACTCCCCGCACCGGTCCTGTCAGATACCAGGTCAAGAGCCCCCCCCCCTTGTCCCGCTGCACCTGTCCCATCCAAGCATCCACCCCACCCGTCAAGTCAGGTGTCCCTGCACCCACAGGACATTGACACGTGCAGCGCTCGCCGGCCAGGTGTGGGGGGGGGGGCGCACAGACGGGACGATCCATCCCCCTTATATAGTCATACACACCTATCGGCCCCCCACATAGTCATACACCCCTATCCCTATGTGACCCCCTGTGTATACACATCCTGTAGAGGCTGTATACCTGTATACACATGTCCAGGTCTCTGCTGAGACCCCTTAATAATGACAAATAATAATAATAATAGACTAACCACGGGTTGCTGCTCAGTGAGTTCTTTTTAACTTTTTTGAATCAAAATATCTCCAGTTTGGCATGGCAAGTGGGTGTGGTTTGCAAAAAGAGGCGTGTCATAATTATTGTTCAATTATCGTTACCGCTGCTACATGTGCGATTAACCACGATATTGATTTAGATCATTATCGCACAGCCCTATTGGACTTAATATAACTTACCCTGCATAGACAAATTTACAGATTTCAGAATGCTTTATTTGTCCCATAGAGGGGTAGCCCACTGAACGCCAAGAGATCTTATATGCCAGTTATCCTTTTCTACTCTTCTACTCATGGAGTCTTGTGTTATTTTTATTTCTTAATTTATTTTTTCCTCCAGTAGTCAAGGCTGGGAAACCATGTCCCCCGATCTCATAAACCCCTAAAGGTCAAAAAAGCCTTCTCTATCTTCAGCTGGCACTGTAGTCCCCCATTTATTCTTTAAGTCCGATCACTACACTCTATTCGTGTAACATTTCATACATAAGGGTCCTCTTAATCCTGCTCCACATCAACCTTTTCATTCTTTTCATAACAGCGACATGGGTCCCGTCCCTTTAACAGCGACATGGGTCCCGTCCCTTTAACAGCGACATGAGTTTCGTCCCTCTAACAGCGACATGGGTCCTTTTAAGAGCGACTTAGGTGCCTTTAAGATGGACTTGGGTCCCGTCCCTTTAAGAGCGACTTGGGTCCCGTCCCGTTAAGAGCGACATGGGTCCTTCCCCTTTAAGAGCGACTTGGGTCCGGTCCCTTTAAGAGCGACTTGGGTCCCTTTAACCCCTTAAGGACGGAGCCAATTTTTGTTTTTCCATTTTAGTTTTTACCTCCTTATGTTTAAAGGGCCATAGCACTTGCAAAAAATAAGGGCTCATGTGGGTTTCTAGGTGGAAAAATGCATCACTAATTGTACTTTGCAATGGCAGGCTGAATTTTTGCATAAAGTACACTGCGAAACCAGGAAAAAATTCAATGTGTGGTGAAATTGAACAAAAAAACGCATTTCTTTTTGGGGGGGAATTTGTTATTAGACCATTCGCCCTGGGGTAAAACTGACTTGTTAGCCATGTTCCTCAAGTCGTTACGATTACAACGATATATAACATGTATAACTTTTCTTTTATCTGATGGCCTGTAAAAAATTCAAACCATTGTTAACAAATATATGTTCCTTAAAATCGCTCCGTTCCCAGGCTTATAGCGCTTTTATCCTTTGGTCTATGAAGCTGTGTGAGGTGTCATTTTTTGCGCCATGGTGTTTACTTTCTATCGGTACCTTGATTGTGCATATACGACTTTTTGATCGCTTTTTATTACATTTTTTCTGGATTTAATGCGACAAAAAATGCACAATTTTGCACTTTGGGATTTTTTGCGCTTACACCGTTTGCCGTGCGAGATCAGGAATGTGATTAATTAATAGTTCGGGCGATTACCTAACATGTTTATGTATTTATTTTTATAAAAAACATGGGAAAAGGGGGGTGATTCTGACTTTTATTAGGGGAGGGGGCTTTTTACTAATAATAACACTTTTTTTTTTTTTTACACTTATACTAGAAGCTTCTAGTATAAGTAATACTGATCCCTCATTGAGATCTTTGCTGTATAGTTATACAGCAAAGATCAATGAGATCGGCACTCGGATGCTTTCGGTGCCGAGCCGGGATCAGCGCAGTTTTGGCGGAGACCCCGGCCGGCACCAGTCACGAAGATCGCTCCTCCAGGACAACATCCCGGAGGAGCGATCTCCGCCACTAGACACCAGGGAAGTGCTGCATCCGGTAATCGGATGCAGCTGTCATCTTTGACAGCTGCATCTGATTACTGTATTAGCGGGCACCGCGAACGGACCGTGCCCGCTAATACCCGTGGTCCCGGGCTACAAGCGGCACCCGGGGCTGCGGCGGTTCAGAGCGGGGTTGCCACGCGGCCCCGCTCTGAACACCTCTCGGGGACATGATGACATCATATGTCCCTAAGAGGTTAAACCCTAGGCGACCCTGGGCGTACCTGCATGTCCTGGGCCACCTAGGGATGTTCAGAGCGAGCAGTGCCGGGCAGCAGCCCCGCTCTGAACCGCCGCTCATAGTCTGGTCCAATCGCCGCGCACGCTAATTAAGTAATCGGATGCAGCTGTCAAAGTTGACAGCTGCACCCGATTACTTACTGCAGCCCATCCCTGGTGTCTAGTGGGGTGGATCGCCCTCCCGGGACGTTGTCCCGGAGGAGCGATCCGCACATCTGGCTCAAGCCAGGGTCTGCGCCGTAATGCAATCCAGTGCCTATCTCATTGATCTATTCTATATAACTATACAGCATAGTTCTCAATGACAGATCAGTGTGCTTATACTAGAAGTGGGTCTCCAAGTGAAAAATGCAACTGCTATGGCCTTAGGAAAAAACAAAAACGCGACATGGGTCCCGTCCCTTTAAGAGCGACTCGGGTCCCGTCCCTTTAGGAGCGACTCGGGTCCCGTCCCTTTAGGAGCGACTCGGGTCCCGTCCCTTTAGGAGCGACTCGGGTCCCGTCCCTTTAGGAGCGACTCGGGTCCCGTCCCTTTAGGAGCGACTCGGGTCCCGTCCCTTTAGGAGCGACTCGGGTCCCGTCCCTTTAGGAGCGACTCGGGTCCCGTCCCTTTAGGAGCGACTCGGGTCCCTTCCCTTTAGGAGCGACTGGGGTCCCGTCCCTTTAGGAGCGACTCGGGTCCCGTCCCTTTAGGAGCGACTCGGGTCCCGTCCCTTTAGGAGCGACTCGGGTCCCGTCCCTTTAGGAGCGACTCGGGTCCCGTCCCTTTAGGAGCGACTCGGGTCCCGTCCCTTTAGGAGCGACTCGGGTCCCGTCCCTTTAGGAGCGACTCGGGTCCCGTCCCTTTAGGAGCGACTCGGGTCCCGTCCCTTTAGGAGCGACTCGGGTCCCGTCCCTTTAAGAGCGACATGAGTCCCGTCCCTTTAAGAGCGACATGGGTCCCGTCCCTTTAAGAGCGACATGGGTCCCGTCCCTTTAAGAGCGACATGGGTCCCGTCCCTTTAAGAGCGACATGGGTCCCGTCCCTTTAAGAGCGACTTGGGTCCCGTCCCTTTAAGAGCGACATGGGTCCCGTCCCTTTAAGAGCGACATGGGTCCCGTCCCTTTAAGAGCGACATGGGTCCCGTCCCTTTAAGAGCGACATGGGTCCCGTCCCTTTAAGAGCGACTTGGGTGGCTTTAAAGGGGTATTCCCCCCCCAAAATCATTTTTGCATTAATACGTTGCCCACCCGTAGCTTTCCATCTTTTCAATATAAAGTTATGGATTTTGCACAGTTTGGCTGTTATCTAGATGCACTCACCCCCACCGTTTGCATAGAATCATCAGATCTCAGTCCAACCCGACACACTCCCTGCTTCTGGCCCGCACCCTCCGAGACGGCATCACGTGTCCTCCCTCTCTTCAATGGGCTGGCTTCTAACCCTGCCTATTGAAGTGAGGGAGGACACTGACAGCTGCTGCTGCTGTCTCCCGACTGCCTACCCCCAGGTCACCTGTGTGCCCCCTCGCACACCTGTGTGCCCCCTCGCACACCTGTGGCCCTCACACTGTGCCCCCTGACGTTGCTGCCCCCCCCTTCCCTCCGGGACACACCGGCACCACAACCCCCCGTTCTCACCCGCGGCACCACCACCCCCGTTCCCACCCACAGCACCTCGGCCCACGACTCCCGCCCCCCCAGTCTCATCTGTGGCACAGCTGGCACCCCCGGACCCCACACAGCTCAGTACAGAACCCCCCGCCGCCGGCTACTCTGCTTGGTTGCCGGGATGCGGGGGGTGCTATGCGGCGCTCAGTAATCGATCCGATCCCCCCCTCCGATACCAAATACATCACCCCCTCATCAGATCTGCAGCGCCGGGCCATCTCTCAGCTTCCATCACAGCAGCAGCAGCAGCTCACCATGCTCCGTCCCGCACAGAACGCTGTGGGCTGCTGCTGTGATGGAAGCTGAGAGACGGCCCGGCGCTGTAGATCTGATGAGGGGGTGATGTATTTGGTATCGGAGGGGGGGGGGGGGGAAATCGGATCGATTATTGAGCGCCGCATAGCACCCCCCACATCCCGGCAACCAAGCAGAGTAGCCGGCGGCGGGGGTGCTGTACTGAGCTGTGTGGGGTCCGAGGGTGTTGGTACCGCGGCTCCCTGCCAGCTGTGCCACAGATGAGACTGGGGGGGCGGGAGTCGTGGGCTGAGGTGCTGTGGGTGGGAACGGGGGTGGTGGTGCCCCAGGCGAGACCGGGGCACCACCCCTTACATCTCTCTCCCCCCCTTCACATCTCCCTCACCTCCACCCCCCCTCACATCTCTCTCCCCCCTTCACATCTCTCCCCCCCACCTTCACCTCCTCT
This sequence comes from Dendropsophus ebraccatus, assembly GCF_027789765.1. Classification (NCBI taxonomy): domain Eukaryota; kingdom Metazoa; phylum Chordata; class Amphibia; order Anura; family Hylidae; genus Dendropsophus; species Dendropsophus ebraccatus. The sequence goes on from NC_091456.1 coordinate 103,180,326, forward strand.
CTCCCTCCCACCTCCATCTCCCCCATCACCTCCTCTCTCCTCCATCTTCATCTCCTCTCTCCCTCCCTCCTCCATATAGATATATAGGATCATTGTACTTCTCAACTCAACCCACGGCACCCAACCCCCCCCCCCCACGCACGGTTTACCGGCTGACCTGCGGCCCCCCTCACTCAACTAAACTCTGCTATGCAACGCACTCAACTCTTGCTATGCAACGCACTCAACTCTGCTATGCAATGCACTCAACTCTGTTATATCTTGTGGATATCAGCTCTGCTACATCATGGACCAATCAGACGTAAGCATTGCATGATGGGAGATGTAGTTTTCTGGCTGGAGCCATGTTGGATATAGTTCGGCTTTCTAAAAAACTTGTAACTCAGGAACGGAAGCAGCTAGAAAGACGGGAGATGGCTCAAAATTCTCAGGGGGGACTTGGTGAGTAACACCAGCTAGGTTTGGGAGCATTTTATTTTTTTAAATCTTGGGGGGAATACCCCTTTAAGAGCAACTTGGGTCCCGTCCGTCCGTTTAACCCTTTGAGGACCGGGCCAATTTAAATTTTTGCGTTTTCGTTTTTCCCTCCATGTGCTTAAAAAGCCATAGCAGTTGCATTTTTTTCACCTAGAAGCCCACATGAGCCCTTATTTTTTTATTTGTTTTTTCGCCTAGGGGTTAAGAGCAACTTGAATACCGTCCCTTTTAGAGCGACTTGGGTCCTGTCCCTTTAAGAGCAACTTGGGTACCAGCTCTTTAAGAGCGGCTTGGGGACAGTTTCTTTAAGAGCAGCTCTGCTACTTATAATGGTAAAGATCCTTGCTCGGTTACCATGACAATCTTATGCTGCGTTTACACGTAACGATTATCGTGGAATTTGCGCGATAACGGTCGAATTGGAACGATAATCGTACGTGTAAATCGTACATCGTGATCTTTCATCAGGTCAGCAAATCGTCGTTCATTGTACGCAAAAAAATCGCAAATCGTTCCGTGTGAACAGTCGTTCGCCGATTTAACTAATGTGTGAGATAGGCTTAAACGATCGCAAAACAATCGCAGTGCGAATTTTCGTACGATATATCGTACCGTCTAAACGCTGATCGTTATAAAAAAAAAATCGTAAATCCGACATCGCTAATCATACGATCGGGCCAATAATCGTTACGTGTAAACGCAGCATTACTCATGTCAGTGAGACAAAATCGTTAGGGACCTTCCATCTTCTACATCTTCTATTGGCCAATAGTGGACATGTGACTGAGTGGATATTGTGAGGCATTCCAATGGGCTATTATTTACTATGGGAAATTAGGGGTTTTTAAATGTAAAGCAGCCGGATGTGTGGATTGCTCCTCCGGGACAACTTTGACAGCTGCATGCGATTACTTAATTAGCGGACACAGCGATTGGACTGTACCCGCTAATCGCCGTGGTCCCGGGCTACGAGCGGCACCTGTGCGCAAAGAGGTTTGGGCTGTATTAATCGCAGAAGAATGGCGGGAAGAAGAAGAAGAAACGGAAGAAGAAAACGGATTACAATATAGTACTTAATAATAATCTTGCTGACCATATAGTGAAATTCTTTTAACTGTAATGTAACCCATCATTGGCCATCCATTTCATGTATTTCAAGTATTATGGGGCTCTCATAATACCTGTGAAAGAAACCCGGTTGATCCACACCACACCTGAGACATGCAGGATTATACTTTTATTTTTTCAGTGTAAAATATAACCTATAATTAATAAAAAATAAAAAAAATGATGGCATCCTGTAAAATTTTTCCTTAGGCTGTGTTCACACAGTGTAGGTGTTGTAGAAATCATGGCCTTTGTTGCAAATTACAACAAGAGCCGTGATCTATACAGCACACACGTTGTATGAGAAAGCATAGAATCCCGGCCACAGTGTATACACATAGTACATATATACATATACATAGTATACACTTCGGCCAGGATTTCTAGCGGCGCTGCAAGAAACTGTCATGTCGTTCATTGAATAGCGGCCGCAGATAACCCTGTCAGTTCACACAATGAAGCGAGCAGCTCTGGCTCCAGCCGCACGCTCCATTGTGAGCAGCAGGGAATCCTGATGGTGGGGGCACTCGTGGATGCGTCCGCATCCGAATTCAACAGCGCTGAAGATCATCCTGCAGTACCGGCCGGGTCACTTATCTGACACCAGCCAGGTCACGGAACGGCCGGTGTCATACACCATATGAACATAGCCTCATACAGGAAAGTGACTTCTGACCCCTTCACAGGGAGCAGTAGGAATTCCCTGTTTACAAATGACTGGAAGGGCCGAAGATGTTATCCGAACTGTCAGAACATGGGTGCTGGAGGACGTACAGGTCCGAGTTGCCATCTACCTTCCCTGCACTGGTGTGGGGAGGGTAATAATAGGGTAAGGGACAGAGTGGGTCCTTGAATAATGGGCGCTAGCTGGCTAACTCATGGCCAGTGCGGTCTGCTTGCCCCCAGGCTAAATTTTCGCCAGCCAGCCCCTGACTATAATGCTGGTTTAGCTGAAAATTTCTTGTATATAATGCACTGTTCAGTATAGCACCATTCGCACTGTACTGTTAGGGATAAAAAATGGCATTTTTCAATGTAATAAATGAGTATGTAGGTAAAAAATTTAAAATTTTGGTGGGTGCTGAACCATTAACACATTTACATATTTCCTATGGGAAGATATGCTCAGTCCAAAACTGCCTTCTGAAACAATTAAGTTCGGAAAGAAAACAAAAAAACACCCAAACAACCCCAACCGAGGTTACCACTGGGTATATATATATATATATATATATATATATTTAAAGGCCCTCTGTGTAGCAAATAGACTAGCACCCTTTGTATAACATCCCCCTATGTAGTATAGCCCCCTTTGTGTAGTACCCCCCTCTATGTGGCATCACCCTATACAGAATAGCCCCCTCCCTGTAGCATCCCCTATATAGAATAGCCCCCTCTCCGTCAGTGGCGGATTAAATGTACCCTGGGCCCCGGGCTGTCCACCCAACCTGGGCCCCCCCCCCCCCAGTCAATTCGCCCACATTATAATCTGCTACTGCGTCCCCCCCCCCCACACTGTCCTCAATAAACACTGCCTGCCTGCCTCCCCTCCCTGCTGGCCCCAATAAACATAATGTTTGGTCCCTTGCTGCTACCCCCAGTAAGCATTGCCCACCCCACCTCCACTGCCCCCAATAAACATATCGCCACCTCACCTGGTCCCCTGATGTTGCCCCCCCCCCCAAGGTCACAGCAGCACAGAGGATGTCAGGAGAGGAGGGTGCTGATCTTATAGGAGAGGTCCAAGCAGCACAGAGGATGTCAGGAGAAGAGGGTGCTGATCTTATAGGAGAGGTCCGAGCAGCACAGAGGATGTCAGGAGAGAAGGGGGGTTAATCCTATAGAAGATAGTCCCCCTTTATAGATGGTCTCCCTCTTTCCCCCTCTATAGATGGTCCCCCCTCTTTCCCCCCTTATAGATGGTCCCCCTCTTCCCCCCTTATAGATGGTCCCCCTCTTCCCCCCTTATAGATGGTACCCCCTCTTTCCCCCTTATAGCTGGTCCCCTCTTTCCCCCTTATAGCTGGTCCCCCTCTTCCCTCTCCCCCCTTATAGCTGGTCCTCCTTTCCCCCCTTATAGCTGGTCCCCCCTCTTCCCTCTCCCCCCTTATAGCTGGTCCTCCTTTCCCCCCTTATAGATGGTCCCCCTCTCCCCCCTCCCTCATAGATGGTCCCCCTCTCCCCCCTCCCTTATAGATGGTCCCCTCTCCCCCCCTCCCTTATAGATGGTCCCCCTCTCCCCCCCCCCCTTTATAGATGTCCCCCTCTTTCCCCCCTTTATAGATGGTCCCCCTCTCCCCCCTCCCTTATAGATGGTTCCCCTCTCCCCCCTCCCTTTATAGATGGTCCCCCTCTTTCCCCCCCCCTTATAGCTGGTCCCCCTCTTTCCCCCCCTTATAGCTGGTCCTCCTTTCCCCCCTTATAGATGGTCCCCCTTTCCCCCCCCTCCCTTATAGATAGTCCCCCTCTCCCCCCCTCCCTTATTAGATAGTCCCCCTCTCCCCCCTCCCTTTATAGATGGTCCCCCTCTCCCCCTCCCTTTATAGATGGTCCCCCTCTCCCCCCTCCCTTTATAGATGGTCCCCCTCTTTCCCCCTCCCTTTATAGATGGTCCCCCTCTTTCCCCCCCTTATAGCTGGTCCTCCTTTCCCCCCTTATAGATGGTCCCCCTCTCCCCCCCTCCCTTTTAGATAGTCCCCCTCTCCCCCCTCCCTTATAGATGGTCCCCCTTTCCCCCCTCCCTTATAGATGGTCCCCCTCTCCCCCCTCCTTATAGATGGTCCCCCTCTCCCCCCTCCCTTGTAGATTGTCCCCCTCTCCCCCCTCCCTTTAGATGGTCCCCCCTCTCCCCCTCCCTTTATAGATGGTCCCCCTCTTTCCCCCCTTATAGCTGGTCCTCCTTTCCCCCCTTATAGATGGTCCCCCTCTCCCCCCCCTCCCTTATAGATAGTCCCCCTCTCCCCCCTCCCTTATAGATAGTCCCCCTCTCCCCCTCCCTTATAGATAGTCCCCCTCTCCCCCCTCCCTTATAGATAGTCCCCCTCTCCCCCCTCCCTTATAGATGGTCCCCCTTTCCCCCCTCCCTTATAGATGGTCCCCCTTTCCCCCCTCCCTTATAGATGGTCCCCCCTCTTTCCCCCCCTTATAGCTGGTCCTCCTTTCCCCCCTTATAGCTGCCCCCCCCCCTTATAGATGCCCCCCAGTGAGTAAATAACACAAAAATAACAAAATACAACTCACCTACCCTGCGTTCCCCCGTCGATCCTCTCTCCGTCTGATGCGCGGCTGCCAGGTGTGTCTGGTCCTCTCCCCGGCAGCGCGCGCATCACACAGCTCCTAGTGCCGCCTGGGCCCTGACTTCCGGTACGTGCGCTCCCAGTACCGGAAGTCAGGGCCCCAGGCGGCACTAGGAGCTGTGTGATGCGCACACTGCCGGGGAGAGGACCGGACACCCCAGGCAGCCGCGCATCAGACGGAGGCAGACGGAGACTCTTGTGACCGCAAGCGAAACAATGCTTGCGGTCACAAGAGTGCAGTGGCGAGGGGGCCTCCCGGGCGGCATTATAATGTGGGCGGCAAGGCACGGGCCCCGGGCGGCCGCCCAAACCGCCTACATTATAATCCGCCATTGCTCTCTGTACATAACTTTCTCCTATATAGAATAGCCCCCTCTGTAGTTTCCTCCTATATAGAAAAGCCCCCCCTCTGTAACTTCCTCCTATATAGAATAGCCCCTCCTCTGTATCTTCCTCCTATATAGAATAGCCCCCTCTCTGTAGCTTCCTCCTATATACAATAGCTCCCTCTATGTAGCATCCCCTATATAGAATAGCCCCCTCCCTGTAGATAGCTTCCTCCTATATAGAATAGCCCCCTCTCTGTAGCTTCCTCCTATATAGAATAGCCCCCTCTCTGTAGATAGCTTCCTCCTGTATAGAATAGCCCCCTCTCTGTAGCATTCCCTATATAGAATAGCCCCCCTCTCTGTAGCTTTCTCCTATATAGAATAGTCCCCTCTATGTAGATAGCTTCCTACTATATAGAATAGCCCCCTCTCTGTAGCTTACTCTTATATAGAATAGCCCCCTCTCTGTAGCATCCCCTCCTATATAGCATAGCCCCCTCTCTGTAGATAGCTTCCTCCTATATAGAATAGCCCCCTCCTATATAGAATAGCCCCCTCTCTGTAGATAGCTTCCTCCTATATAGAATAGCCCCCTCTCTGTAGCTTCCTCGTATATAGAATAGCCATCTCTCTGCAGATAGCTTCCTTCTATATAGAATAGCCCCCCCCCTTTGTAGCTTCCTCCTATATAGAATAGCCCCCTCTCTGTAGCATCCCCTCCTATATAGCATAGTCCCCTTTCTGTAGCTTCCTCCCCTCCATGTAGAATAGGCAGCCCCCATGTGAAAAACAAAATAAAAAAAGTAAACTCGCCTGTCACATCGCTCCCCAGCAGTGTCTCTCTCCTCCCCCAACGACGTCTGTGTCCTCTTCTCTCCCGGCCTCTGCTCCTCGCTCAGCTGCGGCTGGCGTTCAGGAAGTCAGCTAGGCCAGAGGGCGCTGTGGCAGACGTGCCTACGTGCTGCACGTCTGCTGCTAAAGAGGAATATTTTAAAGAGGCCGAGCGGCCTGATAAAAGAGGCGGTGGCTGTTGCCGTTCGGTGAGCTTGGGGGACTGGACCGGGAGGGCAGAGGTGAGCAGCGTCATTATTATAATGAGGGCAATCTTACTGGACCCCCCGGAGCCCAGGGCCCCGGATGGTTGCCCAATTGCCCTCATTATAATCCGCCTATGAGTGCAATTCTGAAACACATTACTGCACGCCCAGACTTTTTTGGTTTGTTTGCAGGCTAGTATAAAAAGTTGGTTTATTTGTCTATGTTAGGGTGCGTTTACACTGAAGGCTGGAAACACACATGGCAGTTTTTGGAAAACTGTCACAGCAGTTTTTGTACCAAAACCAGGAAAGAATCCAACAGGAAATTGAAGTACAAGTCCTCTTATATATTTTCCATCCCTTTTATATCCTCTTCTGGTTTTGCCACAAAAACAGCTGTGTCAGTTTTCCTAAGAACTGCCATTTGTGAAACCAGCATAATAAGAGTGAAAGCTAAAATATACACTGGCATTCAACAGAACTGCGTGCATCCATATTTGTGACAACAGTATGAAGGACATTTAGGGGCACATCTATCAAGCTTTGCACCTAGCACACACTTCAATATAATTGAAAATATTTGTGCAAGTACCCCCGTGCGCGAAAAATGTTTTTATTCAAGCTTGCGCCATATGTGTGGAGAAAGAGGCCAGGAAGGGGGCACACCATTGTGTGCAAACTTTACCAACATTTTCATCTGGAAAAGGCCAAAAACAAACTTAGGCTATGTTTCCACACAGTATTTTTGCTCAGAATTTTAGTCAGTATTTTGCAACCAAAACCAGGAGTGGGTTGAAAACACAAAAAAGGCTCTGTTCACACACTGTTGAAATTGAGTTATTTTAAAACAACGGCCTATAGTGGGGTCAGCAGCCAGGGGGCCATCTACTTTAGTGGGGCAGCAGCCAGAAGGCCATCCACTATAGTGGGGGCAGCAGCCAGAGGGCCATCTACTATAGTGGGGGCAGCAGCAAGAGGGACATCTACTATAGTGGGGGCAGCAGCCAGAGGGCCATCTACTATAATGGGGGCAGCAGCCAGGGGCAGGGTAGCCATCAGGAATTTTTGCGACCCAGGTTGGGTGGACAACTCAGGGTACATTTAGTCCGCCTCTGGATGCTGAAGCTGCTCTCTTCCAAAAGAACTCTAAGAGTGCCTTCGCACACACCGGATCCCCCTGCCGCAGTATACAATACCTGCTCTGCGATCCGGCTTGCTTTAGGGCAGTGTTTCTCAACCCTAGTCCTCAAGACCCCCCAACAGGTCATGTTTTTAGGATTTCACAGGTGATATAATTATAGTCAGTGCACCAGTAACTGCCACAGCTGTTTGTTGTATGGGATATACGAAAAACATGACCTGTTGGTGGGTCTTGAGGACTGGAGTTGAGAAACACTGCTTTAGGGGTTCCCGTCTGCTGGGCCCTCTCAGCCAGTGTGCTGCCCCGCCTCAGACACTGATTGGCTGAGCAGGCCGTACAGCCAAAAAAGCCAGAGCGGGGAGGAGGCGATGTATACTCCGACCGTCGGATGTCAATCCAGCTGAGGGTATGTATTCTCATAGGGATGCACCAACACTGGACTATTAGACAGCACGGGGGATAGTATCTCTATTGGGACAGCACAGAGGACAGTATCACTATTGGACAGCACAGGGGACAGTATCACTATTGGACAGCACAGAGGACAGTATCACTATTGGGACAGCACAGAGGACAGTATCACTATTGGGACAGCACAGAGGACAGTATCACTATTGGGACAGCACAGAGGACAGTATCACTATTGGGACAGCACAGAGGACAGTATCACTATTGGACAGCACAGGGGACAGTATCACTATTGGGACAGCACAGAGGACAGTATCACTATTGGGACAGTATCACTATTGGGACAGTATCACTATTGGGACAGAACAGAGGAAAGTATCTCTATTGGGACAGAACAAAGGAAAGTATTACTATTGTAACAGCACAGAGGACAGTATCACTAGGGGGACAGTATCACTATTGGGACAGCACAGGGGACAGTGTTGCTATTGGGACAGCATATCTATAGGGACAGCACAGGGGACAATGTTGCTATTGGGACAGCACATAGGACAGTTTCTCTATTTGGACAGCACAGGGGACCGTATTACCATTGGGACAGCACCAGGGATCAAATTACCATTGGAACAGCAGCGGGACAGTATTACTATGGGGACAGTATTACTGTAGGGACAGTAAGGGGACAGTATTACTATAGGGACAGCACAGGAGGACAGTATTACCATGGGGACAGTACAAGGGACAGTAGTACTATGGGAAGAGCAGAGGGAACAGTATTACTATGGGGACCGCACAGGGGACAGTATTACTATGGGGACAGCATTACAGTGGGGACAGAGCACAGGGGACAGAATTACTGTGGGGACAGAGCACAGGGGACAGTAGTACTATGGGGACAGTATTTCTTTTGGGACAGAGCACAGGAGACAGTTACTATGGGGACAGAGCACAGGGGACAGTATTACCATTGGGATAGAGCACAGGGGACAGTATTTCTATTGGGACAGAGCACCGGGGACATTATTACTACTGGGACAGAGCAGGGGGCATTATTACTATATGGGGGCACAGAAGGGGATCCTACATACAGGGGGCAACCCACATACCTACTGACCTTACTGCACATAACACAAAAGTGGAATGAAGTAGACATGAATTGTAGCTAAAAGAATTCATCATGGTGTTTCCAGGTCAAATGGAGAGGAAAAGGAAAGTGACACCTCAGATCAAAGAAGTGACCAGTGAGTCACTAAATGACTTTTGAAAGGTTGGGCAACGCTACTCTATGCAATAATACACACACTGCTTCTTTCTTGCACCAACCCAATCAGACAATCCCAATCCCCCCCCTCCTGGCATCACTCGGGAGGGGGTTGGAGGCGCTTTTATCAAGATTCGCCACATAGTCTCAAACTATGGCATACTAGCTTTACACGGGAGAGGGCTTTTTATCTTGAAATAAAGCTGGATTTCTCTTCTGAGTAATATTTGCAGTCTATTGGCCAAGTGGATTGGGGCTGGGTAATATGGGCAAAAAAATAAAATCTGGGTTTTTAAATTTTTTTTGCCAATTCTCTATTTAAATTTCGATTTTTTTTTTTTTTTTGCTTTTTTATTTTTTGCTAAATAAACAGAACCTTTTTGTCCTTGCAGCGTCAGATACTATTTTAATGGTGTTTGAGACAGCAACTGTATTGCTTTCCACTGTAACAGTGCTCCCCCTGTGCCCCCATGTAGTAGACAAGCCCTCTCTGCACCCCATATAAGTAGTTTTACCAAATATGTGACACTTTGTGCCCCATATAGTACATGAGATCTTCTTTGTGCCTCCATCTAGGTAGAGTGTTGTAGTGGAGGTACAGTAGATAAGGAGTGTAGTAACACAGGTATAGATGAGTGTTTTGTCAGTGCCTGCTGGGGGTTGTAGTGTTGCAGGTTACCTGTCAGTGAATGCTGGGGGTTGTAGTGTTGCCGCAGGTTATCGGTCAGTGTATGCTGGAAGTTGTAGTGTTGTCCAAGGCTAACTGTAAGTACGTGCTGGGAGTTGTAGTTTTGTCACCTGCTAGCTGTGAGTACATGCTGAGAGTTGTAGTGTTGTCGCTGGTTACCTTTCAGTACGTGCTGGGAGTTGTAGTTTTATTGCAGGCTAGCTGTGAGTTGGGAGTAAATGTTGGGAGTTGTAGTGTTGTTGCAGGTTACCTGTCAATAATGCTGGGAGTTGTAGTGTTGTCGCAGGCTAGCTGTCAGTGCATGTTGGGAGTTGTAGTGTTGTTGCAGGTTATGTCAGTGTATGCCGGGAGTTGAAGTGCTGTCCCAGGCTAGCTGTCAGTGTATGTTGGGAGTTGTAGGTTTTATTGCAGGCTAGCTGTGAGTAAATGTTGGGAGTTGTAGTGTTGTCGCAGGTTACCTGTCAGTGTTTGCCGGGAGTTGTAGTGCTGTCCCAGGCTAGCTGTCAGTGCTGTACAGATACTCCAGAATTGTATCAGCCTGAACACTGCTTTTAGAGCAGAATGGTGGTCCATAACCTATACAACCAGCTGTTAACAAGGGAAGAAAAGAGCAGCATATCAAGAGAAAGAGGCATGTTTGCTAAATGAATGTGTCTGCTAACATATTTACCTTCAAATTTCCTACAAGTTTATTTGTGTTAGTTGAAATGGGAATACCTCTTAAGGCTATGTTCACATAACATTTTTTTTAAAGACAAGAATTCTGTTGTTAGCAATTAAAACATTGGCTGTTCTCCTCATAAAAAATAGCTGCATTGAAATCAATGCAAACTGCGGCCGTTGTTCACATAGTGTATTAAACAACGATCGTTGTTCACTACAGCCACGGAAATAATTGACACATCAATCATTCTGGCTGTAGTACATTGAAATCAATGTTTTTAGGGCAACAACGGCCGCTACTACGGCCTTTGTTTTTACGTGCCGAACAACGTCCGTTTTTCATGCACTGTGTGAACATGGCCTTAGGGTCTATTCCTACGTAAAGAAGCTGCAGATTTTATATGTTCATTTAGTTACATTGATACCTAAACATCAAATCTGCTGCCAATATGTACTCGTACATACTGTAGACTTAAAAAAAAAGAAGAAAAAAAATAGTTTTAATCGGTCAGAATTCTGAGTCCTCCATTGATCACTAAAACAATTGTTCCCGGTCGGTTCTCCTCAGAAAGTGTATGGATTTCATAAAAGTGATGGGTACACGAGATGTAACAGTCAGGTGACTTCTTCTGCCCCTTTGTTTTAGTAACTTATGGGGGGACTCAGCACCGGACCCCAAAACGTCTGAGATCTCACTATAAGCCCCTCAGCATTTCAGAAGCAGTTACTGCATGTGGCCGAGCACCACCACCACCGCCATACCACCACCACCATAGCCATACCACCACCACCGCCATAGCCATACCACCACCACCATCATAGCGATACCACCACCACCATACCACCACCATAGCCATAGCCATACCACCACCACCATCATAGCCATACCACCACCACCATACCACCACCACCATAGCCATACCACCACCACCAGATTGTGTATTTTGGCCCGTGATTTCTAGGTTCCTCACATGAGTGCAGTTGTTCCGCCAGCCATACCCCCAGCCTTGCACAGCCCTGAGGAATACACAGGTACTACAACAGCAACAGGTGACAAAACAATCAGTGTAGTGTTAATGATTATACCGTACTGTATATTCTCACATTTTTTGTTTTATTTTTTAACCTTAAAAAACTTCCTTATAAATACTACTACTAATCACCTCTGCCTTCAGTAGTGGAGTGTAGCCGCAATAGGTTGTGTAACTCTGCGGCCTGGCTTTCCTTCAGGTACTTTCCCAGGCGCCGCCGGTCGTGCAGTTGTCACACTATCCCTTGTGCCATGCATCGCTCTATACATTACAGGCAGAGCAGCGCGGCGGGTAATTTGCAGACCTCCCCTCGATTAGTTGGCCATTTATGAACTCCTCCGCTGACTGCTGCTGATGTGCACTTACACACTGTCCCTATCTTTACGTGTTTGCAGACGCTCCCTTTAAAGGTTAGTCCTCCCGTACACTCTAGTATTACGAGGTTGGAAGTTTGCCGACTCTCCCTGGATTGTGGCCAATGAGGTACCCCCTTGCGTGGAGGCTCCGCCCTTCGCTTAGATCCCAAGTTTCATCTCCGAGAAAAAGCAGCGGAGACAGTGGGGGTAAGAGTGGGGTACAGCGGGGTACACTGGCAGTAGGCGGGGTGCGGAGCGGGGAGGTCTACAGCCGGCTTATACCATGGCTATCACTGGGGGGCAATGCCAGGGGCCTGAGATGGTGTTGTGGGGGGGAGGGGTGCTGCTAAGGATGACGTGGTTGGGGGTGCACGGGCAGGAGGCAGAGCTGCTGGGCACAGGTGGGAATAGGGGTGACGGCATGTGGTGGGGCAGTCCAGGCGGGCCGGGGCATGCGGAGCGGTGACACTGGTTACTGGGTGGGGTGCGCCGTGTCTACAGGACGGAGCAGCAGACAAGTGCCCCGGGATCAGCCGGTCCTCCCAGCGGGCTGCCCCGGGGCTCAGTGTCCGCCAGACAAGTGCGCCGCCCCGGAGCGTCTCTACAGGGGCAGGGGGCTGGCAGGAGGCCCATGGGGCCAGGTGGTCGGGCCATACAGCATGGTGTGGAGGCCTGGGAGCTCCCCAGCCGGGCCCTGCCTCAGCAAGTGCTGCCACCCCTGCCTGGCGCCGGGGCTGTGCCTACTACTACTTCGTAGTACATGAAGTGGTGGGCTAGCCTGCTATCCCTGGAGTTACATGTAGCAGGCCCTCTCTCCATGGTGGTGGATTGTCCACAGACAAATGGGGGGTCAAGAAAATGATTAAAAAAATCCTGATAAGATACCATGGCTGCTATAGGTGTATGGTGATGTCACACAGTAGCCACAATTCCCTAGTCACTAGCCCATATCACCTGCTGTCATTGCTCCCGGGCCTCTGTAGTAGTTTGTTTCTAGCCCCAATATGAAATGTCTCTGGATCATGTGATACTATAATAGACATTGCCAGGTGTGGGGCAGCGCCATGTTTGTAGGGGAAATACCAGGGAAGGTTTCTCTGTCATACAGATAGTAGCAGAATGAGCCCGGGGCCTCCCAGGTGACCAGTCTGTGGGAAACCATTGCTCATGCAGGGAGCCCAAATGGTGTCATCTTCAATTCCAGACCCATTAATCAATGACTAATCCAAATCTTATTACCACGCTCCCAAGGCTTAAAGATATGCTATTTTATCTCAGGCGGAGACCCAGAGCTACACGTCTTCTATCATCATGGCTTGTACTATTGGAAGGACTCTCCAAGTGCTACTTTTCTAGTGTCTGCTAAGACTTGAATGTCTTCCATTGATTAGGCCTCGTGTCCAAAACAAACCTCCCTTTGTGCCAGAAAGGAGCACTGACCCTGTGTACAGGCACACTTTGGGGAGGGTCCCCTCCCCTCCTCCTTGGAAACATCCAGTAGCTATGGGAAGGGGGGGGGGGGGGGGTATTCCAGCTGCTGTATTAACCCATTGAATGACTAGTCTGGATCCATTTGTTACACAGAACAATGCTGGGGAACTGACTAGTTAGGTTGGCCTCAGGCAAGATACACCATGCTGGCTGTTTACAAGTATTCCTGGAAACAAGAACTTTTAATGGTTGGGGGGAAGGGGGAGAGGTGGAGAAGGAGCAGCAGGCGCCAGCTTCTCTAATGCTCTCAGTTTCCTGAGTTCACACAGTTAAATGTGTTGTTTTTTTTTAATATAGATATGAAATTGAAAAAAACAAAGTAGGAACTGAAAGCAGTATTTTTCTACTTCTGAAGAGTAGATCTGTAGTGACTGTCCTAAAGTTTGCTTTCTGCGTTGTACATTGATCACCATGTTGTGGTGTGCTGCGAGTAACTAGGAAGCTGTAGCTATCATGTTGTGTATGGCCTACTGCTCTCCTCTATCATGCTGACTACTGTGGCACACAGTCAGTTAATCCAGTCTATCTGCTTAGATAATTAAGAGCTAATGTCCATGGGGGAGGAGGGGGTTGTACAGCCCCTCCCTCCATTAATTCTCCCCCCCCCCCCCCCCCAGGCCTCCCACCCAGTCTCCAGTTGGTGTATTTGTTTAATCTCTGAACACCCAGTGTGCGTGATCCCTCTTCTATGCATACACTTAGTGCCTGGATCTACTCTGCTGGTCAGTGGAGCCATTAGGGGTACAAGGAGCAGGGTGGCTAGGTAGTTGTCCATTTTATTTTCTTTGTATGCTTGGGGGGGGGGGTTGAAGTATGATTTTATGTATGTTCCATGCTGCTCTATTTTAGGAAAAGGAGGAGGGGGGGGGACTTTTTACAAGTGCTTTTTCTGTCTGGCCAGATAGACCTTGTGCTTTGATAGTGACTAATATTTAACCTTTATTTGGCACAGGAACATACAGGTAGCGGTGACATTAATACCGCACATTTGCTGCAGGCATTTTACACTGTATAGTTATGTCAGCTTTTTTTGGCCCTTTTGTAGGAAATGCATTGAGCCCACTCCCAGCAGGATGGGGGAGGGGAGTTTTTCCCTTTAATTTCCTCCAGTTTTAGAGAACTCTCTTCATAGCTGCTGAAGTCTTCTATTTATTTTCCTGACAATGTGCTCTTGGTGCAAGCTCTGTCAGAGTTGTGCAAAGTTCTGTCTGTTTTTTTTGTGTATTTGACGGTTGTGTGGCTTTATCTGTGCAGGTTTCATATCAGTGTAAGCAAAATCTCTTGCATGGCACAACTTTCCTTCCCTTTTTTTTTTGCTCAGAAATAGTATATGATTGTACACTGGAATTATAGCAATATTTTGAAACTTTTTCTAGTAAAGATATAAGACATTATCAGAATTGTTTTAGGATTTTAAGATTAAAGGAGAAGAAACTTCTAGAGGCAGAACAAAATAAAAACTGGTTGAATGACCAGTCCCTTGTATCATTGCTTGACTTATGTTGCATAAGTGCACATGCTGGGGATGCGATGCTGTAGGTAGTTCAACGCTGTAGGTAGTTCAACACAGTAGCAGAACACACCGTTCAGAGGGACTTGCTCAGTTGTGTGGTGTACTAAATTGTACTAAATTGCTTATCTATCAGTCATTTAGCATTTTGATGATCTGGCATATTATTGCAGTTTGTGTGGTTCATATCCTCCTATACCATGCAGCAGAGCATGTTTTACACGCACTTACACCACGTGTGTGTATATATATATATATATATATATATATATATATATATATATATATATTTATTTAATTTTTTTTTTTTCTGTATTTCCATAAACTGGTGACACCCTAGGAGAAAGAAGTAGCTGGGAATGCAACACTAGTTTGAAGTGATGGTGCACATCCCTGTGTCTTCTGTTAACTGTGGGTGATCGTGGCTATTTGCACCTGAATAAAGTCATTTGTGTAGCTATGTGTTGGGTATCTATTGTATAACTTTTTGGGCAGTTAACATATAATAACCATAGTCATGAAATGTCATATAATGCTTGGATAACTTCATATTCTTTTCTTATTCTATGTTTAATTTTTATTTCTTTTTCCATTGATAGAGTTCATGCTGCAGTCACATGGTTTACCACCAGTCTAATTTGGAGCAGGAGGGCCTTCGATCTGGCACTTTATAAAGAAAGCATAGATACTTTACAATGCGGAGAACCCCAGTTTACCCAAGCTGAGACTTCATTACGGAACTTCAGCTCTGCTGGACCCCACAGGTTTTTGCTGGGTTGTTTTAATACATTCAGAAGGTGGAGGAGGCAGCACGTGGCCCCCCTCGCCCGCCTCACCGCGCAATGAAGCTGCAGGCGGTGATGGAGACGCTTCAGCGCCAGCAGCGGGCGCGGCTGCAGCAGGAACTAGAGGCAAGGCAGCTTCAGCAGGATTCTGTGGGTGCTCCCCCTGAGGGGGGTTATCCTACCAATGGTACTGAAGATACTGAGCCAGAGACCTTAAAAATGCAGCGAGCCCAGGCAGCAGCTCTTGCTGCCATGAGGGCTGCAGCTGCTGGCCTAAGTCAACAGCCAAGTCCAGCTGCCTCGGAGGAAGACGACGACGATGATGGGGAGAGCATGCCATCAGAGGATGAAAGAGAGAGGGATGGGGAAAGTGAGCAATTCCAGGACATGGGCTCAGAGGAGGATGAACTGTGAGTGTTTGTGTATTTGAGTTTTTGTTATGGTAATATATCTTTTATATATTTTTTTTCTTTGGCTTGAAAGTTGTAAGGTAGCTCTGCGTGGGAGGCGATTTTGTAGTCACTGTGCTTCTTGTGCATTTTCTAGCTTTTTTGGGCACATTTTACCTTCTAAGGCACATTCCGTGAAACACGGACTACATGGATGGTGAATGGCTGTCCTGGAGTGTTTCCCCGCACGGCATGGTGTATCAGTATCATGCCGGCAGTGGGAAAGCGGTTTGAATCTCTGCAGCACTGAAATGACAGAGCCGCAGAGATTCAAACTGTTTCCCCCACTGCCGGCACAATATTGATACACCATGCCATGTGGGGAAACACTCCAGGACAGCCATTCACCATCCATGTTTCACAGAGCGAACACGGAACGTGTGAATGCGACCTCAGGGTTATCAGTGTAACACAGTGTAGTTAAGCAGCCACAAGTTAACTGCAATAAATGGTCTTAGGTAGAAAACGGTAATTTTAGTCCCGAGTACTGCCTTTCTTTTTTTTAGATCAGTTAAGAGGAGTAGTAGGTGACTGTCAGTTTTAGTTTCAAGCAATACATCTATTAAAATCTTTCTGTAAACTTAACTGTTTTTATATACATTATATTTTATTTTTTAAGGTGGCCGTACAGCTTAGAAAGCGCTTGTATCAGACAAGTGTTCATGCATTCTCAATAGAGGGAGGGTAATATAATGTTGCCAGACACCCCCTGTGTCCCTGGAATTATTCAGCATACTCGCTCCTTATTTCCTGTGACATGTGCTGTCAGGAGAATGCTGTCCTTCAGTGTGCATAGGCCACTGAGGGGTATCACCTGTTCTGTTCATCCTAAAGTGTTAATAACTGATAGGCTAAAAAGAAAGAAGTCTGTACTTTGTAAAGGTTGTCTCGCCTGACAGTAAAACAGTAAGTTTGGCATTTTAGGTGGATGAAACATTAAACATACTGCTCTAATTAACAGCTGTAATTGTCTGTGGCGTCCTTCGGTATAAAGAGAACTAGTAATGTGTGCTGTCCCTTAGATGACCTAGTGATACAGTGTGTGCCAGAAGCTGGCAGCAGGCCTGCATATGTTGGCAGCCTGTCAGAGGCGGTTAGAAACTTCAGACAGAACTGTTCTGAAGTGGCAGCATCTTTGTTCGCACGATCTGTGCCAAGTCTAAATGGTTTGTTTTCTCGTTGGATCAACTTTGACTCAGTAGTTGTACTTACGTAGACTATAGTTTTTCTTTGGTTACCGATAACTTAAAATAGAGCGTTTAAACACTTAAATACAGTGGGTACTTACACAAAGTTCAGTTAATTTTTTTGACTTTTACCTTCATCTCTTTAGGAAGGGGAAATGGGATGAAGATGATTTTGAGGAGGAAGATGATTATGATGATATGGAGGAGGGACTTGATGTGGGTGAAGCTGGCAGGCCTGTTAAAGGGGCAGGCCTGCAACCGAAGCACCCTGCTCAACAGACCGTACCAACACGCCCATCAGGTGGAGCAGAGCGTCCAGGACTACCGCAAAACACACATCCTCCAGTTCAGGATCATGGGGATTGGACATATGAAGAACAGTTCAAACAGGTGTGTAAACCAATTAGTATTCAGTGAATTGTTACCATTGAATCAGATTTTCTTTTAGGTAAAATTACAGCATTTAAGTGGTTGTTAGGACAAACCTGGCCATATGCCTTATTAATACTTACAAATGTCAAGGTTACATGGCAGACCGTGTGTCCAAAGCCGCAGTTATCATTGAAAAAGGTTTGGAAGGTGCAAAACCTCTATTTTACCAATATAATTACCATGAATGTAAATGAAGGGATATTGCTTGTGAATTTTCCACTGTGCGGTAATAGTAGAAATTAGACAAGTGATGTTTGGCTGACTGCTCACCTAGCATTTCACAAGCCAGACCTACATACTTGGCTGATGGCTAAGTTATTGTTAAAGGTTACCTGTCCGTGCAGATTGGCATGCTGTGGCCAGAAGATCGCATTGCTATAGAGCATCAAATCTGGTGTGGATCCTGTGTGTTGGAATAAAGGGAATTTATCATTGTTTTACATATGTCTTTGGACATAAAAAAAAAAAAAAGTCACCAAGTTTTGCTTCATTGCACAAGGATTTGAGACTTTAATGTTTACACCACTCATGTCTGTCCTGAGAATAGGTCTATTGGTAGTTTAGTGCCATGGCTTATTTATCAAATGCAACGTTTTTAAAATGAGTGGCTCTGTGCCATTTTGCACCTAGTCTGGACAACACAAAGGGGGAGATTTATCAAACTGCTGTAAAGTGAAACTGGCTCAGTTGCCCCTAACAACTCCACCTTCTTTCACTTCATTTTTCAAAGAATCTGTGAGGAATTAAAAGTGGATTCTGATTGGTTACTAGAAGCAACTAAGAAAATTCTACTTTACGCTGTGTTTGATAAATCTCCCCCGAATTACTCCTTAAAATGATGACGATGGACCATTTTAATGGGTCATTTGGATAAATTTGGTGTGGGGGGAAAAAGTGCTCCAAAGGCATAATATAGACCACTTTCTATTTTGATAAATTCACTGATATGTGTATAATTTCAATAACAATCAGGTGCATTTACCACATTCCTGACCTTAATTTTTCTGTGTAGCTTGTCTTGATAGGTTAACGTTTATACATAGCAAGCAGTGATCTTATTGAGATGTTATGTCTCTGTAGGGCTAAACAAATCCCAGGGGACAGGTAGCTTATGTACATAGAAATTAGTTGCTGCTGAGTTTGTGTTTACAAAGGTGGCTTTGCTGACATTTTTTGAATCTGAACAGTGCTTTTTGTTCTAAAAATAGCTGCAAGGGGTAATGGGGACAACCCATATCCTTTAGCCATCTTGGTCTGGTCATAAATTGGTTTAGATTATGCACATGTCATTATCGTTATATAAGCTGTACTTGCTTGTATCAAGGTCCAGTTTCCTGAAGGCAGCTTTTTAGTCTTGTGCTGGTTGAATAAAAGAAACTAAACACAGGAATTTTCGGTCATCTGCACTCACACAAGAAGGCAGTAATTTGATTAACGGACACATTGAGGTGTGACACTCTGTACTGGCCAGGAATTCCTGCATTTACTCTCGTTTCTTTCAACCAGCACAAGACCAAAAAGCTGCCTACAGGAGACTGAACCTGGGTACATGTAAGTATCCAGGTAGGTAAGGGCACCTATCATTTAAACAAACTTTTGACAAGTCATAGTGACATGTCAGAGGTCTGTATCAGTCGGGGTCCGAGTGCTGAGACCCCCGTTGATCACTAGAATGAAGGGGCAGCAGTGTGCGCTTCAATTTTAATGGAGCCTTAAAGAACTTCCGTTACAGCCATCATTGGAATTTCTATAGGGCAGCATTAAAGTTCCTTCAACTGCTACTTTAGCACTAAGATGAAGCGGAGCGTGCGCTGCTGTCCCTCATTTCTAACGATCGGTGGCGGTCTCAGCACCTGACCCCAACCAAAACAAACATCTGACATGTCAGAGGTTTGTTTCAGGGTACAAACACACTGGGCGCATCCGCAGCGGATTTTCTCGCTGCGGATCCCTGCCCTGTACTCACTATGGGCAGAAAAACTTGCAGCGGGATGCACATGTCAGCAGCCCGCCCTGTTAACCCCCTGTCTCCGGAGCATATACATCACTTTCTCCACGCTCCGGCTTGCTTCGGCGGTTCCCGGCACGTCCTGTTGGCCAATAAGTGCGCTGCCCCGCCGCAGCTCACTGATCGGGACATGAAGACGCCGGGAGCCCGGAAGTAAGCTGGAGCAGGGACCAGGTGATGTATACGCTCTGGCGGCGGAAGGTTAACAGGGGGGGCTGCTGACATAATCACAGAAGGCAGTTTGTCTGCCCATAGATTGTACAGGGCAGGGATTCGCAGCGGGTCTTGCTGCAAATTCGCAGCGAGGAAATCCGCTGTGGATACGCCCAGTGTGTTTGTACCCTTAATGATAGGTACCCTTTAAAGCAGGGGTGGGGAACCTTTTCCATGTCGAGGGCCGGTCGGGCATTATTAAAATCATTCGAGGGCCGCATACCGTGTGCGGCAGTTAGTAGCGTGGGTTTGCAGGCAAAGTATTGTTCCCCTAGTCCCCCTGCTATTGTAGTTAACCCCCCCAGTGATGTCCCTGGTAGCCTAGTTAACCCCCCCCAGTGATGCCTCTGGTAGGCCTAGTTAACCCCCATCAGTCATGTCCCTGGTAGGCCTAGTTAACCCCCATCAGTCATGTCCCTGGTAGGCCTAGTTAACCCCCATCAGTCATGTCCCTGGTAGGCCTAGTTAACCCCCATCAGTCATGTCCCTGGTAGGCCTAGTTAACCCCCATCAGTCATGTCCCTGGTAGGCCTAGTTAACCCCCATCAGTCATGTCCCTGGTGGCCTAGTTAACCCCCATCAGGCATGTCCCTGGTGGCCTAGTTAACCCCCAAATAAAAAAAATAAACATCCCACTCACCTTACCTCCGCTCCCACGCTGCCCATGTCCTCTTCTGTCCCAGGTCCTCTGTGCCGGTCTTCTCCTGCAGGCGGTGCGCGATGAAATGACGTCATCGCGCGCGGCCCGCAGGAGACGGAAGACACGCGCCGCTCTGCTGGGGAAGAAGCCAAAACAGACAGCATCCTCCTGTGTCCGGCAGCTGTCACAGACACCGGAGGATGCTGTGTATGCCGGCTCCTTCCTCCTCCAGAGCGGCGCGCATCACAGGGGAGCCGCGGGCCGCATCGGGAGGTCTCAGGGGCCGGATGCGGCCCGCGGGCCGGAGGTTCCCCGCCCCTGCTTTAAAGCGTAGTAACTAAAAAAAATTTTTTTTAAATGAATGTCGCAAACATGCTTTATATCACATTCCCTGTTTTTTTTAGCTTCTAACGACAGTGACATTTTTAGTAGAGGACAAAAAAGGGCTGAAGACTGATCAGGCAGCTTTCTCTGTTGGTCTTCATAGGTGTTCATAAGCTCTACCATTAAAGGGGAACTCCGGATAAGAAAAACTTGTTTCCTATTAAAAGTTATATAGATGTGTCTATACAATGTATTACCGTATCTGTACGGTTCTGCCACACTGGTAGCTGATAGAAATCCAGGAAGTGAACTAAATGGCATCTGTGCAAATCCACATTGTCTCCCGCTCCTTTTGCTCTCCCATCATAGGAGACAAATCTTCCATGCCTCTGTCTCACATTGTGTGTGTTTGCTGAGATCAGGCTGATGATGCAGACAGGGGGCAGGGTGTGATGTCCCAGGAGACTTGGCTGGATCCCCCAATCCCCTGAGTGATTCACCATCTCTGACCAGCCAGAAGCAGGTGTTGCACTGATTTATCTAATTGTGCAGAAGTGTGCAGTGAAATTAGGGCTGTGTTCACACATGTTGGAGTGTCATTGCAGTACTGCAGCGTATTCACAAAAATGATGCAGTAACACAAGTAAATGATGCTAAACGGCAGAGAGGATCAGAGCCTTATTGTGGGGCTCAACTTCAAAGATAAAAGATGCTTGATCATAATATGTGCGTGGAAATGACAAGAAAAAAAAAATCAAAGTTCTTTACTTCCAATATCAGCGTTACAGGTAGAGAATACAGTGTGTGATGTGGTACAGGTAGAGAATACAGCGTGCTGTGTGGTGTTACAGGTAGAGAATACAGCGTGCTGTGTGGTGTTACAGGTAGAGAATACAGCGTGCTGTGTGGTGTTACAGGTAGAGAATACAGCGTGCTGTGTGGTGTTACAGGTAGAGAATACAGCGTGCTGTGTGGTGTTACAGGTAGAGAATACAGCGTGCTGTGTGGTGTTACAGGTAGAGAATACAGCGTGCTGTGTGGTGTTACAGGTAGAGAATACAGCGTGCTGTGTGGTGTTACAGGTAGAGAATACAGCGTGCTGTGTGGTGTTACAGGTAGAGAATACAGCGTGCTGTGTGGTGTTACAGGTAGAGAATACAGCGTGCTGTGTGGTGTTACAGGTAGAGAATACAGCGTGCTGTGTGGTGTTACAGGTAGAGAATACAGCGTGCTGTGTGGTGTTACAGGTAGAGAATACAGCGCGCTGTGTGGTGTTAAAGGTAGAGAATACAGTGTGGTGTTACAGGTAGAGAATACTGCATGCTGTGTGGGTGGGACCACAATTAAATCAAATTACTGCAAATAATTCATTAACACAATGAAACTGCAATGTGTGAACACAGCCTAGATGTTCTGCAACAGCTTTGGGCGGGGAATAGGCAGGGTGGAGGACTGTGATGAACAGCTGAGGGAAAGCATTGCATTCTGGAACCTGTAGTACTGTGTACAACTGATAAACCAGGAAGTGCAGAAACACAATACAGAACAAAACTCCCCAAAACAAATGGATTTTTGGTAGTTTCAAAACTGGAATAGATAGGTAAGTAATGCTTTATGCTTCTGCAGAAGTTTCATTTTTTAAACCTCTTCCTGGAGTTCCCCTTTAACATCAGCAGTGTGGATACAATGTATACAGACTGCATCCCAGGTATTATAGTATTAGCTAGCTATGTTTGTATACTACCATATAGATGCTGCTACTACTTCCCGTGAGATGCAGAAACACAGCAGCAGTCTGTTTATAGAATGTATGTCCTGCTGCTGTGTACTTTGTGTGTGTGTGTGTGTGTGTGTGTGTGTGTGTGTGCGCGTGCGCGCGCGCGCAGTTGCTCATATAAAATACAGTGTGAAATACCAGGCCAGAAGCCTGTATTTATTTTATACTACACAATACTGTCTAGTAGGTCAAGTAGCTGTTTTATGTGTAAAGGGCCCCACATCCTCATGTTTTCTGGCTTAACTGTAAATTCACTGCATGTCCCCTGGTGGGTCAGCAAGATGGCTATAGCGTGCCATGTTTGTGCTCTTTCCAGGTCTGACCAGAATGAGAATTTCCTAAGAAGTGGACAGACCACAATATTTTAAATGCTTGATATGTATTAAGATGTTGTATTCACAATGCCTTTATGGTGGACAGGTAGTAATGAAGATAATTTGGCAATTGATTGCCATCTTTAGGCTGCCTTTATACACTTGACTAATGCTGGGTTTACACGTAGTGATAATTCGCCCGATTGTACGATAAACGATTTCGAAGTAATTTTTTTTTATAACGATCAGCGTTTAGACAGAACGATATATCGTACGGAGAAATCGTTTTGCGATCTCTTAAGCCTATCTCGCACATAAATCGGAGAACGACTTTTTAATGAACGACGATTTAAGAACATGTTGTAAGATCAAAATGAACTATTTCTCGCTCATCGTTTGATCCCTCGCTGCGTTTGCACGTACGATTATCGTTCGATTTCGATCGTTATCGTGCAAATTCGAACGATAACAGTTCCGTGTAAACACAGCATACGGGTCCTATTACACCAAAGGATATCTGACAGATTTTTACAGATTTTGGGTGGGTTCACACTGAGGAATTTTCACGGATAAACTCCGGAATTTTGTCGGCTTTCCGCCGGATCCATAGACACCATTCTATGGGCCGGCTGATTCCGTATTCCGCCGAAAGAAGTGACATGTCACTACTTTCGGTGGAATGTGGAATCAGCCGGCCCATAGAATGGTATCCATGGAGCCGGCGGAAAGGCGCGCGGCCGTGCGCACGGACAGTCGACGGAATTCCGTGGAGTTTATCCGCGAGAATTCCTCAGTGTGAACCCACCCTTAGGTGTCTATGGCACGGGCGGAGATGCAAGGGTACGAGTGACTGAATCCTCCAGAATTTATCCTTGCGGATTCCGTAGTCTGAACCCACTCAAAGCCAGGAACATTCATTTATGACCTGTTTTCTGTTTATAGTCTGTTCCTGGCTTTGGCTGCAAAATATCTGTCGGATATCTGTTGGTGTAATAGGACCCTTATGTGTATGATTTGGTGCCCGACTATTTGCTGTTGGCATTGCCAGACACATCTATTAGTGGATTATCTCCGCGAACATTTGGTATTGTTGGGACTTTGGTAGCTGCACGAATACATTCAGCAGGTTTTCTTAAAACAAATGCATAAGAAAGTGGAGCAGCCAGTCCCATAACCAGTCAGGGCGCAGTTTCATGAAATAAATGACCTCTGAGAAATAAGAGCTAGAAATTTGGCTTATCTGCCTCCCTCTATTACACCAGCTTTGAGTTAAATGCAGATCAGACTGACAAATACTGTAACGTTTAGTTCCTCGTGAATCCATTTTCTTGTGCCCTTGAAACATTGAGTTGTATACATTAGAGTTTGATTTATGAAGGCTACATTGATGTGCTTCAGGGTATGTTCACTATTCACTTTCTGTCAAGTTTTCTGTTATCCTTTATAGCTGTGTCTTGCATTGTAACTGTATGTTGTCACGCTGTCGTTCTGCCTAGCAGCAGGTATTGCGTGACTAGATCCTTGTTTATATCACTCTGCTTCCCCTCTCCTCCCCTGATAATGCTTCTCTGTGTGGGTTTTTCTCTCTCTCACTTCCTGTAGCAGGGGGAGGGAGAGAGAGGGAGGGGGTAGGGTGTGACACTGCAGGGTGGGCATTGAAGGGGTAGCTGGAGAGGTGTGGGTCTGTGCCTACTTCTATAATGCAATTGCAGATGGGTTTTTTTTTTTTAGCCATGAACAGGGTAAATGACAAGACATACATGGATCCATACAAACTTTGGACATTATATTTGTGCACATTTGACATGTTAAATAGTTTGCCCTTTACAAGGTTTTGTCTTTGAAATAGTTCTTTTAGATTTTTTAAACTGATAAGTGGTTTAACAGTTCTACGTGTGTGTGTTAGATCACTAGAGCCCTCGAGTACATAACAATTTTATTGCTGTAAAAGTCCCGGGTTATATGGAGTTCTAGTACTGCACTCGGTAATCTAAATTTGAGATAATAATAGGAAGTGCTGTTTCACACACAACTACATCATAGTGTGATCCTTCAGTTTTAGTATAACGAAGATCTTGCCATCACAACAGGCATGTGTACTGGAATTGAGCACAGTGTCTGCCATATCAATTAACTATTCGTTATATAAAAAAAAAAGGTTGCTTTGGACAGGTTCAGTTTTATGGTTTTTTTTACATACTAGTTTGAGCAATCCATGCTAAGGCCAGGTTCAGACGCTGTAACTGTGCGGCTGTATTTGCGGCTGTAATTGTGCGGCAGTATTTTTGGTGGTTCGTGTGTATGCTTGGAAGTATAGGATATGCGGCTGCACAGTGCACACTATGTCTGAATCTACGGCCCGATCGTAAACGGACCTGTAAAAAATGAACAAGACCATTGTTTGCGGCTGGACATGCGGCCGAGGATTGACAGGTGGTCCGTACGGAGTACTTCAAAAATAGCCGGCAATGATGCTGAATGCCGATGGCTCTAATAGTTAATATATTAAATTAATAAAACACATTCTCTTTGTAATAAAGACACTTTCGTTGTTCAATAATTTATTTCTAACGAATCCATCATTTTGCAATTAAATATACTGTTAAAGGGTCCCCCCTATTTTTATAACCAGCCGGGTTAAAAACCAAACGACAGCAGCCTGGTAACACCAGGGTGGGAAGAGCCATTGGTTTAGGCCCTCCCCAGCCTAAATCTTACCAGCCTGCTGCCGCCCGGTCCAGGAGCGCCAATTTTGACGCTCCGGGACCACTGGCACCCGGCTCTTCCCAGTACCCCTGGTGGCATTGGGTACTGGGGTAATAATAGGGGGTTAGTGTTAGCCATTTTATACCGGCTAACACTAGGCCCCAACTTAGTAATGGATTCCGTCTATTAGACGGCTTCCACTACTAAGTCTATAAAGTAAAGAAATAAAGACAAGACACAAGTTTAAAAATTTTTTTATTCAAATAAAAACACCCCCACACCCCTCATTGACCATTTTATTAAAAAAATTAAAACAACAATCGCTGGTCATCGACGTAGTCCATGGAATCCGACGTAATCCACAGGATACTGATATCTGAAAAACAAAAAGGGAGAAACACACAAAAAAAACACAAACAGGAGCACAACACCCATCATTGTGAGCGGTGTTGTGCTCCTTACAGTATGCAGCATCTTTACAGATCGCTGCTTACAGTCTGGCCCCCAAGGGGTTAAGGGAGGATGTATTGCATCCCCCTTAACCCCCTGGGGGCCAGACTGATGTCAGACTGCACCCATCCCAGCAAGGAAGGGATTAAGTGACCCCCCCTTCCTTGCTGGGAGGGGTGCAGTGCTGGGGAGGGGGTGGGGAGAGCTCTATACTCAGCATCCGATGTCCCGATGTGTCCTCTTCGCTGGTCCGCAGCACAATGAAGTCACTGTACTGCGGACCGGCTCATTATATGTGCGCTCAGCCGAACAGCCAATCAGCTGAGCGCACATATAATTCTAAATGTTTCTTCTAATAATGCTATTGTCATAACATAATTAGAAGAAACATTTGATGTTTTAATTAAAGTTAAGTGTTGATTAGTACAGAATGCTCTATTGCCGGGAATATGAATTAATGGCTTATGGAGCTTCCTGTACTAATTAATATTTAATTAATAAAACACATTTTCGTTGAAATAAATACAGTTTCTTTGTTCAATAATTTAATTCTAACGAATCCATCATTGTGCAATTAAATATACTGTCAAAAAATAAATATTTATTTATTTATATATTTAATTGCAAAATGATGGAATCGTTTACATTTAATTATTGAACAATGAAAGGGACTTTATTACAAAGAAAATGTGTTTTATTAATTCAATATATTAACCATGAGAGACATCGGCATTAGTGCAGAGGATCGCAAACCCCAGTAATAGCGATTCATGTAAACTGTGTTCCCTGCTTTCCCAGATACATCCAGAGGTGTTTGCATCACTTTCTTAACATTTTATTTGTTATTTTTAGTTGAACCAGATTTCCAAGTAATTGACCGTATGTTTTGAGCTGCATGTCTATTTTTTCCCACGGCCGGAGTTTCACCCGCACATTTACAGCCGCGTAAAAAATACAGCCGCACAGTTACAGCGTCTGAACCTAGCCTTAAAGGACAACTCCGGCGAAAAATTTTTTTTGGCTTATTTAACACACATTACAAAGTTATATAACTTTGTAATGTGGTTAAATACCCGGTCTGGCCCCCTTCCCCCACTTTCCGACCCCCGACCCCCCACCCCGGAAGTTAAAGAATATATACATTACCTATTACGGTCGTCACGGTCCTCTTCTCTGGTGTCGGGTGATGTCAGAGCTGGGGGCGGTCCGGGTCTTCTTCCTTCTCGGCGTCTTCATTGAGAGTGAATGGGAGAGAAAAGGCTGCTGGTGCACATGCGCACCAGCAGCCTTTTCATTGGCTGGAGCGCATCACATGGCTTCCAGCTTGCTCAGCCCTGATTGGCTGAGCTTGCTGGAAGCCATGTGATGCGCTCCAGCCAATGAAAAGGCTGCCGGTGCGCAAGCGCGCTGGCAGCCTTTTCTCTCTCATGGACCCGGAAGAAGGAGACATCGCTGGACGGCGGACGCAGGTGACGGTGAGGCGGACGGCGGGCGAATGGAGTGGCGATCGTCACCGGAGGGATGGTGAGTATGGTGTCTGTGTGTGTCTGTGTTTTTTTTTTTTTTGGGTGTCCCGCCGGAGTTGTCCTTTAATGTGTACCATTATACCTTCATTGCGAATGATCAGTCAACTGTTTACGTTGTGCACCCCAAAATTAAACCTACGTGTGTGACACTCTGTCTGCACAGAGATGTGTGTGATCCTCTTTTCTCGACTACAAATCAATTTCCAACGACAACTTGGATATGAAGTACAGGCAGATTTAGCAAACCAGATGGCATACGTTTCTACATTCCTGTAGAAAACTAATGTGTGCTATACGACTCAATCCATTCCCGAATGACATAATTAAAATAAATAAATAAAAAGATCGAAACGGATCAGGTTTTTTGTTTTTTACATATATGAAATGGTGTTTAGCACCTTTTTTCTGTATGTTAAAATTGAACATACTACGTTTTTCCCCTTTTTGTTTCTGTATGAACCTAGCCTAATCCTATTATAGCCTTCTTTTTCCTACCTATATAGAACATGTAATATATAGTCAGTGGACAGAACAGTAAAGGGGTTAGGTATAAAAGGACTTGTGTTGGTTTTAACACATGCGGCAGAGGATTGCCTAACGCCTTACCCTGGGCTTTGTGGCAGTTACAGGTGCACATATGTTCCCACCTTCGAGGAGAGGTTATTTTTACCCCACTCCCCCTGGGTACAGTTCTTTTTCATCTCCGTGGAGGGAGGAGATCTGCCGGCTGCACCTGCCTCACTGCCTGTCTGACTTTTTGTGTAGCTGAGATGCAAAGAGGAGTTGGTGTCACTGTACGTGTGGGGGTTGTTCTTTTGTCTCTGATAAATACCAGGTGGAACGTTAAAGTTTGTTTAAAGAAGCGTGTCTGGGGACTGTAACCTGTTTACGTGCTATGTAGATTACTGTGAAAAGAACCTAACCTGAATGGCAAGTTTACAATGGGAAGGGGGTGGACAAACTGAATCCATCTACCCCCCCCCCTACCACCATAACCACCTCCACCACCTCTCCAAATTCTGTACGCAGCGCTTACTGCATAGATTTACATAAAATTTTCTCTTTACCTTAATAATCGTAGCAGAACTATATTATTTTCTCTTCACCTTAATAATCATAGCAGAACTATATTTTTCTCAGAACAAAAAAGTGACAAATTACTTGTTCCTATCCCCCTAAAGTAATATAGTGATCTAATGTTGTGGTGTGTGTAGGACAGCAGCCAGTATTAGCAAGGTTATATAATAGCTGCTTGTAATTTCCCCTAGCTCAGCATCACAGTTGAATGTTAATGTGCAGGTTCTCTCCAGGAATCATGGTTTGGCTTCTTGCCCGCTTGTCTGGTGATTGTTTCCCGTCTTTGGTTTGGGCTCGAGCCATGTTCTATAAACCTTAATCACTTGAAATACCTCGTTCTCTTGCGCGACCGCTAGCTCTGATTTCAAGAGTGTCACAGGTTACCACTGTCTCTCGGTAACACAGATTTTTGGCCAGTGTTGTAAAGCATGACTTGCAACAGTTCAGAAGGACATTAGTAGCGACACTGCAGCTGCTTCATGTTGGTCAGTTCACCTGTCAGTGCCTGTTCATGTAACAGTGTAGTGTATTGATGGTTCACAGCTCTGTAGACACAAAGGGGGGAGGGGGGCATTCCTCCTTAGGTTTGCTGATGAATCTCCCTCTGGTATTGCTGTCTCTCCGGTATGTTTTTTTTTTCTCCGCCTTCTTGCTCATATCTGTTGCCATATTGAACATGTTGCCAGCTAGTGCTCTGTCAATAATATATTACGGAGCTCTGTTCATCATTTGCCACAACTTATCTTGTGGAGTTTCTCATGGGTTTTGGGCTAACCTGCTAAATCATCGATACGTGTAATATTATTATCACTATTATTAATAATAATTATTATTTATAAAGCGCCCTTAGTTCCAGAGCGCTATACAGGCGACAGGGGTAACAAACAAGAACATTACAAGATCAAAACGCATTACATGAAGGCAAATGGCAGACTGGTACATGAGGAAGTGAACCCTGCTGCGAGGGCTTACAATCTATAATCTATAATACTGCAGCAAGCACATATATCATAGTCTCCTGGTTCCAAACAGGAAAACCTTTTTAGGCTTTTGTCAGACACACATTGTTGCTTCATGTTCTTTTTTGCCCCCCCCCCCCCCTCTTTTGGAGTAACAAAACGCGCGATGCGCCAATTTGTGTTTTATATATGTTTAAATGTCTAGTCTGACAGCTCCCTGACACTTACACATTACATAGCCAAAAGCATCTGGGTGCTTGAACATATCTATATATGCTTATTGAACCTCTTATTACAATGGGGAGAGAAGAATATTGAATAGGACCCCTTTGGCCAAAGCAACATCCACTCCACAAGTCTTTTTTTTTAGATTTTGGAGTGAGGGCATGTGTGCAGTGCAGCTCTCTATGCCATCAGCAACCACATGGAGGGGCCCTGCCCTGAAGCACCCATTGACTTCAATTGGAACTTCAGGTCCTGTATGTGTGGGGAACAAATGTGACGTGTCCGTTTTCTGTGTGGTTACCTATTTTGCATTTAGGTTAGTGGGAGTACAGATTTTGAGAGTGACCCTCCCCCCCCCCCCCACACACACACACATGGTTTTTGATGCAGAAATGTTAATGTGTCCATGTTTAAAACTGATACAACCCTAATAATGACGTGAATAAAATCTCATCAACACACTGCAGAAAATGTTTGCTGGAAATTTATGCAGAAACTAACCTGTGGTGCAGATTTCAAGTCTGATATATATGAATTTTATAAAAGAAAATCAAACACTGAGGATTCTAGAGCCTGCATGTGGCTGTGCCTGCACCAATTGGTTATAATTATGTTTAAATGAACCCAGACACAAAGGTATTAATAGAGATTGCTATAGCGTGTCTGTGTATGTGAAAAAAAATTAGCCACGAGTCTGTATTGTATTCGTTTTTATAATCTTTGGTTTGTTTCATAGTTAATTTTTATGCCACAATGCAAGATCGCGTGAGGAAGTGTGAAGCTAGACTGATGACCAAATTTCCTTTGTGGGTTAAGGAGCCATCAATATAAAATCATACGTGCAGATGTCAGTTGTATGACTTTCAATTATGTCTTTGTGTATTTATAAGTAATCACTAGGAGAAATTATTTTCCCATTAACATCCTAGTAAGAGGTTATAATCCTGTGCCTCTCCTGGATATTGGAAGGATGATTCTGTGGGTGGAGATCTACGGAGGTTAAACGGTAACTTACACTCTTATTGATCTGAGTCCTCCCTGTAATTGGCTGTCATAACAAAACCCTATCGCTGGTAAGACACATATTTACAGTTTTGTCTGACGGCACCATGTTATAGTATCCAGAGCTATGCTGAGCAGAGAGAACAAATATATTTCTATAATAAAAAAAAAAAACCCTCTATATAATATGAGCTATGCTTATGTCTGCATTTGTACAATATGTATTTAACCTTACAGAATCCAGGACGTTGTATTCAGTTAAAGCACATAAAGCTTGCCTTTGAGCATGTGAATGTGTTTCTAAGGACTAGATGGTGGAGGGGGATAGGCAGTTAGGAGGCGTGACAAATTGGTAACATCCGGATGCATGGGAGGTGGGGGATCCATCCTTTGGTGTTAGCCCCTTTCACACAAAGAACACGTGGAACAGGGCGTGACCTGTATGCACAAGGTTCATGATTTACAAAAGGGGTATTCCCTAGACACATTAAATGCGTCAGTGAATATAGATAGACGTTGAAGAACAAACTTTTAGTATGAGTGGTAGAAACATTACAGCTGGAACGCTTGTCAGAGGTTGTATCAGTTTTAGCAGCAGGACATCAGAGAGGGTTTCAGATGCTTCACGCTTTGGGAAGTTACTTGTTAATGTGTAAGCTATGTACTACTGTCTGATATGTGATCCAGTATTGGAGGTAATGCTAGCAAAGCTGCTGCGATTCCTCATTGTGCCAAATCCGCTTTGAGTTTGATTCATCAGTAGTATGGCTCTCTTTACATTGCCAGTGCCTGTTTACATCAGGAAAACTCCCTGTGTATAGGGTAAATGTATCCATAGACTCCCATTACCCGAGAATCATTTTGACCTCCGTTTAGGTGGTGTACATCTGTTGTAGACTAGTGTTGTTGGTTCCTCCCTACCCCCCTTCCCCTAACAGTATTCTAGGTGGCATCAGTCATTGGGGTTATTACCTTGATGTATATCTAACACACACACACACACACACACACACACACACACACACACACACACACACACACACACACACACACACACACACACACACACACACACTGAATTTTGTATAAAGAGCCTTGGGGCACAAATTACAAATACTAGGCTTATATTTGCTTTGTATTTTTCACTTCTCTCCCCTTTCTGCTCTGTGGGTATGACTAAACGGACAAGGGAAATTTCCTCACACATATATTCTGCTTCAAATACTGCTCCATATTGAAATTTAGTAGAATTGAAGTGGATTTTGGATCTAAATTACAAACTGCCGTTGACTACTTTAGGATCTCTGCTTGTGTGTTCTATCTTTTAGCAATTTACAGTGTTTCTGTATAATAAAAATTTCCATGTGAAAACCGCTGTGCGAGCAGTGTTGTGGAAATTGCATTGAACTAAATGGGAGGCAGATTCCAATGAGAAACTTGGGCTGATTGCGAGACTGAATTCACCTTAAAATTGGCTTAAATTCCACCTTACTTGGTGTGCACTAAGCCTAATGCTGCGTTTACACGTAACTATTATCGTGCGAATTTGCGAATGATAATCGTACATGTAAACGCAGCGAACGATCAAACGACAAGCGAGAAATCGTTCATTTTGATCTTTGAACATGTTCTGAAATCGTCGTTGATTGTTCGGAAAAAATCTCGTAGATTGTTCCGTGTGAACAGTCGTTCGCCGATTTAACCAATGTGTGAGATAGGCTTACACGATCGCAAAACGAATTTTCCGTACGATTTATCGTATCGTAAAGGGGTTATCCAGCGCTACAAAAACATGGCCACTTTTCCCCCTACTGTTGTCTCCAGTTCAGGTGCGGTTTGCAAATAAGCTCCATTTACTTCAATGGAACTGAGTTTAAAAACTCCACCCAAACTGGAGACAACAGTAGGGGGAAAGTGGCAATGTTTTTGTAGCGTTTGATAACCCCTTTAAAGGGGTATTTCTTTAAAGGGGTATTTCTATCTCCACTAATAGTTATTCTTGTTGGGCTCATTAAGTTAATTCATTTAACAAACGTGCCTCTTTCTCTGGATATGCTGCTCTTTTTCTCCCCTTGTTGACTGCTCATTGTCTAGGTTACTAACCACCACTGATCTAAAATATACTTATCTCTAATATACGTGTTTAATTTTTTAGTGGTGTAGGTTTATACTAGAGATTATATAATTTTTAGAGCAGAGTGGAGGTTGCTAACCTAGACAATGAGCTGTGAACAATGGGAGAGAAAAAGCAGCCATATCTGAAGGAGGCAAATTTGTTAAAGGAATTTATCAGCAAAAATATGTAACTCTATTGCTTGAGATGGGAATGTCCTTTTAAAACATTACTGTCATTTATCACTGTTTGGTTAGTTGCAGTCTCTGTGCTCAGATCAGTAGAATGAAACAGGAAGTGCTCTGCTGCTTCTCTCCCTGTCTGACTGCAGGAGACTGATTCTATAATAAGTTTATGGAGCCAATTTCCTGCATCCAGATGATTCGTTGAGCACTTCTTCCAATGTGCCCTAGCAGTCAGTGAGGGTCTGAACACTTAAACCCCAACTGCCTGTAACATTTCAAGAGTTTTGCTAAATGACATTAACTCTTAAGATATTCCCCTGTATTGGGAACATAGCCTTGTTATTGACAGCCGCAAATATTCATCATGAACATTATGATTATCATTATTGGTAGACATCTACCTTTGCCATAAAATGACAGCCTGTTTTTGTAGTGAGAACATAGCCTGTTAAAGAGGCACTGTTGCTAACTTTATTTTTTTTTTTAAGGAATCAACAGTTTTTTGTTTTGTTTTTTCTAGTTTTCTATGTTTTTAAATGCATGTGGTACATGTGGCCACTAGATGTCTTTTAAGTGCACAAATTATATAAAGTATATAGTTGTAACACACACTTCCAGGTTCTGATAAATGAAAACTCCAGCGTTATCAATGTGTGGTAAAGTAGCCTGCTTTTTTTTTTTTTTCTCTTGTCCACCCAGAATACAGTTTTGAGCTGCTGCATGTTACATATATAGTCTGCTGTGTGTGTCGCCCCTCCCCCAGCTTCTGATGACTCTGAGCTGTGGAATTCAGATTATTACTGTCACATGTCCTTGGATATTCATGTCATGGCGACACATACACACACACACACACTAGTGCACAAAGCGGCTACCTCATAGGTTTAAACCCCTTCCCTTCTGTGCTTATGGATTGGACGTTTTTCCATATTTCAAAGCTGTGTCTTAAATGTACAAACCATAGCAGACAGAACCTGGAGCAGTCTTCCTTTGCAACCATCACATTTCAGTTTTTATGGTTCCAAGGTGGATTAGAAAAAAAGTTGTCTGATGTCCCCTGTTGATAGGAATAAATTCTCCTCTTTTTGTCTGTAGCGGCTTCTAGACATTATGGCTTCTGCTTTTTTTTTTTTTTTTTTTTTGTGTACACCCCAGCATGATCTCAGTCTGGTGTTCTGTATTCAATGTTCCCGCTATTGACTTAAACAATCGGAAAAATCAACAAAAAGATACCTGTATTTAGGCTGGCGTCAGGGGAGCACATTATAGACCTAAGTCCTGGCCTGACCACGGGTCTGATATTCAGACCTGAAACTGGCCGAGATCCCTATGATGCCTTCAGTTTGGTCCATTAGACCTGCAGACTTGCATCTATTGCACAGAAATGCCTCCATTTTATGCCAGTCGGAGACCGCCCTAACATCAAGACTGTACTGGTGCAGGTTTTGCTATACAGTGTTTTAGGCCCTGACTGTGGTTGTGCAACCATCGACTGCATTGCTTAGCTGCGGTAAAGCAGGATCCACACAGAGTTGGTTTCCTTGCCTTTGGCAGGTTATAGTCAGTCTTATCCAATTCACTGACACACAGAACGACACAGCGATCCAGTGTCACAGCCAAAGTTGCTGTGTAGCCTTACCTAAAAGTGCTGTTTTCTGGGTGTTTCCATGTCTAACATCTTATTTTTAGATCAAAGTCAGTGGGGCACACTTATCCATTACTGATGCTGTTTTATGAGATTGTGGAACCCCTATGTATTTGTAGCATTTAGGGGCCAAACCAATGCTATTTTGTTAGGAGCTAAATTGCTTTCTCTTTCCATATTATTTTGTCTCCCACTTTTACTAAAGCTTTTAAATGTGTTCAAACATTACCAGCCAAGTGGGGAAACAAGTCTGTGGAGTGGAAATTTCCAGGCTTGGGTTTATGTACACATGTTAATGTAACAAACAGGCCTATCCAGTCTGGCCAATTATTTATGTTGAAAGCACAACTGCTAATGTTTAAAAGTACATACTGTGATGGTATCTAGTCTGGGGTTCCACTGCCGTCCCTTATGGTATGCAGCCCTTTCCCCTTAATGCTTCTGGAGAGGGAAGCATGATGTGGCTGGATCCAACTTGTTTTATGTGTCCTAATGACAAATCTCCCTCCAGGTCCACTGGTTAGATTGTTTCCAGTACAGGCACTATACCCTAGCTACTCATGTAGTCTGTGAGAATAATCATGTAAAATGGAGAGGGATCCCTCAATCATACCCACCTGTTTTGTTTTTTTTTCTTTCCTTGCGTAAAAAAAAATACTAATTATGTGATAGCTTTACAACGCAAGGCTTAGTTATGAACTTCATTTCTTCGCTGTCAAAGAAATTTGTTAAAATAAACCTCTTACACTGCCAGACTAGCGTAATAGGGGTGCTTTTTTCACAACCTGACCAAGGGTCTATTAGGTCCTCATACATTGACGCAGGTGTCAAACCACATGTACCACTAGTACATCGATTTACATATAAATTTTTTTAACATGAATAGACCGAGGCAGGTGCCAAGGTCCTATTCCCCCCCCCCCCCCCCCCCCCCACTGCCGCCCAGTTCCCATGCACGGTCTACTACCAATGTGCTTGGGAATAGACCCATGCCATGCGTTAAAAAAAAAACAA
This sequence comes from Dendropsophus ebraccatus, assembly GCF_027789765.1. Taxonomy (NCBI): domain Eukaryota; kingdom Metazoa; phylum Chordata; class Amphibia; order Anura; family Hylidae; genus Dendropsophus; species Dendropsophus ebraccatus. The sequence continues at coordinate 103,216,152 of NC_091456.1, forward strand.
AAGGACCGCAGCACTGGCATCCTCGGGCCGGTCTACTCATGTAAATAGAAAAGTGATGTACTAGTGGTATATTCGCTTTAAACTAAATAGTAAAGTGACTTTGTTTGTTTGTTACATACACATGAATTTTATGGCTGTATAACTTTTGCTATAGCCCTAAAATACAGCTAAACAAAGTTCACCAAATAGCAGAGAATGTGCCATGAAAATGCCTAAAAATACAGCTGTAATTTTAGCTGTTTTTGAGCTGTAAAATTACAGCTCAAAAAGTGGTGCATGATCATAGCCTTGGGGAATAACCTGTGTTTAGGGTAGCTGCACACACACTGGATTGCAGCAGATATTCCGCTGTGGATCCGCAGCTGATTTGTTCTAAATGATCAAATCTGCTGCAGATTCGGTGTGTGTGTGTGTGTGTGTAGGCACCCTGAGAAACTATTTTATATTTGTTCAATCTGTTCATTACTTTTCTAAAGGGAATCTGTCAGCTGTCATTTAGGTTTATGAACTGCTGATGCTGTGAGATAGCTGTTAGAACAAGGGGACACATGGTATCTTTCATATACCCAGCTGTGCTTTCATCAGGTAGAAAAATGTATGTTTTCTTGTTCAAAGAGTCAGAGGCTTTCCCAAGCTCCTGAAAAGCTGGACCCATTGAATATATCTAAAACCGGCTACACCATAAATGAATATGCCAAGTCATCACAACAATTGCCTACAAAAAAATAGTGTCTGCCTAGTAAACAGAAGACAAATGGGTTTGAGAGTTTACTTGGTGTCCTCTATCTGTAGGATATAGATATAGACTTGCAGTAACGATTGGTAGCAAAATCCGCAGCAAATCATGTACATGTGAGCATACATTTACATGTGGCAGACTTGTTACAAAATTGATTTCATTGCTCTTAATGGGATTGTTTTGGCAACAATAAGATGAATTTCTGCAAACTTAATTGTGGCTAATAAGACGGGCAGGTATGAGGGGATTATGTTTATAGCATAGTTTTTTAGTGTGTATGTGTGTTTTTTGTTTTTTAAATATATCCTCGGACAACCCCTTTTTAAATCCAGTAAAACTACTTTTTTTTTTTTTCCCAAGATCTGACTGCCATTATTTCCTGATTAAAAGTGTTGTGTAACCAAACCTTCATTCATTTTTGTTAATAAAAGGGATATATCCTGTACTGTATGATCGGAACAGCTGCTCTCAATACAAGTTTTGGAAACTGACTTTCAGATCTCATAGGACAAAGTCTAGTTCTTAGCCATAAACCTAACTTAGACTGGATTTCCCCTTTTTTCACTGTACTGTGTAACTACTCCTATGGTTTAGAGGCCTGCCATATTTTATTGGGTAACTGGTCAGTGAGTCCTGTGGCGTCTCATTTCAATTTCCTCTCAAAACGGTTGTTTGTCTCCTCAGAGCCGTAACTTCTTGCTTCCCCTCCCCCGCCATATCTTTATTTTGATCTCTAACTCTTCTTCCCCCCCCCCCCCTCCTCTTTAGCTGATGCTGCTGCAGCTCATTAAATAATTAATCTTGAGAAGTGGTGTATAGCCGTTCTCATCTTTTATTTATTCTGGCTTTTCAGAAGGCCGGCCTCTGTGCTCTCTGTAGTTACTAAACACCTTGATATGTGTTGTCATGCAATGAGGTGGTTTCATGGCTGATTTCTTGCTCTAGCCTTGTACATGTAAATGAAGATCTTGTAGCAGTATTAAAAAAAAGGGTATTGGTGTCTTAAATCAAGTGGTGGATTTATTAGGCCTTTTAGCCTTAGCACCTAAGTTTTACCTGAGGTGGAGAATTGCCCTTTTACATAGAATAATGTCAAATAATGCTGGGTTTACATGTAGTGATAATTCGTACGATGAACAATTTCGAAGTAACAATTTTTTATTTTTTTTTTTATAACGATCAGCGTTTAGACTGAATGATATATTATACGGAAAAATCGTTTTGCGATCGCTTAAGCCTATCTTGCACATAGGTTAAATCGTTGAACGACTGTTTACACAGAACGATCTGCGAATTTTTTACGAACGATTTAAGAACATGTTGTAAGATCAAAATGAACGATTTCTCGCTCGTCGTTTGATCGTTCGCTGCGTTTACACGTACGATTACCATTCGATCGTTCTCGTGCAAATTTGTATCGTTCCGTGTAAACGCAGCATAAGAGAGATTGTTTAGCGTTCCTCAAAGGGGTTCTCCTGCCATTAGGCCCTTATTCACAGGATAGGAGATAAAAGAATGACTGCAAGGGGTCTACCTGCTGGGACTTCCCATGATCCCATGAACGTGGGCTTCAGAGTCTTCCATAGGAATGTTGCTGTTGAGGTTATATGGGCCTGTGAGCTGAAGTAGTCTACTTTGGCAGTCCTGTGAATAAAGTAGCAGTGCGCAAACGTGATCACTGCTCCATTCTAATGTGGACATGGGTTCACTAATTTTATTTTTTTTTTGCACTTTTTCACGGGTTCGGGGATTGCAAGCTGTTACTTATGAGAAGCCTTTATGCCGAACTATTTAATTTTTATCCCTTTTACATGGTTTTCTTAGACAGCTGGTAATAGAATAAAATAAGGGAGCAAATCTTTCAATTTTTTTTACTACTTGCTCCCACCTTCTGTTCAGTCTGTATATACGGACAATGCGCAACTGAGAAGATTATCGGAACCTCCGGCATATATCGCTATGCCACAAGCTCAATAACAGTTTAAATCTTTGCAGGACTGTGCTGATACAGCCACGTGGCTGTATCAGTACACTACAAAGATTTAAAGTGTCACTGTCGTGAATTTTTTTTTTTTTTGCAGAAATCAATAGTCCAGGCGATTTTAAGAAACTTTGTAATTGGGTTTATTATCCGAAAAATGCATTTTTATCATGAAAAAGCAGTTTGAAGCTCTCCCCCCTGTCTTCATTGTTCTCCTATGGAGAGAGCTAAAGAAAAGACCAAAACAGGACAACAAAGAGTTAATCTACAAATCCCTCACGGGATATCTCCTGTGACAGTCACCAGTGACCTGTCTGAGCTCAGATTACAGCTGTCACCCAGCTCTGTGCCTGTAATCCTCTGTTATCTGCTTTCTGCTGCCGGCTAACTCCCTCCTTCCTCCTCCCCCCTCCCCTCTCCCTAGAGCAGACAGGGGACGTCTCCTGCAACAAGTCACAATTTTCAGATTTTTCAGAGTGGATGAAAAAGAGGAAGGAGGGGGGGACCTGGGAAAAGGCTTTTTACATGCAGATAATGGCAGATTTGGCTAATAAACCCAATTACAAAGTTTCTTAAAATCGCCTGGACTATTGATTTCTGCAAAAAAAAAAAAAAAAAAATACGACAGTGATTCTTTAAACACTTGCTGAGCTCCTAACATCATAACGATACATGGTGCTGGGAATTCCAATAATCTGTTCCGTTGCACATCATCTGTATATACAGACTTTGCACAGAACATGGAAATAAGGCCTAAGAAATAGCCCAAACTACCTTATGTGACCAAGTCCTTTTAGTTCTTTGACACACTATATACGCATATATACACACATGCGCTAAACACTAAATCCAATCTGACACAAACATTTTATTTACATAATCTAATTTTTTTTCTTGCTCCTGTTTTGAACTTAATAAATCTTGAAAAACAGCCTAGTTTGCTACCAGTTCCCTTTCCCCTTTTATGTTCATGCACCTGAGCCAGGAAGTTTGGAAGATTTATTGTGTTCACTGGGATTCCTGCTCTGTTTACAAGGCAGACTTTTCTGCTGTGGATCTGCTTTCCGTTCAAAGTATTGACATGTTAATTCTTTGGGCGGATTCCGCTAGACAAATCCTATAGAAGTCAATGGGGCATGAATTCCGCTTGCAAACCAGATTTTCCTTTTAGTGTTTTTAGAAAGAGGAGTAAGGCTACAGTGACAGATCTGCTAATTTTGCGGACCTTAGGGACGGTGAATACCTGTCCTGGATGGTTTCCCCGCCCGACATAATGTAACAATATCATGCATGTCGCAGCAGGGAAACTGTTGGCTTTACAGTGCCGCAGAGATTCAAACATTTTTCCCGCTGCCAGCATGATAACCATCCAGGACAGGTGTTCGGCGTCTGCAAAACTTGCAGATGTGTGAATGCAGGCTAAAAGACCATGATCATGTACAGCAGTAATAGGCCACTGTACAATGAATCTCCCTAAAGCCTTTCCTGTGTCACAAATTGTGCATAATTTGCCCAAACCATGTGGACATCTAACAAGATGTGCTATAACTAGACACAGTGCTTTACAGGTACCAGGAAAAGCTAGTTAATCTGGATAGGATAAGGGCATTCAAGTGCTATTTTCTCACTTTACACTGCAGATTTAATGTATATATAATTTAGCAAAAAAAAAAATACAGAGAAGTGTGCCATGTGGCCAATCAACACTTGGCAAAACTAATTACAAACTGGGGTGGTTTCGCAGGTGAAACCTTTTAAAGTCACACTTAAAAATTGTCCATAAGGGTATAAACCCACACACCGTATATGCAGCGTATTTACTACTGCAATACGCAGCAGATTAAATGTAAATAGCTGAACACAGCATCAAATCTTCACCATCACATCTGCTGCGTTTTTGCTGCGTATTTGCTGCGTATACGGTGTGTGGGTTTATACCCTAAAACTGCAGCTCTTCACAGTAAATTGCCTATGCAGCACACTAGGAACATGTGTCCTTAATAGGATATTTGTGCAGAGACTACACAAGTGTGCAAATAGGGATTGATGTCTGTGCTTGTTAAGTTTCACGTTGCCACCTGGCTAGGAATAAATGGCCTGCTGTGAGCGACTCTCGCTGTAATGGTTGATAGCAGGCGAGGGATGTCGTATTGTTTGTTATCCAACAATTAGGTAATCCTGTTCTGCGGCCTGTGTGCTTTGTGTGTCTGCCAGAGCCTCTTGAGGCAGGCTTAAAGGAGCAGATGTTGAGAAGGAGTTAAACACACAGCATAATCGTTGTTGGCAATCTTGTCATGTAAATGAGTACACTGATTCTGGCAGATTTGCACACTTTGGGTGGCTGCATGCCAATTCTGCGCAACCACGTGTTCCTGCTAGAGAGGTAAACACTGTTCTTTCACATCCGTATGTTGATATGTGGCGTGTCTAGAGAATTTTTGTGACAGTGATGCTCTTCTCTCCGGGAATATGGGACCTCACCAGAGTTGTGCACCCTGTGGGTTTATTACACCCCCACCCCCCCATGACAGATGCTGGATGTGGTCCAAAAACGTCTGACTGATTCATTCAGCATGACCCTTTCATTTCCTCCTTTACAGTAGCAGCAGATGTTAGGAACTGCACTTTTATCCACAGTGTCCCTGATATTGTGAAGAGATTAAGCAGTGTTTTTTGTTTTTATTTTGCGAATTTATGCTACATGGCATAATAGAGTAAAACAGAATTATGCCGTGATATCTGTATATAGCTTAAACATTCCATTAAATCCGCATCAGAACGACCTTTTATAAAGTCGCTGGAACCTTATACATGCTGAATAAGGGTATGTACACACAACACTTTTCCTGTGGCTATCGGCACGTATTTTATGCCAAAATCCAATGACAGTCTGCATCCTTCCTTGAAAATAAGTGGTTTCTCTTGATCTAGGGGAAACATTATCTGTGGCAGAAATCCAAGACTGTCCCTCTTGGACTTTCTGCTGCAAAAATACTTTGTTCCCATGCTGGTTTAAGAGCCACAGTTTAAGCTGTGCATAGAAAAGAGCATGAAATAAATAAAACTGTTATAAAATCTGCTCCCAGAATCTTACCTGCTGATATGTCTTCATAGGACACAGGGCCCTGAGGATGAAGGTTGTGTTTTTTTTTTTGTTTTTTTAACTTAATCCTTAGAACCTTTTCCAAAATATTAGAAATTTATTTTTTATGCTGTACCATGATGTTGTTTTCTTTAGACTCATTACAGAATGTTCTGTCTAGAGCTGCAACACCAATAGGGATGTACCAAAATTGTCTTTTAATATTCCAGTCTGCTGCTGGGCTTGTGAATTTCAATTTACATGTTGCCTAGCGTCAAGCATATTGTATTTTAATCGCAAATAATATCTAATATTCAGTATGAAATCCTTTTGTTCTTAGAGAAATAAGCCCCCACAAGAGGTGTCTGGTAGTGGCTTTTTCCCCTCTACCTACTGTACATGCATGGTGAGCTAAGGGTGCATTTGCATTGGGAGAGGCTGAATCTAAAATATATCTCTGTCATTTTAATGAACCAGCCACCCTCACTGTGTTTTTACATTTAAAATAACTAAGATTAGAAAAAAACAGCTCCTTTCTTGCTGAAACAGCAGCACCCATCTTCAGGTTATGTTCAGCTCCATTCACTTTAAAGGGGTACTCCGGCGGGGGGGCTTTTTTTTCGATCTGGCCGGGGAGGAGGTGGCTGAGGGCAGCGACTTCCACTGACCTCCCCCTTCCAGCAGCGTGTCCCGTATCGCAGCGCTCCGTTCCCCGTTGCCCAGCCGCTTCCTGGTCTCTGACCTGGGCTTGAGACGTGACGTTTGAAGTCCCTTCAGCCAGTCAGTGACAGAGGCGGAATCCCACCTCCGTCACTGACTGGCTGAGCAGACTTGAAACGTCATGTCTCAAGCCCGGGTCAGAGACCAGGAAGCGGCCGGGCAGCGGGGACCGGAGCGCCGCGATACGGGACCCGCAGCTGGAACTGAGGAGGTGAGTGGACGTCGCTGCCACTTCTTCCCCGGCTAGATTGGAAAAAAAAAAGCCCAGACCCCCCCACCGGAGTACCCCTTTAATAGAACTGAGCTGCAAAACCACACCCAAACAGGAGAGTCTTTTTCTGGAAGAAAGCAGCCATGTCTTTCTAAGCCTGGATAACCCAACTGGGGTTTGTAACAGTTTCAGCCAAGATCTTAAAGGGAACCTGTCACCCCCCTGTGCCGGGGTGACAGGCTCCCGACCCCCCGTTAGAGCCCCCTATACTCGCCTAATCCCGCCGGGTCCCGCTTCTGGAGGTGGTCGGGTGATGAAGATCGCTGCAGCCCGGCGCGCGTGCTGAGAGATGAGTCCAACACTCATAGAGAATGACTGAGCGCTGGACTCTCCTGTCATTCTCTATGGGTGTTGGACTCCTCTCTCAGCGCGCGCGCCGGGCTGCAGCGGCTGAGATCTTTATCACCCGACCACCTCCAGAAGCGGGATTAGGTGAGTATAGGGGGCTCTAACGGGGGGTCGGGAGCCTGTCACCCCGGCACGGGGGTGACAGGTTCCCTTTAAAGGGGTAGTGCAGAGCTCAGCAATTATTCACAGAATAACACACATTAAAAAGTTATAAAACTTGGTAATGTATGTTATGTCTGTGAATCGCCCCCTTCCCGTGTCCCCCCACCCCCGCACGTGTACCGGAAGTGTGGTGCGCTATACATAACTGATCTGTGTCGACCGACCCCCGTCTGCTATCTTCTTCAAAGACGTCATCTTCGGGAGGCCGGCCGTCCCGCTCCTGCCGCTCCCCTCTGCCGCGTCATAACTGTGCTCAGCCGCGATTGGCTGAGCACAGTTATGCTCAGCCAATCGCGGCTGAGCACAGTTATGCTCAGCCAATCGCACCACACTTCTGGGTACACATGCGGGGGTGGGGGGGACACGGGAAGGGGGCGATTCAGACATAACATAAATTACAAAGTTGTATAACTTTGTAATGTGTGTTATTCTGTGAATAATTGCTGAGCGCCGCAGTACCCCTTTTAAAGAGATATTTGCAAGGAGGAATGTTTTGTGTTACCCATTAGAGATGAGCGAACCGGGTTCGGGTTAGAGTCGACCCGAACGGTCGGTATTTGATTAGCGGTGGCTGCTGAACTTGGATAAAGCTCTAAGGTTGTCTATATCCATGTTTTCCCACATAGCCTTAGGGCTTTATCCAACTTCAGCAGCCACCGCTAATCAAATGCCGAAAGATCTGGTTCGGATGGACTCGAGCATGCTCGAGGTTCACTCATCTCTATTACCCATCAATAACTCATGAGCTGGTGTTTTTTTGCAAGTGCAGGATTGCTGCCTACTTTGGGTATGGTTAAAGGGGTTATGCAACAGGCAGTGTCACACAGCATTTTCTGGTCTTGTTATTTATAAGAACACTGTCATACGGTAGATTGCTTGTCTTTTGTTGTATTTCACCTGTTGGCATATATACTCATACATCTTATACTAAAAATATCTATTTACTATAAGAAATACTCTTTATGATTGTCAAAAAGTGCTCACTCAAGCAACCTCTTTATGTTCCATTGTACTATAATAACCTTTGACGCAAAAATATACTAATCTGCAGCCTTGTGATTTGTAATGTGAATAGGAAGTTGCCTTGAGAGTCCTTTTTCATGGGGGAAATGTTTGCTTTTACAAGCTTGTTCTATTGTTATACTACACATACCTACCCACCCCCATTCATACTAGAGAATTGGGGTGTTAACAGCTAGTTGCAGTAAAATGCATGTGACCATGACGGGTTTTGTTTCGTTTTCACCATTTTCTGATTGCTTCTAGTTATACTACTAGAGGGCTGCAGTTTTAAAACCAAAGCCAGAAGTGGATCCAGCAGGAAGCAGAGGATTCTTTCATTTATAGTTCCCATTCTTTTTAAGGGTCTGTTGACACGTACAGACCCGCTGCGTATTTATCGCTGCTAGTTTCTCGCACATAAATCCACAGTGATACTGATTGCTATCAAGTCAATGTATGTGTATTCTCACTGCATGTTTGGTGCGATTTTTACATGCGAGTTTTGATTTGCACATGATTTTCACAGGCGAGTTCAACACCACAAAAAACGCAGCTACTTTCGTGCAAGTTTGATGTGAGTTCTGTGTGAGTTTTACGCAGCGAGTCTGTGCGTGTGAACAGACCCTAAAGGGGTTATCCAGCCCTACAAAAACATGGCCACTTTTCCCCCTACTGTTGTCTACAGTTCAGGTGTGATTTACAATTAAGCTCCATTTACTTCAATGGAACTGAGTTTTAAAACCCCACCTATCTGGAGAAAACAGTAGGGGGAAAGTGGCCATGTTTTTGAAGCGCTGGATAACCCCTTTAAATCTACTTCTGGCTTTGGCAGTTTAAAAAAAAAAGAGTTCACACTGCGTTTCTGCTGTCCCTTTAACATATCCATTTAATGGGGGGGGGGGGGATTATGCATTTGTGTATATTTTCTATTAACTTCCATTATAAAAGAAGGATCAAAACAGATCCCTTTTTTTTAGCGTACACAAAAAATGTGGTTAGTCATGTTTTAGTGTACTCTATAAAAGCAGATTTATTTTATTTTTTTTATAACGGAAGTAAAAAAAAAAATGCAGCTGTTTTTGCATTAAACAGATGTGTTCAATGGGCAGCAAAAAAGCAGTGTGAACCCAGCCTTAGGGCCCTAGTACACAGCCCGATGACTTTCTCTAAGCAAGCGCAGATCTCCTACATCGGTGCTTGCTTACTGAGCCCATACACTGTCCAATAATAGCGTAGAAAGGGCTTCTAGGACATTGTTATAGATGTCCATGCAGCCCTTGACCTCCTGCTAGCTTTGGCCCACTCCTGGTCCTGTATGAAGTCACAGGCTGCTCAGCGCGTTGTCCCCGTGACTGGCTGAACGGCCTGTCACTTCGGACAGTGTCAGGCCCTAAAGTAGCAGGACGTCAGGGAGCATGAAGAGTTATGTAGGAGCTAGTGTGTGGTCACCAACTGTTGGCATTGCTATTACACATAGCAATCTGCGTCCAATGCCTGATTTTTTTTTTTTTTTTTTTTTTTTTTTTTTTTTTTTTTTTTTTTAGGTAGTCTTCGGCCGATCATTGTCTCTATTACACTGAGCGATCTGCTGCATTGTCCTGATTCTGCCATTTATCGCTCTGTGGAATAGGGACATTAGGCTTAATTCTACTACTATAGAATGTTGGGTACTGCTTTCCTAGATAAGTGATCAGTGATGCTGAATCTGGTTTACTATATCCTTGCCATACAGCATGACTTTCCCTCCTAGTTGTGTATGTTTTTTCATTTAAATGTGTTTTCTGTCCTAATCATGTTGTGCCTTAGGTTTACCCTTGTATTTTCTTTGGTAGCTTTATGAACTAGATGGTGATCCAAAAAGAAAAGAATTTCTGGATGATTTATTCAGCTTCATGCAAAAGAGAGGTGAGTACGTTGTCTGCATATCTCTTTTTCTTATATTTTTATACCAAGGTGAGGAACATGGGTGCTGTGAATGGGGGTTGCTGCAGAAATTCCAGATGGGGGCTTGTGTTTGATCTAGCTAGCCTCACCCATCTGGGAATGGTGCATTCCAACCCCCCACCCTTTAACCCTCAGGGGGATTTGGCCTTATCAGCAAAGCAATTAGTGGAGTATGCAAGGTTACTGGCAAATGGGGAATGGCTTAACTTCTGTATATATAGTGTTATATATATAAAAAAAAATATAAATAAATATATATATATATATATATATATATATATATATATATAAGGATTGGTTGAAGACAGCATCAGTTTCCAGTTAAAATCTGAACTTTATTGTCTAACGTTTAAACCGGCTGATAAGGGGGGAGCCCTAGTCGTTATGAATACTAGTGATTGCAGGAATGAGATCTTGCGACAGTTAGGAGACATTGAAGTATATTGAAAATTGGATAGAGACCCTAAACTGGAGTTGATAAGGGTATTGGATAATATCGTAACACAGGCTAGGGATGATGATGTGATAGATGAAAAACTTGCAGAATATTTGGTGGTAGATTCTCCAAGAACCCTAGTGATATATGTCCTTCCAAAGATTCATAGTTTCCTACAGTCCCCCCGGGTAGACCTCTAATCTCCAGTTGTGGCTCTGTGTTTAACAATATTTCTATTGTCATTGATAGGATCCTCTCGGATGTGGTAAATAACATGAAATCCTATGTTAAGGATACCTCAGATTTTTTTTATTGAAGTTACGTGACTTACCCCAATTGACTCTGACTGAGATAACGCTGGTGTGTCACTCGACGTGTGTTCTTTATACACGTCTATTGAACACCAAAGAGGTGTGGATGCGGTGAGACGAGCCCTGACCACCCTGGTGTTTCCCTATTTTGGTCCCAAAGCTCGCAACAGAGTGAGGACCTGAGGGACTATGTATCAGGGTGGTTTGGTGCTCTCCCCACTAGGAGGCACCCCTTGGCAATGGACTTCCTTCTCTGGAGAGAGGGATATCTGGCTATTCCCGTGTTTTGAGACTCGTAACTGAGGCTCCACTGACCCCTTTTTTGCATATTCAAATTTTGTATGGGACAATCAATATATATATATATATATATATATATATATATATATATATATATATATATATATAATATATATATTATTATACACTCACCGGCCACTACATTAGGTACACCTGTCCAACTGCACGTTACCACTTAATTTCTAATCAGCCAATCACATGGCGGCAACTCAGTGCATTTAGGCATGTAGACATGGTCAAGACAATCTCCTGCAGTTCAAACCGAGCATCAGTATGGGGAAGAAAGGTGATTTGAGTGCCTTTAAACGTGGCATGGTTGTTGGTGCCAGAAGGGCTGGTCTGAGTATTTCAGAAACTGCTGATCTACTGGGATTTTCACGCACAACCATCTCTAGGGTTTACAGAGAATGGTCCGAAAAAGAAAAAACATCCAGTGAGCAGCAGTTCTGTGGGCGGAAATGCCTTGTTGATGCCAGAGGTCAGAGGAGAATGGGCAGACTGGTTCGAGCTGATAGAAAGGCAACAGTGACTCAAATAGCCAACCGTTACAACCAAGGTAGGCAGAAGAGCATCTCTGAACGCACAGTACGTCGAACTTTGAGGCAGATGGGCTACAGCAGCAGAAGACCACACCGGGTGCCACTCCTTTCAGCTAAGAACAGGAAACTGAGGCTACAATTTGCACAAGCTCATCGAAATTGGACAGTAGAAGATTGGAAAAACGTTGCCTGGTCTGAGTCTCAATTTCTGCTGCGACATTCGGATGGTAGGGTTAGAATTTGGCGTCAACAACATGAAAGCATGGATCCATCCTGCCTTGTATCAACGGTTCAGGCTGGTGGTGGTGGTGTCATGGTGTGGGGAATATTTTCTTGGCACTCTTTGGGCCCCTTGGTACCAATTGAGCATCGTTGCAACACCAAAGCCTACCTGAGTATTGTTGCTGACCATGTCCATCCCTTTATGACCACAATGTACCCAACATCTGATGGCTACTTTCAGCAGGATAATGCGCCATGTCATAAAGCTAGAATCATCTCAGACTGGTTTCTTGAACATGACAATGAGTTCACTGTACTCAAATGGCCTCCACAGTCACCAGATCTCAATCCAATAAGCATCTTTGGGATGTGGTGGAACGGGAGATTCACATCATGGATGTGCAGCCGACAAATCTGCGGCAACTGTGTGATGCCATCATGTCAATATGGACCAAAATCTCTGAGGAATGCTTCCAGCACCTTGTTGTATCTATGCCACGAAGAATTGAGGCAGTTCTGAAGGCAAATGGGGGTCCAACCCGTTACTAGCATGGTGTACCTAATAAAGTGGCCGGTGAGTGTATTATAGTGTGTGTGTAGCGGCCAATTACTCTGGCTGTGGTGGTGTCCCACTTCAGTCAGTGATTAGCTGAGCAGGCTGTCACTGCTGAAATTAGTATGTTTCAGAAGTAGTGGCCAAAGTGTTAAGGGGAGGGGGGCGGGGTTTGTAGGTAAGTAGGGGCTATTTTCCATGCGGCCCCGCAAAAAAATTAAATGAACACAAAGGAGGAAATTTATTTAGGGTGTACACCGGGAAGAAGGCCCGAAAGCAGGTGTAGATTTGTTGCGCAGGGCTGGCGGGGTTTACTAAGAGGCGTGGGCCTCTTAATGAATCCAGGCGGGTAAAAGAAGGCAGGGCCTAAATGTCCCCCAAAGTGTGTGTGTCCCCCAAAAGGTGTGTGTATATAATATATTTATTTATATAGTGTCTGGTTTCTGGATGGAGACTTGTCACTTCAGAATTCTCCATAGGTGTGTGTTTGGGTTCAGAGAAGGAGACATACTGAAGCACTTTCATCCTGTACTTCAGAAATGCAACAGTAGTCTTGGATGTGTGTGTTGTCATGTTGGAAACATGTATGACAACTAAGGGCTTAGAAGTGGTATTATCTTTTCTCTCAGTATAGAGCAGCACATCTGTGAATGCATGATACCATTAATAAAATGCATCTCCCCGACACCAGCATAACTAATACAAACCACATAAGGACACTGCCACCATCGGGTTTCCACATACGAGTTTGGGATGCAATCCAAAAGCTGTGGAAACCACACCCCCAGTTCACCCTCAATAGCCCTGTGATGTTGCTGAAAATCCTGGCAACATCATACAATTGTTGAGGTAGAACAGGAGGTGTGGTTTCTACAACTTTTGGATCACATCACGAATGCATGTTTGGAAATACACCATAAGACTTTTCTTGAGGCGTTTATCACGTTTGCAACATGGTCCTCAATTAATTTTTTTTTGCATTTACAAATTAGCAAGTCTTGTTTGCAATCAATGGCTTACATTTGTCTGAGTGTTTTGTCTGTGCTGGTAGAATTTATTTTATAACAGGATTTTTGTTCTGAGTCTCATGTTAAAACAAGATTTATGAGTGGTTTTATAACAGTCAAATTGTCATTCCTAGTTTGTGTCTTTCAAAAAGATCCACATTTTGGTATAACCATGTTCATAGTAGATGTCACTTTAGCTTTGGCTAAAGTATAGTATGATGGTCCCTATACACTTCCAATAACTGAAAGATTAGTGATCGTCCTCCATATACACAGGAACTTTAGCACGGCCAGGCCAGGTAAGCTGCAGCCAGAGAACTCACTGCGGCTTCTCCCAAAACAAAGGGGTCGGGTGATTATTTTCCATCCCCTCCAGCCTCTACTACCCCTGACCTCTATGGATGGTCGTTCTGGTGTGCCCCATTTGCTTTAGTAAGATCATGAGAATTGAATAAGTAGCTTATAGATTGTTAAATTGGAGATTGCATTGCTAAAAAAAATTTATACAGCTACTAACTTTTTAATGGTCTCTCTTATCAGGAACACCTGTGAACAGAATTCCAATAATGGCCAAGCAAGTCTTAGACCTGTACATGTTGTATGTCTTGGTGACTGAAAAGGGAGGACTGGTAGAAGTCATCAATAAGAAGCTCTGGCGAGAGATCACCAAGGGCCTAAATCTGCCAACATCTATCACCAGTGCAGCCTTTACTCTGCGCACTCAGTAAGTAACATATAACCATTTTTACTCTAGCAAACAGAGGTACATGGCCTTCCACCTGCTGTAGCACTGCAGGCTATTCATGACACTTGATTTGCCTTGCTTCTGGGAGTAGAGCCACCATTAAATATAATTTGATGACCTATTTGTAAAATAGGTCATACATTCAAAGTCCCAGCAATCCTTTTAAGGTTATGCAGCATGTAACCAATTGCCAGTGTCTAAAGCCTTTTTCATTTTTAACATTTTCTTCTGTCTTTTGCAATACAGCTTTAGCCACTAGTAGGTTGTAACTATGCTTTTATTTTTCGCAGATACATGAAGTATTTATACCCCTATGAATGTGAGAAAAGAGGCCTTAGCAATCCTAATGAACTGCAGGCCGCTATCGACAGTAACCGCCGAGAAGGACGCAGACAAAGCTTTGGGGGCTCCCTTTTTACATACTCCCCAAGTGGAGCTCCAAATATGCTTTCTTCACCAAAAATTCAGATGCCTGCCATGGCGCTAGCAGGGGCTGCTACAAATGGAAGCAACCTAACCGCCATGCAGAAGATAAAGAAGGGTAAGCATGGAAATACAGTTGTGCTCAAAAGTTTATATACCCCAGCTGAATTTTTGCTTTCTTGTCCTTTTTTTCAGAAAATATGAATGATAACACACACACTTTTTTTTTTTTTTTCCTTTCCCCCCCACTCATGTGGTTAGTGGTTGGGTGAAGCCAGTTCATGCAAGACAGCCCGGGCATTTACAGGAACTGGAGACTTTTTTTTTTTTTTTTTTTTTTGCCAAAAAGAATGGGGACAGCTTCACGATCTGAAAAAAATAAAGAGCCTCATCTGCAACTACCGCAAAAGACTCCAAGCTGTCATTGTTGTTAGAGGGGGCAATACATGGTATTAAGAGCTGTATGTATGTAAACTTTTGATCAGGGTCATTTGGATGTTTTTGGTTTTCATTCTTACTTAAAAAGAGAAAACACAATAAATGGCTTCACCCAACCACTAACCATGAGTGGAAAAAAATTTTTTATCATTCATATTCTCTAAAAATATCAGCCAAAATTCTGCCGGGGCATGTAAACTTTTGAGCACAACTACTTATAAAGTCGTTATTCTTTAGTGCTTTAGTAAGAGGAAACTTTAGATACCGTAAAGTCTTTTTTTTTTTTTTCTATATTTCTCCACCCCCTTCTCCCCCTCCCTTTTCACCAGAAGAGGACTCCCCACTGTCCTTGACAGTACCCTCACGGATACCAGTTACATTGGCTGGGCACTCTATGGTGGCCGCTCAAGTGGCTGCACAGGCAGCTGCGCTGGAACAGCTACGAGAAAAGCTGGAGTCAGGGGAGCCCCCTGAGAAAAAGTTGGCATTGGGACCTGAGGAGCAACAACGATTGGTACAGCGAGCTATCCAGCAAAACCTCTTGGCAATGACCACCCAGTTTCCCATGAACATCCGCATTAACAGCCAAGGTAAATTACTGTGTGTTAGACTAAAACTATGTGGCTCTACATAACTTATGATCCAGAAAAAAAAACACCAGTGCTATTTTTCCTAGACCCACATTTCAGAATATATGTATTATTCTCTGGTACAAGGAGTCTGAGGCTTTTTCCAAGCTTCTGATTAGCTGTAAGCTGTAACGCCCTACCCCTTCCCTGCTTGGTTGACACCTGAAAGCTGCGTCAGGTCAGGTATGGGAGATATCAGGTAAGGAGGTATTACAGCTTGCTGCACTTCAGGAGCTCAGGAAAGCCTCCAGACTCTTATTATATAATAAAAGTATTTTCAACATTCTGGAAGCACAGACAAAAATATAAAATGTACCGTGTGTCTCCATGACCCAACAGCTATCTAACAGTGTCAGCAGTTTGGAACTTTAATTGCAGCAGTTTCTCTTTAATAGAAAGTATTTCTAGTCAAAATATTAAATAAGTGTTAAGAGTGGGCAAGTGCCTTGGATTATTTTCTAACAGTTTTATAATGTAGACATCAATGAGTAGATTATTGCAAAGTTCTATTTTAAACCTGTTCTGTGCCCATGGAAAATATATCCAGGCCCCAGGAAAATGAATAAGCACTTGAAATAGACATAGGTGGTATTAGTCCTTTTTTGTTTATATAAATTATATATAAGCATAAAATTGACAGATTATTTTTTTCTCTATTTGGGCTAAAATAATGATCCAGAGTGTGGTAAATGTTAAAACAAAGCGGGTTCTGACAAAGGATTTGTTCTATTGTCCAAAACATATAGCATGTGTTTTGCAATACTCTTACAGTTATAGTGTTGTTGTGCAATAAACTACATGCAAAGCAATGAGCATGAGAAATTTGCAACAATGCTTTGGTTTATTCCCCAGTCATATCAGAAGCAAATCTTCCTCTCTGTTTAAAGCGTAACTGTCATTTCAGGGTCATTTTTCTGAAAACATTAAATATCAACAGTACAAGCGATTTTAAGAAACTCTGTAATAGGTTTTATAAACCAAAAGAGTTTCCTTCTGGACTGAAAAAGCAATCTCCCAGCCTCCCCCCTTACTGCAGAAGCAGCAGGATTTCTGTGTCCATTATGTGGCTATGGAGAGGGGAGGGGCTGTTAGGAGTGACTGAGCACGGAGCAGTCTTGCACAGCACAACACCCTGCAATCTTCTCTCAGTAAGTTCATAGATAAGCACTGACCTCTCTGACCCCAGAATCCTGCAGTTTAGGTGCCCAGAGAGTCTACAAACAGCTGACCTTCATGTCACCTCTTCCTGCTCCCTCATCTCCCTCAGCCCCTCCCCCCTTCATAGGCTTACAATGGAGAGAGCAGAGCCCGTCTTCACTGGCTTCTCTGTAATGAAGACGTGTTTGCCTGATAATGCACAGATAAGAAGTCAGGGGGGGGAGGCTGGGAGATTGCTTCTTGCGTACAGAAGGAGGCTTTTTTGGCTGATGAAACCTATTACAGAGTTTCTTAAAATCGCTTATACTACTGATTTCTGCAATAAAATAAAATATGACAGTTAGGCTTTAAGAAAACAAAACCGATGTTAATTGGTTCTTATTTAGGTCATATATCATCCCACACCTGTATTTGCTATTCTATTGTACTAGCAGTCTGGTGCTTTATACCTTCAAATTGTGGTTTCCTATTAGGATGTTGAGAAAAGGGTACAAAAGCATGACTGTATAAATTCCACTGCCTCAGTTGTCACAGTGCTGGAGATGGAGTAATACAAAAATCAATATCTAATATACTGGTAATACAGTGATTAAGAAGCGTGACATTTTTAGTTATTTTTCTAAGCTGATCCAGTAGAGAGGATAAAAACTGTGTGACTGCTACAGTGTAGACTTGGGGCCCTGTAACACAGGGTGATGATTGTTCGTGAGCTGATCACCCTGTGTAATAGGAGTTGTGCAGCTGATGAATGATGTTAGGAAAGGTCCGCACAAACAATTTAGCAATCGTTCATGCGGCTCTGCTTGTGTTGAGCTATGTGAAGGCTCATCAAATCAGCAGCGTTCTACGAAATCACTTGAAAGCTGGACCAGCTCAGGCTGGGTTCACACTGCGTTTTTGCAATCCGATTTTTTTTATAAAACTGATGCATTTGCGTGCATCCGTTTTGATCCGTTTTTCCATTGACTTCCATTGTAAAAGAACGGATCAAAACAGATCCGTTTTTTTTTTTGACTGACACAAAAACGTAGCTGACACTACTTTTGTGTCCGTTAAAAAAAACGGATCCGTTTTGATCGTTTTTTTTTTTTACAATGGAAGTCGATGGAAAAACAGATCAAAACGGATGCACACAAATGCATCTGTTTTTTTTCATCCGTTTTTTTTTTTATTCATTTTTTGCAAAAAACGGATTGCAAAAACGCAGCCCAGCCTCAACAGGTCTTGTACAGCTCTTATACTAAGACAGTCCAAGGCCCTATTCCTACTACTATTCCTACACCTGACATGTTTGCCCTGCATTTTTGTGTACACAAATATGTATCCATAGACTTCCTCAATGTCTGATCAATAGAGTGCTAACACCTGGCTCACCCACCAATTGGTTGTTTGTGTAAGCTGCAGCTTCAGCACATACAGTGTTTGCAACTAGGAAGCCTTGTGCCATATTTCTAAAGCTCATCTCGTGGCTATCTGCACCCCACTGATCACACATTGATGGGCTTGACTGCAAACAGCTTTTACTGTATGTGCACACGTGAGTACAGTTAAATGCCAGAGATACAAATTAAAGCTTAATCATTGATGTAAGTGTTAAAATAAGCCTAAATTTTAACACAAAAGAACATGCATGCAATGTATATATCTGATGTATGCAAAAAAAGGGGATATAAATAGGGCCTAAGAATGCCCCAAACTTATCATAGTAGGTCTGGCTTTTTGAAAATCTCACGCCTAGTCAAAGTTTATACCATGTATTACTTTGCTTGCGTTTACAGCACACTTATGCTCACCCCCATAAACATGCAGACTGTGCATGCACTCTGAATAGATAGAGGGTAGAAAGCTGCTGACAGACACACATGGAGATTGCCTGTCTTCTCAAGAATAAAGAGATTAAACGTGTTAAAATTCAAGATGCCTGATCCTTCTCTCCTCTGCTATCTAGCAATGTTGGAGGACTGAAGTTTCCCATACACTTGAGATGGTCGGCTGCTCCCTCTATAGTTGGCAAGTTGAGCCTACTTTAAACTGTGTATGGCCAGCCTTAATTTGTCAGTGAAAAGTAGAAATATAAAGGCCCCCACGGAAAGTTACATTTGGCAAGTTGATGACTTGTTTCGGAACGATTATAAAAGCTCTTCTATTTATCTGCTTTTCAGCTGAAGGTAGACAGGACTCCGCTGTTAACCTTACTACCAATGGCAATAACAGTATTAGCATGTCAGTGGAGCTGAATGGTATTGTATATACTGGTAAGTGTTGTTTTGTTGTCTTTTCTTTCATATACTATAGTTTTTTGCTCTTTATTTGTATTTATTGGTTGTTGCCTGTGTGAGTAGGGATTTTAAGTACCATAGGCCCTAAGAGGAATGTGCTGAGTTTTGCCTATTCGTCCACTGAGGTGAGAGTCTGAAGATGCTCCTACAAATATGGGCAAAGGCTGATAAACCCAACAGAATGTTTGGGTGGGTCCAGCCAGCTCTCTTGCATATAGGAAGTTCTTCAGAAATGGGATGAGACAGAAGAATTGGGCATATAGTATCTGCTCTTCATTCTGCATTAACCCCTTAACGACATCGGGCGTAAACTTACGCCCTCACGCCCTGGTACTTGGTGCATTAGGGCACAAAATTTACGCCCGATGTTTCCCCGATCGCTGCGTGTTCGCACACAGCGATCGGGGAAGATGGCCTGCTATAAATCATAGCAGGCCATCTTAGCTTCTCGGCACGGGGGGTGGTTAACACCCCCCGTGCTTACGATCGCCGCTATAGGCTGATCAATTCAGATCAGCCAATAGCGGCGATTGGAACCTTTCCGGGTCATCGGTGACTCGATGACCCGGAAAAAAATGGCGGTCGGTGCTGTCCGAGGACGGCACCGACCGCCATTACTGTAAAAAGTAATGGTGGTCACCGTGCCACCGGCCCGATCGCCGTGAACGGCCGGCCGGCCGTTCACGACGATCGGGCCGGTGGCACGGCGATCAGAGTCCCACAAAATAATAAATACCTGCCCTGGACCCCTTAGCTAGGTAGCGGAGGGGTCCAGAGCAGGTATTTGTACATTACTCACCTGTCCCGGGCTCCTGATCGGCGTCTTCCGGGTTCGCGGTGTCCTCCGTCATTCCGTTCGGTCTTCGGGTTTTTCCGGCGGTCCCCGTCGTCTCCTTTCGGCTATTTTCGGCTCCAGCCTTGTCATTTTCCGGATTTTGCGCTCTGCTGCCCTCTAGCGGCTGATATGTGTAATACACTTATCAGCAGCTACAGGGATGTTCAGAATGTAGAAAAAGTTTTTTGTTTTTTTTTTTCCAAATTTTTTTTCTTCTATTTTCCGCACCCTAGCGCCGCTGAGTGTTGATCAGCATCGCACGAAAGTGCGCTGCTAATCAGCAACTCCTCCTTTTTGGCGTAGGGTTTTTTTTTTCTATATTCTACTGCCACGGTCTGCTGATAAGTGCCGCACATAAGTGCGGCATTTATCAGCAAATCCTTTGTTGGCGTAGGTTTTTTTTTTGATACTTACTGTAAGAAAAACACGTAAAAAACACTACATTACACCACACTACATTGAATAAAGTTTGAGACTACACCACTACATACCCCATATACCAGTCCCCGTATAAAGATGGCCCCCAGGGTGTTTTCGGCGTCAGAGGGATACGTTATTATTGCCTCCGACACCGAAACAGCCAGTGAGGATGAATGGGGGATCCTTCTTTCCTTCCATTCATCTTCATCATCCTCATCATCCAGTGACTTGTCTGGGGGTAGCGTAGTGTACGCTGCCCCCCAGACACGTCTTTTCCGCCAGTACCGTCCCAATAAGAGATGACTGTATGGCGTAAAATTCTACAAACTCTGTGAGCGTACCTCAGGGTACACTTACAGATTTAGGGTACGTGCACACTGCGGAATGGCGAAGGATAACCCTTTGTGCATTCCGCAGCTGGCACCCGCCGGCGGACTGATGCGGGCGCATGTCTCTACCTGTGTCATAGACTCCATTCTATGCACGGGCGGATTCCGTCGTCCATCCAAAGAATGAATACGTTGGACGGAGAGCGGAATCCGCCCGTGCATAGAATGGAGTCTGACACGGGTAGAGACATGCGCCTGCATCAGTCAGCCGGCGGGTGCCAACTGCGGAATGCACGAAGGGTTATCTGTCGCGATTCCGCAGTGTGCACGTACCCTTAGAGTGTATGTAGGAAGGGACACCCGAATGCCCCCTCCCCCCCCCCCCCCCTCATCCTCGGAACAAGTGGAAAGATCGTCAGGGAACTGATCTTCCCACTGCTGGATAAAGGTCACCACCACCTGTACGGGGATAACTTTTATACCAGCACCCCCTCTTCCGGTCCCTCGCTGCCCGAGCTACTGTAGCTTGCGGCACGATCCGAACATATCAGAAGTAGTAATAAAGCCCTAATATTTAGCAGCCATGGAGCGGACCCAGCGCTTCTGGATATGAAGGACCCCATATCGCACCAGGGCAACATTTTCCAGGTGACGTCCCCCACACTGGAGAACGGAAGACCCCAGAAGAAGTGCAGAGTGTGGCGTAACAGGGGGATCAGGAAGGAGACCATTTTCCAGTGTGCCACCTGTCCTGATCCCCCCGGCCTCTGCATACAGGATCGCTCCAAGGCGCACCACACGTCATCTGAGTTCTACATTATCTAAATTCTGTCCCTTATTCCTATTTCAGGGGTCACGTTGATCCAGGGATTATTCTGATCGCCATTATGGAGTCGGGAAGGAATTTTTCCCCTGTGATGAGGCTACTGTCGTCTGCCTTATGAGGGTTTTTTGCCTTCCTCTGGATCAACACAGATTGAGTTTGATGGACACCTGTCATTTTCAACCTTATAAACTAATAATTGGCCTAATACCCCCAAATAAATTAGAATTGTCCCTTTTCCCCAGCTAAATAGGTATGGCCGCCATTCCCATTAGAGGATGCCATGATGCAATTACAAAGCCACTGTGCGGCCAGGACAGTAGAAACCCCCCACAAGTGACCTTATTCTGGAAACTACACCCCATAAGGAATCTAACAAGGGGGGCAGCGGGGATATGGCCTCCTGGTGACAGCCTTATTTGGGACGTGAAAATGAAAAAAATTGTATTTTTTATTTTCTCTGCACATGTTCTACGTAAGTGACTGTCACCAGTGGGGTCCATATGCTCACTGCACCCCTTGTTAGATTCCTTATGGGGTGTAGTTTCCAGAATGGGGTCACTTGTCGGGGGTTTCTACTGACCTGGCAGCACAGGAGCTTTGTAATTGCGACATGGCCTCCATCCTCCATTCCAGCCTCTAAATGGCGCTCTGTCCCTTTGGTGGCTTGCCCTGTGCCCATATGGCACATTATGTCCACATGTGGGGTATTTTCGTACTCAGGGGAAACTACCCTACACGTTTTGTGTTCATTTTCTTTTTTAACCCCTTGTGGAAATGGAAAAAATCAAGGCTAGACCAACATTTAGTGTCATTTTTGTAAAATTTTTACTCTAAATCATTAATCTTGTCATGATTTTTTCATTTTCACAAGGGGCTAAAAGATAAAAAAAAAAACAATAAATGTGTAGAGCAATTTCCCCTGAGTACGGAAATACCCCACATGTGGACATTAAGCGCCATGCGGGTGCAGGGTAAGCCTCCGAAGGGAAGGAGCGCCATTTCGTTTTTGAAGGCTGGATTTAGATGGAATGGATTTCGAGGGGCCATGTTGCATTCAAAAGGCCTCTGTGTTGCCAAGACAGTTGAAACCCCCCACAAGTGACCCCATTATGGAAACTACACCCCTCAAGGAATGTAACAAGGGGTGTAGTGAGCATATGGACCCCACTGGTGACGGGCACAAATGTGGAACAATGTGGCGTGAAAATGAAATATTACATTTTTTACACTATAATGTTGGTTTAGCCTTGAATTTATCATTTTCACAAGGGGTTAAAAGAGAAAAAAACACACTATGTGTAGAGCAATTTCCCCCGAGTCCGTAAATACGCCACATGTGGACATAAAGCACCATGTGGGCGCAGGGCAGGCCTCCAAAGGGAAGGAGCGCCATTTGGATTTTGGAGGTTGGATTTGGCTAGAATGGATGATGAACGCCATGTCGCATTTACAGAGCCCTCGTGCTGCCAAAACACTGGAAACCCCCCACAAGTGACCCCATTCTGGAAACTGCACCCCTCAAGGAATCTAACAAGGGGTGCAGTGAGGATATGGACCCCTTGATGACGGGCACATTTGTGCCATGAAAGTGAAAAAATGAAATTTTTTACTTTTACGTCACATTGTTCCACATTTGTGCCCGTCACCAGTGGGGTCCATATGCTCACTGCCCCCCTTGTTAGATTCCTTGAGGGGTGTAGTTTCCAGAATGGGGTCACTTGTGGGGGGTTTCCAGTGTCTTGGCAGCACGAGGGCTCTGTAAATGCGACATGGCCCTTGAAATCCTTTCCAGTGAAATTCAGCTTCCAAAAGCCAATTGGCGCTCCTTCCCTTTGGAGGCTCGTCCTGCGCCCCCTTGGCACTTTATCGCCACATGTGGGGTATTTCCGTACTTGGGAGAAACTGCGCTACACATTTTGTGTCTTTTTTTTCCTCTTATCCCTTTAAGAAAATGAAAAATTGAAGGCTAGAACAACGTTTTAGTGTAAAAAATAAATTTTTCTTTTTTCACAAGATATTGTTCGGAAAATCTGTGAAGCACCTGTGGGGTCCAAATGCTCACCGCACACCTTGTTACATTCCTTGAGGGGTGTAGTTTTCTAAATGGTGTCCCTTTTAGGGGTGTTTTTTTAGGTTTTGGCACCCCAGAGCCTCTGCCAACCTGAAGTGGTACAGTCAGAAATGACCAAATATAACGGAGGCGTTGAAATTCACTAGGCGCTCCTTTGTATCTGAGGCTTGTGGTTGCGTCAAATAGCGCAATAGGGCCACATATGGGGTATTTCTATAAACTGCAGAAACGGGGCAATAATTATTGGGGTGCATTTCTCTGGTAATAGGTTTATAATTATGAAAAATATTGGATTACAATAAAATCTCTGCACAGAAAATTAAAATTTTCTAATTTCTTACACACTTAGCTTTTATTTCTGTGACTCCCCTAAAGGGTTAAAACACTTTCTGGATATGCTTTTGCAGAGTGTGGGGGGTGCAGTTTCTGAAATGGGGTGCTTTGTGGGGCTTTCTAACATACAGGCCCCTCAAATACACTTTAAACCTGAACAGGTCCCTAAAAATATCTGATTTTGAAATTTTACTGAAAATTTGGAAATTTGCTGCTAATGTTTTAAGCTTCCTATTGTCTAAAAAAAATGAAAGATCGTTAAATAAATGGCGCCAACATAAAGTAGACATGTTGCTAATGCTATTTAATATATAATTTATGTGGTATAACCACTTTCTGTATACGCAAAAAAGTTTCAAAGTTGGAAAAATGCATTTTTTTCACATTTTTTTTCACATTATTTGGGGTTTTTTCATAAAGATTCGTTATGAGTATCGACTCCAATTTACCAGAAATGTGAAGTACAATATGTCACGAGAAAACAGTCTCAGAATCAGCCGGATAGGTAAAAGCATCCCGAAGTTATTAATGAATAAAGTGACACTGGTCATATTCATAAAATTTGTCTCTATCATTAAGGCCATTTCAGGCTCTGTCCTTAAGGGGTTAAAGGGGTACTGTGGTCAAAGGTGTAAAAAGGGGTCAGGGGGTGGTGGGAACTTATTCCTCCTACCCCCCACCCCCGTCCCAGCGTCACTGCTCATGGTCCCCTACCGGGCTCCCAATCCTGTGACATCACAGCCCTGTTCTAAAATGCCTGCTCAGCCAATCAGTGACTAAGGCAGGACATCGCTGCAGACACCGACTGGCTAAGCAGGTAGTTTCCATAGGGCTGTGATGAAACAGGATCTCGAGAGATTCAGGAGACCGGACGCTGACAGAACTGGAGGCACTGTGGGGCCGCTGGCATGGGTAAGTATGACTTTTTTATTAGGTGGGGTTTTTTGTTTGTTTGGTTTGGTTATTTGAGCGGATTCTGCCACAGAGGCCCTGAATGTAGCCTCCAACACAGTTATGAACCTACAGTGGCATGTTGTATATTTTTATAGAATGATTAACCTTTATTTATAGAAACCAGAATAAATTCCTTCATGGTTGGGCAGTATATATGTGAACTGCTCCTCTAACACCAAAAATAGAAGCATGACAATCTGTAGGAGTTTAAATTTTTCTCCGATGCCTCTCCTAAAATGTCTCGTGTTCATAAATAATTTTTAACCCTGCTTTTTTAAGTCATTTCTAATTGGATCTTAAATTTTAAAGGGTTTGTGTTAGCTCTTATTCCTTAGAATCAGTTACTTGAACACTATAAGGGTGATATAGAATACAAACTGGTTTACTTGACCACTAGGACCGCTGAAATAGTGTGATACGTCAACACTTTTTATTTTTATTTATTTATTTTTACAGGGGTCTTGTTTGCCCAACCTCCTACCTCAACATCTGCAATCAGCAAAGGAAATATCACCAGGACTGCAAGTGTGGGAGGGACCAGTAGCACATCGCTAGCTCCATCTTCGGCTGCCCAGGCTCCTGGTTCCAACAGTTCTTCTCCCTGACATTTCCGCCAAATCCAGTACAGCTGAAGCCAAAAAAATGGAAAAAAAATAATCACTCAATGTTTCACACTCAGGTTTATTACTCCTTGTCTGTGGGAGCCTCCGGAATGCATTGCTGGGTTCAGATGGGGTTCAGATTGAGCCAGTATAGGGTTACAATTGGCTAACCCTTTACCCTCTGTGAAAAAAAAACCCATATACCTCATTTCTTGCACTGCAACAATACAAATATATATATATATATTTTCTTTCAAATACCTCCAAATACAATAAACAAAAACCCTCATCCCAAATTTGCTCTCCGGAACCCACATACATTTTTATTTTTTAGTGGCTACAAACAACAAAAATCTATGAAATTTAAAGAGGTTTTTTGTGTAAATGCCTTTTATTCTTAAAGGAAGGACGAAAATGTAAACTTCTAAAGAAATCTATATAAATATATATATAAATATTGCTGTATTCCTGGCGCTGGACTTTAGGGGGCACAGAATATCAGCACGAAGGGACGTGCCTGCTGCTCCTCCATAGGCTTGTGTCTAGTCATTCCCACCCTTCACGCTCTGGAATGTAATCAAGAGGAGCAGGGAATGCAGATAAATGAATGTTTGTTTTGTTTGTTTGTTTTTTTTTTCTTCTTTTTGGCAAACCCCCCCCCCCCCCCCCCCCCTCCCCCCGCCCCCCCTTTTCTTCTTTCCCGTGATTGATGTCTTGGAGTTCTGACCACATCTGAACTTCAAGTTGAAAACACCATTCCTTTTACCTACCATCCTAAATCAACACTTTTATACGGGTCATATCAGCTGGCAAAAAATAATCAAAAAAAGCTTTTCTTTTGTTTCTCTGTATAGTTATCCCCTGTAACTAGGAGTGAGCGAATTTACAGTACTTTGCTAGGCTCGGCCATCGCATTGTCAGCCTGCTGCCTTTGAACTCTATGTTGCTCTGCTTCTGGTGCCTGGAAAAGCTGGACTTCTCTCAGTTTCCCAGGACAGCGGCAGAGTCCAAAGGCAGCAAACTAACAAGCCGACGGCCGGGCCTAGCAAAGTGCTTTACTGTAAATTCACGCATTCCTATTTAGAACCTTTCCTGAATTTTGCTGCTCCTTGTAGATTGAATAAAAACAGCAGGTTTTTTTTTAACCCAGGTATAATATAATGGTAAATGTGGTCAATGCTGTGCCACAGGACCATCTACTGCCAAGTCTGTTAGATAAGGTGTCAATTCAAAATGGCATTAGCAGTTCACCCTCAATGTCTTAATGGCTGCTGAGTAGGCAGTGTTAATCTCTTGTACTATCATACTGTGTCGCTTATGAACACTTCTTAATTTTCTGTTGTAACAATCTTCTTTGAAGTCAACGGGGGGGGGGGGGATTTAGCAGTGGGATGAACTTGTCTGGTTTTATTATACAACTTTGTAATGTATGTTATGTATGTGAATGGACCCTGAAGTGTAGTGCATTATACCTGATTCGTGTTGACCCCCGTCCGCATTTCTTCTGACAGTGATGTAATCTTCGGGTCGGCTGGCCTCCTGAAGATTACGTCACTGTCAGAAGAAATGCGAACACAAATCAGGTATGTATAATGCACTACACTTCCGGGTGCACGGGCGGGGAGGCGGGGAACACAGGGAAGGGGGCCATTCACATACATAACATACATTACAAAGTTGTATAACGTTGTAATGTGTGTTATTTTGTGAATAATTTCTTAGCGCCACACTACCCCTTTAGGCTATGTTCACACTGCGTATGATTCCGTCCGTAGTTCGTACGCCGCCGTACATGTGCGGCTGAAACTACGGGCGTGGGAAAAATCGACATGCGGCCGGATGCGTACGAACCGCGAACATACGCCCCTAGTACAGTTATGCTTCCCTAGCTTGATTCGAAGCGATCTGAGGCAGGTCATTTACTTGGAAATCTTTGCACAGCCCAATAAAACACACAGAACCTTTTGGATCGAAAAATCAAGTTCAATTTGGCTGAAATAAGTACTTCGTACGGGATCGCATGGAAATCCACGGCCGTGAGTTTCAACATTTCCGTCCTCAAACAATGGTCTTGTTCATTTTTCACGGCGCCGTATACGATCCGGACGTAAGCTCATACGTAGTGTGCACTGTGCGGGCGTATATCATATACTTTCAAGCGGACGCATCAACTTCAAAACTTTTGTGCGTATATTCGCGGTTCGCACTACGGACTGATTTATAAGCAGTGTGAACATAGCCTTAAGGTAATAGTGAAGGTTACAAAATATATGAAAAGCATTTTATATCCCAGTGCAGATTTTGTCCTAAAAGCAACACCTGAAATGAACTGTCCTAGTAGTTTGTTCAGATCAACTCAATCCTGTTTTAATGAATATAGTAATACTAAAATATAACGGACAAGTCTATTAACCACAACCCCCTAAAGCAACATTTGTATCAGAAAGTGCTCTTACGTTGGCCATACATACCATGGTCATTGCTATTTGAAGGAATTAATCTCCAGTTATAAGTTCTCCTTGGCCTAGTAACTTTGAATTTACTATAGACCCCATTTTCTTCAGTCATCTTAGACCCATAGACCCATAGATGTAAATGTCCTGTACATTGCACATCAAAATGGCTCTGCAGGACTAACCCTTTGTATTTGTTGCACTGAATACTGAATGGAGTAATTTTGCTAGTGTATTCCATGTCATTTTTTTTAAACAAATTATGTACATTGATATTCATGGAATTGTTTGTAGCGATGAGCATGTGTGTGTTTGGGGGAGTGTCTTATACAGAGTGCTTGATAAAAAGCTGTGGTAATATGCACCAAATTTATTAAGGTGCATGCAGATGTGTCTTTCACTGTCCATGTGCCACATGCTGAAAGCTACAGCAGCCATGAGCTAGTGTAGATTTCTGTATAATTTACATTTACATAAATTTCTGATGCGAATTAGAGTAAATTTGCCAGACACAAGCCTAAGCCACACCCACTTTCAAAAGTGGTGAAAAATGTACGAAATTGCACGGCTCTTAAATGCCAGATTACTGACGTACTACAATGACTCATTCTCCCAAACCCACCACCACAATAATGCTCTACATAATCTTAGATTTTAGTTTAGCTATTTCCCCACAATACAATACAGAGCAACAGTTTAATTTTTAATGCATTGCAAAGTAACTTCAGTGATTATTTCAGCTTCAGACATGTTGGCATAGCCACAGAAGTTCCCAGGTTTAGTCATTCTCCTGACCCCCACCTATCTGACAATTTATGAAATATCATGTGGATAGGCTAATCATTTCCTAAGTGCAAATGCACCTTTGACATAAGGGCAGGGAGTAGGAAATTTTAGGAAATGTGTCACTATTACAGGAACCTATTAAAGGAAAAGGTCACAATAGCTGTGGCTACAGTTGGGTCCCCTTAGCCCCCCTAAAGTGCCAAATTGGGGGTTAAAATGGAAGCATGCCACATTTCTATGTAGTATGCAGGTATCACAATCTTTCAGGGATGCTGAAGACTTGAAGGGTCATGTGCTTTTGTCTGTGACTCTGCTGCTTTTTGGGGGGGTTTGAAGTGGGTGTACCCACTAACTTATCTCTGTTAGGGTCACCTGCGACACTTTTAAGAAAATGAAAGGTTTAGATTATATATAATACAACTTTGATTATTGCCTGTAGAGCATTGTATGTATATTGCACACCTAGAGGTTGTCACTTTTTATTAAATCCATATGACATGTAAATTGTAAGATCATCTTTAGCAATAATGCTCCTGGACCTTGTAGTGATTAGTTTAAATTTAAACAAATACCTCAACTGCCTCCTATAGCTTTATAGTGCAGCATAAAGCTGTTTATATGCATCCATTTTGTGTTCGCAGAACTGGCTCATTTTGGCTGTTAAACTCCAGCACTGCTTGGAAGTAGCTTATCACAGTATATCAATAGAATTCACCTGCCTTTTCTGCTTAGCCAAAATAGCTGTTGCCCAAAGGATTGTTGACTTGGGTTAAAGTCTCCCACCACTTCCCATATGGGCAAAAAATGACAGATGAAATGAAATCGGATGGACCAGTCTAAAAGAAAATAAATTTTAGATGCAGAATATTAAGAGCACGTTTTGCTGGGCAGGATATTGTTTCTTCTCCTCTTCTCGCTGCTTTTTCCCTAATGCCGTCATTGGGTAGGGATAGATCGAATTTAGAAAAAAAAATCTCTAATATATATATATATAATGTTTGTATATACATTAAATGCACCATGTGAATCTTTGGCAGAGTTGGATTATAACTCAGGGGATATATTGTTTTCTCTAGCTCTGCCTCCTATGCCTGGGGGGCACGTGGGTTGTTTTGGTGATATAATTTTTTTCTTCTTCTGTGTGTATAATAAATATCTCTATTTTGTCATCATGTGATTTTTAGGAGGCAGTGTTAGAGCTCAAGACTTTAAAAAAACACTTACTTTTACCCCATTGTAACCTGCCTCAGGGAAGAGACATTTAGGAGTTATTTGCCTTATGTCTGTGGATGTTGGGGCTTCCCTTCATTTTATGAAAATGTCTATATACGTAACTCTCATTTAATGTTTTTTATTTTGTACCTTTTTCAGCTACTTCAGTTGAAACCCCACAATATTTAGATACCTCAAAAAAACTCTTAACAGCTAGCATATGGCTGTCAATACAGATTTTTCATACATCTAGGTACACCACATAAAATAGTAACAGTCCCGCACAACATGGTAGGAGCCCACTTACACATCCGGCTTAGTACTTTACATGAACACTTACTAGCATGAACACTTACTAGCATGAACACTTACTATCTGGTGCTTTGGTGGTAAAATGAATTTTAATGTCTGACAGCTTTGGTTTACGGACACTTCTACTAAGTAGGCCTATGTCTTTCACCAGTAACCTTATCCTCCTCTTCCTCCTCAGGGATCCTGTCATTTTTGCCCTCCCACATTTTAAGCCTTTGTCCATAATAGCTCTCCTTGTCATTTTTGATGCACTAAATGCCTTCTCTTTACAGCTTGCTTAACTACCAAGGTTAATGCCCAGCGACTAAATATTGTCTGGGGTTGTTGGTACACCCCAAACCTATCCCGTGTTATGGGACTTTCCTTTCTCTTGATGATTTTTATTTTTTGTTTATATTTTAAGGGTTAGTGGATTATTTTAGGATTATTTGTGAAATATCCCTTTTGTTTCTTGCTTTTATGGGAAATTGTCTTTATTTTTTATTTTTTTCTTCTGTTTTTGGTCAATATCATTTCACCACCTTTATCCTGTAGTCCTGTGAATTATATGCCCAATTAAATGGAAGTAGGTGGTGTTTTATGGCGTGGGTTGGCAGTATTCCTTTGTTTTGTGTAAGACGGGGCTATAGAATTTAGTGGTGAAAAATAAAACAATAAAAATGCAGATAAATCATGTAAACCCCTTTATATCAGAGCAGATGGCAAGTTGTCCAACAGCATGTTGATACCATTCTGGTATAAATGGGGTTCAACTCAGGAATGTCACATCTCTACCTCAAAAGTCTGTGGGTATAAATACCCTCATTGCTGGAATATATATTTCACAGTTTTTTTGTTTTTATTTTCTTTTTTGCTTTGTTTTCCTCAAATTCTTCAGGTATTAAAAGCCTTGTGATTATAAATAGTCTAATGTATAAAAAAAATAAGGAAAAAAAACCCTGAAAGTTTACATTTTATAACATTATGCAGATTGTATTTAAACTCCAGAATATTTAAAGAAAACAAACAGTTGTAACTCTGAGCTTGATGACATATTAAAAAAAAATCTTTTAAAATTATGTGTCTTCATTTTTCCTTATTTGGTGTAAATTCTGATCTTCTGCTACTAATCACGGACTCCCTTTCCAGAGCCAGCATTATAATTGTTAGAGGTTGCCTAGCGTTTTGCTTTTTTAATATAGTTCTGCTTGTGCATATTAAACAGTAAACATGTTATCCTTACCTGTTCACGCTCCCTCTGTGTCCCTCTCTGGTGTGGTTGGTGTCCCCCGCTGACTGCAGAGCCTCCACATTCCAAACAAACTAGTTTCCGGAGTGACTGTCTGTTTAGCTAATCGCTGGCTTCGGGGCTGTCCCGTCTCAGTCAGTGATTGGCTGAGCAGGCTGTCACTCCTGAGACTAGGTCATTTCTGCTGTGCAGGCTCTGCAGCCAGCAGGGAACACTGCAATATGACACCGAAGGAGTGCGGAGAGAAATTGTGTAATCCTTCAATTGTCACTTGTGGCGCACCTTGCCACCAATTGGCATTATCACAATATGTAGGGCGGGTTGGCCAGCTTACTATGTATGGCCTAACATTTACTGCCCCCAAACATTCTTTTGCTTCCCCCTATCTTTAGACATTAAAGGGGTTGTCCCTGATTTTTCAATAAACTAGCATTGCATTGACCTCTGTGGATGTTGCATATTCTACATACACTTCTATTTTTTATTCAGAGCGCTTACTGTGTTCTCAGGCTCAGTCACATGTCCACCCTGCCTGCGTTTCCTTTACTTCCTGTGAAATTGTTACCTTCTGTTTCCTGTTCCTGCCAGTGAGGGAACAGTGAGTCATCAGGTGGGTGGGGTTATGCATATATTTCTTTAGCCACACCCCCTAACATCTAACTGACATCTGAGCCCAGAAGAAACTGCAGCAGTAAGGAGAGTATGATAGACTACAATCTCAGCACTGCAGCATAGGTTGGAGCTATAAACAGTAAATAAATAAAGGAACTATGGGGGTGATTTATCAAAACTTATGCAGAGGAACAGGGAAGCAGTTGCTCATAGCAACCAGTCAGACTCTAGGTTTCATTTTCCAAGGCCTTTTTTAAAAATGAAAGAAGCAATCTGATTGGTCGCTATGGGTAACTGCTCCTCTGCACAGACTTTGCTAAATCTTCCCCTATATTGTTACTATTGTACTGTGAAGATGTACAGTGTTAGGGCAGTGCTGCTGTGTGTAATATGGAGAGGAGAGAGGCTGCTGTTGTGTGTAATATGGATAGGAGAGAGGAGACCACCTCATGGCAGTCACAATGTCATCTATCAAGCTATTGCTGAGGTAAACTTGTAAGAGACCCCGCCCACCAGTAGGATGGCTACTGTAGTGTATATGTAATCCAGGACTACAACTTCTATCATGTACATGTGTGCTGGGGTTTGTAGTCCTACAACAGATAAGTGTGAAAAAACTAATTGATTTGATAACATAACTAATTGGCAGACACTGAGCCACCATGCTGCTCAAAAGGACACTTGTAGGTAATACAGACATTTCCTGCCTATGGGTAGAGTGGGTGGAGCTAGATTCAGAGAGGAGGGGGTGGAGCTACAGGCTTGCAGAGCTGTGATGTCACTGCTGACCCCTGTGTCCTGGAAGTTCTTTATGTAAACAAACACAAATCCCAAAAGCAACAGAGGAGGAGGCCGGGGACACAAAGGCGAGAAAAGTTTAGAGAAAACCACTAAGAGAAAGGGAC
The DNA here is from genome assembly GCF_027789765.1 of Dendropsophus ebraccatus. NCBI lineage: Eukaryota > Metazoa > Chordata > Amphibia > Anura > Hylidae > Dendropsophus > Dendropsophus ebraccatus. The sequence continues at coordinate 103,249,319 of NC_091456.1, forward strand.
AGATTACATATTATTCACATTTCCAATAAGAAAAATATGTTGGACAACCTCTTTAACAAAAGGTGTCCCAACCATTTCCATGGTGTCTTATCTCTAGGGAAAACAAAATGATAAACAAAAAGCTTTGAAATTCAACCTGCCCAATCCCTTTTTTTTCCATCCATAAAATCTGTTGAATGAGAGTTGGGAGTCCACCATACACAAACCGTAGGCTGATCCTGTTGAAATAGGAGAGTTTGGAAAGCCCGCAGCCCTCTAGTTTATAGACAAGGATACCCTGTGTCTATCCAGGCATCATGGGATTTGTAGTTTTACAGCAGGTGGGGTGCTGAAGGTTGTGTACCCCTGTTATACTGGGGTTTTAAAGAGGTTATCCAGCGAAAAGTCTTTCTTTCAAATCAACTGGTGTCAAAGTTATATAGATTTATAATTTACTTACTATCTCAAGTCCTGAAACAAATCTGGTGGTATGGAAAGACTAAATAAGCCCAGCTAGCAATGGGAAATGTAGCAGTCTTACATTGGCCTTCAGAGCGTCTGAAATGCAGGTAAGCTATGTAGTAAAATATAAGGTCAAATGAACCTATTATAAGTGTAGTTGGCAGATCATGAAGAATTTTGAAAAAGATGTCAAACTTTTCCTTAACTATAACCTCATATGGAAAACCTTTTCTATAATTTTGATACAGGCCAAGTATAGTGAGCTGCACCGCTGAATAAATGTGTAGTGTTGTGTTTTTTGTTTTTATTGCCAAAATCTGGAAATGCAAAAGTAAGTTGGTTACATGTATAACGTGTAAAAATCTCTGCACTTCACCTCTTTTAATGTAAGCTTACTAGGACCTTTTATCATAGGTCTTAGGCATTGAGCACATCTGTCTTTAACGTCAATTCCCACCCCCAATTTCTTTGTGTCCTTCTGTTTGAAGAGGGGGAGGAAGCTTTTGGTATCCCAATGTAAGTCATTGACTGTTTAAATTAGTATTATGTTGATCAGATGGCAGGAAGGGGCTATGTGTGCACAGGATGTACATTTATGGAAGGGAGGGAGGAAAAACCCAAACCTATTAAAGGCTCTAATTTCAGCATAGCTTTAACTACTTTAGTTAACCCTTTCAAGTCTGACATCTCAATTTAATGCCATCAAATGGTAGAAGTGTATTCAAGAGAAGCCACCAACTACAGTGTTTTTTTGTTTTGTTTTGTTTTTTTCAAAACCAGAAGTGGATCCAACAGAAAAGACTAAGTCATCCTTTTATATGTTCCATCCCATTTTCTTCCACTCCTGGCTTTGGAACAAAAACTGCAAAAATGCTATGTTTGAAACCAGCATTAAAGGAGTTATCCAGGCTTAGAAATACAAGGCTGCTTTTTTTCTTGAAACAGCATGACTCGTTTGTATGTGGCTTTTGCAGCTCAATTCCAGTGAATGGATCTTCTTGTAACTGTAATACCTATCACAACCTGGGACGGGCTTGTTTAGGTTATGCATTTTAAGAATGGTTGTCCCTCATTCGCTCAGTTTCATCCATCCTGTTGATGTCTGGAAACCTTTAAAAGTCAATAAGGACAAAATTTTGTATGGCTGTGACTAGAGATAAGTGATGCATCACTTAAGTATCAATGTTTTCCACGCAGCCCTAGGGATGTAGCCATCATCTCCAAGCAGTGGGATTCAATTATTGAGAGTTTGTGTTTGCGCAAACCCAAACTCTCATCTCTAGCTGTTACTGCAAAATGATTTTTTTTTTTTTTTTTGAAGGGTTGCTCAATCATGGATCTTCATTTCTCTAATGTGTATGGTCTCTATTAAGCAGCACTTCACATGTCCGTGTCAGTTTTTACTGTATGGAAATTCTAATCAGAAGGCCACAGAAGGCTTTAGGAAAGCATCAGGATTTTGTGACAATAATCCATTTTTACCTTCAGGATTTCCTGATCAGGGAAAAAAAAAAGTTTTCAATATGGTCTAGTATGCCAACATCACATGTATCCACATGGCCCTTAGTGTACTGTACCGCTGTCTCCCCCTTGTGCACAAAGTCATCCTCTTATGCGCCACTGCCTTCCCCATCCTATTCCATGTCATCCTCTAATCTTTTGCACAACTACAACTCCCATTATGACTTGACAATAGGACTTGATGGGGTTTGTAGTTCTGCAACCTGGATGGCCACAGACTTCCAACTACAACTCCCACCATAAAATGTTAGCAGGACGTGGTGGGGGTTGTAGTTCTAGGGCATAATCTCACCTGTCCTGGTTTATGCTCTGGATCCCCACTTGTCCTTAGCCCTGACGCTCGTCTCAATACTGCTGAGGTCCTGGGGGGGAAGAGGGGTGTGGCCATCACTGTGCTGAGGCCCCAGGAGTAGGGCATGGTGTTGACATCAACAGGGGTATGGGCAGCTGAGGTTGGGGAGGGTGGCAGCAGTGTGCTGGTGCAATCCAGGGGAGGAGGCTGGCGGAGGCAGGAGCAGGAGGCTGGGCCAGTACAATCATTACTGGGGGGGGGGAGAGAGGAGGAGTATAGGCCATAGAGGGGTGCTCAATCAGCAGGAACTCCAGATGTTTTCCTGATGTGCACCAGGAAAGCATCCAGATTTCCGGCGCCCCCATAGACTATGATGTAGTGAGAGGCCTGTGGCACTGTGCCAGGAGCGGGTTGAAGTTAGCAGGAGGTCAGGAAGCATGGAGAGGTATGAAGGAGTTTATATAATACATATATAATTTTTTTTATTTTATTTTTTTTTACAAGGGCTGCACGGACATTGCTAACGATTTTTTACAACCCTTGCTGCCCAATTATCAGGCTTTGTATGGGGTCAGTAAGCGAGAGCAGATAGAGGAGATTGTAATAGGGCCAATACTTAAATCTTTAGTTTCTTGATAAGAATCTTAGTTAGCAAGTAGCACATATGTTATCTTGCATTCCATTTTTTATTTTCAAGTCATTAATCTATGAAGTCAGTTACATCATTTAGCAGATCAATGATTTTACAGAAAGACATGTTCACCTGTTTCAATAAATTCTGATACGAGGACACCACTGTAGCTGCTGATTGGCCTTGTGCATCTTCAACATCACAATCCTCAAACCTGGAAGCAGTCATACAGTAAGGGCAGAACAGTATGATACATGTGGCTCGGGAGCCAGGAAGGTGAGTGCAGGGTATTGTTTTTTAATTACCTCCTCCCCTTGGCATATAGACAAAAACTTCCCTGCCCAGACAACTCCTTTAACTTTTGCAATGTAATTCAGACATGTCAAAAGCAAGGATCAAAGCTGTGGATTATAGCCAGGGAAAGCGTCCAGTGCTTGTACGGAATGTCAAATATAATATAAATTACACAACCACTTTAAGAACCGCATCAATTCAAATTTTTGCATTTTTTTTTCAGCAATGCAGGTAGATTTCGGCCAGGGAAGGGAGGGGGCAAACAGACTGTGAGCCATGAACTTGCTCCCACCAGTTGTTGCTACTCACCTTGGTGAACCCTAGGTGACTGCAGGCAATTACGTGACAGTCCATAACCTGCAATAATATATAACGCTAAAAAAAACACAAGACAAAAAAACAAAACAAAGGGTAGTCCTATGGGCTGGGGTGAAACCAAATGAGCAATGCAGTACAAAAGCGGGGTCCAAGAAGCAAGGTCTAAGGTCCAAGAGATGTCACCCGGCTGTGGGGGAGGCAGAGAGGATCCAGAGCATGCTACTGCAGTGCACTCACTGTGGTGCTGCTGGAGCATGCTTCTGGAGGTCAGAGGCAGTGTTCCAGCCGTGGACAATGCTGTAGCGTGGCCAGGTAAGTATCAGACTTTTTTTCTCCCCAGCTTCTAAAAACCATAACTTTTTCCATATGGGGCTATTTTTTCCTGGTCCATATGTAAATTGTCCTTTTTTATGGCATTCTTCATTTTAACTAATTTATATAGTTTTTGTTATGTATTAATACTTGAAAAGAAAAATTGAATCAGCATATTTTGACCCATATTTACTTATTTTTTTTTAAATGTTTGTCTATGGAGTTGTGTGTGGGCCCGGCATTTCTGTGTATTGAGGAGCAGAGTGATTAGCTCCGCCCCCATTGCACAGCAGCCAGACCTGACTTAAAGAGGCATGGACCAAAACAGGAACTAGGAAAGGTTAGATTACCCCCTTAGAACTACAACCCCCACCATGTCCTGCTGGCAGTTCATGGTGCGAGTTGTAGTTTTGCGGCCTGTAGCCATCCAGGTTGCAGAATACAACCCCCATCATGCCCTGCTAACAGTTCATGATGGAAGCTGTAGTTTTGCAGCCTGTGGCCGTCCAGGTTGCAGAACTGCAACCCCCATTGTGCACTGTTGATAGTTCATGGTTAAAGGGGTTATTTAGCGCTACAAAAACATGGCCACTTTTCCCCCTCTCTTGTCTCCACCTCAGGTAAGGTTTGCAATTAAGCTCCATTTACTTCAATGGAACTGAGTTCCAAACCCCACCCAATCTGGAGACGAGAGGGAAAAAAGTGGCCATGTTTTTGTAGCGCTGGATAACTCTTTTAAGGTTGTAGTTTTGAAGCCTAAGGCCATCCAGTTTGCATAACTACAACCCCCATGGTGCCCTATTGAAAGTTCATAATGGAAGTTGTAGTTCTGCAACAAATTAAGGAAAGATACTGTTCACAAGGGGGGGGCAGTGGGACAGTTAAGCTCCCACCATGGTGTATAATAGTGTAAGCTTTAGAACCAACTCTCTCAGCATGATGTGTTTGATAATATGCAGGACTACACCTCCCAGCATGTTGTGTGTAGTAATATGCAGAACTACATCTCCTAGCATGGTGTGTTTGGTAATATGCAGGACTACATCTCCCAGCATGGCATGTGGTAATATGCAGGAGTACATCTCATAATGGCAGTTGTAGTTCTGCAACAGATTAGAGGATGACACAGTACACCAGGAGTGTAGTATAGTACATTAGAGGACAGTAGTATTGATCATTTGGGCATTGCGGTTTAAACATTTGACCATAGATATGCCATGGCCCAGGGTGCTGTGTGTTGTTAAACAGCAGGTGGGCTTGGTGTTTTTTTTCTGGTTCACTTGTCATGGTGGTGATACCTACTTCCAGACACATGGGCACTGGCACTTGAAAGAGAAGAACAAGGTGTAGGTGCAGGTGCGGCAAAACAAAAATAGAACAGTCCAGCTCTTAACCAAAGGTGACTTTATTTGAAAAGACTTCAGTGAAATACAGAAATAAATAATACTCTTGACAGGTGCAGGTGACTGTAGTGTAGTGAAGAAAGTTGAGCTGGTTTAGAGAAGGTGTGGAGACCATCTTGGGGACCTTGTCCAATGCAGTACTGTTCTCTGCCAGAATTAGTGTAAAATATAATATAGTAGTAGAAAAATACTTCTGAATAGATAACTATTAGAGATGAGCGAGTAATAAAATGCTCGGGTGCTCGATACTCGAGACGAATATTTCCCGATACTCGTTTGCTTGTTTCGAGTAACGAACCCCATTGAAGTCAATGAAAAACTCAAGCATTTTTGCAGGGATCCAAAGATCTGCACAGGGAAGGTTGCATTATTTTCTGAGGCCTCCAGGTTTTTACGCAAACAAAAAGGAAATGGACAGGAAACAGCAGGGGCAGCATGCTTGGATACCTCTGGGGCTGGCTAATCGCACCATTACGCCAAATTATGGGCAACAGCGGGGTGGTATAGCTGAACTACAGATCCCAGCCAGCCAAGAGAATGTCAGCAACAGGACAAATTGACTACTGACAGCTGCACTACAAGTCCAAGCCAGCAGCCAAGAGTGGCAAAAAAAATATATTTGTTTTAAAAATTTTAAGCCTTTAGAAGGACTGTTGAGTTCTTTGTGTCGGATTCCTGCCTAACTGCACACTAATTCCTTGCCTAACACTCTCCCTGACAACAACTCTCTCCCTAATCTCTTCCAGCCTGTGTCTGAAGCGAGCACCACAGGCCCTGATTCTTATATGCCCAGGTCATCTTATCTGGCCAGCCAATCGCTGCTATCGACATGTAGGGTTCCCAAGTGAGGCTAGGAGCTCCCAAAGCTCCTCCTGCATGATGATTGGCTGAGAAAAAGCCGCTGAACATGCAGGAAGAGGAAAATGCAATTTCCTCGCGTATCGCGAGATGCTCCCCCGAGTACCATCAAGTATCAAGCTGGGACAAGCATGTTCGCTCATTTCTAATAACTATGTACCGGACCGCCTTCTGCCCAACCAGATCAGAGAGTGCCAGGCCTTTACAACTAAGTGTAGTAGACTTTCCAAGATTTCCCAGGATAGCCATTCGTAAGTCAGTATAATACTTTGGCTCTCAGCAACTTTGTTTTACTGGGGATCAGTTCCTTGACTCTGGTAACTGTCCTGAGAATAAAGGAGAAGGAACCCTGGCATAGACTAGGTGTACCCTAAGGGACGGTTACCCCTCCTGTGGGTTTAGTACTGCATGCTGTAGTCTCAGTCTCTCGTAAGAATAACTCAGTCATTTGTGTCTTTCTTCCCACCCACTACTGACAAAAGACCAAATAAAAAAGCCCTCCCACCAGGAACTAACTAGGCTTAAATAGAGGTGACTAGGTCTAACCTCCCATTGGTGTGGCTGTGTTGAGAGAGGAGAGAGAAGTGTACTTGGCTGTGTGAAGTACCTGCACTTGTGATTGGTCAAGAAAAGTGAACGAACAATCTAACAATTAACCAATTTCACTCTGCTGTTATACTGTCTGGTTGTTTGAGTAAAGCTAAGTGAGACATCTAGTGGGGAAAACATAAATAACACCTTCACCCCTTCTGTATGATACTTGCCAGATATACTTCACCAAGGTAGTTGGAAACTTAGTGAACCACCTGTACTGGGACGCTACATACTTCCCCACTTTGAAAAAGCTGTCCACAGCGTAATGCCTAGGGAAAGTAATGAGGGAAGGTGAGCATAGCATGGGTCACTTACATAATGCAACAATAAATAACCATGTGTAAAAATACAAAAATATATAACTTGTGCCAATCGTTCCTGGTGCATAAAGTTTTATAAACTGGAACTCATGAATTGAGGTCCTCAGAAAGTCTCTGGGGGCAAAATGTGTACAACTGGCAAAACTCCATTACTCCATGGCTCAAGAACAACCTATGTAACTAAACTAAATTACAAGATATATACAAGTACGTAAAAACATATGAGATGACTTTTGTCCTTAAGTGGCTCGCTCAGAGCGCCTCAGCACTGGTTCCACTGGAACAGGTTCAGGCACTGGATACTGAGGACTCGCCAAAGTTACATAGGGCAAGTGGTGATCTGGGCTTCTTATCAGAGAATCAGGAACATTCTCTTCCGAGGTAGCAGCAGCAGGCACAAATGCATAATCCTAGGGTCCTGCACTTAAGAGCATATCCTTAATTGTACAGTGCCTTGGCATTTCTACCAGCACGGGATGAAAGGCCAGAACTGAGGAAGGCAGTGGTACTTCTCCCCCCGACAGCAGAGTTTAAGTCGGTTGCGGTGTACATTCACTGAAACTCTGCCAGGCTTGTGGATCTGGTATCAGCAGCAGCATATGGGACGGCTGTAATCACATATGGCTCTTCTACCAACAAGGAGTCTAGTTTCCCAGAGAGGTAATTATTTTTTAAAGGGGAACTCCAGATAGGGGGGGGGGAAATTCTATTAAAAGTTACATAGATGTGTCTATGTAATGTATTGCCATGTCTGTGCGGTTCTGTCACACTGGTAGTTGCTTGACATGCAGATGCAGGAAATGAAGAAAACTGGCCTTTGTGCCTATCCACTTTGTCCCCTGCTTCCTCTGCTCCCCCCCCCCCCCCGCCTCAGGAGACGGAGATTACATGCCTCTGTCTCACATTGAGTTTGTTTGCTGAGCGCAGGTTGATAATGCAGACTTGAAAGTGGGCAGGGCATGATGTCACAGGAGGCTTGGCTGGATCCTGTCTCTCCCCACCCCCAAGTGATTCACCATCTGTGACCAGCCTCTTTAGTCTACACCTGAGCAGGTAAGGAGTGATAGAAACAGTTGGTGCAACTGATTGTGCAAAAGTCTTAAGTGAAATTCAATTTCATTACAGTATTGCAGCATCTTCACAAAAATGATGCAGTAACACAATTAAATGATGCTAAACATCACAGAGGATCAGGGCCGGCACTGCCAGTCCCACCTGGAGAAAAAAACGAGGCCTAAACAGTATATCCCATGGAACATAATATCGGATAAAATCTTTATTTTGGGCTCAACTTCAGGCTGGGTTCACACTACGTATATTTCAGTCAGTATTGTTGTAATCCACTCCTGGTTTTGGTTGCAATATGAGGACCACAATACTGACTGAAATATACGTAATGTGAACCCAGCCTCAAAGATAAAATGATGCTTGATCATAATACTGCGTGGAGATGAGAGGAAAATTTTTTTATTACATTTTAAAAGTTCTTTACTTTATTGCAATATCGGAGTTACAGGTTGTAACAGTGTGCTGTGTGTTGTCACAGGCAGGGGCGTAGCTAATGTCTCCTGGGCTCCTCTCCCCCCCACCCTCATAGATGGTCCCCTTTCCCCCCACCCTCATAGATGCCCCCCTCTTTCCCCCCCACCCTCATAGATGCCCCCCTCTTCCCCCCCACCCTCATAGATGCCCCCCCTCTATCCCCCTCCCCACCCTCATAGATGCCCCCCCTCTTTCCCCCCACACTCATAGATGCCCCCCTCCTTCCCCCCACCCTCATAGATGCCCCCCTCTTTCCCCCCACCTTCATAGATGCCCCCCTCCTTCCCCCCACCCTCATAGATGCCCCCCTCTTTCCCCCCACCCTCATAGATGCACCCTTCTTCCCCCCCACCCTCATAGATGCCCCCCTCCTTCCCCCCCTCATAGATGCCCCCTCTTCCCCCCCCTCATAGATGCCCCCTCTTTCCCCCCACCCTCATAGATGCCCCCCTCTTTCCCCCCACCCTCATAGATGCCCCCCTCTTTCCCCCCACCCTGCAGGCTGATAAAAAAACAAAACTTAACTCACCTGACAACGCGCTCCCACGTTGATCCTCACTCCTCCTGGTCTGTCCCCGGCTGCTGCGCGGCTGCCGGGGGTGTCGCGTCTTATCCCCATCAGTGCACGCATCCCAGAGCTCCCTGCGCGCCGGAACCGGAAGTCAGGGCCCAAGGCGCGCAGGGAGCTCTGGGATGCGCGCGCTGCCGGGGTCACAAGTGATTGATCGGGAGGGGCCCGGTCGCGGCGGTCGCTACGCCACTGGTCACAGGTAGTAACAGCATGCTGTGTGGGTGGGACCACAATGAAATTATAAAGTACTGCAATAAATTCAGTAACACAATGAAACTGCAATGTGTTGACACAGCCTAGATGTTCTGCAATAGCTTTGGGTAGGGTGGAGAACTGTGATGAACAGCTGAGAAAAAGCATTGCATTCTGGAACCTGTAGTACTGTGTACAACTGCTCAACTAGGAAGTACAGCGACACAATACAGAACAAAGACCCCCAAACAAATGGATTTTTGGTAGTTTCAGAACTGGGTTAGACAGGTAAGCAATGATGCATGCTTCTGCAGCAGATTTATTTATTTTTGTTTTTTTTACCTCTACCTGGATTTCCCTTTTAACCACACCTTATCTCCAACTGTCAAGGGTTGAGCATTTGCATGCCTGTAGTATTCCTCCTCCTGTCGCCTATAAGCTACTTCCATTTTGTTTCCTACGAATACCTGGGCTTTGTGGGTTCTTCGCTGGTGCTCTTTTACCCTTTACTCTTTTAAAAGTCTGTGGCAACAGGTTAAAGGAGTCTGGTACTGGAATTCCTAAGGCACGGGGGCTTGTTGCCTGAACATTAAATAAAACAGTGAATAGTCAGTCGAACAGTGAGCGGTATTATTTTAGATCTCGATCAACTCTCCGAGGAGCTCAGGCCATTCTCCTTGTCTTCAAACCGCTGCATATCTGAGCGTATTGGTGACCACCTGGTTCATTTTTTCACCCAGTCCACTATCTTGGGGGTGGTATGCTGTGGTTCTCAGTTTCTTGCACTCATGGAATTGACAGAGCTCTTGGAAGAGTTGCTGGACTTTGATCCAACAGGACAGCTTTTGAAAATCCGTAATGTTTCACATAATGGTGATAAAATATTATTGCTGTTGTCCTCGCTGTCAGACTACAATGGACCACTTGCTATAGTGGTTTACCATAGTCAAGGCGTAGGTATAGTCAGAACTAGGGATGAGCGAACCGAACTGTAACGAATCTGGTTAAAATAACAATAAAAAATAAAATCAAAGACATCCAAGACATCTTTAGAAAGTGATGAAAACACCTCTGGAATGCATCTGGGAAAGCAGGGAAACAGTATTACAGGAATCGGCATTACGGGGTTAGCGATCCTCTGCAATAATGCCGACTCCTCTAATGGTTAATATATTATATTAATAAAACACATTTTCGTTGTAATAAAGTCACTTTCGTTGTTTAATAATTTAATTAAAACGAATCCATCATTGTGCAATTAAATATACTGTTAAAATAAATATATATATATATATATATATATATATATATAAATGTATATTTATATATATATATTTTTTTTTACAGTATATTTAATTGGATGTATGGATGCGTTTAAATTAAATTATTGAACAATGAAACAAATTTTATTACAACGAAAATGTGTTTTATTAATTAAATATTAATTATTACAGGAAGCTCTTTTAAAGCCGTTAATTCATATTCCCGGTAATAGAGATTTCTGTCATAATTAATACTTTAATTAAAACATCAAATGTTTCTTCTAATTATGCAATCAAAATAGCATAATAGCAATCACAATAGCAATCACAATAGCATAGAAGAAACATTTTGAATCATATGTGCGCTCAGCTGATCAGCTGATTGACTGAGCGCACATATAATGAGCCGTCCGCAGCACAGTGACTTCATTGTGCCGCAGAAAGCGAAGAGAGAAGATGGAAGATAGAAGAGATCAAGACATTAGAGAGTATACAGCTCTCCCTACCCCCCTCCCCTGCACTGCACCCATCCCAGCAAGGAAGGGGGGTCACTTAACCCCTTCCCTACTGATATGGGTGCAGTCTGACATCAGTCTGGCCCCCAAGGGGTTAAGGGGGATGCAATGCATCCTCCCTTAACCCTTTGGGGGCCAGACTGTAAGCAGCGATCTGTAAAGATGCTGCATACTGTAAGGTGCACAACACCGCTCACAATGATGGTTGTTGTGCTCCTGTTTGTGTGGTTTTTGTGTTTACCAGGTGTTACCAGGCTGCTGTTGCTTGGTTTTTAACCCGGCTGGTTATGAAAATAGGGGGAACCCTACGCGTTTTTTTTTTTAAATTAACGTTTAAAAAAACGAGTAGGGTTCCCCCTATTTTCATAACCAGCCGGGTTAAAAACAAAGCAACAGCAGCCTGGTAACACCAGGGTGGGAAGAGCCATTGGTTTAAGCCCTCCCCAGCCTAAATATTACCAGCCTGCTGCCGCCCCAGTCTGGGAGCGCCAATTTTGATGCTCCAGGACCACTGGCACCCGGCTCTTCCCAGTAACCCTGGTGGCATTGGGTACTGGGGTAATAATGGGGGGGGGGGGGGCGGGGGCGTTAGTGTTAGCCATTTTATACCGGCTAACACTAGGCCCTGACTTAGTAATGGATTCCGTCTATTAGACGGCTTCCACTACTAAGTCTATAAAGTAAAGACATAAAGACAACACACAAGTGAAATTTTTTTTTATTCAAATAAAAACACCCCCACACCCCTCATTGACCATTTTATTTAAAAAAAAATAAATCCAAACAACCGCTGGTCATCGACGTAGTCCATCAAATCCGATGTAATCCACAGAATACCGATATCTGAAAAACAAAAAGGGAGAAACACACAAACAGGAGCACAACACCCATCATTGTGAGCGGTGTTGTGCACCTTACAGTATGCAGCATCTGCTTACAGTCTGGCCCCCAAGGGGTTAAGGGAGGATGCATTGCATCCCCCTTAACCCCTTGGGGGCCAGACTGATGTCAGACTGCACCCATACCAGCAAGGAAGGGGTTAAGCGACCCCCCTTCCTTGCTGGGATGGGTGTAGTGCTGGAGAGGGGGTGGGGAGAGCTGTATACTCACTCTCCAATGTCTTGATCTCTTCTATCTTCCATCTTCTCTCTTCGCCGTCTGCGGCACAATGAAGTCACTGTGCTGCGGACGGCTCATTATATGTGCGCTCAGCCGATCAGCTAAGCGCACATATGATTCAAAATGTTTCTTCTAATAATGCTATTGTGATAGCATAATTAGAAGAAACATTTGATGTTTTAATTAAAGTAAAGTATTAATTATGACAGAAAGCACTATTACCGGGAATATGAATTAATGGCTTTTAAAGAGCTTCCTGTAATAAGTAATATTTAATTAATAAAATACATAAAACTAATAAAATTAGTTTCATTGTTCAATAATTTAATTTAAACAAATCCATACTTGTGCAATTAAATATTGTAAAAAAAAATAAAAATATATATAAATATACATTTATTTATATATATATATATATATATATATTTATTTTAACAGTATATTTAATTGCACAATGATGGAATCGTTTTAATTAATTTATTGAATAACGAAAGTGATTTTATTACAACGTAAATGTGTCTTATTAATTAAAAATATTAACCATTAGAGGAGTCGGCATTTGCCGGCTATTTTTTCCCCCCACTATTTATGCACTTTGATTTTTTCCACTTTTTTTTATTGTAATAACAACTGCAACTACACGAAACTATACCCTATCACACTCCCACTATTGTAGCTGCAATTATTCAGCAGTTATTGCAGGGTTCGTTTTCGGTTCGGTTCGTAAGAATCCGAACTTCAGGAAAGTTCGGGGGATCGAACCGAACCGAACTTTTCAAAAGTTCGCTCATCCCTAGTCAGGACTTGATGGGGCCAATTTGATCCCATGCTCCAGGGCCACAAGCTCATTTGGCCTTGAGGTACAAATAGAATGCAGAAGTACACGGGCATTCTTCTTGCCAACCTTAGCTAGGTTGCACGCTGGGCAGCTGTTTTTCACTGTTGTATGTTAAGGAAGTAGCATGTGGTTGGCTAACGCTAACTAACTCAACAAGCTGATCAGGAAGGCAATCTCATTGGCTGGTTGCCTTTTAAATGCTGTTAAGGATGTAGTAGCGCAAATAATACTTAAGATTGCAATTGCCAACGTTCCCCACCTCACTTGTATATTGTTTTGCATAAAGCTATTACATTTTTTTGTTCAAACTTTTGTACATTTCATTTAAACATCCCCTGAAGGAACGAAATATACAAAAATGAGAACAAAAAATTTAAATTTCATTTCGAATGCTCACTTGTTGCTAGAATTCAAGTATTTTACTAATTGCTCAACTCTAAGGCTACGTTCACACAGAGCAAAAGGGGCGGATTACGCGAGGAAATATTTCCGCCTGAAATCAACCGACGCTGAATTCCAAGCAGAATGTAAGCAGAATCCCTGCGTATTCCGTTAGGAAAGTGTTCAGCTCGTAATCAGCTCTTGCCAAATTCAGCGCGGAATACTCGAGGAATCCCTGCTGAATCCGCATGCATTCAGCGCTGAAATTCAGCGAGTATTTGGCAAGTAAACTAAACTATACCAGAACATATACTAGATTCCTCCTCCCCCCCCCTCTTTCCCCATTTCCGCGCTGATTCAGCGAGTAATTTCCGCTTGTATTCCGCGCTGAATACGCGCGTATTCCGCGCTGAAACAGAAAATCAGAGCCCCATTGGTATGTATAGGCTTCCACTAGCGGAAGAATGAACATGTTCATTCTTCTGGCGGAAAGCGGATTAGTTCAGTGCGGAAATTCCACCGTGTGAACTGCAGAGCAGAATTTCCATTCAACACAATGGAAATTAGCTCTGTACCTATTTTAACGGCTGAAATTTCAGCGCTGATTCAGCGCAGAAATTCAGCTGCTTTTTCTCTGTGTGAACGAGCCCTAATTGCCATAATGAAAAATAATTCACACCCAAGATATGAGATGTTTGTGTGGTAGAGGAGCACTTTTAATAAATGTTTAATGCAACTGAGATGTAAAAAGCTATAGGAAATTGTTTGGACTGACAGCAATGGGGTTGTATAACAACTACTTAAGTGTTAAATCGCCTGCATAATTCAATGTCAGGATAAAGTACTATTTAATCCCTTGCTCCGCAGGACGTACTGACACGTCCTGCGGGGGGTGGAGAGGTTCAGAGAGGGGCCGCGGCCATTAGTGGCTGCCGCCGATCGGCCACACCCGCTAATTAGAACAGTTAGAAACAGCTGTCAAACATGACAGCTGCATCTAACTGTCTTGTGTGCCCCTCTCCCTGGTGTCTAGTGGCCGGATCCCCCCCCCCCCCCGCGATGCGATCGCGAGGGGGAGATCCGGTGTACTGAGCCGTCCGGGGCTCGGCATTCTATGTATGTGGTCTGCTGCAGACCATTATAATAGAGCACCGGGGGCTTCTAATTACTGTTGGTGGGGAAAAAAAGTGTTTTTATTAATAAAAAAATCCCCTCCCCTAATAAAAAGTTTAAATCACCCCCTTTTTCCCATTTTATAAAAATAAATAAATAAACAAACATGTTTGGAATCGCCGCGTGCGTAATCACCCAAAATATGAAACATATACATTCCTAATTTCGTACGGTAAACGGCGTAAGCGCAAAATAATTGTGCATTTTTGGTCCCATCAAATTCAGAAAAATTGTAATAAAAAGCAATCAAAAAGTCGCATATATGCAAGTAAGGTACTGATAGAAAGCACAGATCATGGCGCAAAAAATGACACCTCACACAGCCCCATAGACCAAAGGATAAAAGTGCAATAAGGAGGGGAATAGAGCGATTTTAAGGAACATATATTTGTTAACAATGGTTTGAATTTTTTTATAAGCCATCAAATATATAAAAGTTATACATGTTACATATCGTTGTAATCGTAATGACTTGAGGAACGTGTATAACAAGTCAGTTTTACCATATGGCGCATGGCATGAAAACAAAAACCCTCCAAATAAAAAATATTGTGTTTTATTTTCAATTTCACTGTGCATATAATATTTGTCTGGTTTCACAATATATTTTATGCAGAAATTAAGTTTTCCATTGCAAAGTACAGTTAGTGGCACAAAGAAATAAGGGCTCATGTGGGTCTGTGGGTGAAAAAATGCAAGTGCTATGGCCTTTTACACCCGAGGAGGAAAAAATGAAAACGAAAATATGCCCAGGAGGGAAGGGGTTAATGTTGTTCCAACTGTCTACAGAATGGACCTGAAATTTGAGGGGTTGCTGTGGAAAACACAGCCAGTGTGAGTTTAAGGTAGCTTGATAAATCCGGGGAAATATGGCTGCTGTGATAGAAACTGTTCCTGGCTTTGGCTTTAATAATTGCAATTAAAACCTGACTTGTGTGAACACACCCATACCCAGTCTGAATTTGACTAACACCATGCTACACAATGTATGCATTTATAGAAATCCATAGCAGCTTACACAGCTTCCTAATGTCTGTTGAATTATTTATTTAAAACATGTCTAAATGTCTGTTCTCCACTGATAAAAAAGCACAGTGAATAGTGGTGAGGGTTGTGTGGATGGGGTGTGGTGACTTGGAGGCTTGGTCATTGAGAAGTAAATGTGTTTGCAGTAAACTGGCGCCTAAAAATGTAAAATATTCAGGGTTTATTGTAGCTACTGTGTGAACTCATTGACCTTAGAGACACCACATCAAAGGCAAAGGCAGGAAACACACCTGAAAAGTGGCAACACCCCCACCCTTTAACCTCCCCCTACATCTAGCCTAAGCTCTAAAGCTTTCACATAAAGAGCTTTGGGAATATAAACACAGACGAGAGATAGAAGCTGTGAGATGTGACAGATCTACTACTGTACTGTCCTTTGTTCTGAGAACTAGCACAGCACAGGAAGTTAAAGATGGAGGAAGATCACTGAGAGAAAAATTTCAGCTGTAGCCCTTTACAGCCCAGTTCATACACATTTTTTTTAATTTGTTTTTATTAAAAAGATTCATATGATGCATAGCTCAATTACAGCAATATTGTGTACATGCGACTAAAGAACGATGTGATGCTATGCAGTAGAATATTACAGTACATCAAGGAAAACTTAGACACAGTACATGGAATACTTATATAGTAACAAGTTTTAGACCAGCCATGGGTCAACTGGTAACCTAGGACTGAGAGTCCAACAACTAATACCAACAACCAGACAGCGGGGGAACACATACAAGGTTGTGGTAATGTACATAGAGTAGCAAGTAACAAGAGTAAGGGCCCTATTCCACAGTAACGATAATCGGCCGATTATCGTTCGGTGAAATAGAGAGAACGATCAGCCGATGATCGTGTCATCGGCTGATCGTTCATTTAGGGACAGACCTAAAATCATCGTTCCCCCACCGCGCATCGCTACGGTTGAATAGCGGTGCACGGCGGGCGACCGCCGCGGCCTGTGATTGGATGAGTGTGGCCTGTCAGCTGACCGGCCATTCAGAAGATAGAGCGCGGGGGACCCGGGGAGGAGACGGAGCGGAGGACAAGCCCTGCAGCCAGGTAATGTATGATGCTGCAAGGGCTGCAAGGACATCGGTAACAATGTCCTTGCAGCCCTCGCTCAACGATCATCGGGCCGTGGAATAGGCCCAGTAAACGAGCGGCGATCTAGCAGATCGCCGCTCGTTTACATCGTTGATCAGGCCCTCCTCGGCCCGTGGAATAGGACCCTAAGGGGTCTCAGGGCAATATGGTCTAAAGGAGTGACCGCAAATAAGGTCTTAATGTGTGAAATTACAAAGAGCTCCCGTCTGGAGGAAGCGCAGTCAAGGGAGATTGGCACCAAGCATTTCAAACCTTAGTGAATTTCCTAGGCGCACATAAAGGACTTTTTCATACAGTAATACAGTATTGACTTTTTGCTCCACATCATCACAGATGGAGGGCATGGATCCATCATTCTAATTGCTATGGATTTCCTGGCCAAAAAAAGGGTTTCCCTCAAAAATACACATGTGGTGTGTCGAATCCTCCTCCTCAGGAAGCCCAAAGAGGGAAATAGACAGGGTGAGCAGTACTGGCATAGATAGTACTATAGACAACATCTGAACCACCTCTCCCCAAAAGGAGGATATAGATAGGCACATCCATACCATATTCCAGAAATTGCCAGGTTCAAATTGGCACTTAGGACAAGTAGGCACTTGCATGCGACCCATACGATGCAGGTGCAATGGAATTAAACACGCCTGGTGTATATAATAAAGCCGGGTCAGCTTATTGTTCACAGCCGGCGATACTAATTTGTGGGATTCCAGAGAGGATTCACAATCATCCTCATCGAGTTCTAGGATGAGAGATTCACATTTTCCTAGTGCTGGAGGAGGAATGGATGCTACCACCGCTTTGATCAAGTGAGAATGCAATGATGACACCAAACACCCTGATCCCTGTGATCTTATTACTCCTATCAATGGGTATGAGGAAATATTAAAAGATGGGGTGGGAAACTGCACGTTCACAGTATGGCATAGTTGCAAATAAAGGTATAAAAAAGGTACGAGGCAAACCAAAGTTAACCCTCAACCAATTCAAAGGTAATTAGGGAATTATTTACATACAGATCCAAGACATGTATGTGTGGTGCCAGTAGTTGTAATCTTGTAATTGTTCTAGTTCAGGTAGGACTCTATTTAACCAGAGAGGCACCTCTAGGGGGGTACCTTGGAAACCTAAGGTTTGCTTATCCACTTCCCACACCGGCCGTTCAACTGTATGAGCTGGAGTTTGTAGACCAGGGGACGATCCACAGGGGAATCCACAAATGACCACAGTGTATCCAGGGTAATACAATCTGCTAAATGTAGTTCCGGGGAAGTGGTGGGAGATTTTTAAGCTGATCATTGCGGAGCCCAACTCCCGAAAGAAGGACTTGGGGACCGGGACAAGTACATGTTGTAGTGTGTAAAGGCATTTGCGCAACACCACCATTTTTATAAGATTGAACTGTAGCAACGACTTCCCCAATTGATAGTTTAGCCTGAAAAAATCAATGAAGTGAATGACCCTGGACAGGGATGCCTCTGGATTGGACATGAACAAGATTAAGTCATCCATGTACAACTTGACTATGTCCTTCCCAGCAGAATGTGGAACTCCTGACAGATCTGGGCATGCTTTAATTAGGGTGTCTAGGGGTTTAACAGATAAAAGGAGGGGCAGCAGTGGGCATCCCTGGTGAATCCCACATTGTAGTGAAAACAATTGGGAAACCAAGCCAATTAACTGCTATAGTGGCTTTGGGGTCTTTATATAGAATAGAAATCCAATTAACAAAGTTTTGCCCGAATCCCATCCGCCTCAGCACCTCAATAAGAAAAGGTATCTCAAAGGCTTTGGCTGCATCAAGTGAGGCCAAGACCCAATCCCCTTGCACACCGCGTTGTACTATGAGTTATACTCTGTGTAAGTTATCAGAGGTGCTGTAGCCAAGGATAAACCTCGACTGGTCTGAGTAATGTAGCTACTTTGTTGTCTTCAATTGACTAAGCAATGAAAATGGACTATATTTTCTGCTGTTGAAAAAGATGCCAAGGGGGCATCGAAACGCATCCAGCCATTAGAAGTAACTAATACAGATATATCCATTCATCTTATTTGCAATTTGCACATAGCAGCTTACCTTTTTGAATTTGGCGCCAAAACCCACACGAGGTCCTACAGGCAACAACTGCATCGGAGCATGCTCTAAAGTAGTTATCCTATATACCAAGCACCAGCAAGCGCTGAAAGACCCGAACACCGCAGAGACACCAACATCACCACTGAATTGGCTGAAACGTCACCAGTCAGGACACTGTTGCCGGATCAAACCCAATCCACTGCACGGACTTTAGAAGGGTGAAAGGTGTCTAACACCAACCTATATGCACGCTATTCAGTGAATCTCTGTAACCTACTTGGAAAGCTCTGACAATCTCTCGCAACACAGAGAGCTACAGCGTTCTTTTCAAATCACATGTACTGTATTGGCCATTGAGATAAAGGTAAAAGAACACAGCGCTGTCATAAATTAAGCTGAGAGGACTAACCACCTAAACACTGCCCATTATCAAATACTATTCAACATCTAAAGCCAATCATCTATTATTGCTAATATCTAATGCTGCTAATTATACAATGATGCTAACTATCTAATGCTGCTAACAATCTAACAAATACACTATTATGCATATCGGATGAATGTGATAAAAACTATGAACTATTACTAACTGATATGGATTACTTTTAACTTTTTTTTTTACATGTTCTTTGATTTTTACCAGACCTATTATACATCCTTGAACTTTCCTCATATAGAATCATTCATTTTTTACACTTGGACTTATCTATTTTTATTTTAAATTTTTTCCTTTTTAATCTTATTTTTATACTTTTTCCATACTCCCATCAGCTTTTTTAATTTATTTTAATAATTTTAATGTATTTAACCCCTTGCCGCAAAAGCAGGTAGTTCCCGCAACATGACGTTCCCCAAACGTCATGCTTTCCCTGCCTCCCCCCTCTGTCCCTGAGTGAGATCGGGCAGCGGGAGGAGCATACAGCATCCTCCCGCTGCCTATGCCCGGAGGGGAGCCGCGACCGCAGCGTCTATGGGGGGATCTGCTGTCTGCCGGCAATCGGGCAGCGGGAGGAGGCTGCAGCACGTTGCCTCCTCCCGCCGCCACTGTAACTGTGTCTCCCGGCCCCCCATCCCCTACCGCCGGTACCGGAGATTGCCGCGATCAACGTTATAGCGGCGATATCCAGTACCGGCGCCGCCGATCGCTTTCATCTCCCCCCACCGTGAATCCACGGTGGGGGGAGATGAAAATGTATTCAGCAGACCCCAGATCAGCCCCCTAGTAGCCAGTAACTAACCCGCTCCCCTCCCCGGGCGGCCATCATTTCCAAGATGGCCGCCCCCATCCCTGTGAACAGATTATATCTGTTCACAGGGATAAAAAATAAAAAATGAATGAAAGCTCCATGCTCTCCGCCACCGAAGGTAGCAGAGAGCATGGGGCAGTGATCGGGGACCCCCCTGTGGGGTCCCGGTACAAGCGATCAGCGGTATATACTATATACCGCTGATCGCTTGTGCCATGTGCCGATCAGCACTTTTTATCCCCTGTCACCATGAATGATTGGTGACAGGCGATAAAAAGTGATAGTGTCCGTCCCCCAAGTCGCCCCCCACCCCCCCAGTCACCCCCCGTCCCCCAGTCACCCCCCCCCCCCTTCCCCTTATACGTTACCTGATCCTGGGAGCTCCTTCCTCCTCGGCGTCCGGGCTGGTTATGAAGTGCATATGCGCTCCACAACCAGCCAACTCATTTGGTCTCTGTCACTAAACTATGAATACTGTGATAGAAAATATCACAGTAATCATAGTAATATAGTGAAAATGAATGTATAAAGTACAAAAAGTGAAAAACATACAAAAAAATAAAACACACTTTTTTTATTATAGTAATAATTGCAGTTTACTCCCAAATTACCCGTAACCACCACAGGTTTCCCGTAACCACCGCAGGTTGCCCGTAATCACACCAGATTACAAATAACCACCGCACGTTGCCCGTAACCACTGCACATTGACCGTAACCACCAAAGGTTGCCCGTAATCACGCCAGATTACCCGTAACCAACGCAGGTTTCCCGTAACCACCGCAGGTTGCCTGTAACCGCCCCAGGTTGCCCGTAATCACAAAAGATTACAAGTAACCACCACATGTTGCCCGTAACCACCGCACGTTGACCGTAACCACCCAAGGTTGCCCGTAATCACGCCAGATTACACGTAAACACCGCACGTTGCCTCTGACCACCGCATGTCGCCACTGACCACCGCACGTCGCCACTGACCCATGCACGTTGCCACTGACCACCGTATGTTGCCAATGACCACCGCACGTCGCCTCTTACCACCACACGTCGCCTCTGACCACCGCACGTCGCCTCTGACCACCGCACGCTGCCATTGACCATCAAACGTTGCCTCTAACCACCGCACACTGCCTCTAACCACCCTAAATTGCCAATGACCCCCCCCAGATTGCCCGTAACCACGCTAGATTGCCGTAACCACACCAAATTACATATAAGCACTTCAGTTTGTCCGTAACCACCCCATGTTGCACGTAACCACAGGAGGTTGACTGTAACCACCCCAGATTGTCTGTAACCTCAGCAGGTTGCCCGTATCCACCCCACGTTGCCCATATCCACCCCACGTTGCCCGTAACCACAGCAGGTTGCCTGTAACCACAGCAGGTTGCCCGTATCCTTCCCACGTTGCCCGTATCCATCCCACGTTGCCCGTAACCACCCCACATTGCCCGTAACCACAGCAAGTTGCCTGTAACCACAGCAGGTTGCCCGTATCCACCCCACGTTGCCCGTAACCACTTCACATTGCCAGTAACCACCCCAGACTGTCCGCAACCACCCCGCATTACCTGTAATCTCATTTTTTTATTGTATTTTAGTAACTGCACTATTCTAATAACTATTACTAGCTGCGGTTTTGCTCCAGCAAATTGGCGCTCCTTCCCTTCTGAGCCCTGCTGTGTGCCCAGACAGTGGTTTATGCCCACATATGGGGTACCGTTGTACTCAGGAGAACCTGCGTTACAGATTTTGGGGTGAATTTTTTCTCCTTTTCCTCGTGAAATTTAGAAATTTCAAACGCAACAAACATTTAATTGGAAAAATTCAGGTTTTAAATTTTTAATGGCCAATTTTGAATACTTTCCTCTAATACCTGTGGGGTCAAAATGCTCACCACACCCCAAGATTAATTCTTTGAGGGGTGCACTTTCCAAAATGGGATGATTTATGGGGAGATTTTATTCCGCTGGCACCACAGGGGCTCTGCAAACGCACCTGGCGCTCAGAAACTTCTTCAGCAAAATCTGCACTGAAAATGCTAATTGGCGCTCCTTTCCTTCTGAGCCCGGCTGTGTGCCCATACAGTGGTTTATGCCCACATATGGGGTACCGTTGTATTCAGAAGAACCTGCATTACAGATTTTGGGGTACTTTTTTTCTCCTGTTCCTCGTGAAATTGAGAAATTACAAACTAATCAAACATATTATTGGAAAAAATCAGGTTTTTCATTTTAACTGTCTAATTTTGAATACCTTCCTCTAATACCTGTGGGGTCAAAATGGTCACCACACACCAAGATGTATTCTTTAAGGGGTGCACTTTCGAAAATGGGGTGACTTATGGGGGGGGGTTCTCTCTGCTGACACTACAGGGGCAGCTGGCGCTCAGAAACTTCTTCAGAAAAATCGGCATTAAAAAAGCTAATTGACGCTCCCTTCCTTCTGAGCCCTCCTGTGTGCCCATACAGTGGTTTACGCCCACATATGGGGTACCGTTGTATTCAGGAGAACCTGCGTTACAAATTTTGGCATGATTTTTTTCTCATGTTCCTTTTGAAAATGAGAAACTTTAATCTAAACGTATATATTATTGGAAAATTTAAATTTTCCATTTTTTTACGGCCTAATGGTGAACACTTTCCTCAAGCCCCTGTAGGGTTAAAATGCTCATTATACCCCTAGATTAATTCTTTAAGGTGTCTAGTTTCCAATGGGGTCACTTATGGGGGTTTACAGTAAACAAGCCTCCTAAATCAACTTAAAAAAAGAACTGGTCCCTAAAAAAAAATCCGTTTTGGAAATTTCATGAAAATTTGATAATTTGCTGATACATTTCTATGCCCCATAACACCCTAAAAAAGGAAAATATGTCTACCAAATCATGCCAGAATAAAGAAGACATATTGGTAATGTGACTTAGTAACTAATTTATTTGTTATGCCTTCCTTTTTTAAGAAGCAGAGAATTTCAAAGTTCATTAAATGCAAATTTTTCTAATTTTTCATGATATTTTGATGTTTTTCACACAAAAAAACACAAAGTAGTGACCAAATTTTGCGACTAACATAAAGTGCCATATGTGACGAAAAAACAATCTCAGAATCGCTAGCATACGTTAAAGCATCACTGAGCTATAAGCGCATAAAGTGAGACAGGTCAGATTTTAAAAAATTAGCTCAAACAGGCTTTAGAGGCAAGGGGTTAATATAAGTCTCTGGTACCAGAACAATCGTTTTTATTTCAAGTTGTGCATTTATTTTGAATAAATTTTACACTGAACTTTATATTTGATGTATATTTACACATAATTTAAATTCTACAATTCATAAACTCCCTCCTATTCTAACTTCTTACTTTTGTTCTTTTCTCAATGAAAATGGACTCTAACTTAGAGCAAGTTTCCGCAAGCCTATCCTCCACCAAGGGTAGCTTACCACTTAAGAAAGGAAATGGAGAACTGAACACATCTCTATAGGTACGCCTTCAAGGCTTCCCAGAAGCATACATAATTGACATCAGGGAGATTAGCCTGGAGGAACAAACACAATTGGTGTGGAATACTATTATGTTCTCTGAACAGCGACAACCAGAATGGATGTATCTTCTATGGGTCTAAGGACACAAATAAAGGGGCAAAGTCTAGCTCCACCAATAGAGGAGAGTGGTCTGACACCGGACTCTGTTGTTTGTGGGTTGTAGCGGACATAGTTGCTAAAGCTTGGGGATTACTAAACACGTAATGGTTCCATGAAAGAGTGTTTCTACCCACTGTATGGCAAGTATATTCCCAAACCCCGAGGTGAACCTCCCACCACAAGTCCAACCACCCACCTTCCATTATTAGCCTTGCCAAGGGGGTGGTCATTGTCACCAGGCATCTCCTGAGTCATAAACCTGTCCAGGCATAGGTCATACAATGGATTAAAATTGCCTATACATAAAATTACCGAATACAGATACAGGTAGCTGCAAATCAGAAAACTTCATGTATGACAGATATAGGGGCTGGGGGTGATCATACACAAATTTCATTATTTATTTTTGAGAGAGAAAGTAGGTTACATTCAGAAAAAGATCTATTGTCATATTTTCATACTTTCATTTACTACTCTATGTGTACACACTGTATAAAATAACATCTGTAATTGAGTATGACCATCCTAGTGATGAACTTGCTTATTATTTAAAACTTATTTACTTTTACAAAATATGGCCTTTTTTTTCATCTGTTGACACTGATTTATCTTCATCTGATTTATGGCTATAGTTCGCTTTTATTTTACTATGAGTAAACATAGATGACTTTTTTGGCTGCCCCATACACATTAGATGATTATCTCATCCGGACAATTTTTTTTCTTGAGGTACAGCTTGTCTTATAGAGAGCCAGCACAAGCACAGGTTATGCCTTAAGAAATAATAAAAACTACAGATGTCAATCTAAATATAACACCACATCAAAGATTCTTCTATATCTTGAAACAGATGGCAGTCGGCTAAACTGAATCGTGAAAGTTACTGCTATCTAGCTATGATTCATTTAAAGCCTAAATAGGCGTTTGAAAAAGCCTATATCTGATTATTGCTGCTTCCCAAGATGATGACTCCCCTAGGTTTGTAATTTTGCTGGCATTTTTACGAAATTGTGGCAAAAATGTTGATATTCTATCATGAACTAAGCAATTTGCAGCAAAATAAAGCTAATTATCGCTAAATAAATGTGCATTAAACGGTATGTGTGAACATAGGTTTAGATATCTTTTAAGTAGCTTTGGGACAAGGCAAGAATGCCGACTCCCACTTCTTTTCTTTGCCATTGCAAATGAACTGTTGGCAACTGTTGGCAACGGACCATACTTGTGGACCCTTGATAGAAAAAGGATCCATGTATGCCGATATACATAGTAACATAGTAACATAGTAAATAAGGTTGAAAGAAGACAAGAGTCCATCAGGTTCAACCTAGGAAAATCCTACTGTGTTGATCCAGGAAGGCGAAAAACCCCTATGAGGCAGAAGACAAACGCCCCACCACAGGGAGAAACTCCCCCCCCCCTCCCCCCTCCCCCCTCCCCCGACTGCAATGGCAACCAGAACAATCCCCGGATCAACGTATCACCAGAAATCTAATGCCCATAACTTGTAATATTATATTTTTCAAGAAAAGCATCCAGGCCTCCCTTGAACTTATTTACTGAATCAGCCATGACAACATCATGTGGCAGAGAGTTCCACAGTCTTACCGCTCGTACAGTAAAGAACCCGCGTCGATGCTGATGATGAAATCTTCTTTCCTCTAGACGTAGAGGATGCCCCCTTGTCATTGTTACAGACCTAGGAGTAAAAAGACCACTACAAAAATCTCTGTACTGTCCATTCATATATTTGTACATTGTGATCAGATCGCCCCTAAGACGTCTTTTTTCTAGCGTAAATAACCCCAAGCGTGATAACCTGTCCTGGTACTGTAACCCACCCATTCCCTTAATGACCTTTGTTGCCCTCCTCTGCACCCGCTCTAGGTCAGCTGTGTCCTTCTTATATACCGGTGCCCAAAACTGTACACAGTATTCCAAGTGTGGTCTGACCAGTGATTTATAAAGAGGCAAAACTATGTTCTCATCTTTAGCATCTATACCTCTTTTGATGCATCCCATTATTTTATTAGCCTTGGCAGCTGCTGCCTGGCACTGATCACTAAAGTTGAGTTTACTGTCCACCAATACCCCCAGGTCCTTTTCGGAAGTAGTTTTACCCAGTGTTTTATTATTTAGCACATAACTGTACTTATTATTTCTATGGCCCAAATGCATAACCTTACATTTATCCACATTAAACTTCATTTGCCATTTCTCCGCCCAAGCCTCTAGCTTCTCCAAATCCCTCTGTAATATGATATTATCCTCCTCTGTACTGATTACTTTACCCAGTTTAGTATCATCTGCAAAAATGGAGATTCTGCTCTGTAGCCCCTCTACAAGATCATTAATAAAAATATTAAAAAGAAGTGGACCCAACACTGACCCCTGTGGTACCCCACTAGTAACTAAAACCCAATCTGAATATGTTCCATCAATGACCACCCTCTGTTTTCTATCACACAACCAGTTACTTACCCATTTGCATACGTTTTCCCCGAGTCCCAGCATCCTCATTTTGTAGACCAACCTTTCATGCGGCACAGTATCAAATGCCTTTGAAAAGTCCAGATACACAACATCCACAGCCTCCCCCAGGTCCAGTCTATAACTTACCTCTTCATAGAAGCCGATCAGATTAGTCTGACAGGACCGATCCCTCATAAATCCATGCTGGTGCTGAGTCATAAGATTATTTTCATTAAGATACTCCAGTATAGCATCTCTTACAATCCCCTCAAATACTTTACCTACTATAGATGTTAGACTTACGGGCCTGTAGTTTCCAGGATCACTCCTTGACCCCTTCTTGAATATTGGTACCACATTAGCTATGCGCCAGTCCTGTGGAAGAATCCCTGTCGTAATAGAATCTTTAAATAATAGGAATAACGGTCTGTCTAACACAGTATTTAATTCTTGCAAAACTCTAGGATGGATACCTTCTGGGCCCGGTGACTTATGGATTTTAATATTTTTAAGGCGTTTCCCCACTTCTTGTTGTGTTAGGCAGGTGAGATTTATGGGAGGATTAACATTATCCCTAGTCATATCGTCTGTTATGGGATTCTCCTCTGTGAATACAGTAGAGAAGAATGTATTTAGTAGATTGGCCTTTTCCTCTTCCCCCTCCACCATTACACCCAGATTATTTTTGAGGGGACCAACATTTTCGGTTTTAAGTCTTTTGTTATTTATATAGGTGAAGAACATTTTGGGATTTGTTTTACTTTCTTTGGCTATCCTTCTTTCTGTTGCTATTTTTGCTTCTTTTATTTGCGTTTTACACATTCTATTCTTCTGTCTATAGTTGCTCAATGCTTCCCCACTACCTTCTTGTTTTAGTTGTCTGAATGCTTGTTTCTTATCATTTATTGCACCCCTTACAGCTGTAGTTAACCACATTGGATTTCTCTTATTTCTACTACGTTTATTCCCATATGGTATGTGTCGTTCACACGATTTACCCAGGATGCTCTTAAATATGTCCCATTTCTCTTGTGTACTTTTATTTCTGAAGGCATTGTCCCAGTCTATGTTCCCAAGGTCCTCTCTTAGTTTTTGGAAATTAGCCTTCCTGAAATTTAATGTTTTTGTAGCCCCTCTGCTAATCATTTTATTGAAGGATAATTGAAAACTTACTATGTTATGGTCACTATTACCTAGGTGACCCCCCACCTCTATTTTTGATATTCTGTCTGGCCTATTGGTTAAGATCAGGTCCAGAAGGGCCCCCCCTCTTGTTGGTTCCTCTACTAGTTGGGAAAGGTAATTATCTTTTACTATTTCCAAAAACACGCTTCCCTTCCTGGAGCTGCAGGTTTCTGCTTTCCAGTTGATATTTGGGTAGTTAAAGTCCCCCATAATAATGACTTCCCCCTGCTTCGCTGCCGCATCTATTTGTCTTATAAGAAGATTTTCTGATTCTTCCACTATACTTGGCGGTTTATAAATCACTCCTATAAGAATTTTATTATTCTTCGTCCCTCCCCTTATTTCTACCCAAAGAGACTCCACATTATCATCACATATATCCTCCCGCAGAATAGGCTTAAGGCATGATTTAACATATAGACAGACCCCTCCCCCTTTCTTATTTTTACGGTCATTTCTGAATAGACTATAACCCTGGATATTAACAGCCCAGTCATAACTCTCATCCAGCCATGTCTCGCTTATCCCCACTATATCATATTTCTCTTCAACCATTATGAGTTCTAATTCCTCAGCTTTATTAGTGAGGCTTCGAGCATTAGTATACATACATTTAATATATTTGTCCATATTCCCTTTCCTTTTATCACTAGTGACTGTTCTAACCCCTCCCGCCGCTCCACCCCCAGTTCCATAATCTAGGCCCAGCTCTCCATCTACTCTGTCTTTACTTACTATATTGTAGTTGCCCTCCCCCCCGGTCCCTAGTTTAAACACTCCTCCAACCTCTTAGCCATCTTCTCCCCCAGCACGGCTGCACCCTCCCCATTGAGATGCAGCCCGTCCCTACCGTAGAGCCTGTAACCGACCGAGAAGTCGGCCCAGTTCTCCATGAACCCAAACCCCTCTACCCTACACCAGCTCTTGAGCCACTTATTTACCTCCCTAATCTCCCGCTGTCTCTCAGGTGTGGCTCGTGGTACAGGTAATATTTCGGAAAATATCACCTTGGAGGTCCTAGTTTTAAGCTTCCTGCCTAAGTCCCTGAAATCATTTTTAAGGACCCGCCACCTACCTCTAACTTTATCATTGGTGCCAATGTGCACCATGACTGCTGGGTCATCGCCAGCCCCTCCCAGTAATCTGTCAGCCCGATCCGCGATGTGACGAACTCGAGCGCCAGGAAGGCAACACACTGTTCGACGATCCCGGTCTTTGTGACAGATTGCCCTGTCTGTCCCCCTAATAATTGAGTCCCCCACTACCAGTACCTGCCTGGCCTGCCCTGAACTCCTGTTTCCCACCTTACTGGAGCAGACACCCCCCTGGCTTTCAGAGGCAGTGTCCTGCTGCAGCAATGCCACCCCTGAATCAACATCCCCCTCATCCGCCAATTTGGCAAACTTGTTGGGGTGTGCCAGATCAGGACTGGCCTCCCTCACACTCTTCCCTCTACCCCTTTTTCTAACTGTGACCCAACTAGCTGCCTCTTCCTCCTGTACCTCCATGCTATCACTCTCTCCCCCATCTACCCCTTGGAGTGCTTGCTCAGTCAGAAGCAGACCCCTTTCCAGTTTGCCAATGCATCTCAATCGTTGCAGCTGCTCATTTAGATCCAGGATCTGGGCTTCCAAACCAGCAACATGCACACATCTCCCACAATGGTATGCACCCTCGATCGGTTGATCAAGGATTGCATACATCGCACAAGATGTACATTGGGCCGCATTGTCAAACATGGCTCTCATTTATATGGGGATTATACCTTGTGGATGATAGCCCTAATTATTATCCAGGTAGAGGTAAAAAAAAAATGAACTTTCTGCAGAAGCAAATAGCATTACTTACCATTCTATCCCAGTTTTGCAACTACCAAAAATCCATTTGTTTGGGGGGTCTTTGTTCTGTATTCTGTACTTTCTGATTGAGCAGTTGTACACAGTACTACAGGTTCCAGAATGCATTGCTCTCCCTCAGCTGTTCATCACAGCCCTCCACCCTGCCAATTTCCTGCCCAAATCTGTTGCAGAACATCTAGACTATATTCACACATTGCAGTTTAATTGTGTTACTGAATTATTTAAAGTACTTATTTCATTGTGGTCCCACCCACACAGCATGCTCTATTCTCTACCTGTAACACCACACAGCACGCTGTATTCTCTACCTGTAACACCACACAGCACGCTGTATTCTCTACCTGTAACACCACACAGTGCTGTATCCTCTACCTGTAACACCACACAGCACACTGTATTCGCTACCTGTAACACCACACAGTGCTGTATTCTCTACCTGTAACACCACACAGCACACTGTATTCTCTACCTGTAACACCACTCAGCACACTGTATTCTCTACCTGTAACACCACACAGCACGCTGTATTCTCTACCTGTAACACCACACAGCACGCTGTATTCTCTACCTGTAACACCACACAGCACACTGTATTCTGTACCTGTAACACCACACAGTGCTGTATTCTCTACCTGTAACACCACACAGCACACTGTATTCTCTACCTGTAACACCACACAGCACACTGTATTCTCTACCTGTAACACCACACAGCGTGCTGTATTCTCTACCTGTAACACCACACAGCGTGCTGTATTCTCTACCTGTAACACCACACAGCGTGCTGTATTCTCTACCTGTAACACCACACAGCACACTGTATTCTCTACCTGTAACACCACATAGCACACTGTATTCTCTACCTGTAACACCACACAGTGCGCTGTATTCTCTACCTGTAACACCACACAGCAAGCTCTATTCTCTACCTGTAACACCACACAGCACGCTGTATTCTCTACCTGTAACACCACACAGCGTGCTGTATTCTCTACTTGTAACACCACACAGCACACTGTATTCTCTACCTGTAACACCACACAGCACACTGTATTCTCTACCTGTAACACCACAAGCACACTGTATTCTCTACCTGTAACACCACACAGTGCTGTATTCTCTACTTGTAACACCACACAGTGCGCTGTATTCTCTACCTGTAACACCACACAGCACGCTGTATTCTCTACCTGTAACACCACACAGCGTGCTGTATTCTCTACCTGTAACACCACACAGTACACTGTATTCTCTACCTGTAACACCACACAGCACACTGTATTCTCTACCTGTAACACCACACAGCACACTGTATTCTCTACCTGTAACACCACACAGTACACTGTATTCTCTACCTGTAACACCACACAGCACACTGTATTCTCTACCTGTAACACCACACAGTGCGCTGTATTCTCTACCTGTAACACCACACAGCACGCTGTATTCTCTACCTGTAACACCACACAGCCCGCTGTATTGTCTACCTGTAACACCACACAGCGTGCTGTATTTTCTACCTGTAACACCACACAGCGCACTGTATTCTCTACCTGTAACACCACACTGTATTCTCTACCTGTAACACCACACAGCACACTGTATTCTCTACCTGTAACACCACACAGCACACTGTATTCTCTACCTGTAACACCACACAGCACACTGTATTCTCTACCTGTAACACCACAAGCACACTGTATTCTCTACCTGTAACACCACACAGTGCTGTATTCTCTACCTGTAACACCACACAGCGCGCTGTATTCTCTACCTGTAACACCACACAGCATGCTGTATTCTCTACCTGTAACACCACACAGCACGCTGTATTTTCTACCTGTAACACCACACAGCCCGCTGTATTCTCTACCTGTAACACCACACAGCACACTGTATTCTCTACCTGTAACACCACACTGTATTCTCTACCTGTAACACCACACAGCACACTGTATTCTCTACCTGTAACACCACACAGCACACTGTATTCTCTACCTGTAACACCACACAGCATGCTGTATTTTCTACCTGTAACACCACACAGCACGCTGTATTCTCTACCTGTAACACCACACAGCATGCTGTATTTTCTACCTGTAAGACCACACAGCACGCTGTATTCTCTACCTGTAACACCACACAGCCCGCTGTATTGTCTACCTGTAACACCACACAGCGTGCTGTATTTTCTACCTGTAACACCACACAGCGCACTGTATTCTCTACCTGTAACACCACACTGTATTCTCTACCTGTAACACCACACAGCACACTGTATTCTCTACCTGTAACACCACACAGCACACTGTATTCTCTACCTGTAACACCACACAGCACACTGTATTCTCTACCTGTAACACCACAAGCACACTGTATTCTCTACCTGTAACACCACACAGTGCTGTATTCTCTACCTGTAACACCACACAGCGCGCTGTATTCTCTACCTGTAACACCACACAGCATGCTGTATTCTCTACCTGTAACACCACACAGCACGCTGTATTTTCTACCTGTAACACCACACAGCCCGCTGTATTCTCTACCTGTAACACCACACAGCACACTGTATTCTCTACCTGTAACACCACACTGTATTCTCTACCTGTAACACCACACAGCACACTGTATTCTCTACCTGTAACACCACACAGCACACTGTATTCTCTACCTGTAACACCACACAGCATGCTGTATTTTCTACCTGTAACACCACACAGCACGCTGTATTCTCTACCTGTAACACCACACAGCATGCTGTATTTTCTACCTGTAAGACCACACAGCACGCTGTACTCTCTACCTGTAACACCACACAGCATGCTGTATTTTCTACCTGTAACACCACACAGCGTGCTGTATTCTCTACCTGTAACACCACACAGCACACTGTATTCTCTACCTGTAACACCACACAGCACACTGTATTCTCTACCTGTAACACCACAAGCACACTGTATTCTCTACCTGTAACACCACACAGTGCTGTATTCTCTACCTGTAACACCACACAGCGCGCTGTATTCTCTACCTGTAGCACCACACAGCATGCTGTATTCTCTACCTGTAACACCACACAGCACGCTGTATTCTCTACCTGTAACACCACACAGCGTGCTGTATTCTCTACCTGTAACACCACACAGTACATTGTATTTTCTACCTGTAACACCACACAGCACACTGTATTCTCTACCTGAAACACCACATAGCGCACTGTATTCTCTACCTGTAACACCACACAGCACACTGTATTCTCTACATGTAACAACACACAGTGCTGTATTCTCTACCTGTAACACAACATAGCGCACTGTATTCTCTACCTGTAACACCACACAGCACACTGTATTCTCTACCTGTAACAACACACAGTGCTGTATTCTCTACCTGTAACACCACACAGCACACTGTATTCTCTACCTGTAACAACACACAGTGCTGTATTCTCTACCTGTAACACCACATAGCGCACTGTATTCTCTACCTGTAACACCACACAGCACACTGTATTCTCTATCTGTAACACCACACAGCACACTATATTCTCTACCTGTAACACCACACAGCACACTGTATTCCCTACCTGTAACACCACACAGCACACTGTATTCTCTACCTGTAACACCACACAGCACCCTGTATTCTCTACCTGTAACACCACACAGCACACTGTATTCTCTACCTGTAACACCACACTGCACACTGTATTCTCTACCTGTAACACCACATAGCGCACTGTATTCTCTACCTGTAACACCACACAGCACACTGTATTCTCTATCTGTAACACCACACAGCACACTGTATTCTCTACCTGTAACAACACACAGCGCTGTATTCTCTACCTGCAACACTTATATTAGAGTTTTTTACATTTAATTTAACTTTTTTTTCTTTTCATCTACACGCACATATTATGGTCAACCATCTTTTATCTTTGAAGTTGAGCCCCACAATAAGGACTTAAAGGGGTATTCCAGGTTATTTTGATATTAATGCTACTGATTTCTCTTGTAATATAATTAATATATCTCATTGGTTTCTATAATAAATTTTGTCTCTTTCTCTCTATTTTTATGTAAGTCACGTGTTTCTGTGACGTCACCGAACCGGAAGTGTGGGGACTTCCCCGACTCGGCCGGCCTCTTGGTGTTTATGTAGTTAGAAAGCTAGCAGAGCTTTACAAACGGCCTCCCTGCACACGGGAGGTCACATGACACCCTGTTCCCGGGCGGCCTGTCAGTGTGAAGGAGGTCGCATCCACCTCCTGTATAATCACTAAAACCCTCCACCCCCTGCCAGTGTAACCATCCCGATGTCCCCCCCGGCCCCCTCCATCCTGTGTATACAGTCCTTTTCAAAGATCTCTCACCCCATCCCCCGGTCTCGGCACCTCTTGCACTCAGCTGACAGGCTCTCTCTCTCTCTCTCTCTCTCTCTCTCGCTGTGTGTGAAGCAGGAGAGATTTCTTACCTGCTCTGTACACAGCTCCTGTCAATTGCCCCGATAAAACTCAGCTGCCAGGCACTGTGTACGGAGCAGGAAAGAAATCTCTCCTGCTTCACACACAGCGAGAGAGAGAGAGAGAGAGAGAGAGCCTGTCAGCTGAGTGCAAGTGGTGCCGAGACCGGGGGATGGGGTGAGAGATCTTTGAAAAGGACTGTATACACAGGATGGAGGGGGCCGGGGGAGACATCGGGATGGTTACACTGGCAGGGGGTGGAGGGTTTTAGTGATTATACAGGAGGTGGATGCGACCTCCTTCACACTGACAGGCCGCCCGGGAACAGGGTGTCATGTGACCTCCCGTGAGCAGGGAGGCCGTTTGTAAAGCTCTGCTAGCTTTCTAACTACATAAACACCAAGAGGCCGGCCGAGTCGGGGAAGTCCCCACACTTCCGGTTCGGTGACGTCACAGAAACACGTGACTTACATAAAAATAGAGAGAAAGAGACAAAATTTATTATAGAAACCAATGAGATATATTAATTATATTACAAGAGAAATCAGTAGCATTAATATCAAAATAACCTGGAATACCCCTTTAATCCGATATTATCTTACATGGGATATACTGTGTATGCCTCGTTGGGACTGGCAGTATCGGCTCTGAACCTCCGTGCCGTTTAGCATCATTAAACCTCTTAAGGACCGGGCCAATTTCGTTTTTTCTTCCTTGTGCTTAAAAGGCCATAGCACTTGCATTTTTCACCTAGAAACCCACATGAGCCCTTATTTTTTGCACCACTAATTGTACTTTGCAATGACAGGCTGAATTTTTCATAAAGTACACTGCGAAACCAGAAAAAAATGTAATGTGTTTTTTCGCCATTCACCCTGGGGTAAAACTGATTTGTTATATATGTCCGTCAAGTCGTTACGATTAAAACGATATGTGACTTGCATAACTTTTCTTTTAAGTGATGGCTTGTAAAAAATTCAAACCATTGTTAACAAAAATATGTTCCTTAAAATCGCTCTATTCTCTGGCTTATAGTGCTTTTATCCGGGGCTGTGTGAGGTGTCATCCCGGGGGGGTGATCTCCGCCACTAGACACCAGGGAGCGGCTGCATCAGGTAATCGCTCTGAACTCCCTTAACGACCGCAGGACGTAAATATACGCCCGCGGTCGTTAAGGGGTTAATTTTGTTGCTGCATCATATTTGTTAAGAAGCTGCAGTACTGCCATGATGCTAAAACATGTGTGAACATAGCCCTAATTTCACTGCACATTCAGTGAAGGTATAGCAGCTGCTTCTGGCTGATCAGAGATGGTGAATCACTCAGGGGATTGGGGGATCCAGCCAAGCATCCTGTGACATCCCGCCCCGCTCCCTGTCTGCATTATCAGCAAACACAAACAATGTGAGACAGAAGAATCTTTGTCTCCTAAGGTGGGAGAGCATTGGAAGCAGGAGACAATGTGGATTGGCACAGAAGCTAATTTTTCTTCACTTTCTGGATGTAAATCAGCTACCAGTGTGGCAAAACTGCACAGATATGGTAATACATAACTTTTCATGTACTTTTAATAGAAAACAAGTTTTCCTTATGGTGGAGTTCCCCTTTAACATTATTTAGTCTTTTGGTTCTGTTTAATCCCCAAATTTTAAATGGACTAGACATCATTAATGCCTTTAACTGCTATCATACCATATGCCAGTATGCATAGACTCAATCTTAGCTCTCTCGAGGCATCCAAGCATCAGGGAGGTTTGATTTGACTTATCCTAATATGTAACATTATTTTCTAGCATCCCAATTGGTATATGCACACTTGTGGCTGGACTTGCAGCTTGCCAACACAGATATAGCATTGGTAGGCTCCTATGTAGGATTGGTGAATCTGCTCTATTGATTTCAATCCCCTTCCCTGCTTCTAGCTCATCTCAAAACAATGGTCTGTGGTCCACAAGAAGCTTCCTAATCCTCATCTCACCCCTAGAACACACTCTTGTGACATAAAGCGACTCTGTACCCACAATCTGACCTGCCAAAACCACTAGTACCTTCGGATAGCTGCTTTTAATCCAAGATCTGTCCTGTGGTCCGTTCGGCAGTTATTGTCCTAAAAAAATATGTTTAAATTTGAAGCCTGTGCCAAACAAGAGTATCTGTGCCCTAACTTTTCACCATCCCTCTGTCCCTCCTCCCCACCCTCTTCATCATTAGGAATGCCACTGAACCATTTTCTCCATGCTGAACATTGCACGGGTCCTTAACGATCCAGCCCATGTGCAGGGCTGATACAGGTGGGGAATAGGAGGCAATCTGCCTGGAGCATTAATAATGATGAAGAGGGTGGGGAGGAGGAGGGACAGAGAGGTTGTGCAAAGTTAGGGCACAGATACTCCTGTTTGGCACGGGCTTCAAGTTTAAAGGAGAAGTCCGGCGAAAAATTTTATTAAAGTATTGTATTGTAACCCAAAAGTTATACAAATCACCAATATACACCTATTACAGGAAATGCACATAAAGTGCTTTTTCCCTGTTCTTACTACTGCATCAAGGCTTCACTTCCTGGATAACATGGTGATGTCACTTCCTGGATAACATGGTAATGTCATGACCCGCCTCCCAGAGCTGTGCGGTCTGTGGCTGCTGGAGAGGATGATGGCAGGGGGACACTGAGGGACACAGGGCACTGGAGGGACACTGAGCATCCCTCTGCCACAACTCGCACAGCTCTGGGAGTCAGGTCGTGACATCACCATTTTATCCAGGAAGTGAAGCCTTGATGTATTAGTTAGTGCAGGAAAAAAAGGACTTTATAAGCATTTCCCGTAATAAGTGTATATTGGTAATTTGTATAACTTTTGGGGGGCAATACAATACTTTAATAAAATTTTTTGCCAAACTTCTCCTTTAACCTCTTAAGGACCCATGACGTACCGGTACGTCATGGATCACTGTCACTTAAGGACCCATGACATACCGGTACGCGGGTCCTTTAAGAGGGCGCCGCGGACCGGCCGCATGCGATCGGGAGAGATGGCCTGCTGAAATACACTGCAGGCCATCTCTCCCTGTCGGCATGGGGGGTTCCTAACCCCCCCCATGCCGACGATCGCTGTTATTGGCTGATCAGTTCAGATCAGCCAATAGCGGCGATCGGAACCTTTCCGGGCCATCGGTGACCCGATGATCCGGAAAAAATGGCGGTTGTTGCTGTCCGAGGACGGCACCGACTGCCATTACTGTAAAAAGTAATGGTGGTCACGGTGCCACCGGCCCGATCGCCGTGATCACGGCCTGATCAAAGTCCCCAAAAGTAATAAATACCTGCTCTGGACCCCTCAGCCAGGTAGCTGAGGGGTCCAGAGCAGGTATTTGTACATTACTCACCTGTCCCGGGGTCCTGATCGGCGTCTTCCGGGTTTGCGGCGTCCTCGTCTTCTCTTCGGGTCTTTGGCTTCTTCTGTGCGGTCCCCTTCGGCTTTTTTCAGCTCCAGCGTAGTCTTTTTCCGGATTTTGCGCTCTGCTGCCCTCTAGCGGCTGATAAGTGTAATACACTTATCAGCAGCTATAGGGATGTTCAGTATGTAGTAAAAGTTTTTTTTTTTTTTTTTTTTTTCTTCTATTTTCCGCACCCTATCGCCGCTGGGTGTTGATCAGCATCGCACGAAAGTGCGCTGCTAATCAGCAACTCCTCCTTTTTGGCATAGGGTGTTTTTTTTCTATATCCTACTGCCACGGTCTGCTGATAAGTGCCACACATAAGTGCGGCATTTATCAGCAACACCATTTTTGGCGTAGGTTGTTTTTTTTATACTTACTGTAAAAAAACACGTAAAAAACACTACATTACACCACACTACACTACACTGAATAAAGTTTGACACTACACCACTACATACCCCATATACCAATCCCCATATAAAAGTGGCCCCCGGCGTGTTTTCGGTATCAGACGCATACGTTGTTATTATTGCCTCGGACACCGAAACAGCCAGTGAGGATGAATGGGGGATCCTTTTTTCCTCCATTCATCCTTATCCTCATCATCCAGTGACGTGTCTGGGGGTAGCGTAGCGTACGCTGCCCCCCAGACACGTCTTTTCCGCCTGTACCGTCCCAATAAGAGATGACGGTATGGCGTGAAATTCTACAAACTCTGTGAGAGTACCTCTGGATACACTTATAGATTTAGGGTACGTGCACACTGCGGAATGGCGAAGGATAACCCTTTGTGCATTCCGCAGCTGGCACCCGCCGGCGGACTGATGCAGGCATGCGTCTCTGCCCGTGTCATAGACTCCATGTTATGCATGGGTGGATTCCATCGTCCGTCTAAAGAATGAACACATTGGACGGAGAGCGGAATCCGCCCGTGCATAGAATAGAGTCTATGACACGGACGGAGACGCGTGCCAGCTGCGGAATGCACAAAGGGTTATCCTTCGCCATTCCGCAGTGTGCACGTACCCTTAGAGTGTATGAAGGAAGGGACACCCGAATCCAGCCCCCAGATGCACCCCAAATCCTCGCAGTTAGTGGGAAGATCATTCGGGAACCGATCTTCCCACTGCTGGATAAAGGTCACCACCTGTACGGGGATAACTTTTATACCAGCACCCCTCTTCTGGTCCCTCGCTGCCCGAGCTACTGTAGCTTGCGGCACGATCCGAAAATATCAGAAGCAGTAATAAAACCCTAATATTTAGCAGCCATGGAGCGGACCCAGCGCTTCTGGATATGAGGGTCCCCATATCGCACCAGGGCAACATTTTCCAGGTGACGTCCCCCACACTGGAAAACAGGAGACCCCAGAAGAGTTGCAGAGTGTGGTGTAACAGGGGGATCAGGAAGGACGCCATTTTCCAGTGTGACACCTGTCCTGATCACCCCGGCCTCTGCATGCTGGATCGCTTCAAGGCGTACCACACGTCATCGGTGTTCTACATTTTCTAAATTCCTTCCCTTATTCCTATTTCAGGGGTCACTTTTATCCAGGGATTATTCT
Organism: Dendropsophus ebraccatus; assembly: GCF_027789765.1. Taxonomy (NCBI): domain Eukaryota; kingdom Metazoa; phylum Chordata; class Amphibia; order Anura; family Hylidae; genus Dendropsophus; species Dendropsophus ebraccatus. The sequence continues at coordinate 103,287,989 of NC_091456.1, forward strand.
GATCGCCATTATGGAGTCGGGAAGGAATTTCTTCCCAGTGATGAGGCTACTTTTGTCTGCCTTACGAGGTTTTTTTTTGCCTTCCACTGGATCAACACAGGTTGAATTTGATGGACACCTGTCATTTTCAACCTTATAAACTAATAATTGGCCTAATACCCCCAAATAAATTAGAATTGTCCCTTTTCCCCAGCTAAATAGGTATGGCCGCCATTCCCATTAGAGACTTGCCATGATGCAATTACAAAGCCTCTGTGCTGCCAGGACAGTAGAAACCCCTCACAAGTGACCCCATTCTGGAAACTACACCCCATAAGGAATTTAACAAGGGGGGCAGCGGGTATATGGCCCCCTGGTGACTGCCACATTTGGGACGTGAAAATGAAAAAAATGGTATTTTTTATTTTCACGGCACATGTTCTACATATGTACCTGTTACCAGTGGGGTCCATATGCTCACTGCACCCCTCGTTAGATTCCTTATGGGGTGTAATTTCCAGAATGGGGTCACTTGTGGGGGGTTTCTACTGTCCTGGCAGCACAGGAGCTTTGTAATTGCGACATGGCCTCCATCCTCCATTCCAGACTCTAAATGGCGCTCTGTCCCCTTGGTGGCTTGCCCTGTGCTCATATGGCACATTATGTCCACATGTGGGCTATTTTCGTACTCAGGGGAAATTACCCTACACGTTTTGCGTTTATTTTCTTTTTTAACCCCTTGTGGAAATGAAAAAAAAATCAAGGCTAGACCAACATTTAGTGTAATTTTTTAAATTTTTTTTACTCTAAATCATTGATCTTGTCTTGATTTTTTCATTTTCACAAGAGGCTAAAAGATAAAAAAAAAACAAAAAACACAAAATGTGTAGAGCAATTTCCCCTGAGTACGGAAATACCCCACATGTGGACATGCGGGTGCAGGGTAAGCCTCCAAAGGGAAGGAGCGTTATTTGGTTTTTTGAGGCTGGATTTGGCTGGAATGGATTTCGAGGGGCCATGTTGCATTTAAAAGGCCCCTGTGTTGCAAAGACAGTTGAAACCCCCCACAAGTGACCCCATTATGGAAACTACACCCCTCAAGGAATGTAACAAGGGGTGTAGTGAGCACATGGACCCCACTGGTGACGAGCACAAATGTGGAACAATGCGGCGTGAAAATGAAATATTACATTTTTTACACTATAATGTTGGTCTAGCCTTGAATTTATCATTTTCACAAGGAGTTAAAAGAGAAAAAAAAACACAAAATGTGTAGAGCAATTTCCCCCGAGTTTGTAAATACCCCACATGTGGACATAAAGCGCCATGTGGGTGCAAGGCAAGCCTCCGAAGGGAAGGAGCGCCATTTGGATTTTGGAGGTTAGATTTGGCTAGAAAGGATGATGAACGCCATGTCGCATTTACAGAGCCCTCGTGCTGCCAAGACAGTGGAAACCCCCCACAAGTGACCCCATTCTGGAAACTACACCCCTCAAGGAATCTAAAAAGGGGTGCAATGAGGATATGGACCCCTTGATGACGGGCACATTTGTGCCGTGAAAGTGAAAAAAATGAAAATTTTCACTTTCACGTCACATTTTTCCTCATTTGTGCCAGTCACCAGTGGGGTCCATATGTTTACTGCACCCCTTGTTAGATTCCTTAAGGGTTGTAGTTTCCAGAATGGGGTCACTTGTGGGGGGTTTCCAGTGTTTTGGCAGCACGAGGGCTCTGTAAATGCTACGTGGCCCTTGAAATCTATTCCAGTGAAATCCAGCTTCCAAAAGCCAATTGGCGCTCCTTCCCTTTGGAGGCTCTTGCTGCGCCCGCTTGGCACTTTATGTCCACATGTGGGGTATTTACGTACTCGGGAGAAACTGCGCTACATGTTTTGTGTTTTTTTCTTCCTTTTATCCCTTTGGGAAAATGAAAAATTGAAGGCTAGAACAACATTTTAGTGTAAAAAATACTTTTGTCTTTTTTCACACCATATTGTTCGGAAAATCTGGGAAGCACCTGTAGGGTCCAGATGCTCACCGCACCCCTTGTTACATTCCTTGAGGGGTGTAGTTTTCTAAATGGTGTCCCTTTAGGGATGTTTTTTAGGTTTTGGCACCCCAGAGCCTCTGCCAACCTGAAGTGGTACAGTCAGAAATTACCAAATATAACGGAGCCATTGAAATACACTAGGCGCTCCTTTATATCTGAGGCTTGTGGTTGAGTCAAATAGTGCAATAAGGCCACATATGGGGTATTTCTATAAACTGCAGAAACAGGGCAATCAATATTGGGGTGCATTTCTCTGGTATTAGGTTTATAATTATGAAAAATATTGGATTACAATAAAATCTCTGCACAGAAAATTAAAATTTTCAAATTTCTTACACACTTAGCTTTTATTTCTGTGACTCCCCTAAAGGGTTAAAAAAACTTTCTGGATGTGCTTTTGCAGAGTTTGGGGGGGGTGCAGTTTCTGAAATGGGGTGCTTTGTGGGGCTTTCTAACATACAGTCCCCTCAAATACACTTTAATGAGTTCACACACAGTATATTTGAGGCTGTATTTGTGAGGCTGTATAGCAACCAAAACCAGGAGTGGATTGAAAACACAGAAAGGATCTGTTCACATAATGTTGTAATTGAGTGGATGGCTGTCATTTAATGGCAAATTTTTGCTGTTATTTTAAAACAACGGCTGTTATATTGAAATAATGGCAGTTATTTACCGTTATATGACGGCCATCCACTCAATTTCAACATTGTGTGAACAGAGCCTTTCTGTGTTTTCAATCCACTCCTGGTTTTGGTTGCAATGAGGACCTGACATGAGGACCAAATACAGCCTGAAATATACGTAGTGTGAACCCAGTTATAAACCTGAACAGGTCCCTAAAAATATCTGATTTGGAAATTTGCTGCTAATGTTTTACGCTTTCTATTGTCTAAAAAAAATGAAATATAGTTTAATAAATGCCGCCAACATAATGTAGACATGTTGCTAATGCTATATAATATATAGTTGATGTGGTATAACCATTTTCTGTATAAGAAGAAAAGTTTTAAAGTTGGAAAAATGCATATTTTTACAATTTTTCACGCTATTTTGTTTTTTTTTTCATAAAGATTCGTTATAAGTATCGACTCCAATTTACAAGAAATGTGAAGTACAATACGTCACGAGAAAACAATCTCAGAATCAGCCGGATAGGTAAAAGCATCCCGAAGTTATTAATGAATAAAGTGACACAGGTCATATTCATAAAATTTGCTCCGGTCCTTAAGGCCATTTCAGGCCTAGTCCTTAAGGGGTTAATAGTCTTTTTTTAGGACAATAACTGCTTCACCTGCCGAATGAACCGCAGGACAGAGCTTGGATTAAAAGCAGCTATCCGAAGGTAAAAGTGGTTTGAGGGAGTCAGATTGTGGGTACAGTGTTGCTTTAACTCCCACCTGCCACATCTCTTGTCATCTCATACCCCAGAAAACGAGAAATAAAAAGCTATTAAAAAATCCTATGTACTCCAAAACTACAGACTAAGAGGCAACATAATTAGCCCTTGCAAATATTAGTCCTTACATAGCCCTTTAGATGGAAAAATAAAAGTTATAAGGCTCACAATATCATAATTCAGTTAAAGGGAGTAAAATAAAAACGTGCAAGATGAAGTTAAAGGCAAACTGCTAACACTCTAAAGGCCCTTTTACACAGGCCAATTATTCGGCAGGAGAATTGCTAGAAACGCTCCTTTGGCCAATAATTGACCTGCGTAAAAAGTGCCAGCGATGAGCTGAGGAGCGGGAAAACGCCCAATCTTACGCTGGTTGCATCTTTTGTGCTGTGGCAAAATATATTGCTATCGGCTCCACACAGTAGTGGATTACAATAGGGGCGTTTCGGGCGGCAGCCCGGGGCCCTGAGCTCCTGGGGGGCCCATGACCACCCAAAAAGACTTACTTTCAGTGGTGTACTGTCTCCTGGCTACACTTCCGCCATGATTTGCAAAAAATCACAGTTTTTTATGTCAATTTTGCACAAATCAGGACATCATGACATTATCTATCCTGTACTATGAACGCCAGGCTAATGCTGCCATAGTTACAGTGGGGTGGGGGGGCCCAGGCTTGGTGAACAGCCCGGGGCCTATGGTAAAGTTAATCCGCCCCTGGCTCCACATCTTCCTGTGTGAACAGGGGATGTGCAGCAGATAGCAATACATTTAAATTGCCACACATAATGTAAAAGGACCCTTAGGGGTCATTTACACGTTTGCAAAATACTGTCCATGCATGGACAGTATTCTGTGGGTGGGACTTCGGAACTCCCAGCATCAGCATTTATTATGATGGCAGGAGCTCAGAAACTGTTTAAATATTTGTGCTACTGTATTGACATGCTGTGTCAGTACAGTAGCGTGAATACCTTAAGGGTTCACACAGAGCAAAAGCAGCTAAATTTCAGCTGTTAAAATAGGTGCAGAGCATTGTGTTGAATGGAAATTCTGCTCTGCAGTTCACACGGTGGAATTTCTTTGCTGAACGTTCCGCGGCTAATCCGCTCTCCACCAGAAGAATGAAATAGCGGAAGCCTATACAAATCAATGGGGGAATGGAGGAAAAAAGGGTGGGGAAATCCCAAGACAACCCAAAGAAGGTGATACCAGGGGCCCACAAGAAAGAAATAACAATGTCAGCATGCACACAGCATATGACCACAGCAAAAGTTTCCCAAAAAAAACATACATACAGTGCATCTCCATCAATTGCAAAGCAGTGATATTTTGCCATTTCTGGTCAGCTTCTCTCTGCTCAGTTCCTTCTCCTCTGCCAGAGCTGAGGTGATCTGTTCAAGAAAATTCAGGTACCATATAGTCTAGTCTCCAAAGTCTGCAAAATTGTTGTTGGCACCTCCCTCAGCGCTGAATGCATGCGGAATCAACGCGGATTCCTCGAGTATTCCGCGCTGAAATACACAGGGATTCCGCTTACATTCTGCATACATTCTGCTCGGAATTCAGTGTCAGTTGATTTCAGGTGGAAATATTTCCTCGCGTAACCCGCCCCTTTTGCTCTGTGTGAACGTAGCCTAACAGTTTCAGAGCTCCCAGCATCATAATTAAAGTTAATGCCAGGAGCTCAGATGTCCTATCCACAGAATACTGTCCGTACATGGACAGTATTTTGTGGATGTGTGAATGGCCCCTTAGATAGCTGTTAGATCAAGGAGACACATGGCACCCCTGATATAAAATAATTTTATACGTTCTAGAAGCGCAGAGGGATATATGAAAGACACTGTGTGTCTTATTGACCTAACAGCTATCTAACAGTGGCAGCAGTTTGAGGTGTGAATTGGAGCTGACAGATTCCCTTCAACATTTCAGCTTTATTGCATAGTGAATAGCAAAAAAATTTTAAAATTAGCAGATTTTTTTTTTTCACCCCACATTTTCTTTTGTTTGACGGTGCGTGTTGTAAAATGAAGTGTGCCATTAAAAAGTTCAACAAGTCCTGCAAAAGTCCTCCTATGGCTATATTGATGGAATTAAGGGTCCATTTACACAGATTATCTGCCAAAGATTTGAAGCCAAAGCCTGGAACAGACTATAAACAGAGATCAGGTCATAAAGGAAAGCCTGAGATTTTCTCTCTTTTCAAATCAATTCCTGGCTTTGGCTTCAAATCTTTGGCAGATAATCTGTCAGATAATCTTTCTGTGTAAATGGACCTTAATGCTGGGTTTACACGAAACGATAATTGGCCCGATCGTACAATTAACGATGTCGGAGTAACATTTTTTTTTCATAACGATCAACGTTTAGATGGTACGATATATCGTATGGAAAAATCACTTTGCGATCGTTTTGCGATCGCACGCCCGCAGCCCGGCCCGCCCGCAGCCCGATCCCTCGCTCGCAGCCCGGCTCCCCACTCAACCGCAGCCCCCTGCGCCGCCCCGATCGCCACCCCCGCTGCTCTGATCGCCACCCCCGCTCCGATCGGACTTTCGTGCGACGACTGTTTACACGGAACGATCAGCGAATTTTTTACGAAAGCCGAACGACGATTTAAGAACAAGATAAAAGATCAAAATGAACGAGTTCTCGCTCGTCGTTCGATCGCTCGCTGCGTTTACTTGTAACATAACCATTCAAATTCGATAGTTATCGTGCAAATTCGAACGATAATCGTTCCGTGTAAACCCAGCATAAGGTGGGATAGACCACCATCTCTTGGCACCCCTGTCAATCAGCTGCTTGATGGCACTGCAGCACTTGTGAAAATGTCACAGCAGCTTCATTGCGTATGGGCACCAGTACCTGCATTACCATATATCAGTAGCTGTGGTGCTATTGAGTTTGGTTTGTTCTATTCAATTAAATAGCTGCAGTTCCTCCCTTCATTTCTTCCTTCAGTAATTTTCCTAATTTTTATGGACTTGTGACTTATGCCATTAGTCTAACATGTCTATTTAAAAGCATTTTTGCAAATGAGCTAATTTCAATGCAAAGCTTTATAAACACTTTTTACACCACTTCTGTCCCTAATTATGCTTATCCATTAGTATTAATTTTCAGGCTTTTACCCACTTATCTAAATATATATTTACTATTATAGATTATAGATTGTTGCCTTTAACTGGGAAGACATATATATTTAGTAAGATGGTATGGACTAAAGGTCCTTCTAGATGTACTTATCTCTGATAATCTGCGCGTGCAAATGAGAACTGATTAGCGAAATCGGCACTTGTTTGCAGTGTTTTCATACAGCACGACTAATCGAGTGGCCTGGCTGCATGAATAATCCCAGTATTGTTTGTGTGGCTATTTAAAACGATTCTGTACCCACAATCTGCCCCCCCCCCCCCCCCCTAAACTGCTTGTACCTTCGGATAGCTGCTTTCATTCGTCCTGGGGTCCGTTTCGCAGGTGATGCAGTTATTAAACTTTTAGACTTGCAGCTCTGTGTCAAATTGCCGTGGCCTAGAGTGTCTGGGCATTAGGCTTGCACCACCTGTCTGTCTCTCCTTCTCGCCCTCTTCATCATTAGGAATGTCCCTGGGCAGGATTTCTCCTAATCATCGCTTGTCTGAACACTGCACATGTGCTCGATCGTTAACGCACATGTGCAGTGTTCAGACAAGTGGTGATTAGGAGAAATCCTGCCCAGGGACATTCCTAATGATGATCAGGGCGAGAAGGAGAGACAGACAGGCAGTGCAGGACTAGGGCACAGGCACTCTAGGCCACTCCAATTTGACAGAGGGCTGCAAGTTTAAAAGTTTTTTTGGGGGGACAATAACTGCATCTCCTGCCAAATGGACCCAGGACAGATCTTGAATCAAAAGCAGCTATTCGACAAGCGGTTTGGGGGGCAGATTGTGGGCACACAATCCCTTTAACCTCTTAAGTACGGAGCCAATTTTCGTTTTTGCGTTTTCACTTTTTCCAGTTGCATTTTTTCACCTAGAGACCCACATGAGCCCTTATTTTTTGCGTTACTATTGTACTTTGCAATGGCAGAATTATTTTTTGCATAAAATATGCTGCGAAACCAAAAAAAATTATATGCACAGTAAAATTGAAGAATTGACATGTTATATATGTTCCTCAAGTCGGTACGATTAAAATGATATGCAGCTTCTACAGCAAAAAAAGTTCCCTAAAGTCACTCTATTACCATGCTTATAGCGCTTTTATCCTTTGGTCTATGGGGCTGATTGAGGTGTCATTTTTGGCGCCATGATGTGTTCTTTCTATCGGTACCTTGATTGCATATATGCGACTTTTTGATCGCTTTTCATTACAATGTTTCTGGATTTGATGCGATCAAAAATGCGCAATGCTTGCACTTTGGCGAGTCTTTGCGCTTACGCCATTTACCATGCGAGATCAGGAATGTGATAAATTAATAGTTCGCGCGATTACGCATGTGGCGATACCAAACATGTTTATTTATTTATTTTTATTTATAAAATGGGAAAAGGGGGGTGATTCAAACTTTTATTAGGGGAGGGGGTTTTGTATTTATAAAAACACTTTTTTTTTTCTTTTACAGTAATTTGAAATCTTTCTGGGGGACAATTAATACAACTCCACTGATCTTTCATAGAGATCATTGTAGCTGTATTACACAGCACCGATCCATGAGATTGGTGCTCTATTGTTATGGTCTGCTGCAGACCATTACAATAGAATACCGAGCCGGGATCAGCGTTGTTACATCGCTGAGGTCCGGCCTGGTAAGACCAAGGGATCCCCCCCTCCGCAATCGGGGGGGGGGGGGGGGATTCCGCGACTAGACACCAGGGATGAGCTGCATTTAACACTGTCAGATGCAGCTGTCATGTTTGACAGCTGCATCTAACGGTGTTAATTAGTGGGAGCGGCAAAAGGGCTGCTCCCACTAATAGCTGCGGTCCCGTGCTGCAGATAGTCGGGATGGCGGCAGTTCAGAGCGGGGTCGCGGCGCGGCCACCCTCTGAACACCTCTTGCAGGCATATGCCGTACGGGTACGGCATATGTCCTTAAGAGGTTAAATTAATTGCTATCAGCCGCATATCTCCTCTTTAAACAGGAAGATGTGCAGCCGATAGCAATATATTTTGCCGCAGTACAAAAGATGCAATCTGCCAAGAATCAGGTATTTACACTTCTAGCAATGCTTCTTGCCGATAATCAGCCAGTGTAAAAGGGCCTTTAGACTTCAGTGATTGTTTCCATTTCCTAGGCCTCAACATTTATACTTAGCTGATCTTTGTACATAAATTCTCATACCTTACTTAGAGTAATTTTTAAAGTTGTATAACTTTGTAATGTGTGTTATTCTGTGAATAATTGTTTACCGCCGCACTACCCCTTTAAGAGCTTTCCACATTGTGTGAACCCAGAGCCCTCTTGTGGTTAGATCCTGTAATTAGTTGTTAATTTAGACTAGTTATTAGAGAGAAAATCTTTTTGCAATTGAAGGGAAATGAAATACATATCCAATTTTTAGCCTTCATTGTTTAATATGAAAATTTATTTTCAGAATAGTTACATAGTTAGTAAGATTGAAAAAAGACACATGTCTATTAATTTAACCAAGGAGGGCATAATGAAGGGAAGGGGATGGTAAATTCTATGTTCCTACATTCCCTAAATTACTGTGTAAAAGTTAAAGTATCCCTTTATACCACACAGTGGACACCATAAAAAAGAAACCTGGACAGCAAAATTACAGTTTCCTGGATGTCCTTGACAGCACAACAATGGGTTACATTTACGTCCTCTGCAACTAGACAGAGGAGACTTTGATTAATAAAAATCAGTGATTATACTAATAAGACACCATAAATAGCCTAATTGAACAGAGACAAAGTGAGTTTTATTTCTTCTGTACAGGGAAGGTGCTTATGTTGAGACATAATTGCTCTTTTTTAATCTTATTTTCTTTTATTACAGTGTCATTACACTACAAGTGTTTTCTATTCATGGTCATCATAATCTTCTGTTATACAGTGAAGTATCCCTCATTACAATATCATCATCTGTTATGCAGGGAGTGATCCCTCCTTACAGTGTCATTATCATCATTATCTGTTTACAGCGAGTGATTCCTGCTTACAGTGTCATTGTAGTGCCCCAGCACAAGGTGCTGCACTAAGTTTCATATGCACCTCTGTAATGTTTCCTCTCAGGTGCACAAAGTGGGAGATGGTCTAAGTATATTTTATGTTGTCCCCCAATAGGTGTCACTACTGTGGTTTTCTATAACTTATTTGGTGCACAGCTGAGAAAAGTATTGGGTTTTCTACCCTGTCCTATCTCTCTCTCTCTCTCTCTCTCTCTCTCTCTCTCTCTCTCTCTCTCTCTCTCTCTCACACACACACACACACACACACACACACACACACACACACACACACAAGCCCCCACCAATCACAGGAAAGCTTAGTAGCTCAGAGAAAAGGAGTCTAGTTCCTGCTGCAGTTAAGCCAGGGCCTGGTTTTAGGCAGGACCCTTTGTCAGGGACCCAGAGACTTTATTTTCTAAAGCAAGCAACTACTAGCGGGGATATCTAGAACCCCCTCAGGAGGAAACAGAAGTTCTCTGAAGAACACCCACACGCAGTACAGAGCAGTGACCCCAGCTGCAGTTACACTATGTATTCCACTGCGTAACACACACCTATCCTGGAAAGGTTCCGGAAGTCTGTTCAACCCAGAGCAGAGACGTGGGGCCTTGTACTATCCCCACAGGAGGAGTACCTCAACATTGTAGGGCATTAGGCGGTTCAGTAAACGTGAGAACAAGGATCTTCTCTTCTTCTTTTCTACTACACCCAGCTACGCTATCCCAGGCAGAGTACAATCCTACATTGGGCAGGGCCCTCAAGACGCTCCACTACTCCACTTCCTTCCGTTCACAGATTAACAATTATTCGATCTCCTGTCTGCACCTATTGTTGTTGAAGCAGAAACCTAACGGACGTTATTTTGGTTAAGTTGTTGGACTTATTGGATTGGATTTATTTGCCCCAACACACCAGTGTGTACTTGGGCTACCTAAACCTGCGGGACCGAAGGCCAACCGACTGGGGGTGGAGTAACAATGCCACTCCAGGCTACCGTGACAAGTGTCCAAGTGACCCTCACCCACATAGCTGCCACAACACCGCCAGAGCTACCCCGGTTACTGGACTCATCATCATCATGTTATGCAGCAAGTGATCCCTCCTTACAGTATCATCTGTTATGCAGCAAGTGATCCCTCCTTACAGTGTTATTTTCATCTGTTATACAGCAAGTGATTCCTGCTTAGGGTATGTTCACACTGAACAAAATCAGCAGAATGTCAATTCTTTGAGCGGAGAAGCGGAGGGCCGCAAGCCCTCCCACTAAGACGCCATTTGACACTGAGGCAAGCGGGATTCAGGGATCATCTTCTGTTATGCAGCAAGTGATCCCTCCTTACAGTGTTATCATCATCATCTGTTATGCAGCAAGTGATCCCTCCTTACAGTGTCATCATCATTATCCGTTTACAGCAACTAATCCCTGCTTACAGTATCATTATCAACTGTTATGCAGCGAGTGATCCCTCCTTATAGTGTCATCATCATCAGTTATACAGCAAGTGATCCCTGCTTACAATGCCATAATCATTATCTGTTTACAGCAACTAATCCCTGGAATCATCATTACCTTCTATAAGATTATCTTTCTGGCACCATATCTGTATTGTTTTAACAAATATGTACAGTTTCCCCCTTAATTTGCCAGTTATCATCGCTGGAATCTATTGCTCTTTACTTGGTTGCAGGGTCTGTAATGGTGCTGCTCTCCCTGTTGGCAAGTATTCCACAGGGAAGAAGCTTGGAAGAAGTATGCACTCACTGTCTTATTATAAACTTAAAGCTGTTGTTCAGCAAAAATCTTTTTTGTTCAAATCAACTGATATCAGAAATTTACATAGATTTTTAATTAACTTCTGCTCTCTGCTGCCATCTCTGGACGAGACACAAACTCTGTCTCAGTTTTCTATAAATCCCCATAGAAAACCTATCCTGCTCTGGACAGTTCCTGTCTCGACCAGAGATGTCAGCAGAGAGCACTGTGTCAGACTGAAAATAAAACATTTCCTGTATGACATAAAGTAGCTAATAAGTATGGAAAGACTTGAGATTTTTTAACCCTTTCCCATCAGCAATCTGTATGTATAGGTTCCTACTGCACATACCCCGTGCAGTAGGAATGTATATAAATGTTCCTGCACTGACAGGGCATTGTGTCCTAAAAAGTAAAAAAAAAAAAAAAAAGTTTAAAAAAGTATTAAAAACCCCTTGTAAAGCCCCCTGCCAATAAAAGTTTGAAATACCCCCTGCCCATTATAAAAAAAAAAATATTAAAATAAAAAATTAAAATAAACATATTACATATCGTAGCGTGCCGAATTGTCCGAACTATTAAAATATTACATTATTGTTCCCGCACGGGGAACGGCGTAAACGGAAAAAAAAAGCACACCAGGATTAATGATTTTATTAAATTATATATCAGAAAAAAATAATAAAAAGCGATCAAAATTTTTCTGCTACACCAGTATTAATAAAAAGTAGAGAAAGAAATGACACCTCAACCAGCCCTGTAGGTGGAAAAATAAAAGAGCTATGGCTCTTAAGGTACTATTAGACGGGCCATGGGTGCCCGATAGTGATGAGCGAGCATGCTCGTCCGAGCTTGGTACTCGATCGAGTATTAGGGTACTAGATGGTACTCGTCACTCGGACGAGCATCTCGCGATACTCGAGAAAATCTCATCATCCGTTTTCCTGTAAGTTTGGGCGCTATTTCTCAGCCAATGAACATGCAGGAGGCTCTTTGGTGCATCCTGCGATCACGTGGGACCCATATATGTCGATAGCAGTGATTGGTTGACAATATCAGATGACCCTGCCATATAAAACTCGGAGCTGGTAGTACTCGCTTCAGACATGTGCTGGAAGAGATCAGGGACAGAGCCGCTGCTGGTCAGGGAGAGTGTCAGTGTAGGATTTAGCATTATAGTAGGCAGGGAATACTAGCAATACAAACAAACAGCCCTTTTCAGGGCTTAAAAGCATTAAGGTCAAAGCCAATTTTCGTTTTTGCACTTTTGCTTTTTCCACTTTATGTTTAAAAGTCCATAGCGCTTGCATTCTTTCACCTAGAGATGTATATGAGCGCTTATTTTTTGCAAAACCAATTGTACTTTGCAATGACAGGCATTATTTTTCCATAACATATGCTGCAAAACCGGAAAAAAATCATTTGCGCTGTCAAATTGAAAAAAAAAATAAAAAGGAATTTGTTTTGATTTCAGGGAGTTTTGCATATACACCGTTTGCCCTATGGTAAAACTGACTGGTTATGCATGTTTCTCAAGTCGTTACGATTACAACAATATGTAACATGTATAACTTTTATATTATCTGATGGCTTGTAAAAAATTTAAACAATTGTTAACAGATATATGTTCTTTAAAATCGCTCTATTCCCATGCTTACAGCGCTTTTATCCTTTGATCTATGGGTCTGTGTGAGGTGTCATTTTTTGCGCCATGATGCGTTCCTTCTATCGGTACCTTGATTGCGCATATATGACTTTTTGATGACTTTTTATTAAATTTTTTCTGGATTTGATGCGACCAAAAATGCGCAATTTTGCACTTTGGAATTTTTTTGCGCTTACGCCGTTTACCGTGTGAGATTAGTGATGTGATTAATTAATAGTTCGGGCAATTACGTGCGCGGCGATACCAAACATGTTTGTTTATTTGTTTATTTATTTATATTTATAAAATGGGAAAAGGGGGTGATTTGGACTTTTAATAGGGGAGGGGATTTTTTAGTAATAAAATAACATTTTTACTTTCATTTTTACTGTAACTAGAAGTCCCCCTGGGGGACTTGTATATACACAGCAAAGATCGATTAGATTGGTCATAGATTGCTATGGCCTGCTGCAGGCCACAGCAATCTATTGCCGAGCCGGGATCAGCGTCATTCCGACGCTGAGGCCCGGCACGGGCAGAAGAACGGATCTCCGTCCCACTAGAGACACCAGGGATGCACGGAGGAAAGCCTCTAAGTGCAGCTGTCAGGTTTGACAGCTGCAGTTAGAGGCTTAATTAGCCGACGCAGCAACGGGACCCGCGCCGGCTAATAGAGGCACTGCCCAGGTGCACATGTCAGCCGGGATCAGCGCCGTTCAGAGCGGGGTCCCGGCGGAACCCCTCTCTGAACACCACGCACGGCACCATGACGTATCAGATACGTCATGGGTCGCTAAGGGGTTAATAGTATTACTACAGACTGCTGGCTGGGACTTGCAGTGCTGCTACCACGATTTCACCAGCACACTGTGGTGACCGGCTTTTGGCAGAAAGGGGACATTAGGTGTTGCATACACACCCCTAAGAAGTGCTCAGTGTACTCTTTTTTTGATTTTGGGGCTGGTGGTCCTGGTGTACTGCACTGTATTGCTGGGATTTGTAGTACATCCTGCATAGAACTTCACTGCTCATTGTAAGGGGGTGTCAAAGAGTGTGTGTATAGTTCCGTCCAATACCAGATTGTACCATACAGCCAGGGCTGTATTAACAGCTGCTGCTGCCCTAGGCACTAACCTGAAGACGCCCCATCTTCATGCACCTATTGGCGATACCAGACCTGACCAATACCACCATACCCCCCATCCCCGTGGAAAAGACACCAGATTTACTGGCAAGTCTGAACGGGAGGAGGGAAACTAAAAAAATAAAAACAAAAAAAAATAGTTTTTTCGGTTCCCCTGCTCCCTGGTGCTGCCCCCCTGCAAAGTGCTGCCTTAGGCACCGGACCACGGGTGCCTAGTGGTAAATACGGCCCTGCGTACAGCCCCCCCCCCTAAACTCGTGGGGACTACACTGTATTGCTGGGATTTGTAGTGTATACCTTTATAAAATTTCACTGCTCATTGTAAGTGGGTATCACAGCGTGTATCTAGGTCCAGCCAGTACCAGATTGTACCGTACAGCCCCCCCTAAACTAGTGGGTACTACACTGTATTGCGGGGATTTGTAGTGCACCTTTATAAAACTTCACTGCTCATTGTAAGGGGGTATCACAGCGTGTATCTAGGTCCAGCCAGTACCAGATTGTACCAAAACTTGTGGGAGCACAAGTATTTTTCCTGATTTCTGTATCTCATACACAAGACCTATCTAAGTTCCATACTGTGCAGTGTCCATAAAATGGTGAACCCCAGGGGTAAGGGTCGAGGACGAGGGCATGGAGTTCCAAGCGATGCCGTTGCCGGAGGCCGTGGTTTAGGGCGGGGTGACACAGCAGCACCTGTTGGAGGTAGCAGTGGCACACCGCAGACATCCACTCCCTAGCATCTTTGCCCAACTTACGGGGTCTCATAGTAGACCGATATTGAAACCGCAGCAGTGTGAACAGGTGATCACGTGGATAGCGGATAATGTGTCCAGTAACTTATCCACCACCCAGTCTTCCACGCAGTCCACCCACGCTACCCAAGGGAGTGAAACCCTTGCTCCATTAGCTCAGCCTCCTTCCCCACAGCCTGGCCCCTCCAGAGAAACAAGGGAATCAGATCCACCACCACCATGCTCCCAGGAACTCTTTTTTGGACCCTTCCCTGAGCCAGAGCAACCGGAGCAGTCGATCTGTCCCGATGCCCAAACTATGCAGCTCACGCAGTCAGTGGATGGTGAGAGTGGGGACTTGCAAGCGGGGTTGGATGAGGTGTCTGATGATGATGATGAGACCCGGTTGTCAGACAGTGAGGTTGTTGTCATGGATGTAACTCAAAGTGAGGAGAAGAGTGAGGAAATGGAGGAAGAGCTGGTGGATGAGGACAAGGTGACTGACCCAAGCTGGGTGGATAAGCCTAGTGAAGACTGTGCTTCTGAAGGGAGGCAAGTTCACCCGCAGGACCGCTTGGAAGAGGAAGAGGGGTGGGCAGAGGGAGAAGCAGGGGCAGAGCGAGTAGATCAGCAACTGTTTCACGGAGTCAAACTCCGGTGGCCAGGGCTAGATGTTCCCAAGTCTGGAGGTTTTTTAAAGAAATTGCGGATGACCGACGGACTGTGTTGTGCAATGTGTGCCACGCCAGGATCAGCAGGGGAGCCACCACTACCAGCCTAACCACTACTAGCATGCGCAGGCATATAAGTGCTAAACACCCCACTCAGTGGAACGAAGGTCGTTCAGTGACTGCAAGTCGCACACCTGCTCCTTCCCCTGTGTCACGTGCTGGCTCTGTCAGTCCCCCCGCTCAGGCCCCAGGCACGAGGGCCTCCCGCCCTACACCCACCCGCTCACCTCCACTATGCTCCACACCCTCCAGCAAGGTGTCCAAGCGCAGCGTTCAACTGTCCCTACAGCAACTGTCCCTTGCCTCCATGTTGACTACTGCTGTGCCTGCCCTTACCTTCCTTGTCTTGTCCATTTCAAACCATATTATCTGTGGATGTCATCTTATCTTACGGGTGTCCTATGCCATTCTCTCACCAGTAACTTCTACCTTTTTTAAATGTTGTAGCCGTTTTTAAGGCAGGATTGACCACAGCAGAAATGGACATCCATGTTGACTACTGGTGTGCCTGACCTTGCCTCCATGTTGGCTACTGCTGGGCCTTAACTGGCATCCCGGGTTCATGTGTAATTAGCAGTGAGCTTGGTTGCGTGTGAAAAGGGGCGGAATCTGGTCGCTGCTCTGCAACTCGGCAGCCTCACACATGTACCATGCCTGGCCCACGTCTTCAACCTAGTGTTGCTGCGGTTCCTTAAAACTTACCCAAATGTGGCTGACTTGCTCACTAAGGTGCACTGCAACCAGTTAAACTAACCCCAACTGCTAAAGTCAAATTCAAACTCAAAACAACGGTGGGGGGAGAAGTGGGCAGTCACATGATGCAGGGAATGTTACCCCAACTGCTAGAGTCAATTTCATAGTCAAATTCAATTTACCTTCCTTGTCTTGTCCATTTCGAACCATATTATCTGTGGATGTCATCTTATCTTAGGGGTGTCCTCTGCCATCCTTTCACCAGTACCTTCTACCTTTTTTCGATGTTGTAGCCGTTTTTAAGGCAGGATTGACCAGAGCAGTAATGGACATCCATGTTGGCCACTGCTTGGCCTTAACTGGCATCCATGTTGACTACTGCTGGGCCTTTACTGGCATCCATGTTGACTACTGCTGTGCCTGCCCTTGCCTCCATGTTGGCTACTGCTGGGCCTTAACTGGCATCCATGTTGACTACTGCTGGGCCTTCACTGGCATCCATGTTGACTACTGCTGTGCCTGCCCTTGCCTCCATGTTGGCTACTGCTGGGCCTTAACTGGCAACCATGTTGACTACTGCTGACAACTGGTGTGCCTGCCCTTGCCTCAATGTTGGCTACAGCTGATCCTGCCTGGCCTCCATGTTAACTACTGTTACTCCTACCTGGCCTCCATGTTGGTTACTGTTGCTCCTGCCTGGCCTCCATGTTGGTTACTGTTGCTCCTGCCTGGCCTCCATGTTGGCTACTGCTGCTCCAGGGAGTTCTCTGAGTGCTCAATGCCATGCAGTGTCTGGCCTAATTTTGGGGAGGCTCACTTGCTTCCTCACTGACTTTTAATGGTTCTCATGCTCACTGCCATGCTAGGTCTGGTATAATTTTTGAAAGGCTGACTGGCTACCGCTTCTACCTTGTTCACTTTGTCCTCACCGCTATGCTGTGTCAGGCTGAATTTTTGGCTGGTTCATGATATGCTACCTCTGTTTTAATGGTTCCCTGTGTTCTCACTGCCATGCTGTGTCAGGCTGAGTTTTTGGGTGGTCCATATGCCTACCTCTGTTTTAACCAGGCTGTTGCACAGAATTAAGGCATAATGGTGCCATTAGGCAGCCTCAGAGGCATGCATACATGCTGCCCCTGCTGTTTCCTGTCCATTTCCATTGTGTTTCCATTAATTTCTGAGGTTGACAGGTTTTCACACGACCTTCCCTCTACCGAACTTGAGTCTCCTGCAAAAATGCTCGAGTCTCCCACTGACTTCAATGGGGTTCATTACTCGAAACGAGCACTCGAGTATCGGGAGATATTTGTTACCGATGTCCTTGCAGCCCTAGTTTAAACGTTATACATTACCTCTACAGAGGAAGAGGAGCCCTGACAACCTGGACAGGTAATGTATATCGTCAGTCGCCAGCCACGCACCGCTATTACACGTAGTGGTGCGCAGTCGGCGCCTGACAATTATAGGTCAGAACCTATATCAACAATCAGCCGATTACAACGATCATCGGCTGATCGTTGTCTTTTTTACACGGAACGATAATCGGCCGATTATCGTTCCGTGTAATAGTACCATTAGAAGGCAGGGAGGAACATTGCCAGCTGTCCAGACTCCTGCTGCAGCTCAGTATGCATGTATACTGAGCTGCGCTGCTCCCCTCTGCACAGTAACTATGAGCACTTGTAACGAGTGTTCATAGTTATCGTGCAGGAGCAGCACTGACAGAGAGGGAGCGATCGGCTGGTCTGTCCTGTCTCTGGTTTCAGCGTTCGTGTGACGTTACTGGAGTGCCAGCGCCAGGACAAAGGGAGAGCGGCCTCTAGTGACCGCTGCAGTGTGGCCAAAAAGGGGGAAGAGAAGAGGAGACGCCCAGACCCAGGTGAGTCTAAAGGTGTTTTTTTTTTAATGTTATATACTATATGGAAGGGGGAGCACAAAGGGGCTATATACTACAGGGGAGCACACAGCAGGGGTGCTATATACTACTGGGGGGGGGAGTACAGGGGGACTATATACTACTGGGGGACCACACAGGGGGGGCTATACACTATTGGGGAGCACAAAGCGGGGGTCTATATATACTACTGGGGGAGCGCACAGGGGGTCTATATACTACTAAGGAGCACAAAGCGGGGGTTATATACTACTGGGGGAGCACACAGCGGGGGGCTATATAAAACTGGGGGAGCGCACAGGGGGGCTATGTACTACTGGGGGAGAGCATAGTGGGACTATATACTACTGGGGTAGTGCACAGGGGGGCTATATACTACTGGGGAGCTATAAACATTTCACCCTTGGTGCAAGTATCGCTTGTGAACGAAGAACTACATTAATCAATAAGGGGTTAGGATTCGTTCCAACCCGGGACATTCATAACTTTGATTTTTTGGTTTATTTTTATAGATTTTGTCGTAGTGTCAGATTAAAAAGGCAGTTCTATGATGTAAAACGTGGAAACAAAAGAGAGTCTGAATTACCCTTGGCATTACGTACCAGGAGTAAATATGATCCAGATGTACAGTGCCCGCTATTTGAGAGCTTTCAGCAGGTCGTCACTGCTGAGGTTCTCGAAAGGTGGGACGAGTTTAATAGCTCTAAAAGTAGGAATCTGATGGCTGGTGAGAACAGGGCCTTAAAGGAATTAAAAGATGATGAAGGGTTAATTATAAAAAAAGCGGACAAGGGAGGAGGTATAGTGGTGATGGATAGAGAACAATATATAGAAGAGGCTATGATTCAACTCAGTGATGGCAAGGTGTATGAACGTTTAAAGAGCGATCCCACTCAGATCTATAAGAAAGAACTTGATGCCATCATTGAGCAAGCATATGTTGAAGGTATCATTGATGCTGAGATCAAAAGTGCCCTTATTAGTAACTATCCCAGAGTACCACTACTATACCTCCTCCCCAAAGTCCATAAGGATTTAAAAAAGCCCCCCGGACGCTCCAAATAGTTTCGGGGGTAAATTCCGTATTTCATCCTGTACCTGTGTATCTCGACAGTTTTATACAGAAACAGGTTATGAATTTGCCGAATTGCTTGAGGGACACTAGACAGTTTCTAGAGATTATTGATAACATTGATATGTCAAGCGTGCATTGGTTGTGCACGCTTGACATTAAAAGCTTGTACACCAACATTCCCTACCATGATGCTGCTGATGCCATACGTGATGTCCTTTCTATGAATGCCTCACTGGATAATCGCAAAATAGCCTTTCTAATGGAACTTTTAGAGTTCATCTTGTTGAAGAATTATTTCCGTTTTGGTGACGATTATTATTTACAGCTGCAGGAGACTTCGATGGGGTCCCCTGCAGCACCAAGTGTTGCCAATATCTTTATGTCTCAGTTCGAGCAAAAGAATGTATGGACTCACGAACTCAGCTCCCATGTCAGGCTTTGGACAAGGTATGTTAATATAGTTAATACGGTTGAAAAAAGACACATGTCCATCAAGTTCAACCAAGGAGGGGATGGATACAGGGAAGGGGGAGGGGTGATAGGTTCTATACATATGCATTTATATTATTTTGGTCTAAGAACTTGTCTAGCCCTGTTTTGAAGCCCTCTACTGTTGTTGCTGTGACCAGATCCTGTGGTAGACTGTTCCACAGATTCACAGTTCTCATGGTAAAGAAGACTTGTCGCCTCCGGAGATTGAACCTTTTTTTCTCCAGGCGGAGGCAGTGCCCCCTTGTCCTTTGAGGGGGTTTTACCTGGAACATCTTTTCCCCATATTTCTTGTAGGGGCCATTTATATATTTAAATAAATTAATTATATCTCCCCTTAAACGTCTCTTCTCTAGACTAAACAAATTTAATTCTTTTAATCTCTCCTCATAACTAAGATGCTCCATTCCCCTTATTAGTTTAGTTGCCCGTATTTGTACCCTCTCCAGCTCTAGAACGTCCTTGTCATGAATGATACTTTGGCGCAGTCCTCGGTGCGTAAGGTACGACCGAGACTGCGATTTTGGCCATAATCTTCCATTTATTCTGTGTTTTGTTTGCCTTGTTTTTGCCCTGTCTGAACTGTGTCTTATTTCTTCTGGTCTGCTAATTGTTTTCCCTGCCCCACCCATGTCTGTTCTTCTAAGCTTCCCTGGTCATGTAACGGTTAACCTGCCTTTGCCTCAGTGATTGACAGCTGGTCCCTCCTATCATCTTCTGGACTGGGTTCCTGGTGTCCTATTTAAGATTTCTGTTTCTGCCTGTGCGTTGCCGGTTATTGACTTAGTCTCTGCCTGCTTGTGTGTTCTGTTTTCTGGTTTCTCCTGACTCCTGCTTAGTATTTTTGACCTCCCTTGTTTGCCGCCTGCCCCTGACCTTATTGCCTGTTTTCTGCGTACGCTTTTGGATCCGATTTTGTACTTTTGCTGCCAGACTGTTGTGACCCGGATTGCTGACCATTCCTATTGTGTTAGTTTGTTTTGTCTTGTCTATTGTTTCACGTATCCAGGCCAGGGATCGCCGCCAAGTTGTCCGCTGCCATTTTAGGGCAGATTGCGGCAATTAGGTAGGGACAGTGGGCGGCGCTGAGCTTAGGGCTCACTGTCTCTGTGTGTTTGGTGTGACTGGTCCTGACAGTCCTTTTTATGAATCGGGTTCCAAAACTGGACGGCATACTGCAGATGAGGCCGCACCAAAGCTTTATAAAGCGGTAATATTATATCCCTGTCCTGAGAGTCCATGCCTGTTTTAATGCATGACAATATCCTGCTGGCCTTAGAAGAAGCTGACTGACATTGTGTGCTGTTCTGTAGTTTATTATCTACAAGTACACCCAGATCCTTCTCCATCAGTGACTCTCCCAGTGTAACTTCCCCCAGGACATATGATGCATGTGGGTTATTAGTACCCAGGTGCATAACTTTACATTTATCCACATTGAACCTCATTTGCCAAGTGGACGCCCAAACACTCAGTGTGTCTAAGTCATCCTGTAGCATCTGCACATCTTCCATAGACTGTACTGTACTACAAAGCTTGGTGTCATCTGCAAAGATAGAAACATTGCTGTTAATTCCATTCTCAATATCATTAATAAACAAGATAAACAGAAGAGGACCCTTGGGATACACCAATTACCGGGGACCATTCGGAGTAGAAATCATTGACCATCACTCTCTGGGTACGATTATTAAGCCAGTTTTCAATCCAGTTACACATTAAACTTTCCAAACCGATAGATTTTAACTTACCCATCAGACGTCCATGAGGAACTGTGTCAGACGCTTTAGCAAAATCCAGGTACACAATATCCACAGCTGCGCCCCCATCCAGGCTTCTACTCACCTCTTCGTAGAAACTTATCAGGTTGGTTTGACATCTTCTGTCCTTAGTAAAACCATGCTGGTTATCACTTATAATACTATTAGCCACTACATATTCCTGGATGTAGTCCCTTATAAGCCCCTCAAATAGTTTCCCCACAATGGACGTTAAGCTTACAGGTCTATAGTTACCTGGGGAAGTTCGAGAGCCCTTTTTGAAAATCGGCACTACATTTGCCTTACGCCAGTCCCTCGGCACAATACCAGTAAGCAAAGAATCACTGAATATTTCATTTCATACAAGGGTAGAGAAATTACAGAACTGAGTTCCCTAAGAACTCTGGGGTGTAATCCATCAGGCCCTGGAGCTTTGGTTACATTGAGTTTATTTAATTTATCTTGGACCATATCTATAGTAAACCAGTTCAGTACATTACATGTGTTAGCAGCACTGGCCCCACCCACCTCAGTACTGGCCCCACCCACCACAGCTCCATCCTCTTTTGTATATACAGAACTGAAGAACCCATTAAGTAACTCAGCTTTCTCCTGATCTCCAGTTATTAACTCCCCATCGTCATTATTTAGGGGTCCTACACACTCTGAATTTTTTGGGGTTTCTTTTGCTATCTATGGCTACCTGCCTTTCATTGTGAATTTTTGCTGCTTTTATTAAATTTTTACAGGTTTTGTTGACTTCTTTGTAATGTTTAACCCCTTAAGGACAGAGCCTGAAATGGCCTTAATGACAGACACAAATTTTATGAAAATGACCTGTGTCACTTTAGTCATTAATAACTTCGGGATACTTTTACCTATCTAGCTGATTCTGAGACTGTTTTCTTGTGACATATTGTACTTTACATTTCTGTTAAATTGGAGTCGATATTTATAACGAATATTTATGAAAAAACCCCAAATAACGTGAACAATTGTGAAAAAATGCATTTTTCCAACTTTGAAACTTTTTTGCTTATACAGAAAGTGGCTATACCACATAAATTATATATTAAATAGCATTAGCAACATGTCTACTTTATGTTGGCGGCATTTATTAAACGATCTTTCATTTTTTTTTAGACAATAGAAAGCTTAAAACATAAGCAGCAAATTTCCAAATTTTCAGTAAAATTTCAAAATCAGATATTTTTAGGGACCTGTTCAGGTGGATGCTGCGTTCACACTACATATATTTCAATCAGTATATGTATATTTCAGTCAGCATTGCAACCAAAACCAGGAGTGGATTAAATTACAGAAAGGATCTGTTCACACAATGTTGAAATTAAGTGGATGGCTGCCATTTAATGGCAAATATTTGCTGTTATTTTAGAACAACGGCTGTTATATTGAAATAATGGCAGTTATTTACTGTTATATGGCAGCCATCCACTCAATTTCAACATTATGTGAACAGATCCTTTCTCTGTTTTTTATCCACTCCTGGTTTTCGTTGCAATACTGACTGAAATATACGTAGTGTGAACGCAGGGGGCGTGTATTTGAGGGGCCTGTATGTTAGAAAGCCCCACAAAGCACCCCATTTCAGAAAATGCACCCCCCAAATTCTGCAAAAGCACATCCAGAAAGTGTTTTAACCCTTTAGGAGAGTCACAGAAATAAAAGCTAAGGGAGGCATTTATTAAGTCCGGCGTTTTTTACGCCGGACTTAAAAATGCCCCCGCAGCTCCGGCGGTACGGGGATTTATGTAGAGGCGGACTGCCTGTACATAAATCCTGTGCGCGCCGGTGCGCACCGCCGAAAACCTACGCCAGCTGAGGACTGGAGTAGGTTTTCGGCGTACATTTGGGCGGAACGGATGATAAATCGACTCTGAGTCCGCGCCCTCCGTTTCGCCCACTTCCCGCCTACTTTCCGCCCCCTTTCCG
Organism: Dendropsophus ebraccatus; assembly: GCF_027789765.1. Classification (NCBI taxonomy): domain Eukaryota; kingdom Metazoa; phylum Chordata; class Amphibia; order Anura; family Hylidae; genus Dendropsophus; species Dendropsophus ebraccatus. The sequence continues at coordinate 103,311,454 of NC_091456.1, forward strand.
CCCCCTGGCGTACTCGGCGGAAAGTGCCGATTTGCGATTATTTTATTCGCAAATCGGCCATTTGCATATAAAATAATACGCAAATCGGCACTTTCCGCCAAAAATCATCCGTCCGCCGGATGATACATGTGGCCCTAAGTGTGTAAGAAATTTGAAAATTTAAATTTTCTGTGCAGAGATTTTATTGTAATCCAATATTTTTCATATTTATAAACTTATTACCAGAGAAATTCACCCCAATATTGATTGCCCCGTTTCTGCAGTTTATAGAAATACCCCATATGTGGCCCTAATGCATTGTTTGACTGAACCACAAGCCTCAGATACAAAGGAGCGCCTAGTGAATTTCAATGGCTCCGTTATATTTGGTCATTTCTGACTGTACCACTTCAGGTTGGCAGAGGCCCTGGGGTGCCAAAACCTAAAAAAACACCCCTAAAGGGACACCATTTAAAAAACTAGACCCCTCAAGGAATGTAACAAGGGGTGCGGTGAGCATCTGGACCCCACAGGTGCTTTACAGATTTTCAGAACAATGTGGCGTGAAAAAAGAAAAATTTATTTTTTACACTATAACGTTGTTCTAGCCTTCAATTATTCATTTTCACAATGGGATAAAAGGAAAAAAAAAAAAAAAAAAAGCGTGTAGCGCAGTTTCTCCCTAGTACAGAAATACCCCACATGTAGACATAAAGCGCCATGTGGGCGCAGGGCAAGCCTCCGAAGGGAAGGAGCGTCATTGGGATTTTGGAGGCTGGATTCGGCCAGAAAGGATGATGAACGCCATGTCGCATTTACAGAGCCCTCGTGCTGCCAAGACACTTGAAACCCCCCACAAGTGACCCCATTCTTGAAACTACACCCCTTAAGGAATCTAACAAGGGGTGCAGTGAGCATATGGACCCCACTGGTGACGGGCACAAATGTGGAACAATGTTACGTGAAAGGGAAATTTTTCATTTTTTCACTTTCACGGCACAAATGTGCCCGTCATCAAGGGGTCCATATCCTCACTGCACCCCTTGTTAGATTCCTTGAGGGGTGTAGTTTCCAGAATGGGGTCACTTGTGGGGGGTTTCCAGTGTTTTGGCAGCACGAGGGCTCTGTAAATGCGACATGGCGTTCATCATCCATTCTGGCCGAATCCAGCCTCCAAAATCCAAATGGCGCTCCTTCCCTTCGGAGGCTTGCCCTGCGCCCACATGGCGCTTTATGTCCACATGTGGGGTATTTACGGATTAATTTAAGGCTAAACCAACATTATAGTGTAAAAAATGTAATATTTCATTTTCACGCCACATTGTTCCACATTTGTGCTCGTCACCAGTGGGGTCCATATGCTCACTACACCCCTTGTTACATTCCCTAAGGGGTGTAGTTTCCATAATGGGGTCACTTGTGGGGGGTTTCAACAGTCTTGGTAACACAGGGGCCTTTTAAATGCAACATGGCCCTCGAAATCCATTCCATTCCAAATCCAGCCTCCAAAAACCAAATGGTGCTCCTTCCCTTTGGAGGCTTACCCTGCACCCGCATGGCTCTTTATGTCCACATGTGGGGTATTTTCTTACTCAGGGGAAATTGCTCTACACATTTTTTTTTTTTTTTTTAACCCCTTGTGAAAATGAAAAAATCAAGACAAGATCAATGATTTAGTGTAAAAATTAAGCATTTTTTACTCTAAATGTTGGTCTAGCCTTGATTTTTCCCATTTCCACAAGAGGTTAAAAAAGAAAATGAACACAAAAGGTGTAGAGTAATTTCCCCCGAGTACGAAAATACCCCACATGTGGACATTAGGTGCCATATTGGCACAGGGCAAGCCACCAAAGGGACAGAGCGCCATTGCTGGAATGGAGGATGGAGGCCATGTCGCAATTACAAAGCTCCTGTGCTGCCAGAACAGTAGAAACCCCCCACAAGTGACCCCATTATGGAAAGTACACCCCATAAGGAATCTAACAAGTGGTGCAGTGAGCATATGGACCCCACTAGTGACGGGCAAATTTGTCGAACATGTTCCAGGAAAATAAAAAATACCTTTTTTTTTAATTTTCACGTCCCAAATGTGGCCGACACCAGGGGGCCATATCCCTGCTGCCCCCCTTGTTAGATTCCTTATGGGGTGTAGTTTCCAGAATGGGGTCACTTGTGGGGGGTTTCTACTGTCCTGGCCGCACAGAGGCTTTGTAATTGCATCATGGCATCCTCTAATGGGAATGGCGGCCATACCTATTTAGCTTGGGAAAAGGGACAATTATTAACTTATTTGGGGATATTAGGCCAATTATTAGTTTATAAGGTTGAATGATAGGTGTCCATCAAATTCAACCTGTGTTGATCCAGAGGAAGGCAAAAACCCTCGTGAGGTAGACAACAGTAGCCTCATCACTGGGAAAAAATTCCTTCCCGACTCCATAATGGCAATCAGAATAATCCCTGGATCAACGTGACCCCTGAAATAGGAATAAGGGACAGAATTTAGAAAATGTAGATCTCCAATGACGTGTGGTATGCCTTGAAGCGATCCAGTATGCAGAGGCCGGGGTTATCAGGACAGGTGTCACACTGGAAAATGGTGTCCTTCCTGATCCCCCTGTTACGCCACACTCTGCACTTCTTCTGGGGTATCCTGTTTTCCAGTGTGGGGGGCGTGACCTGGAAAATGTTTCCCTGGTGCGTTACGGGGTCCTTCATATCCAGAAGCGCTGGGTCCGCTCCATGGCTGCTAAATATTAGGGCTCTATTACTGCTTCCGATATTTTCGGATCGTGCCGCAAGCTATAGTAGCTCGGGCAGCGAGGGACCAGAAGAGGGGGGTGCTGGTATAAAAGTTATCCCCGTGCAGGTGGTAACCTTTATCCAGCAGTGGGAAGATCAGTTCCCGAACGATCTTCCCACTAACTCCGAGGATGGGAGGGGTATGCAGGATTCAGGTGTCCCTTCCTACATACACTCTAAGGGTACGTGCACACTGCGGAATCGCGTCTCCGTCCGTGTCATAGACTCCATTCTATGCACGGGCGGATTCCGCTCTCCGACCAATGTGTTTATTCTTTGGATGGACGATGGAATCCGCCCGTGTATAGAATGGAGTCTATGACACGGGTGGAGACACTTGCCTGCATCAGTCCGCCGGCAGCTGCCAGCTGCGGAATGCACAAAGGGTTATCCTTCTCCATTCCGCAGTGTGCACGTACCCTAAATCTGTAAGTGTACCCTGAGGTACACTCACAGAGTTTGGAGAATTTCACTCCATACCGTCATCTCTTATTGGGACGGTACTGGCGGAAAAGACGTGTTTGGGGGGCAGCGTACGCTATGCTACCCCCAGACACATCACTGGATGATGATGAGGAGGATGAGGATGAATGGAGGAAAGAAGGATCCCCCCCCATTAATCCTCACTGGCTGTTTTAGTGTCGGAGGCAATAATAGCGTATGCGTCCGACGCCGAAAACACCCTGGGGGCCATCTTTATACCGGGACTAGTATATGGGGTATGTAAATGTGTTCTGGTGTAGTGTAAAATTTTATTTTGTGTAGTGTGATTTAATGTAGTGTTTTTTTGACAGTAAGAAAAAATATACCTACGCCAAAAAAGAACTGCTGATAAATGCCGCACAGTGGCGGTAGGATATAGGAGGGGAAAAAACACCCCTACGCCAAAAAGGAGGAGTTGCTGATCAGCAGCGCACTTACGTGCGATGCTGATCAGCACTCAGCGGCGTTAGGGCGAATAAAAAGAAAATTTCTTTTTTTTTTTTTAAAAAACAACAAACTTTTTAGCCCAAAGCAAATGATCAGTGTATAATATACATTGATCAGCCACTAGGGGCAGTAGAATGGAGATGGCCAAAGATGGGGGCGACGGAAAAGCCCGAAGAGCCGAAGATTCCCGACGAAGACTGAACGAACCCGGAAGTGGCGGCGACGAGGAGAAGAGGACGCGCGGGACCGCGAATCTTCGTTCGAAGGCCAGGATCAGGTGAGTATGGTACACCTGCACCACACACACACCTGTTCTGCACCCCTCAGCTACCTAGCTGAGGGGTGCAGAAACTGGCCGGACACTTTTTAACTGTTAGATCGCCGTGATGGGCCGGCCGGCCGGCACTGGCCGGCCTATCACGGCGATCGTGGGGGTGGCACCATCTTTGTTGGGGACACTAATGGCGATTGGTGCTGTCCCGGACAGCACCAATCGCCATTGCTTTCCGGGTCACCGGGTCACCGATGACCCGGAAAGCTGTATTCAGCTGCCATCGGCTGATCTGTATTGATCAGCCGATAGCAGCGATCGTCGGCACGGGGGGGGGGGGTTAATCACCCCCGTGCCGACGAGCAGAGATGGCCTGCTAACTCCCTGGGGGGGCTGGGGATGACCCAGCTGTCGTGGTCCATGTGGGAACCAATGACAGGATACAAGGTAGGTGGAGGTCTATTAAAAATAATTTTAGAGAACTAGGTGCTAAGTTGAAGGGAAGGACCTCCAAGGTTGTATTCTCTGGAATACTGCCTGTGCCATGTGCATCGCAGGAAAGACAGCGGGAGCTTAGGGAGTTAGTCCCCTAACCTGTGGTTACAGGCAATCTGGGGTGATTACGAACAATCTGGAGGGGGTCACTGGCAACGTGCGGTTGTTACGGGCAACGTGCGGTGGTTACGCGTAATCTGGGGGGTTACGCGCAATCTGACGTAATTACGGACAACCTGGGGTGGTTACGGGCAACCTGCTGTGGGTACGGGTAATCTGGGGGTGTTAGGGGTAATTTGGGAGTAAACTGCAATTACTACTATAATAAAAAGTGTGTGTTATTTTTTTATGTTTTTCACTTTTTGCACTTTTACACATTTATTTTCACTATATTACTATGATTACTGTGATATTTTCTATCACAGTAATCAAAGTTCAGTGACAGAGACCAAATTGGTCTCTGTCACTTTAAATTTTCAGAGTTGGCTGTTTCTGGAGCGCATAAGCAGAAGCAGCCTGGACGTCGAGGAAGAAGGACCTCCCAGGATCAGGTGAGTATATGGGGAAGGGGGGGTGACTGGGGGGGGCACAGTATCACTTTTTATCCCCTGTCACCAATCATTCATGGTGACAGGGGATAAAAAGTGCTGGGGAGCACATGGCACAAGCGATCAGCGGTATATAGTATATACCGCTGATCACTTGTACCGTGACCCCACAGGGGGGTCCCCGATCACGTCGCGCAGCAGGGAGAGGACGCCTAGCCTCCAGCGAGCTCCAGTGTTCTGATCACACGCAGCCAAACTTTGCAATCAAGCAACAATAAATCCAGGTCGAAGTGAAAACTACAAAACGTGAGTTGTTGTTTTTCAAATACTATATACTCACATGAATAAATGTCAAGTCAGTACAGGATACACTATGAATGAAGTTGTATGAGCCAAGGAAGTGGGAATTGGCTGTATCCGAAACATTGCTCATAATTGAGTTAAATCACGCAGTTGGTCCATAGCCAGACTAAGCGTTTACAGGTCATATTCATAAAATTTGCCTCGGTCCTTAAGGCCATTTTAGGCCCAGTCCTTAAGGGGTTAAGGAACGTATATTTGTTAACAATGGTTTGAATTTTTTACAGGCCATCAGAAGAAAAGTTATACGTTATACAGTATATTGTTTTAATCGTAACGACTTGAGGAACATGCACAACAAGTCAGTTTTACCCCAGGGTGAATGGCATAAAAACAAATACCCCCCAAATAAAAGAAATGTGTTTTTTTTCAATTTCACCACACTTTGATTTTTTTTTCTGGTTTCGCAGTGTACTTTATGCAAAAATTCAGCCTGTCATTGCAAAGTACAATTAGTGATGCAAAAAATAAGGGCTCATGTGGGTTTCTAGGTGGAAAAATGCTATGGCCTTTTAAACACAAGGAGGAAAAAACGAAAACGCAAAAATGGAAATTGGCCCTGTCCTTAAAGGGTTAAATCACTGATTAGAGCCATGTGCATATTGTCTGACGGAATTCTCACCACAGGATTGGTAGGCAATAGCTGCAGGCGTCACATTTAACTAGGCCATTCCAGACCTGACCAAGGCCACCACACTGTGACTGGATAACACCCATACCAGACCTGACTAGTACCGCCATACCATGAGTGGATAACACCGCCATACCAGACCTGAACATTTCCATTATTCCCCCCCCCCCCCCCCCCCCCCCTTTGAAAAGACACCAGATTTACTGGCAAGTCTGAACAGGAGGTAAGAGACTAAAAGAATAAAACATTTAAAAAAATGTTGTTTCTTTCCCCCTGCTCCCTGGTGCTGCCCTAGGCACCGGACCACGGGTGCCTAGTGGTAAACACGGCCCTGCTGGAAGCAAAGTCTCTCATATTATGAGGGCAACACTTTCCCAGCTAAGTCCTTCAAACTGCAGAGAAGAGAAGGTCACAAAACCAGGAGCAGACTGTGTTCCAAAAGGGGGATAAGGAAGAACATAATTTGTAGGAGCCAAGCCTAGCCTGTGCACAGGGCAGATTAAGGGTAGTATGGGCCCAGGGCGGTTCAGGAATTATGAGCCCCTTAACCTCGCGTGGTGTCAATGCTTGGGAAATGGCTTTAGCAGCAACAAAGCAAATGTACTCTTCTGCTACATTATGAAATGGTGCTGAAGACTGTGGCAATCTGAACAATGCATCTGCTGCATTGGTAGGTCCAGGTCTGTATCACAACGGGGTGGTGTCATCGCCCTTCCCTGGCCAAGTTGCTGGGGGTCCGCCGGCCATATTACATTTACCCACTGAGCAGTAATGGAATATACTGCCCTTGCCCGTAATTACAGCTCCAGATGTCTGTGGTAAAATGTACATGTCTGCTCACTGAATGGCTCAGCGAGTCAACAACCTTTTCGCGAACATACCTATACATGGCCGGCATAGCTGTGTTGAAAAAGTAGTGTTGACTCGACCACTTTAAACGGCAGAGCCTGGAGCACCAGTTACTTGGCCAGGTGGGCGTTCAACTTGACTGCTGCAGGATTTCTGGGTTCATATGTCTGCCTCCGGTATAGGGAATCCATGATGACAGGCTGCCTACTGCTAGCAACACAGGGGCCGCCAGCTGAAGAAGGGAGTGAAGCCACACTCCCTTCCACAGAGGAGGTCTGACTTTGTGAAAGGCCCCCCTGACTACTGCTGCTTCCTGCTGCTGTTGACCGCGGGTCTGCCTGGGCCTGCTGTGACCCACAGTATGGTAGCAGACGAAGAACCCATCTTTCAATTCTGGCTGATGGTTTGGACGGAGGAGAATATATCGCTTCCAGTGGTTTGTGATCTGTTACAATTTCAAAATCAACACCATAGAGATAGATGTGAAACCTTTCACATCCCCAAACAACAGCCAAAGCTTCTTTCTCAGTCTGAGAATAACGTCTCTCTACATCAGTGAGGGATCGGCTTGCATATTGAATAGGTCTATAGTCGCCTGTGTGTTGACTCTGGACTAAAATGTGCATTAGTATTAAAATAGGCTAAGGTTGTGGCACAGGTAAGCCGCCTTTTAAGCTCATTAAATGCGTCTTATTCCACACAGCCCCACTTCCAGGGAACTGCTTTGCGAGTTAACTGTCTCAGGGGTTCACTTATAGTTGCCATATGTGGAATAAATTTAGCACAGTAATTCACTAACCCAAGAAAACTTCGTACTTCAGCAGGGTTTTCAGGGTTCCTGGCATCAGACACCGCTTTGATTTTACTGTCTTCTGGACCAATACCTTTGTCAGACAGCACATGGCCCATGAAAGTCATCTTAGGGTCGGCCACACTAGCGTTTTTACATGAAACTGACGGATCCGTTCATTTTTTGTAAACTGAGGCTATAAAAGAAGGCTTTTTGGAATGAAGGCTAGTCTAAAGATCAAGCACAGAGAGATAGGTGGCCCTATTCTGCTGTCTTGACTTTGACTGCCCTTTTTCCCCAAAAAATGTTGCCTTCTCATTTGCTTTACAGCTTCGACATCATGATGATCTGGATGAAAAATTGTTGGCGTGCTAGGAAGAGATGATCTGGACGATGTTTTTGGGTTCACCCAATCACCACCTGCCGAATGACCCGTGGTACCTATGCAACCCTTTATGTGGAACTATGCAGAGACCCCCCAGAAGCTCTTTCACTACTAGGATGTCGAAGTTTTGAGGATCTTCTTCTTGTGGGTCCAACCATCCAGCAACAGAACACCAGATTCCGCAGAAGCGTTTCTCCAGAAGAGCGCCTAATGGTTACTTTGAGGTATGCAATTAAATATCCCCCCCAAAAAATTAATTTTTTATATTTATTTATTTTTTTTCTTTACAGATATCTTGCCACAGGAGAGAGCTTTTCTTCTCTGCATTTCCAGTTTCGACTTGGAAAATAAACCATTTCCGGAATCGTGCGGGACACGTGCACGGCCCTGTGGGACTCTCTTTGAGAGGACTTCACTCCACATCCTTTCACACAGCAATGGATGGACATTACAGATAAATTCTTCGAAGTTACACAGTTTCCCAACTGTGTTGGTGCTGTGAATGGCAAGCACATCCGGATCCAGAAGCCTCAGAACACTGGCTCTCAATTTTACAACTATAAGAAGTACTTCTTAGTCATCCTCATGGCCATAGCTGATGCCCAGTACAATTTGTAGCTGTGGACATTGGTTTATTTGGGCAGACCAACGACTCCAGAGTCTTCAAGAACTCTGCTATGGGTAGACGGCTCTACACTGGAAATTATCGACTTCCTGATCCAAGGCTCTTTCCTGGAACTGATGGACCTCCTGTGCCTTTTGTTGTTGTTGCTGATGAGGCCTTCCAGATGTGCGAGAACCTTCTGAAGCCATATTCCAGTCGTGGCCTTAACTACCGCCAAAGGATCTACAATTACAGACGGAATCCTGACGGCAAAATGGAGAGTTTTTACCCAGCCCATTCAACTGTAGCCAGATGTCATGGATGAACTGATCAAAGCTGCACAACTTTGTGTTATCTAACTTTGTGTTATCTAAAGAGCCAATCTCATCTGAGCTTACAGAAATGGACACCATATTGGCTCCCCTCTAAGACGTTGCACGAAGATCAACAGTAGCAGTCAACCAGATGAGGGACCAGTTTGCAGAATATTTCCCTTCCAATGCCGGGTGGGTGGACTGGCAAGAAGGAATGATTTGAACTGTACTTTAATTTTTTTTTTTTCAGGATTTCTGATCCATGCAGTGGCCAAAGTGTGATGTCTTCTGTTTCATGGGGACTTTGACTAATTCAGACAGTCTGGGCTCCCAAAGCACTCAGGGGAGAGGGGAGCCCAGACCCTGTGCAGAAGACAAGCAAAATTCACATGCTGTCCTGACTTGAATTTAAAATCGACATAAATAAAAAAATAAAATTGTAGAATAAAATTTTATTTTAAAATCAACAAATGTCAGTAGTAAAAATACTAAATTTTTCTCCAAACATAACACTGTTTGGATCCATTGTAAAATATTTCACTCCAATAAAACGTTTTTTAAAACAAAACGATTCTTTTTTTTTTCCCCCTCAACTTTTCCCAACAGGTTGAGAACGTTTTTCTCCTTTATAACTAGAATACTAGGAGTATCTTTGAAAAGGATTTTCCAATCCCTGTCTGGCCATTGTTTCTCTGTCACTTGCATTGCGACGTCCGGATTGGTTTTCTTGATGTGTATGGTTGCCAAAGGGATTTGGCGTTTAAAGGGAATAGGAATCAGAAAAAGATTGGACATGGTGGGTTAGTGGTGTGGCAGGGGTGGCGAAAGATGATGTATAAGGTGGAGTTGAAGGGTTTGGAGAGGTTACAGATGGGGTGGTGGAATGCAGAGAGGCTTCAGCCAAGTTTTGGCATGGTATGGAGTGGCAACTTGGAGGTGGAGGTGAAGGTGAAGGATTTTGTCCCATTGCTCAGGCACTGGCTGGAGAATCGGACAGTGACCTTGTGGTTGGTTGAGCCAGTGAGCTGCTTTGAGGATTGCGGTACTCAAACAAGGGGAGTGGGTTTGCGGGCATTTCCAAAGACTGTGTACTGGAAAATAAACGTGGTGCAGGAGGCATGGGGGGAGTATAGTAATTCTGGGGTTGGGATATGGGACGAAATGTCTGTTGATGGGACATGGGTTGTACACATGACCCAGACTGTGGGAAACTTGTCTGATGGGACATGGGCTGAGCATATGGGTGGAGCTGTGAATAACATTGGTTAGGTGCAAAAGATTGCTGCTCAGATCTTTGTTGATTATAGGGCTGTGGAAATGAGGCTCTGAATGGTTGGTTTTGACGCTGCAATATCTCACAAATTTAGATATTTATGCAATTTCGGAGTTCATACTGCTGATCTGGTGTTATTGTGCGTATATCATCAATAATTGTTTTAAAAAAATATTCTGTTGGACCTTAAGGGCCAGAATAGGTAGCATTGCATTCTAGGGGCGTTATATGGGCCAAGAACTCTTCTTTCAAATTTTCTAGTCTCACATCAACAGTTATCAATGCATCCCTGGGGACCCTTTTTTCTTTTCAGACCCTCCCACACCTGTGGACGCCTTCTTCCAGATCTACCAGGCAAAAGCAGACTACTAAAAATTTTCCCAATATTGGTGGAAGATGTTGCAGCATTTGTCTGTGTGGGATTGTCGGCTGTTGACAGCAGATCGGGAGTCTCTAAGCGTTGTTCAATTGTCTCTGCTTGTGTGTCCTCTGTCGCTCTCTCCGGCATCAGATCACAAGCACTGCCAACAGTTCTGGAACCAAAAGGTACAGTGTGTAAAAATCAAAGTATGTTTTATGATTTCACCAAAATATATCAAGAATTTGAAAATACGTACAAACAAAGTTGTGCACATCGTCTCAGAAAATCCAAGGCATTCATTTATCTGTATGAAAGTCTCGAATATATCAGTCCCTCATTCATCTCCATCTGATGATGACTACGTTTTTTCCTAAAAACAAGGTAGGACATATGTTTGATCTGAAAGCACTCCTACAGTACATACCTGCTTTTCTTTTTTCAGGTTGGGACAAGTCATTCCAGATGACCACGCTACGAACTTCATCCCACAACGACTGTGTTAGGTGGTGATCAGAATGCGCAGGGTCAGTGTGGTCCCATAAAGCACTCCTCTCTTGTACCATCTGGATTAGAAGGTCATTTTTGATTCTCACTCTAGGTTCTAGACTTCTAACTGCACCCTAAAATAAAAATTTGATAAATAAACATTGTCTTTCAACTATTTTTTTTATAATGTGAAACTCTGACAGCTATGTACTCACTTTACGTATAGCACCACGCCCTCGACCTGCACATGTTTGATGCCTTTTGCTGGTTTCAGTTGTCTGTCGAGGTTGGTCAACAGTCTGAAACATAAAGGAAATTTTAGGCCTTATTTTTTTTCCTTGCAAATTTTAAAAATACATACAGTGAGAGTAGGTTTGTACCTGTCCACTTTGTGCAGAGGTAGCACTTGCTTGAGTATCCTCTCCACTTTGTGCAGAGGTAGCAATAACAGCACATGCTTGGCTATCCTCTTCATCCTCACTGAAAAAAAGCATACTATAAGCTCTTGCCTGCTTTAAATTTTTTTTTATTGAACACTAAAATTATTAAATACCTGTGACACTTCCCTGCATCCTGACCAGATAACATTGGGGAATGTTAAAAAAAAATAGCATAAATTAAAAAATGACTACAGGTATAAAAAAAAATTTTTTTTTCCATTTTATATCTAAAAACTTACAAGTGTACGTCTCTGGGATGCAGGAGTATCATCATCTTCACTGGACGACATTCTGTGAAAAATACCAATTGGTGAACATCAGTCACATGTCACATTGCAATGTGATGAAATTAGCATGAGTACAGAACAAGGCCCACCCTCCTTTGGTATGAAAAAAGCAAGACCTACATTGAATGTGAAGCAAATTCTCCCTGGGATGAAGACAGCAAGCATGTCTGACTACAGCACAAGGCCAACCCTCCATTTTGACTGAAATCAGCAAGCCCTATAATGAACTGTGCAGCATAATCTCCCTGGGATGAAGACTACAAGCATGGCTGACTAACACAGGGCACAACCTCCATTTTTAATGAAAATGGCAAGCCCTTTAATAAACAGTGCAGCATATTCTCCCTGGGATGAAGACAACAACTATGTATGACTACATGGCCCTCCCTCCATTTTGACTGAAAACAGCAAGCCCTATAATGAACTGTGCAGCATAATCTCCCTGGGATATAAACAACAAGCATGGCTGATATAGATTATTAGACTTTGAAAAGATACAGCGATCGGCACAGCTACTGGCTCTAGTTTATTTCTGGTGGTGGGTATTGTGATCGTGATCCGGTAATACTAAGTGTTCTTATGGGGGTGCTCACTCTATGAGGGCAGTATAAGCCATAAAATTCTAACGTACTTCATAAAAGAGACTCACCCGTAGTTTCACTTCTTTATTCTTATTTCATGCAGCCATAGACCATGAACCTGCACTCGCTGGCGAGGACGCCAACCCCCTCCACAGACACGTGACAGCTGTTTCGCACGTTACCTACGTGCTTCGACTGACGCTCGCCCTTCACGCAGGCTCCAGGTTAAATATCACCTGAACAGCTTGTGTGAGTGGGCGTTACACTGTGATTAAAAACATGGTTATTACAACTGTGACGTAACTAGATTGACATCTTCATAGAAACATACTTAGATCAATACGATCATCCAGGCCGCTTACCCCCTGCGCTTTAGTGGACAAAATTAACCTGGCTTCTTTTTGTAATAATAGTTTATTCGTATCTTGTCCAGCCTTATTGACTACTCGTTCTAAGCCCATGAATTTTAAACACTGTGTATCACCATTGTGTTTCTCGTTGACATGTTCAATTAAACGCATTGAACCTTTTCCTGTTCGGCAGGAGTGAACATGTTCATAAAATCTGCAGTTTAAAGGTCTTATTATACTATATATACTATAGTGTATACAACCCACTTAGTTTTACAGAAAATGAAGTAGTTGATTTTACACTCTATACCTCCTAGTGTGATCGCTGCTCCTTGTTGAGCCCGTTCACACCACGTGCAATTTCTGCATTTGAACATTCCTTTAGGTGTAGTTTTATTTAACCAGTTTTTGTTTTCTCGTGTAAATTTACTATGAATTAATAAATCTTTTAAATTCTTGCTTCTTTTAAGTTATTAATGGTTTCTCTGTATATAATTGGGATAGAATAGGATCTTTTTGTATCAAATACCAGTTAGCATGAATTACTTTTTTTTATTTTATCTGCAAGTGGATTATATTGAAAAGAAAACGCAAATCTAGTTTTTTCTGACTTTTTTCTATTTTTATTTTTGCTCTTTAGTAATTGCTCTCTGTCTTGTTTTAAGGCTCTCTCCTTTGCTCTCTCAAGACTCTCCATGGGATATCCCCGTTGGAGCAGGCGCTGGGTAAGTTTCTCAGCTTTTTTCAAAAAGAATTCATTAGAAGTATTAATCCTTCGTAATCTTAAATATTGTCCATAAGGGACGGCAATTTTGGAGTGTCTCGGGTGATAACTATCAAAATGGAGGAGTGTATTGGAGGCAGTAGGTTTACGATAACTCAAAGTGTTTAAAGTATTCTGTTCAAGTTTAACCAGTACATCGAGAAATTCTATTTCAGTTTGACTCCATTTTGAAGTGAATTTCATGTTAAAGGAGTTCATATTCAGGTATTTTACAAAATTCTCAAAGTCTTCTGCTGTTCCATCCCATACGACAAATATGTCGTCTACTAATCTGTAATAATGTTTGATCTTATCTATGTAGGGTTTTTTTTCGGTATAAACCATCTCTTTTTCAAAAAATGCCAAAAAAAATTTGCAAAAGTACATGCGACTGGTGTGCCCATCGCTGTACTGTGTTTTTGTATATACCAAGTACCATCAAATGTAAAGGCATTATTTTCGAATATGAACAATAGGGCATTGCAAACGAAATCCACGAATTCATTACTTTTCCCCAGACTAGTTAATAGGGACCTTATGACGTCTACACCTAATTTTTGTGGAATTTTAGTATATAAACTTTCGACGTCTATAGTCCCTAATAATGCTCCCTCTGGCACATCACTCTCACTGATGGCTTGTAGGAATTCATTCGTATCTTTCACCAGTGCTGGTACTCCATTCAAAAGTGGTTTTAATAACCATTCTATGTACTTGGACAGGGGTTCTGAAACTGACCCAACTCCCGACACAATGGGCCTTCCTGGGGGAGAAATTAAGGTCTTATGTATTTTGGGGATGAAGTACCAGCATGGTTCTTTGGGGAATAGTGGTAGCAGTTTCTCTGCTTTTTTGTGTGAAATTATATCTTTTTCTACATTTACCCGTAAAAGGGTTTGCAGATGTGCCTTTATTTTTTCAGTTGGATTACTGCTTAAAGGGGTATTCCAGGGAAAATCTATAATTTAGCAAAGGAAAGGGTTAACCAAAGTTAACCCTTTCCTAATATACTTACCTGTTGTTTATTGGCCCCCCAAGGAGATCTCCGGTCCGGTTACGTGATCTTCCAGCTTGTGGCTCGGATCCTCTTCTCCTTCCGGTTCGGTGACGTCACCACCCGGCCGGCGTCGCTCTCCGTCTCATTAGCAGCAGAGCACTGAACCCTGACTGGCTTGGTAGCGTGTAGCCAATCAGGGTTCAGTGCTCTGCATCCCCACACGCTTCAGAGTGGGGGTCCCCTGAGGCTGCAGTAAATTATCAGGGGTTGTCGGGCTCAGTGCCGGTCACCAGTTACATGGGCCGGCACTGCACTACAGCAGGTGAATGCGGGGTCTGGCGTCAATCATCACTCCGCTGACCCCCCCCCCCACCTTGTCAGCGATGCCGACCGAGTCCCGGGAGGGGATGCGGCGGGCGGCATTACTTCATTCATAGCTACCAGACATCCGGCTGCCCGCCGCAGCCCCTCCCCCCAGGGATTCAGGGTCGGCATCGGTGGGGAAGTAATGTTTATCGGCTGCTGATCCCCCCGGCCCCCCCTCCCTGTGTCCCTGTCAGAGATCGCTCACCCCCACCCCTGGAGCGTGCTGCTGGCCCCGATCTCAGCACTGGTCTCAGGCACCTGTACTCAGCTGACAGGCGCTGTGTACGGAGCAAGACAGAAATCTCTCCTGCCTCACTCACACAGAGCCTGTCATCTGAGGGGGAGGGGCTGCGGCGGGCAGCCGGATGTCTGGTAGCTATGAATGAAGTAATGCCGCCCGCCGCATCCCCTCCCGGGACTCGGTAGGCATCGCTGAAACAGGGGACGGGGGGCGGGGGTTCTGCGGATTGATGATGGATGCTAGACCCCGCATTGACCTGCTGTAGTGCAGTGCCGGCCCATGTAACTGGTGACCGGCACTGAGCCCGACGACCCCTGATAATTTACTGCAGCCTCAGGGGACCCCCACTCTGAAGCGTGTGGGGATGCAGAGCACTGAACCCTGATTGGCTACACGCTACCAAGCCAGTCAGGGTTCAGTGCTCTGCTGCTAATGAGACGGAGAGCGACGCCGGCCGGGTGACGTCACCGAACCGGAAGGAGAAGAGGATCCGAGCCACAAGCTGGAAGATCACGTGACCGGACCGGAGATCTCCTTGGGGGGCCAATAAACAACAGGTAAGTATATTAGGAAAGGGTTAACTTTGGTTAACCCTTTCCTTTGCTAAATTATTGATTTTCCCTGGAATACCCCTTTAACTTCAGATATATCTCGCAGTCATCCAACTGCCGCATTGCCTCTTGCACATAATAACTTTTGTACATCACAACAACATTACCACCTTTATCTGCCCTTTTAATCTCGATGTCTCTTCTATTTCTGAGCCATGATATAGCTTTAAAGCGTAACTGTCATTTCAGGGTCATTTTTTTTAAAACAGTAAATATCAACAGTTCAAGCGATTTTAAGAAACTCTGTAATAGGTTTTATAAACCAAAAGAGTTTCCTTCTGGACTGAAAAAGCAATCTCCCAGCCTCCCCCCCTCACATCAGATGAAGCAGGATTTCTGTCTCCATTATGTGGCTATGGAGAGGGGAGGGGCTGTTAGGAGTGACTGAGCACAGAGCAGTCTTGCAAAGCACAACACCCTGCAATCTTCTCTCAGTAAGTTCATAGATAAGCACTGACCTTTCTGACCCCTGAATCCTGCGGTTTAGGTGCCCAGAGAGTCTACAAACAGCTGACCTTCATGTCACCTCTTCCTGCTCCCTCATCTCCCCCAGCCCCTACCCCCTCCATAAGGATAGAATGGAGAGAGCAGAGCCCGTCTTCACTGGCTTCTCTGTAATGAAGACGTGTTTGCCTGATAATGCACAGATAAGAAGTCAGGGGGGGAGGCTGGGAGATTGCTTCTTGAGTACAGAAGGAGGCTTTTTTGGCTTATAAAACCTATTACAGAGTTTCTTAAAATTGCTTATACTACTGATTTCTGTAATAAAAAAAAATATGACAGTTACGCTTTAAATTCAGCAGGTGTGAGGTTGTTGGGAGCTTCAGGATATATTAGCGCTTTCATTTCCTCCATCACCTTGAATTGAAAGACATCGAGATTACTACCTTGGGCTATGGGTGGGGAAAAATTTGATTTTATGCCTCTCCTGAAAAAAGATGTCATCAAAAACATTTTCTGGACTAGTCGCATGACCTGCTAATTCTAACAGAGTACTGATGGCATCTTTTTCTTCTTCTGTGGTTGCACCTCCTAGGCTAAATCCTAGATTCCCTACTGTCACTGGTACTTCACCCTCTAGTTTTTCTTTGCTATCTGTAGTACCTTGAGAAGAAAAAAACTTTTTAAGGTTTAATTTTCTAATAGATTTAAAGAGGTCGATCTCAAAGTCCACTGTGTCAAAAGGCTCTGGGATGCAAAAGTTTAGTCCTTTCTTCAATAGGGATATAACATGTTCATCTAAAATGATGTCTGTTAGATTCACTACTGTTGGCGGATTTAGTACTAATGGATATGGTCCAGAAGTTTCCAAGTTACTTGTTTTCTCTTCACACTTTCTGTTGTCCCTGTTCTTCCTCTGACCTCGACGGATTCTCCTTCTAAAGGGATATCTTTTCGATGTTTTTCTTCTTTTTCAGATGTATGCGGTTTTTCTGCGATTTCTGCGCTCATCTCCATTTTCTCAGGTATGTATTTATTTAAAGAAATTGTTTTTTTGTTTTTATTTTTATATTGTACTTTTCTTTTTTCTTTACCTTCTTCACTTGATGAAGAGGATTCTGACTCCGTAGTCCAGAAATCAGAGTTTTTTTCTTTCTTTTTTTGTTGTTCATTAATTTGGTTTTTAGGTATTTTTCTCCAATTTCCTTTTGATTGTGTCCTTTTTATGAATATTTTGCCCGATTCGTAATCCATTTTATCTCTTATGAATTTATCTTTCTTCTGATCTTTTATTATTTTCTGTGTCTTTACTAATTTTTCTTCTAGTTTATCCATAAAGGTTTTGAAATCATTTTCTGTTGTTCTCTTACATAATTCTATCTTCATTTTATCAAGTTCACACGTTATTCTTCATATTCGACTTCATTTTGTTGTAACACGAGGTTTACTAAGTTCAATGCATGTTGTTGATACAGTTCATTCCATTTCAGGACAAAATTTTCGTCATCAGTGAACTGGGATCTTAGTCCACGTGGTGCCCGTTCACACTGGGCATAAGATTTCAAAGAACTTATCTCCAAAAAAGCTGCAGTTCCTTGTCGGCTAATTGTTGTATTTTATATTGGAGAGTCTTGATACTCATTACTTGTGTAGACGACATATTTGTAGATTTGTAGACGACATATTTGTCGTATGGGATGGAACAGCAGAAGACTTTGAGAATTTCGTAAAATACCTGAATATGAACTCCTTTAACATGAAATTCACTTCAAAATGGAGTCAAACTGAAATAGAATTTTTGATGTACTGGTTAAACTTGAACAGAATACACTAAACACTTTAAGTTATCGTAAACCTACTGCCTCCAATACACTCCTCCATTTTGATAGTTATCACCGGAGACACACCAAAATTGCGGTCCCTTATGGACAATATTTAAGATTACGAAGGATTAATAGTTCTAATGAATTCTTCTTGAAAAAAGCAGAGGAACTTATCCAGCGCCTGCTCCAATGGGGATATCCCATGGAGAGTCTTGAGAGTAAAGGAGGGTTACTAAAATCATCTAACTATCCCCTTCCCACACCACCCTAACCCTAACCCTCGGGGTTGGTGCTAATCAGGAGGGTTAGGGTTAGGGTTGGGGCTGTGGGGAGGGTTAGACATGAGAAATCAGTGGACGTAACCCTAATCCGACCCCCAACCCTAATACTAAATGCTCAGATTAGGGTCGGGGGTCCGGCAGGGTCTGATTTTAACTGATAGGAAGCCCGGAGTGGAGCAGCCAATGAAATCCGGCGGGGGCGGGGCTTGCCTGGGAGCTGTGTGCGCGCACCCAGTGAGGTCCCTTTGTGGTATGGAATTTAGACACTACCGAGGAAGAAAGAAGATACAGGTGTGTGGGAAGGGGAGGACAATCAGGGGTGTACAGTCTGGGGAGGGGGACAGGGGAGTACAGGGTGACACTTGTCTGGGATGGGAGGGCACACAAGAGAGTTGGGGTCCAATGTCTATTTAGGGGTCTGGCTGTACATTATTCCATACTTAACCCCTTAATAACTGCCCTATCTAAATATATATCACATTTATATAAACCTTACCTAGTATCTGCAGGGGTAGGGAAGCTTGGCTCTCCAGCTGTTGCAGAACTACAACTCCCATCATGTCTGGACAGCCAAAGTTTTAGCTTTGACTGTCTATGTATGATGGGAGTTGTAGTTTTGCAACAGCTGGTGAGGCAAGGTTCCCTATGCCAATCTATAAAGCACCTGTACCTGTCATTTTTCTAAATTATTTCTATTTTGAATTTGGTGATGGAAAACCTTACTGGAGGTGTTACTGCTGTTGTCTCCGCTGCTGAGTGGAGTTGATCGAACATCGGGAAATCCTAGGTTCTATAGAACTTGAACATTCACGAACCTGACGCATTACATTGGTGATGCCTTCTCGGTCCGTGGAGAAGGAGGAGACAGCCCGGGTACCGCCTGGAATTACGGGATTCAGCCTTTGTAATAGCTGGGTACTCTCCTCCTTACCCATGGACGGGGAAGGCATCAGCAATCTAATTCGGCAGGTTTGTGAATGTTCGAGTTAAATCGAACCTAGGATTTCCCGAAGTTTGATCAACTCTACTGCTGAGCGTATCTGTGCATTAGGAGACGGCACCATAGTATCACATTACACTGGGTGTCACACTGGAGATAGATCAGGAAGCTTTGCCTCCTAATTCACAGGTACAGACAGCAGGTAGCGGAGACAACGGCGCCTCCTCAGGTACAGACAGCAGAGAGCGGAGACAACGGTGCCTCCTCAGGTACAGACAGCAGGGAGCGGAGACAACGGCCCCTCCTCAGGTACAGACAGCAGGGAGCGGAGACACCGGCGTCTCCACAGGTACAGACAGCAGGGAGCGGAGACAACTGCGCCTCCTCAGGTACAGACAGCAGGGAGCCGACACAACAGCGCCTCCACAGGTACAGACAGCAGGGAGCAGAGGCAACGTCGCCTCCTAATTCACAGGTACAGACAGCAGGGAGCGGAGACAACAGCGCCTCCTCAGGTACAGACAGCAGGGAGGGGAGACAATGCCGCCTCCTAATTCACAGGTATAGACAGCAGGGAGCGGAGACAACGGAGCCTCCTCAGGTACAGATAGCAGGGAGCGGAGACATCGGCGCCTCCGTTGAGGTACTTAGGGACCAAATTTTAAATGGGAACATTCCAGGTACACAGTAAATATTACATTATGTATCCTATATTGTGAACACCACACTAGTGCTGCCGGTAAAGATGACCGAATCGCTCATCTAAACTATCGCTCACCTAATCTTCATTAAAAAAAATTATATATATACATGGGCCCCCCTGTGCTTACTGCGCACACAGGGGGGGCGCCAAATTGAATCTTTGCCCCGGGTGCAGGAGAGCCTAGCTACACCTCTGAATCCAGGAATCTCACCATCCTTGTCGCCAAAATGTAGTGTATGAACACAGACCAGGCTTTTGGGCTGCTTACTTTATTCCATGCAACTCAGACTGGCCAGCCTCACCCAGCAACCAGACAGATGTACATAACATTGTATCATTTTGCAACCAGCAAGTTAACACATTACCTTCCAACATACTACAGCCCCCTCTAGCCTTTCCCCCACCCCAACTATCCTTGTCTGATAACTATGCCCCACTCACTTCCCACAATGCACCACAAGCCAGCTAGACGCAAGCCTAGAAGAAGGACCAATATATAGGTTGATTCTAACTAATGAAAATAGAAAAGCTCATCAGGGGCACAGGCAGGTAGCAGGACTAGTTAGATGCAGATACTGCTGGGAAAGAAATTTGTGTCATGTATTTCAAGCACTTTCTTCCTACTCTCTCTCTCAAACTAATGTATCTATAGCTGCAACAAAACTACAACTCCAATCATGTCTTCACTGCATATACTAGACCCGGGGCCGGATTAAAGGAAGGGCACCCGGCGCCCCCCACCACCCAGGGGCCCCCACCAGCCCAAACCCGGAAGCAGTGTTCCGGGTTCAGGCTGGTGGATCTATGGCAGCGATGGGGAGCCGCATCAGGCCCCCGACATCACCTTATGCAGCCCGTGTGCACATCGCACAGAGCAATGTGCCTTTCAGCCCCTCTCTGGCACGCCGTGCACGATGACATCATTTTGCAGGAGATGCCAGGACCCGTCCAGCTCTGGAGTGAGGAAAGGTGAGTGAGGAGGGGGGGGGTTAGTGAAATAGAGCTACCAGGACACCACTGGGGGCAGGAGGGAGAGCTACAGGTACCAGGACACCACTGGGGGCGGAGGGAAAGCTACAGGTATCAGGACACCACTGGGGGGTGGAGGGACACCTACATGTACCAGGACACCACTGGGGGCAGAGGGAGAGCTACAGGTACCAGGACACCACTGGGGGCAGGAGGGAGAACTACAGCTACCAGGACACCACTGGGGGGGGAGAACTACAGCTACCAGGACACCACTGGGGGGGGAGAACTACAGGTACCAGGACACCACTGGGGGGGGGGGGAGAACTACAGGTACCAGGAGACCACTGGGGGGGGAACTACAGCTACCAGGACACCACTGGAGGGGGAGAACTACAGCTACCAGGATACCATTAGGGGAGGGAGAACTACAGGAACAGGACACCACTGGAAGGGAGAACTACAGGTACCAGGACACCACTGGGGGTGAACTTCAGCTACCAGGATACCACTGGGGGGAGGGAGAACTACAGATACCAGGACACCACTGGGGGGGAGCTACTGGAACCAGGACACCACTGGGGGGGAGCTACAGGTACCAGGACACCACTGGGGGGGAGAACTACAGCTACCAGGACACCACTGAAGGGGGGACTACAGGTACAAGGACACCACTGGAAGGGGAGAACTACAGGTACCAGGACACCACTGGGGGGGAGAGCTACAGCTACCAGGACACCACTGGGGGGGGGGCACAGCAGGAGACATTATTACTATATGGCGGCACAGCAGGAGACATTATTGCTATATGGGGGCACAGCAGGAGACATTATTACTATGTGGGGGCACAGCAGGGAGCATTATAACTACATAAAGTACAGCAGGAGACATTAATACTATACAGGGACACAGCAGGAGACATTATTACTATATGGGGGCACAGCAGGAGACATTATTACTATATGGGGGCACAGCAGGAGACACTATTACAATGTGGGGGCACAGCAGGAGACATTATTACTATGTGGGGGCACAGCAGGAGACATTATTACTATGTGGGGGCATTATAACTACATAGAGTACAGCAGGAGACATTATTACTATATGGAGGGCACAGCAGGGGGCATTATTTCTATATAAGGGGCACAGTAGGGAACATTATTACTATATAGAGTACACAGCAGGGGTATTATTACTTTATGGAGGCAAAGCAGGAGGCAGTATTACTATATGGAGGGCCCACCAGCAGGAAACATTATTACTATATGGGGGGCACAGCAGGGGGCATTATTACTGTATGGGGACATAGGGATTCTATACCTATTTGGGGGCAGAGCAGGCAATCCTACATACAGAGGGCAACCCACATTCCTACTGACTTTACTGGAAATCACACCAAAAAGTGGAATTACTACTGTTTGGGATCTTATGGGTTCGAATAAGGGAAGAAGGTTGCTGGAAAAGTGTGGAATCTAAGATGTTTGTCTGGCAGGTTCTGAAGAGATGAATTGTAGCTGAATGAAATCACCATGGTGGTCCGGGCCCGATGGAGAGGAAAAGGGAAAGTGATGCCTCAGATCAAAAAAGATGTCACCTGTGAGTCACTGAATGACTTTTCTTTTGTATTTTTTAGAACATTATTCAGTAGGGGTGCCCTGGGGTAAAATAAAAGGTTAGCCATAATACTCACACTGCTTCTCCCTAGCAAAATCCCCCCCATTAACTGATCGATGTCTTTCTACATGTTCAAAAATCATTGGCCACCGGCCGTGCATTGCTGCGTTTAATAGTGATGTGTGACTGATGACTGATCCAGAATTATAATAGGCTCTGTAAACGAGCGCCTATCTAGCAGAACGGCGCTGCTTACGCATGATATCAGACTATGTAATATGGCCCTAACACAGTAGGTAAGAACACAGAGAAAGTGCTAGGTTCTCACATTGTGTTATTAACACAAACACAACGTGAGAACACTGAGCCCTCCCCATCTACTGTCTCTAGGGCCTGGCATCTTCCTCTGCACTGCAGCCTCTTGTGACCATCACGTGGACAACAGAGGAGGATGCTGAGGATGCTGATAGTCACATGATTTTTCAGTCTGGTGATGGGTAAAGATCCCTATACTAGCTGTCTATTATTGCTACTGTTTTGCCCTAGAGCTGCTGATCCCGGCCGGCATTGACAACGGCGGCATTATAACGGCGGGTGGTTGCCCAGATTGCCCTCATTATAATCTGCCTATGCCTGTGCATAAAGAATTACGCTAATGTTCAAGCTACTGTTCTGATACAGCTGCATGTGAATGTCTCCTTAGGCTCACACACAGTATTTTTGCTCAGTATTATGGTCAGTAGCAGCCATCCACTATATTTCAACAGTGTGAGAACATAGCCTTTCTGTGTTTTCAATCCACTCCTGGTTTTGGTCGAAAAATACTGACCAAAATACTGTGTGAACATAGCCTTACAGTGGGTTCATACATAGCAGAATCGTAGCGGATTTCACGCTGTAAGTATGCAGCGAAATCTGCTATGATTCCCGGCACAGTCAGTTTCAATAGGTTTATATACTCGGAGCAGAATTGGGTGGGGTGAGTAACTGTGTGGCAGAGGGTGCAGCTGGGGGGCAGGGGAGCAGAAAGGGGCAGGGGAGCAGCAAGGGTGGCAGGGCGAAAAGATGGGTAACAGGGGGAGCAGCTGGAGTGGCAGGGGGAGATGGGTGACAGGGGGAGATAATGGGGGTGGGGGAGCAGGTGGAACAACTGAGGGGGGGGGGCAGCGGGAGCAGCTGTAGTGACAGGGGGAGAAGCTGGGGGCAGGGGGAACAACTGGGGGGGGGGGGCAGGGGGAGCAGCCGGTGGGGGCAGGGGGGAGAGCGAGAGGCAGGGGGAGGTCTGTCCTACTTTATATGAATACGTTATGCTGGATACCAAGTTGGGCATCTTGTTTTCAGGACTGAGTCACACAGTGCGTTTAGGCACTAGCCAAAATACCTTTGCTGTGTATAGTGTACTGTAGCTGGCAGTCCCCTAGTGAGCATGGTGCCTTTTGGTAATTTGTTCGTGCAGTGGATTATGTACAATCTCACGTCTCCTACTGTAATGAAGAGTCAAAGAAGAGTTGTTTGTACCACATTCTGGCACTCCTTACCACTCCTTCCTCCTCCCTCATCTTCATGAATAATCAATGCTGCCAAGAGGGAAGAGTGCCCAATGTTACTAACCAAGCGATCCCACCCTTGCCCACTCCCAGGAGCTCTTTTCGGGTCCTTTTCCAGAATCGGACTCCTCTCAAGTACATCAAGAATCGCAGGAGCTACCTGAGGATTTTGTGTGTAGTGATGCCCAAACACTGGAGCATCCACCATCTCTTGGTGATTTTAGTGGTGTGGACTGGCAACCTGTGTTTCAACTCATGAGCGATGATGATGATGAAACAAAGCTGCCAGCAAGAGAAGCTGTTGTTATGTACAGTGGGCAAAAGGAGGAGCAGAGTGAAGAAGTGAAAGAGGAAGTGGTGTTCCATGAAGTGAGTGACCCGACCTGGCCAGGGCTCATGTCTAGCGGGGAAAGCATTGGAGATGCAGAGGCCTGCACATCACCACATAGAGTCTAGAGGCAGAGGACAGTCCATTCAGAGAAGGCAGGCAAGAGCCAGCAGGGCCGCAGCTCTTCCCTGTAGCAGCCACTTGTGCAAAGCTCCCCTATCGAGGGGACGTTCTTTTTTGGTGTGGAGTTATTTAAACGTGTGCGTGGGAAACAAACTGAGCGGAGTTTGCGCACTGTGCCACTCAAAGTTTAGTAGAGGCTCTAAAAAGAGCAACTTGACCACCACCAGCTTGCGGCAGCACTTAGAAGCCAAGCACTGGACTGACTGGGAGAAAGCCAACAGACAACAACCTGCACCAGGCATTGCTGCCGCTACCTCTTCCCGTTTTGTGAGCTGGCACTGAAGTCCAGACCACCAGCCAGGACACCTGCACATCTGCTTCAGCTCCTTTGGCTTTCACTGTTCCTTCACCTTCAGCCTCCCCTTCCCCTGCTTCCACTCCTTTGCCTGCACCATCATGTGCCTCGTCCTATCACTTGTCCATTTCCAAGACATTGGATTGCAGGCGGAAGTACACTTCGACTCACCCACATGCCCAAGCCTTAAACTGTCACATCTCCAAACTGCAGGCCCCGAAGATGTTGTCGTTTTGGCTTGTTGAAACCTAAGTCATCCGCGAACTGATGGTGGCCACTGTACCTCGCTATTCTGTCCCTAGCCCTCCCTACTTTTCCCGCTGTGTCGTCCTCGCTTTGCACCAGTACGTGTCCCGTAACATCAGGCGGGCCCTGACTTACGTGGTTTTGCCATTCAGAATTTTGCCATTCAGCTTTGAGATAGTCAATGAGTTATTGATGAAACATGTTAGTGTAAATAGGCAAAAAAATTTGATTTTAAGCATTTGGTGAGGGACTGATTTAGCATGGAGTGGGATGAAGGATTCGTATACTAAATTGCATGGTTGGACACCTTAGTCAGAGGTGCTAACATTTGTCGGACGGTGTATTCAATGAGGAGAAATTGAGGATCCAAGACGGCAGCGTGTCTTAAGCTTTATCGCTGTCCATTTTAGTAATGTGAGTCGATGGAACAGTAGTTCTTTAGCCCAGCAGCCATGGCCAGGGTGCTTCTACAGACCGCACCTCCAGTGAATATACCGGTACCCATACCCACCCATTACCACGCGTAACCCTACCATACTTTTAATTCACTCATGCACTCTATTGTGAGCATCTATCGATTTTTAAGATATGAATAAAAGTTAATTCTTAGCCTCCAAGTAACCACGGGCATTTAGGGTCCTTTCCCACTGTACGACATTATATCGTGCCTCTTGGACTTGGCTTCCAGAGTCTGAGGACATCCAGCAGGTCCACAGCCACCAGGGAAAAACTCTCCAGTATGTGGCAAAGTGTGGGACATTTTCATGGTACCCCCTTGGGAAGCTTCCACCACTGGAGGCCTGTTGTGAGCAGGAGGGACAGGTATCCGGGGTTGTTGTGAGAGTACCTGGTCGACCGTCACCCTGTCCTCCCCAATCCCTCTGCGCCCTTCACTTATTGGGTGTCCAAGCTAAACATGTGGCTGGAATTGTTCCTGTAAACCTTGGAGGTGCTGGCATGCCCTGCTGCCACCATTCTATCAAAGAGGGTATTCAGCGCAGTCGGGGGCAT
Source organism: Dendropsophus ebraccatus (assembly GCF_027789765.1). Lineage (NCBI taxonomy): Eukaryota > Metazoa > Chordata > Amphibia > Anura > Hylidae > Dendropsophus > Dendropsophus ebraccatus. Next base: position 103,337,549 of record NC_091456.1, read on the forward strand.
TATCACGGATAAGCGCAGCCGCCTGTCCACTGACAGTTCTGACAGGCCGACGCTTATCAAAATGAACAGCCACTGGATTGACCCAGACTTTGCTTCTCCACTGGTGAAAAGCAGCAAAATGTGAAGTGCTATGTGTCTTCTGAAGCTCTGCCAGAAAATTCCCATGCATCCCTATCACTCCAACAAAGTGTATGAAGTGCATGGTTTAGCTTATTTTTTCCTCCTCAACCACCAAATTATTGGGCCATTCAAAATAATTTTTTAAGGCAGGACGCCACAAGACTCTCGCACACAAATTCTGTTGGGCTCAAGTCAAGGGCCTAAAATGTCATGTTTGTAGAGCTCACCACAAGGGCCTAAAAATTTATATTTTTTGGGCTTACCTCAGGAGCCTAAAAATTTATGTTTGTTGGGCTCACTTCAAGGGCCTAAAAATTTAACGTCGTCAAAGTAAATTTTTGGAGGGCTCACCTCAACTTCACCAAACTAAATTTTTGGAGGGATCACCTCAACGGCATTAAAATAAATTTTTTTGAAGGTAGTAGTGGGTGTTTTTTTAATCTTCAATTTCAAATTCAATAAAAAAAATTATTTAAATGTTTTCTTTTAATTAACCCCTTTAAGACAGAGCCCTTTGATGCACAAAAGTCCGGGTCAAATTAATGCAATGTTCCTCCCCGCTTCTAAGAGCCCAAGCGCTTTCATTTTTCTACCTACAGGGCTGGTTGGGGTGACATTTTTTGCACCATGATCTCTAGTTTTTATTAATATCATATTGGTGTAGCAGAAAAATTGTGATTGCTCTTTATGAATTTTTTTTGTTTCTGTTTTACGCCGTTCACCATGCGGGAACAATAATGTTACATTTTAATAGATCGGACAATTCTGCATGCTACAATATGTAATATGTTTATTTATTTATATTAATATTTTATAATGGGCAAGGGGGTATTTTAAACTTTTATTGGGAGGGGGTTTATAAGGTTTTTTTTTTAATACTTTTAAAAACTTTTTTATTACACTTTTTTTTAAACACTTTTAACACTGTAATATATGCAATCATTAGATTGCATATACTGATCTATGCTATGCTTTAGAGCCTGCCTGAGAGCAGATTTATACATAGATCGGGGATCCGACAGGACAGAGGTAAGGAGCTTGCCCCCGCCTGTCGGCACATGCAATCATTTAGTGACAGATGCTTGATCTGTCACTGAGTACCTTAAAAACCGTGATCGCTGTAGATTGCAGCGTTTTAGGGGGTTAATATGAGCCGGCTGCGGGATCGCAGCTGACTCTCATTACCTGCGGCCCCGGAGAATGATGAAAGCGGGATTGCTATCCCTGCAGCGCTCCCACTCTCATCAATAAACCCGTCAGTTTCAGGAACGTATATAAATATATACATTCCTACTGCAGAGGGTATGTGCAGTAGGAACGTATATATATACATGTTACTGACGCGAAGGGGTTAAAAGTGCCTCAAAAATAGTTATATGTTGGAGTGCTGTCTCCCTGTTTTGCAGCACTGACCCCACCTCCAGCTCCAACTTCAACAATTGTCATGCCTGGTACCTTTTTAAGTTGGTGGTTTAGCACTTCATTCAGCGTACCCTGAAGGCTTACCCACTTGGCCTCTCTTAGATACTCTTTAATGGATTAAAAGTGTGATCACTCAAATTCCAGGGCCTCTTAGGAAGACTGTGTTATTACTTTGTTACTACCTCCAATAGTTAGGCACTCATGCATTACTGCATCAGGGTGTGGGTCAAAATCTTGGCATTTCACCTTTGAATCAGAATTTTGCTATTTTAGGAGGTATTATTGATTAATTTTGGTGTCTTCTGCCTTCCTTTGATTTAGTAACTGTTTCAAAGGCAGAAGCCTTCAGGTTGGTAGAGGCCACTCTATCGTCTATGTTTTTTTCCCAATTAAAATTTTAAGTACATTTTTTTAAATTGACTGAAAAATTTGTATTTTGGGGACCTCACCTCAAGGGCCAAAAAATAAATTTTTGGAAGGCTCACCTCAAGGGCCACAGAATCAATGTTTTGAGAGCTCATCTAAAGGACCACAATATCAGTTGTTGAAGAGCTCATCTAAAGGGCCTCTAACTCCATTTTGGAGGGCTCACCTCAATGGCCTCTAGCTCTATTTTGGAGGGCTCATCTCAAGGGCCTCTAACTCCATTTTTGGAGGGCTTACCTAAAGGGCCTCAAACTCAATTTTTGGAGAGTTCACATGAGAGTGCTAGATGGTTTTAAAAATTTTAAGAGGATGTGTCTGATATTATCACACACACAATGACAGTTGCCGGTGGGTGTGGCTTGATTTTCTCCCTTGCCTATGCCATGTGTAGTTGTTATAGGCAACTTGATTTAAAATGGTATATAACATTTTTTCTTTGATTTAAAATTTGAATTTCTGTCCATGCTAATGTAGAGGAAAGAAGGTTTCATAGTGTTTTTTTAACTTTCATAGAGGTTATATTGTGTTTGGAGTGTGTTGTTGAGAGCCTGTGATAGTGGCGTAATACTGTGACTTGGGCTTGTTAGATGCTTCCAGGCATGCTTCCCCTGCTGTCCCAGTTGCATTCCAGAGGGGTTTTCTGAGGTGTCATTGTGGACTTGGAAACCTAACATCGACCACTTGGAGGTCATTAAGAATCAAGCATTTTTCTCCCATAGACTTTAATAGGGTTCAATATTTGATTGAAAAGTCGAACATCGCGGTCTGTTCGAATGAAATTTTGAGCATTCGGATTTCACTACTCACTCATCTCTACAATGGAAAAATAACTTAAAAACCTGATCTTCACCTTGAGCAACATGCACCGGTGAAAACTCTGGTAATTTTCATACCTTAACACTAAGTACTCCATAGTTTAGAGACAAGCTACAATACATACTATGGTCAGAAACATGAAGAGAAATAAAAGCAGTAGACGGCAACCCTATTAAACCCTTAGAGGACCCGGCCAATTTCAATTTTTGCGTTTTCGGTTTTTCCTCCTTGTGCTTAAAAGACCATAGCACTTGCATTTTTTCACCTAGAAACCCACATGAGCCCTTATTTTTGCGCCACTAATTGTACTTTGCAATGACAGGCTGAATTTTTTCATAAAGTACACTGCGAAACCAGAAAAAAATTCAAAGTGTGGTGAAGTTGGAAAAACTGGGGTAAAACTGACTTGTCATATATGTTCCTCAAGTCGTTACGATTACAACGATATGTAACATGTATAACATGTATAACTTTCATTGAATCTGATGGCCTGTAAAAAATTCAAACCACTTTTAACAAATAGATGTTACTAAAAATCGCTCCATTCCCAGGCTTATAGCTTTTTTTTCCTTTGGTCTAAGGGGCTGTGTCAGGTGTCATTTTTTGCGCCATGAAGTGTTATTTCTATCAGTACCTTGATTGCGCATATGCGACTTTTTGATCGCTTTTTATTACAATTTTTCTGGATTTGATGCGACCAAAAATGCGCAATTTTGCACTTTGGGATTTTTTTGCGCTTACGCCATTTACCGTGCGATATCGGGAATGTGATAAATTAATAGTTCGGGCAATTATGCATGCAGCGATACCAAACATGTTTATTTATTTATTTATTTTTATTTATAACATGGCAAAAGGGTGTGATTCTGACTTTTATTAGGGGAGGGGGCTTTTTATTAATAACACTGTTAATTTTACTTTTACACTTATACTAGAAGCCGGAAGAAACTGCAGCCGGAAGCAATCAAGTGCCGAGACGGGATCAGGGCCATTACGGTGCTGACCCCGGACAGGGTAAGATATGTGGATTGCTCGTCCCGGAGAAGCGATCCTCCCCACTAGACAACAGGGAAGTGCTGCAGTAAGTAGTCGGATGCAGCTGTCAACTTTGACAGCTGCATCCGATTACTTTATTAGCGGGCACGGCAATAGCTGCGGTCCCAGGCTACGAGCAGCACCCGGGACCGCGACGGAGATACACAGAAATTTCACCTAGCTCTACCGATTCTGGATGAAGCTTTAATTAATCTCATAACTATCAGATATCATAATGGCATATTTGGTATTATATTTTACAAACAAGGCAAGAGGTGGCACTCCAAGTTTTAAAGTGAACAAAAAGTGGTGTTTATTCACCCAGTATGCAACGTTTCAATCTACTCATTGAGATCTTTGTCAAGCAGATCTCAATGAGTAGATTGAAACGTTGCATACTGGGTGAATAAACACCACTTTTTGTTCACTTTAAAACTTGGAGTGCCGCCTCTTGCCTTGTTTGTGAATTACCTTCGGAACCTGGGTCTGGAACCGTGGGGCAGAGCACCCGACCTGAGCCTTGAGACACACAGTGCCGTTTAGCAACTATACACATTTCTGGTATTATATTTTAGGTATTCCATGAAGAAACTGCCAGATTAGTCCTACCATATGGGCTACTTTGTACCCAAAATTGGTTGCATCCATCGTATAGGCTAGTTTGCACCCAAAACTGTGGTTAAAATAATGATATTCAAGGTATGCCCACAAAACGTAAAAATCAAAGCAAAATATAGCCATAAATTGGAGGTCAAAATACAGCTGTAATTTTGACGTCAATATGTTCCTATTTTCAATATAAAAATACACTCCTTTGAGGTCACTATGAAATCATCCATCAGTAAACATACTGTATTTAATAACGGCCGTAAAATTGTACAAAAATGTACATGTATTTTCGGCTCCAATTTTGCAGAATACGGCCATATTTTCACCTCAAAATGATAGCCATCCAAAAATACGACCTTAAAAGTTGTGTTTACATACCCTCAAAGTGCAAATCTGATCAGAAAGTCAGAATCCAATAGAAATTTCTGCAGTGTGGATATGCCCTAACAGTCTATGATAGTTGTTTCTATATTACGTCCTAATACTTTGTGATGCAAATTTCTAAGGGAGAAGGGATCAGTCTGTCTCACAGGTCTGTGGGCTCTTTTACTATGATAGATGGTTTGCTCAAGTAATTTGCAAATATTTCCATGTTCTAATTTGCACAATACAAATTCGTTTTTAAAACTGCACAGAATTTTCAATTTACTCTTTGACAACAGGTTTAGCTAACATAGTCACTTATCCCCTATTCAAAGAAGTGTCTGATCATTGGGGATTCAACCACATGGACCATAATCTCAAGAATGGGACTCCCGAACAGCAGTGCGCAGGTTCAGCTGCTGCTCCTTTCATTGTCAATGGGAACACCGAAGATGGCCCAGCTCTGTACACCCCCTTTGGTTCAGGTCCTTCATGGCTTGAAGCAATGTTCACACAGTATTTTTGCTTAGTAAATTGGTCAGTATTTTTTAACCAGAACCAGGAGTGGATTGAAAATACAGAAAGGCTATGTTTACACACTTAAAATTTAGCAGATAGCCATCGTTAAATGGCAAATAATGGCCGTTATTTCAAAACAGCGGCCATTGTTTTGAAATAACGGCAATTATTTGTCATTAAATGGTGGCCATTCACTCCATTTGAACAGAGTGTGAACATTTCTTTCTGTGTTTTCAATCCAGTCCTGGTGTTGGTTGAAAAATATTGACCAAAATACTGAGAAAAAATACAGTGTGTGAACGTAGCCTTAAAGGGGTTGTCCAGCGAAAAACTTTTTATTTCAAATCAAATGGTATCAAAAAGGTTATATAGCTTTGTAATTTACTTCTATTAAAAATCTCAAGTCTTCCTATACTTATTAGCTCCTGTATGTCATGCAGGAAATGTTGTTTTATTTTCAGTCTGACACTGCTCTCTGCTGACATCTCTGGCCCAGACAGGAATCCATGAATCCCCATAGAAAACCTCTCCTGCTCTGGACAGTTCCTGTCTCGGCCAGAGATGTCAGCAGAGAGCACTGTGTCAGGCTGAAAATAAAACATTTCCTGCATGACATATAGTAGCTAATAAGTAAGGGAAGACTGGAGATTTTTTTAATAGACGTAAATTAGGGTCCATTTACACAAAAAGATTATCTGACAGATTATCTGCCAAAGATTTGAAGCCAAAGCCAGGAATGGATTTGAAAAGAGGAGACATCTCAGGCTTTCCTTTATGACCTGATCTCTGTTTATAGTCTGTTCCAGCCTTTGGCTTCAAATCTTTGGCAGATAATCTGTCAGATAATCTTTCTGTGTAAATGGACCCTTACAAATCTATATAACTTTCTGGCATCAGTTGATTTGAAAGAAAAAGATTTTCGCTGGACAACCCCTTTAAACAAGGTGAAGACTCAGGCCTAGGTTTATCAATCAGGGACAAAACTGTCTGAAAAAAAAGAACATTTTTGGGGCTCTGTGGGCTGGGACTTGGGAAACACAAATATGCTTGGGCAGCTTTATTGACAATGTTTATTAGGTTTATAGTGTGTTTAGGGATGATTTTTTTCCTTTAAAGGGATATTCCAGAATAGGAAAATTGTATTCTACACCACAGTTAAAGGAGAGGTCCGGCAAAATTTTTAATTAAAGTATTGTACTGTCCCCCAAAAGTTTTACAAATCCTCAATATACACTTATTATAGGACATGCACATCAACTGCTTTTTTCTTGATGCAGTAGTAAGTGTAGGGAAAAAAGCACTTTATGTGCATTATGTATAATAAGTGTATATTGGTAATTTGTATAACTTTTGGGGGGGCAATACAATACTTTTATAAAAAGTTTCGACAGACTTACAAATATGTATATGACTTCTAGGACTGGGCGATAATGGCCTAAATCAATATCGCGGTTTATTGTACATGTCGTCGCGGTAACGATAAATCGAACAATAATTATGCCACGTCCCTTTTAAAAGCCACACCCCTTTTGAAAATCCTATTTTTCGATGGTAATACAAACGTGAATTTATTTCATATAACGATGTGCAGCGAGTAATACACAATGTTTTGACATCTCCTACGCCATTTTCAAGTGGCACTTGAAAATGGCATAGGAGACGCCAAAACGTCATACATTACTTGTGAAGTTTGCTGCACATTGTTATATGGAATAAATTCACGTTTTCACGTTTGTATTACCATCGGAGTGCGGAGTATTTTTTTACTAGCTAACTTGGTCCAAGGTCTGGTATTCGTCTGCTGGCACCCACAGTTCGTTTTGTGTGCTGCCTATATTGTTAGCTATATCTATACAGCATATATATATATATATATATATATATATATATAGATAGATAGATAGATAGATAGATAGATAGGAGATAGATAAATACATAGATAGGAGATAGATAGGAGATAGATAGAAGATAGATAGAACTCCTATCTATTATCTATCTATCTCCTATCTATCCGCTTGAAAATGGTGGCGAGATGCCGCTGAAACGTTGCGCCCTGATGTTTTGCACTAGGCTTTAAATAAATAAATCACAGATTTTTTTCTCTGTTTACTCAAGAGTGCTGTGGTTTCTCTATAATCTATCTATCTACCTACCTCCTATCTACTATCTATCTATCTCCTGTCTACATCTGTCCAATGTCTGTCTTTTTCTTTTATTGGCCAGTCTCAGATATGGCTTTTTCTTTGCCACTCTGCCCTGAAGCCCAAAATCCCGCAGCCGCCTCTTCACTGTAGATGTTGACACTGGTGTTTTGCGGGTACTATTTAATGAAGATGCCAGTTGGGGACCTGTGAGGCATCTGTTTCTCAAACTAGAGACTCTAATGTGCTTATCTTCTTGCTTAGCTGTGCAACGCGGCCTCCCACTTCTTTTTCTACTCTGGTTAGAGCATGTTTGTGCTGTACTCTGAAAGGAGTAGTACACACCGTTGTAGGAAATCTTCAATTTCTTAGCAATTTCTCGCATAAAATAGCCTTCATTTCTAAGAACAAGAATAGACTGTCGAGTTTCAGATGAAAGTTCTCTTTTTCTGGCCATTTTGAGTGTTTAATTGACCCCACAAATGTGATGCTCCAAAAAACTAAATCTGCTCAAAGGAAGGTCAGTTTTGTAGCTTCTGTAACGAGCTAGACTGTTTTCAGATGTGTGAACATGATTGCACAAGGGTTTTCTAATCATCAATTAGCCTTCTGAGCCAATGAGGAAACACATTGTACCATTAGAACACTGGAGTAATAGTTGCTGGAAATGGGCCTCTATACACCTATGTAGATATTGCACCAAAAATCAGACATTTGCCGCTAGAATAGTCATTTACCACATTAGCAATGTATAGAGTGTATTTCTTTAAAGTTAGGACTAGTTTAACCCCTTAGTGACCGCCGTGCTGCCTTTTCACGGCGGACACTAATGGGCTTTATTCCGATGCGTACGCCTTTTAACGAATGAATCGCGGCAGCAAAGCAGGGTATCAGCGGTCAGTGTGACCGCTGACCCCCCTCTGAAACTCTCCCCTCCGGGCAGTTTAACCCGTTAAATGCCGCTGTCAAACCATGACAGCGGCATCTAACGGGTTCCAGTCGGCGCCGTGGGTCACTTACGTGATCGCGATGTCCCGCGGCGCCGTCCGGTCCTCCGATGTCTCCATGGTGATCCCGGGGTCCTAATGAAGGTCCCCGGGGTCACCATGGAGATGCCTCATGCTTCATGACAGGGGTGGCCGTGGCTATTGCTTGTCAGCATGAGGCATGATACAATACATTGCAGTACATCAGGTACTGCAATGTATTGTATCAGTGATTTAAGTATTTTACACTAGTGTACAGTAATGTACACTAGTGTAAAAGTACAAAAAGGGAAAAAAAAATGTGCACCAAACACAACACAGCCCCCCCAGCCCCCCCCCCCCCAATAATAAAGATGCATTACATTCCCTATACCCAACAAAACGTGACATAAAAGTGATCAAAAACACAAATCCTATACGTATTTGGTATTGTTACGTCCATAACGCCCCAATCTATAAAACTATATCAATAATTGTACCGCCCGACACACGCTGTTAAAAAAAAAAAAAAAAAAGTACCAAAATAGCTGGATTTTATCAATCCACTTTAGAAAATACGTCATAAAAGAGATCAAAAAGTCATATACATATAAAATTTGCTATCAATAGAAACTACAGATCTTCCTGCAAAAAATAAGCCCCAAACCAGCTCTGTCGCGCAAAAGATAAGAACGCTATGGATCTTGCAACGTGGCAACAGTTTTTGTGGGTTTTTGCTAGGAAGATAGTTTCTATTGCGCCAAAGTGATAATAGTTAAAAAAACCTACACAAATGTGGTATCGCCGTAACCGTAGTAACCCAGAGAATACATGTATTATGTTATTAGTGACCGCCGATACGGATTTTTACGGCGATCACTAATGGGCTCTATTCTGCTGCCATCAGCTCTTTATGGCGATGGTGTAGAATAGTGCAGCGGCGCCGGTAATGCCCGCAGCCCCCTCCTCTCAGCTACCTCCGGTAGCTGAGGGGTTGGGGCAGAGTGTGGGCTCATTTCCAGCCGGTCCCCGCACGGACGATCGCCGTTATTAACAGTATAACGGCGGCCACCGGTAACAGACATTGCCAGCGCAGCTGAACGCTTTCATCTCTTCTCACCGGGAATCCACAGTGAGAGGAGATGAGAACATGTCCCCCCCCTGTCCCCAGAATTAACCCTAGTGACCTGGTCACTGACTCTCCCCGGGCGGCCATCTGATCCAAGATGGCCGCCGCCATCACTGTGAACAGACACTGTTCACAGTGATGGAATTTCTAAAAATTATCAAAGCTCCATTCTCTCCACCAGAGGTGGCAGAGAGCATGGGACAATGATCGGGGACTTCCCGGTGTGGTCCCAGTACAAACGATCAGCGGTATATACTATATACCGCTAATCGCTTGTTCCAAATGGTGCCGGCACTTTTTTACCCGTCACCAAAGTCAAGTGCCCTGGATTACCCGTAACCACCCTGGATTACCTGTAACCACCCCAGATTACCCGTAACCCCCCAGATTACCTGTAACCACCCCAGATTGCCCGTCACCTCCCCAGATTGCCAGTCACCTCCCCAGATTGCCAGTCACCTCCCCAGATTGCCAGTCACCACCCAGATTGCCCGTAACCACCCAGATTGCCCGTAACCACCCAGATTGCCCGTAACAATCCCAGACAGCCTGTAACCATCCCAGACAGCCCGTAACCATCGCAGACAGCCCGTAACCATCGCAGATTGCCCGTAACCACCAAAGATTGCCACAGACTGCCCGTAGCTACCCCAAATTGCCTGTCACCACCCCAGATTGCTCACAACCTCCCCAGATTGCCCGTCGCCTCCCAAGATTGCCCGTCGCCACCCCAGATTGCCCGTCGCCACCCCAGATTGCCCATCACTACCCCAGATAGCCAGTGAACACCCCCAGATAGCCAGTAAACACACCCAGATTTCCCGTAACCACCCCATATAGCCAGTAAACACCCCAGATTTCCCGTAACCACCCCAGATTGCTCGTAACCACCCCAGATTGGCACAGACTGCTCGTAACCACCCCAGATTGCCCATAACCACACCAGATTGCCTGTCGCAACTTCAGATAGCCAGTAAACACCCCGAGATTGTCCATTACCACCCCAGATAGCCAGTAAACACTCAGATATTGCCTGTAACTAAAATGACACTCCTTCCCTTCTGAGCCCTGCTGTGTGCCCATACAGTGGTTTATGCCCACATATGGGGTACCATTGTACTCAGGAGAATCTCCGTTACAAATTTTGGGGTGCTTTTTCTCCCCTGTTCCTAGTGAAATTGAGAAATTTCAAACTAAACAAACATGTTATTGGAAAAATTAAATTTTTTTCATTTTTACGGTCTAGTTTTGAATACTTTCCTCCAATACCTGTGGGGTCAAAATGCTCACTGCACATTAAGATGTATTCTTTTAGGGGTGTACTTTCCAAAATGGGGTGACTTTTGGGGGGGTTATATTCTGCGGACACTACAGGGGAACTGCAAACGCACCTGGCGCTCAAAAATTTCTTCAGCAAAATCATGCACTGAAAATGCGCCCCCTTCCTTCTGAACCCGCCTGTGTGCCCATACAGTGAATCATGCCCACATATGGGGTACCGTTTTACTCAGGAGAACCTGCGTTACATATATTGGGGTGAGTCTTCTTCCCAAACAAACATATTATTGGAAAAATTCTATTTTTTAATTTTTACTGTCTTCTTTTGAATACTTTCCTCTAATACCTGTGGGGTCAAAATGGTCACCACACCCCAAGATGTATTCTTTGAGGGGTGTACTTTCCAAAATGGGGTAATTGGGGGGGGGGGTTTATTCTGCTTACACTATAGGGGCTCTGCAAACGCACCTGGCGCTAGGAAACTTCTTCAGCAACATCTGAACTGGAAATGCTAATTGGCGCTCCTTCCCTTCTGAGCCCCGCTGTGTGCCCATACAGTGGTTTACGCCCACATATGGGGTACCATTGTACTCAGGAGAACCTGCGTTACAAAATTTGGGGTGCATTTTCTCTCATGTTTATTATGAAAATGAGATACTTTAATCCTAACAAATATATTATTGGAAAATTTCTATTTTCCATTTTTTTCCAGCCTAATTGTGAATACTTTTCTCCAGCCCTTGTAGGGTTAAAATGCTCATTATACCCCTAGATTAATTCTTTAAGGTGTCTAGTTTCCAAATCGGGGTCACTTATGGGGGTTTCCAGTATACAAGCCTCCTAAATCAACTTAAAAAAGAACTGGACCCTAAAAAATATCAGTTTTAGAAATTTTTTTGAAAATTTCATAATTTGCTGATACACTTCTAAGCCCCGTAACACCCTAAAAAAGTGAAATATGTTTACGAAATGAAGCCAGAATAAAAAGGACATATTAAATAATGTCACTTACTAACTAATTTTTGTCATTTGACTTTCTTTTTTTAGAAGCAAAGAATTTCAAAGTTTGTAAAGTGCAAATTTGTCATGATATTTTGATGTTTTTCACAAAAAACACACAAGACAGTGACCAAATTTTGCCACTAACATAAAGTACCATATGTTAGGAAAAAACAATCTCATTAAAGCATCACTGAGCTATAAGCGCATAAAGTGAGACAGGTCAGATTTTGAAAAAGGAGCCTGGTCATTAAGGTCCAAATAGGCTTGGTCCCTAAGGGGTTAAAGTTATCTTCAGTGTGACCCCAAACTTTTGAACAGTAGTGTATATATACTGGATAGATAGATAAATAAATAGGGAGATATATAGATAGATAGGAGGGAGATAGATAGATAGATAAATAGGAGTTCTATCTATCTATCTCCTATCTAGCTATCTATCTATCTATCCATCTCTCATCTATCTCTCTCTCTCTACCCCCAGTCACTGTCACATACTGTTCTGCCCCAGCCCCCCCCCCCTCTCCCGCACATACAGTAGCTGCAGGGGGCCAGGTATAGGTCGGCACCTCCTTGCTCCACCGGCCACCGCTCTCTCTGTCTCCCGCACAGGAATCCTCTGCCCCTGTCACTCAGTGTAGCACATATATCTGTGTTCTGGGCAGAGCGTCTCACATGGCTGCTTCCAGCACTATCAAAAGTTAACGGGGCGCCAAGAATTCCTGTGCAGGAGAGAATGCGGTGCCCATGGGAGCGAGGATGTGCCAACCTATAGCTGACCCTCTGCAGCCACTGTAAGTGTGGGAGAGGGGGGGGGGCAGGGCACACTGTGCAGCTTCCAGAGAAGCTAGAAGTGAGCCGCCCGGCAGCAGCGCTGAGCACACAGCACGCCTGTGCGCAGCCTGTCAGAGTCTTCCTCTTCAGCCCCCCGCAGCAGGATCTTTCATACCTTGCCTTGCATATGTGCGCCCTGGCTGGGATTGGGAGGTGAATCGGAGGATCAGTGAGGGAGATCTGAGGGGAGAAGAGCACACGGCCGCCGGGTGAGGGATGGGAGGTGGGGGGGGAATATCGCAGATACCGTCCTGGCAGAGTTGAGGTTGGTTAACCGACGCCAGTGATGGTATCGGTATTTTGACGGTATACCGCTCAGCCCTAATGACTCCTCCCTCTCTTCGAAGACAATGCATCATCCTCTGACATTGCAGGATCTTGTCTCTGAGCTGGAGCACCCCCTCCCCCAAAGTGATGTCCTATCTCTGACCAGCCCTTCCAGCCTACATAACCCATCTCCCTGACATCCATATTGGGACATTTATGGAAGGTGAGGTGTGTTTACACCATGCTGCCGAGTGCTGAGCATTTCCAAAGAAGATAAGCAGACAGGGAATTAATAGCGACAGGTGCTGCAACTTTACTGTAGTGCAATAGTCTGCAATGGAATGATATGTTCTGCAGCTTAATGCTGGGAACTGCCAGGAGTGCTGGGGGAGAAGAGTAGGCAGGATGGGAGGACTGTGATGAACAGATGAGGGAAAGCAATGCATTCTGGGATTGGAATAATTAGCAACTGCTAAACCAGGAAGTACAACCATGAAATAAGACCTCTCTCTCCCAAAACGAAAAATAGAATAGAATAGATTCTTCTGCAGCATTTTTTTTTACTTTAATACCTCATCTGTGCATAGATAGTGAGGGACCTGCTTGGAAGAGCTTATTGACTAGGAGGACTGGGTGTAACACAAGAGGCAGTAAGTGCTTTATCCGCAGATGTTTCAGCCGTTGTACATAGAAACTGGAAGTGCCTATAAGTGTTGGGGGAGCCAGTCACCCACCAATCTCTGAGTCAGGGCTCAACTTAGAGGTGTGTGACCCGTGCAACCGCATAGGGGGCATTATTCCATCAAACAAAAGGGGGCACCGGGGCCAGCTGCTGCGCCAACTCATAATTATATGAATGTCTGACATGCTTTAAATTAAAGGGGTAGTTCAGCAAAACATTTTTTTCTTTCAAATCAACTGGTGCCACAGATTTGGCTCTATTAATAAATCTCATCATCCAGTACTTTCAGCTGCTGTATGTCCTGCAGGAAGTGGTGATCCTTCCAGTCTTGAGAACAAGAGAGGATTCTATGGGGATTTGCTCTGGACAGTTCCTGTCATGGACAGAGGTGTCAGCAGAGAGCACAGTGTCAGCCTGGAATGAACGAGGCTGAAGTTGGTTTCTTATTCGGCCAGTTTCTTATTCGGGGCTGAAGTTGGTTTCTTATTCGGCAGTTTCTTATTCAGAGGATTTTTCTTTTTCCTGTTTTAGCTATTATTCTTACAGAAAATGTATAATATTCATACCCTACCCTAAGTGAGGGGCCCTGAGGGGAACGGTGATAAAAATGGCCAAAAGGACCCAAGGTTGGCATAAAAATGGGCATCAAAGTTAAAACACTAAATTCTGATTTAAAAATAAAATTGACTTTGGGCCACTGATCCCACACTGATATTACACAGAGAGGGATGCCCTGCATCACATCCAAGAGAGTCCAGCCTGGCCCAAAGTGGTTCTGGGTATAAAAACTGGCATCAAAGTGGGCACGTAGGCATTTTTTCCTCATTTGAATAAGTAACAGCTGTTTTCAAAGGGTTAAATGAGTTTGGGCCACTGATCTCACACTGATAATACACAGAGAGGGATGCCCCGCATCACCTCCAAGAGAGTCCAGCCTGGCCCAAAGTGGTTCTGGGTATAAAAACTGGCATCAAAGTGGGCACATAGGCATTTTTTATGATTTGAATAAGTAACAGGTGTTTTTAAAGGGTTAAATGAGTTTGGGCCACTGATCTCACACTACGTACACACAGAGAGGGATGCCCCGCATCACATCCAAGAGAGTCCAGCCTGGCCCAAAGTGGTTCTGGGTATAAAAACTGGCATCAAAGTGGGCACATAGGCATTTTTTATGATTTGAATAAGTAACAGGTGTTTTTAAAGGGTTAAATGAGTTTGGGCCACTGATCTCACACTACGTACACACAGAGAGGGATGCCCCGCATCACATCCAAGAGAGTCCAGCCTGGCCCAAAATGGTTCTGGGTATAAAAACTGGCATCAAAGTGGGCACATAGGCATTTTTTCCAAATTTGAATAAGTAACAGCTGTTTTCAAAGGGTTAAATGAGTTTGGGCCACTGATCTCACACTGCCTACACACAGAGAGGGATGCCCCGCATCACATCCAAGAGAGTCCAGCCTGGCCCAAAGTGGTTCTGGGTATAAAAACTGGCATCAAAGTGGGCACAGGCATTTTTTTCTAATTTGAATAAGTAACAGCTGTTTTCAAAGGGTTAAATGAGTTTGGGCCACTGATCTCACACTGATAACACACAGAGAGGGATGCCCTGCATCACATCCAAGAGAGACCAGCCTGGCCCAAAGTGGTTGTGGGTATAAAAACTGGCATCAAAGTGGGCACATAGGCATTTTTCATGATTTGAATAAGTAACAGCTGTTTTCAAAGGGTTAAATGAGTTTGGGCCACTGATCTCACACTGATAATACACAGAGAGTGGCTCCAGTTCTTATAATGGTCTGTATGTACAATGGCGCAAATGCCAAACTGCAGCACAACGGCATCGAGGATGAAGATAAGAGACATCCCTTCATCCATGGCGTCTCCGCTGCAATAGGGACATATCAGCAGGTTAGATTACTCCCACCTCCAGGTAGTTCCCCTTTAAGGCCAGTTCCCACGGAGTAAAATCGGTGGAATTTGGCAACGGAACTCTCCGCCTGCCTCTGTGACATACAGTCTGTCTCGAGGGGAGACACGCGGAAAACGGAGGCGCGCGATCCCTCCCATAGACAGACTGTATGTCACAGAGGCAGGCGGAGAGTTCCGTTGCCAAATTCCACCGATTTTACTCCGTGGGAACTGGCCTTAAAGGGGAACTACCTGGAGGTGGGAGTAATCTAACCTGCTGATATGTCCCTATTGCAGCGGAGACGCCATGGATGAAGGGATGTCTCTTATCTTCATCCTCGATGCCGTTCTGCTGCAGTTTGGCATTTGCGCCATTGTACATACAGACCATTATAAGAACTGGAGCCACTCTCTGTGTATTATCAGTGTGAGATCAGTGGCCCAAACTCATTTAACCCTTTGAAAACAGCTGTTACTTATTCAAATCATGAAAAATGCCTATGTGCCCACTTTGATGCCAGTTTTTATACCCAGAACCACTTTGGGCCAGGCTGGACTCTCTTGGATGTGATGCAGGGCATCCCTCTCTGTGTGTTATCAGTGTGAGATCAGTGGCCCAAACTCATTTAACCCTTTGAAAACAGCTGTTACTTATTCAAATTAGAAAAAAATGCCTGTGCCCACTTTGATGCCAGTTTTTATACCCAGAACCACTTTGGGCCAGGCTGGACTCTCTTGGATGTGATGCAGGGCATCCCTCTCTGTGTATTATCAGTGTGAGATCAGTGGCCCAAACTCATTTAACCCTTTGAAAACAGCTGTTACTTATTCAAATTAGGAAAAATGCCAATCTGCCCACTTTGATGCCAGTTTTTATACCCAGAACCACCTTGGGCCAGGCTGGACTCTCTTGGATGTGATGCGGGGCATCCCTCTCTGTGTATTATCAGTGTGAGATCAGTGGCCCAAACTCATTTAACCCTTTGAAAACAGCTGTTACTTATTCAAATCATGAAAAATGCCTATGTGCCCACTTTGATGGCAGTTTTTATACCCAGAACCACTTTGGGCCAGGCTGGACTCTCTTGGATGTGATGCGGGGCATCCCTCTCTGTGTATTATCAGTGTGAGATCAGTGGCCCAAACTCATTTAACCCTTTGAAAACAGCTGTTACTTATTCAAATTAGGAAAAATGCCAATCTGCCCACTTTGATGCCAGTTTTTATACCCAGAACCACCTTGGGCCAGGCTGGACTCTCTTGGATGTGATGCGGGGCACCCCTCTCTGTGTATTATCAGTGTGAGATCAGTGGCCCAAACTCATTTAACCCTTTGAAAACAGCTGTTACTTATTCAAATCATGAAAAATGCCTATGTGCCCACTTTGATGCCAGTTTTTATACCCAGAACCACTTTGGGCCAGGCTGGACTCTCTTGGATGTGATGCAGGGCATCCCTCTCTGTGTGTTATCAGTGTGAGATCAGTGGCCCAAACTCATTTAACCCTTTGAAAACAGCTGTTACTTATTCAAATTAGAAAAAAATGCCTGTGCCCACTTTGATGCCAGTTTTTATACCCAGAACCACTTTGGGCCAGGCTGGACTCTCTTGGATGTGATGCAGGGCATCCCTCTCTGTGTATTATCAGTGTGAGATCAGTGGCCCAAACTCATTTAACCCTTTGAAAACAGCTGTTACTTATTCAAATTAGGAAAAATGCCAATCTGCCCACTTTGATGCCAGTTTTTATACCCAGAACCACCTTGGGCCAGGCTGGACTCTCTTGGATGTGATGCGGGGCATCCCTCTCTGTGTATTATCAGTGTGAGATCAGTGGCCCAAACTCATTTAACCCTTTGAAAACAGCTGTTACTTATTCAAATCATGAAAAATGCCTATGTGCCCACTTTGATGGCAGTTTTTATACCCAGAACCACTTTGGGCCAGGCTGGACTCTCTTGGATGTGATGCGGGGCATCCCTCTCTGTGTATTATCAGTGTGAGATCAGTGGCCCAAACTCATTTAACCCTTTGAAAACAGCTGTTACTTATTCAAATTAGGAAAAATGCCAATCTGCCCACTTTGATGCCAGTTTTTATACCCAGAACCACCTTGGGCCAGGCTGGACTCTCTTGGATGTGATGCGGGGCATCCCTCTCTGTGTATTATCAGTGTGAGATCAGTGGCCCAAAGTCAATTTTATTTTTAAATCATAATTTTGTGTTTTTACTTTGATGCCCATTTTTATGCCAACCTTGGGTCCTTTTGGCCATTTTTATCACCGTTCCCCTCAGGGCCCCTCACTTAGGGTAGGGTATGAATATTATACATTTTCTGTAAGAATAATAGCTAAAACAGAAAAAAGAAAAATCCTCTGAATAGGAAACTGCCGAATAAGAAACCAACTTCAGCCCCGAATAAGAAACTGGCCGAATAAGAAACCAACTTCAGCCTCGTCTGGAATGAACACACCACTTCTAGCAGGACATATTGCAGCTGCTAAGTAACTTGACTTGATTAACTTGACCTGAGATTTTGTTAATAGAAGAAAATTACAAAATCTCTGGCACAAGTTAATTTGAAAGAATTTTTTTGTGAACTACCCCTTTAAATTGTGCACCCTAATTGACAGCATGAAACGCCATTGGCTCATTGCGCTGTCAATTACTCTTGTAACCACAGGCAGCATTATGCCTGCAGTCACAAGAGGCCACTCTGTACATCCAGGGGCGGCCATGTTATTCATAAAAGATGTGCTGCGCACGGCAGGGCCGATTCTGGGGTTTCTGCCGCCTGAGGCAAACCTCAGGCGGCCGCCCCCTGACACACAACCCGCCCCCCCCCCCCGCCGCAACCGAATCACCCGCGCCTGCACCCCCCCCCCCGGGCCGGCCCTGCAGCCACTCACCTGTCCTGCAGCAGCCGTCCCGTCCCGCTCACCGCTGTCTCCCGACCCTGCAGCCGCTCACCTGTCCTGCCGCAGCCGTCCCGTCCCACCGCTGTTCCTTTCCGCGCTCCAGTGCCGTCAGTCAGCAGCTGTCATCCCCTCCAGAGAGTCGTGAGTGCCTGGGGTCAGCAGGGGCATCGCGGCCCCCGCTGACCACGGGCACTCACGACTCGCTGGAGGGCGATGACAGCTGCTGACTGACGGCGCGGGACAGCGGTAAGCGTTGGCGGCGGGACCGGACGGCTGCGGCAGGACAGGTGAGCGGCTGCAGGCACAGGGCTGCTGTCTGCCGCCCCCTGCAGGGGCGCAGAAGCTGCCGCCTGAGGCGGAATACTCATTCCGCCTCATGGCAGAAACGGCCCTGGCGCACGGACACACTTGGACACAGAAAGGAGGATGAATCCTCCGCCAGAAGCTCTCTGAATAGCTTCTGGGGACTGGAGCTCAGGGAGAAGAGAGGATCTCCTGGGTAGTGCTCTGAGTGGTGTTTTTATTTTGTTTTTCTTATGGGGGATACTGCATGGGGGGAGGGCTTAAGTATATGGGGCTGCTGCACATGGGGTGCTTCATTATAAGGAGATGCAGCACATGGGGGGGCTATACGATATCGGGATGCTGCCCAGTGGGGGGGAGGCTATACTATACAGGAATGCTGCACAGTGGGGATGGGGCTTAACTATATGGGGATGCTGCAGAGGAAGCCTATACTATATAAGGATGCTGCATATGGGAGGGCTTCGGTATATGGGGATGCTGCACACAGGGCCGGGACAAAGGGTAGGCCAGGGTAGGCGATGGCCTAGGGCGCCATCTAGTGGTGAATTACAGGGGGCGCAATTTCAATCTAAAAAAAAAAAAAAATTACTACAGGCTCCTGTACTCCTGGTGGCCTCAGAGTGCTACCCCTCCCTGCTCACCTTCAGCATCCTCATGTCCTCCCACTCTCTCCCCTCCTGGGCAGGCAGTGTGAATATCCCCTCACCCCGAGCAGGATCATTGCTCTGCCCTGAAGATGGCCTGCAAGGACCTGCTAGGACCTTTCACTCGGACTAGAGGCTCCGCCCCCTCACCATGTGACCTCCTCACTATCTGACTGCTGGAGGCCGTGCGACTGCTGGGGCTGCTGTCTGGTGAGTTCACTGACTGACTCTCATCATCCTGTAGGTGTAGGGAGGCTGGGAGTGCTGGGAGAGGGAGGTCACCTAGGTCACAGGGCTGCCCCATATCCCTGCACTGCCCCTCTATACACAGCACTTCCCATATTGTTCCCCAACCTGTGGGTCACCAGCTGCTCCAAAACTACAACAGTCACAGCATGATAGGAGTTGTAGTCCTGCCACAGCTTGGGACCCACAGGTTGGTGAACACATGTGTTTATTATGTACAGGCTAATTCTCCTGACACTGGTGCTTTATATCCTTATTGTATTGGGTCCTTGTACTGGGTCAGGCAGGATCAGTATATAATGTGTATATGGCGCTGTGACTGTGCTGTCATGGTATAGGGGAGGTGTATGTGGCAGGATCAGTATATGATGTGTATATGGCGCTGTGACTGTCATGGTATAGGGGAGGTGTATGTGGCAGGATCAGTATATGATGTGTATATGGCGCTGTGACTGTGCTGTCATGGTATAGGGGAGGTGTATGTGGCGGGATCAGTATATGATGTGTATATGGCGCTGTGCTGTCATGGTATAGGGGAGGTGTATGTGGCAGGATCAGTATATGATGTGTATATGGAGCTGTGCTGTCATGGTATAGGGGAGGTGTATGTGGCGGGATCAGTATATGATGTGTATATGGCGCTGTGACTGTGCTGTCATTGTATAGGGGAGGTGTATGTGGCAGGATCAGTATATGATGTGTATATGGCGCTGTGACTGTGCGGTCATGGTATAGGGGAGGTGTATGTGGCAGGATCAGTATATGATGTGTATATGGCGCTGTGCTGTCATGGTATAGGGGAGGTGTATGTGGCAGGATCAGTATATGATGTGTATATGGCGCTGTGCTGTCATGGTATAGGGGAGGTGTATGTGGCAGGATCAGTATATGATGTGTATATGGCGCTGTGACTGTGCGGTCATGGTATAGGGGAGGTGTATGTGGCAGGATCAGTATATGATGTGTATATGTCGCTGTGACTGTGCTGTCATGGTATAGGGGAGGTGTATGTGGCAGGATCAGTATATGATGTGTATATGGCGCTGTGACTGTGCTGTCATGGTATAGGGGAGGTGTATGTGGTAGGATCAGTATATGATGTGTATATGGCGCTGTGACTGTGCTGTCATGGGATAGGGGAGGCTCCTGTGCTGCATCATTTTCTCTGTTCCTGAAGTCTGTAACGCTGTATATTCCTGTAACGCTGTTATATTCCTGTGCACCATCATTATACCCGAGGGGCCTGGTGTGTGACACCTAAATTCTCAGGATGCCATGTGTGACACTACTACATTCAGGTGGCATGGTGTGTTACAGTCAGGGGGTACAGTATACACGGTCCTGTTACAGTCAGGGGGTACAGTATACACGGTCCTGTTACATTCAGGGGGTACAGTATACATGGTCCTGTTACAGTCAGGGGGTACAGTATACATGGTCCTGTTACAGTCAGGGGGTACAGTATACACGGTCCTGTTACATTCAGGGGGTACAGTATACATGGTCCTGTTACAGTCAGGGGGTACAGTATACACGGTCCTGTTACAGTCACGGTGTACAGTATACATGGTCCTGTTACAGTAAGGGGTACAGTATACATGGTCCTGTTACAGTCAGGGGGTACAGTATACACGGTCCTGTTACAGTCAGGGGGTACAGTATACATGGTCCTGTTACAGTCAGGGGGTACAGTATACACTGTCCTGTTACAGTCAGGGGGTACAGTATACACGGTCCTGTTACAGTCAGGGGGTACAGTATACACGGTCCTGTTACAGTCAGGGAGTACAGTATACATGACCCCTACATACAGTATAGCCTCCTGGCTGTCCCCGAATAGCGTACAGTCTATTCTGGGGGGGGCGCCATTTGTCTTCTCTGCCTAGGGCACCAAAACTCCTTGTCCCGGCCCTGGCTGCACATAAGGGGCATTTACTATATGGGGATGCTGCACATGGAGGAGTATATAATACACAGTGGTGCCTTGGATTACGAGCATAATTCGTTCCGGGGCCGTGCTTGTAATTCAAATCCAAATTCCCATAAGAAATTACTGATATGAAGACAATTGGTTTCACACCCACAAAATAATGATTTTTATTAACATGTAGACAATGGTATAGCTACCATAGAGGCAGGGTAGGCAGTTGCTATGGGGCCCATGCAGGAGGGGGGCCTGGGGGAGAAGGTAAGAGCTGTGTCCTTCTGCTTAACTCCTTATGTACTGCAGTGTGTAAGTGACCCAATGTTTACTTACATGCTGCAACACAAAAAAAGGACAGAGATCTCAACTTCACTGCTCTGATAACCCCTGACCTCTGTTCTCCAGCTGCTGCAATCAAGTAGGAAAGTAAAATGTGCAGAGGTCCGGGGTTATCAGTGCACGAGCAGTAAAGAAAAGATTTCCTTGCCTTATGAACACTGGGTCAATTACACACTGCAGTACAGTGCAAAGGGGAGGCTTCACTATATGGGGATGCTGAACATGGGGGGTTTATAATATATAGGCATGCTGCACATAGGTTATACTATATGGGGACGCTACACAGTGGGGGAGGGGCTTCACTATATGCGGATGCTGCACAGAGGAAGCTTATACTGGAGGGGGCGCCAAAAGCAAATTCCACACAGGGTGCCATCTACTCCAAGGCCAGTCCTGCTCTGAGTACAGGTACAAAGTGCAAGGAACTGTCGAGATATAAAGTAAAAGGTGGGGGAAACAAATTTAGGGAATGTTATAACCACGATGAGTTTTTAGAGCATGCTTGAAACTATGACTGTTGGGAATAAGTCTAATGTCTTTGGGTAAATCATTCCAGAGACCTGGTGCAGCACGTGAGAAGTCTTGAAGGCAGGATTGAGAAGTTCTGATTATGGAGGAGAGCTGGAGAACTAGTCATATGGGTGTAGATGCAGCATCTTCTGTTGGCTTGCTGCATCCTACTCACTCACAGACCACCTTAATTGCCACCCTAAGGCTGGGATCACACTACGTATATTTCAATCAGTATTGTGGTCCTCATATTGCAACCAAAACCAGGAGTGGATTGAAAACACAGAAAGGCTCAGTTCACACAATGTTGAAATTGAGTGGATGGCCGCCATTTAATGGCAAATATTTGCTGTTATTTTAAAACAACGGCTGTTGTATTGAAATAATGGCAGTTATTTACTGTTATATGGCGGCCATCCACTCAATTTCAACATTGTGTGGACAGAGCCTTTCTGTGTTTTTAATCCACTCCTGGTTTTGGTTGCAATATGAGGTTCACAATACTGACTGAAATATACGTAGTGTGAACCCAGCCTTAGGCTGCAGTTATACGTTTCATGTTCTGTCCGTGAAATATAGATGGTGAATGCCTGTCCTGGACTGTTTCCCTGCATGGCATGATGTGTCAATATCATGCTGGGAGCAGGGAAACAGTTTGAATCTCTGTGGCACTGCAGTGTCCGAGTCATGAGCCTCCCCCAGCGCTCCAGCGCAGAGTGACGTCACTTGTGCTCAGAGCAGGGAGAAGAAGGAGGCGCTGGACGCTGCAGCTAGGCGAGTACTGTTGTTGTTTTTGTTGTTAAAGGGGTTATCCAGGGCTACAAAAACATGGCTACTTTCCCCCTACTGTTGTCTCCAGTTTGGGTGGGGTTTTTAAAATCAGTTCTATTGAAGTAAATGGAGCTTAAGTGCAAACCACACCTGAACTGGAGACAACAGTAGGGGGAAAAGTGGCCATGTTTTTGTAGCGCTGGATAAACCCTTTAACCCCTAGACGACCCTGGACGTAGGGTTACGTCATGGAAGTCTGTCCCCAGACGACCCATGACGTAACTGTACGTCCTAGGTGTTTCTCCCGCTATGAAGTTACCATATAGTGTATTATGTAGAGACAGGAACCCCCCAAACGTTACCATATTGCATTCTTTTTTACGATTTCACCTATTTATAGCTTCATAAATAATATATTTGGAATTCTATCATACATGTTATGGTAGAATGAAAGACGCCATTACAAAGTACAACTATTCCTGTAAAAAACAAGCACTTACATGGCTTGTAGATAGAAAACTGAGAGTGCTAGAGCTCTTAGAAGGGGAGGAGGGAAAAACGAAAACACTAAGATCAAAATTTGCGCGGTCCACTGGGTCATTTTGGGCCTGGTCCTCAAAGGGTTAACTATGGAAGATGCCCAGGGGCGGACACAGACTGCAAAGGGCCCCTGTGCAAAAAATGTGTTTGGGCCCTCATGACCTATTTGTTTCTCTACCTTTCTGCCTTTAAGCCAAACAAACATACTCCCAGGTATCTGTACTGTAGTCTGTGCAGACTGGGGTACCTGTGGCCAACTAAAAGAACTTATCATGTTGGGCATCCAAATAAAGAACCCATCAGAAGCGACATGCAGACCTTGTCCCATCTTGGACTGATGTATCTGTTACCACAACTCCCGGAATAACAATTACAACTCTCATAATGCCTTACACTTATGAATCTCTCAGAATGCTGGGAGTTGTAGTTTCCGAAGGGACAACCCCTTGAGTTGTCTGCTCATTTGTACTTCAAATCCCAGCATATCCTGAGGACTGCAGTAAATGCTGGGAGTTGTAGTGTTTGGAGCTGTTGTACCTGGAGGGTCCTAGGTGCATTATGCACTGGAGGCTTTATGGGAGATTAGAATATATAGATCAGAGTGTGGAAGTGACCCCAGAACAGCAGTAATAGGGGATAGAACAAATGGGCCCCTAATCACTGTTGGCATAGGTGGGATACATGTACTGTATGTGGCTGCACAGGTGGGAGACGTGTACTGTATGTGGCTGCACAGGTGGGAGACATGTACTGTATGTGGCTGCACAGGTGGGAGACATGTACTGTATGTGGCTGCACAAGTGGGAGACATGAACTGTATGTGGCTGCACAGGTGGGAGACATGTACTGTATGAGGCTGCACAGGTGGGAGACATGTACTGTATGAGGCTGCACAGGTGGGAGACATGTACTGTATGAGGCTGAACAGGTGGGATACATGTACTGTATGTGGCTGCACAGGTGGGATACATGTACTGTATGTGGCTGCACAGGTGGGATACATGTACTGTATGTGGCTGCACAGGTGGGAGACATGTACTGTATGTGGCTGCACAGGTGAGAGACATGTACTGTATGTGGCTGCACAGGTGGGAGACATGTACTGTATGTGGCTGCACAGGTGGGATACATGTACTGTATGTGGCTGCACAGGTGGGAGACATGTACTGTATGTGGCTGCACAGGTGGGAGACATGTACTGTATGTGGCTGCACAGGTGGGAGACATGTACTGTAGGGAAGATGAAAGAGAAAAACAACCATACTGCAGGGGGAGGTGGCACAGTTATTGGCAAAAAAGGCATAAACTTACAATGAAACATCAGCATCAGAGGGTGAGGGGCTCTATGCTTTCTCTTACACAGTCCACATTCTATCTTACAACTTCCAACAGCCTGAGAGACACACTGAGAATAATCACTTACTGTCAGAGCTGCTGCTGTTGTTGCTCCTCTTCACAGTCCTGTCCCTGGCAGCCATAACCCTGCAGGTTCCCTCCAGCCCCTGTCATCACATCCTGAACCTGGCAGCCATAACTCTGCAGGATCCCTCCAGCCCTTGTCACCACACGCTCTCTCCTCTCCTCCTCACACAAGGTATGCAGGACAGTAGAGTACAGGAGGAGGAGGGGCTGTCAGCCACAGCGTGCAGGAGGAAAGAAGAGAACCAGCCCCAGCCAGACACAGCATCCAGTAAGTAAGTGGGCCCCACAGGAGCAGGGGGCCCGCAGTTCCCAGGTGCTTATACTGCCTAAGGGGCCCACTACAGACATGTGCCATGCTGAGCTGACACTTTAGAGTCTGAGCCTGGTGGGCCCCTGTGCAGCTGAACAAGCTGCACAAGTGATATGTCCGCCTCTGGAGATGCCTACATAGGAGGGATGGGGGGTAACTATCAGGGGCGATAACTATATAGGAGGGAGAGTGGTGGATTACCAGGAGAGATACCTATAAGGAGGGCGGAGACTAACTACAGAAGGAGATGACTACAAAGAGGGGGGTAACTACCAGGGGATGATTACCTAAAGTGGGGTGCCTACAAGGGTTATAATAAATACTAGTAGGCTTTTTCCTAGGATTTAAAGAAGCAGTTCACTTTTTATTTTTTCGCGCCCCCCCCCCCCCCCCCCGGGTAGCCGCTGTCAAGTATACTTACAGAAGATGATCGGTGTCCCGTTCCCGTCGGTCAGTTCCGTCCCGCGGTGCCGTTCACATCGGGCGCGCGCTCACTTCCGCCGGCTGCTGCGAGTCCTCTTCTCTGACCAGTGATTATACGCCGGAAGTCACTCGCTTCCATGCATTCTCTATGGAAGCGCGTGACTTCCGGCGTTCAAATGACAAGGGAGAGAAGAGGAGTCACAGCGCCGGCGGAAGTGAGCGTGCGCCCGATGTGAACGGCACCGCGGGACGGAACTGACCGACGGGAACAGGACACCAATCATCTTCTGTAAGTATACTTGACAGCGGCTTCCCGGGGGGGGGCGAAAAAAAAAAAAAAAGTGAACTGCTTCTTTAAAGAGTCACTGGCATATTTTTTTTTTTAGTCCAGGCGATTTTAAGAAAGTTTGTAATTGGGTTTATTAGCCAAATATGCCATTATCTGCATTTAAAAAGCTGAGAACAAAGGGATTACAGATAGAGATGAGCGAACCGGGTTCGAGTGTATCCGAACCCAAACGATCGGCATTTGATTAGCGGTGGCTGCTGAACTTGGATAAAGCTCTAAGATTGTCTGGAAAACATGGATACAGCCAATGACTATATCCATGTTTTCCACATAGCCTTAGGGCTTTATCCAACTTCAGCAGCCACCGCTAATCAAAGCCGAAAGATCGGGTTCGGATGGACTCGAGCATGCTCCAGGTTCGCTCATCTCTAGTGGTGACTGTCAGAAGAGATAAAGGGTGAGGTATTTGTAGATTAACTCTTTGTTGTCCTCTTTTGGTGTTTTATTTAGCTCTCTCCATAGGAGAACAATGGAGAAAGGGGGGAGAGCTTCAAACTGCTTTTTCATGATAAAAATGCATTTTTTGGCTAATAAACCTAATTGCAAAGTTTCTTAAAATCGCCTGTACTATTGATTTCTGCAAAAAAAAAAAAAAAAAAAAATTTCACGACAGTGACACTTTAACTTACAGGGGGATGCCTACCTATCAGGGACACTACCTATAGAGGAAATATTTACATGAGGATTAAAGATGAGCGAACCTCGAGCATGC
The DNA here is from genome assembly GCF_027789765.1 of Dendropsophus ebraccatus. NCBI lineage: Eukaryota > Metazoa > Chordata > Amphibia > Anura > Hylidae > Dendropsophus > Dendropsophus ebraccatus. The sequence goes on from NC_091456.1 coordinate 103,364,480, forward strand.
TCGAGTCCATCCAAACCCAATCATTCGGCATTTGATTAGCAGTGGCTGCTGAACTTGGATAAAGCCCTAAGGCTATGTGGAAAACATGGATATAGTAATTGGCTATATCCATGTTTTCAAGACAACCTTAGAGCTTTATCCAACTACAGCAGCCACCGCTAATCAAATGCCGAATGATTGGGTTTGGATGGACTCGAGCATGCTCGAGGTTCGCTCATCTCTAATGAGGATGTTACCTACTAGGGGAACTAGCTGTACAGGGAGGACTAGCTACTATAAAATGCATACAGAGGGGGGCTAACTACTATATGAGGGAACAGATGGAGCAAATAGATGTGAAGGATGATTGTGCATGAGTGAGGAGCCTAAAATATTTGCCTGTCAGATCTTATGTGGATGACTGAGAGAAGTTCTTATGATGACCCAGGCTGGATGGAGAGGAAAAGGAAAAGTAAACAATTCTGAATGGAGAAGCCCCCTGTGATTGATTCAAAGAAGACTCCTCCTATGAGTTATTGGCTGTAACTACACTGTAATCACTTGTATGCAGGGCCTGATTAGAGCTGATATATTCTGCTATATGGTCACTGGTGCCATAAGACTGTGGACTGTGGATTTTGTTCTATAGCAGAGTAGTGAGATTACTCAGTGAGAGGTGGTAATTAGAGATGAGCGAACCTGGAGCATGCTCGAGTCGATCCGAACCCGAACTTTCGGTATTTGATTAGCGGTGTCTGCTGAACTTGGATAAAGCCCTAAGGCTGTGTAGAAAACATGGATATAGTCATTGGCTGTATTCATGTTTTCCAGACAACCTTAGAGTTTTATCCAAGTTCAGCAGCCCCCGCTAATCAAATACCGAATGTTCGGGTTCGGATCGACTCGAACGCGAACCGAGTTCGCTCATCTCTAGTGGTAATATTTTTCCCAGGTAAACTGGTACTGTTTGTATTATTTGTCTTCGTATACAGGATTTGGTTGGTAAAAGTAGATAATAGACTACAGAACAGCACACAATGTCAGTCAGCGGCTTCTAAGGCCAGCAGGATATTGTCATGCATTAAAACAGGCATGGACTCACAGGACAGGGATATAATATTACCGCTTTATAAAGCTTTGGTGCGGCCTCATCTGGAGTATGCTCTCCAGTTTTGGAACCCGATTCATAAAAAGGATGTTCTAGAGCTGGAGAGGGTACAAAGACGGGAAACTAAACTAATAAGGGGAATGGAGCATCTTAGTTATGAGGAGAGATTAAAAGAATTACATTTGTTTAATCTGGAGAAGAGACGTTTAAGGGGAGATATGATTAACTTATTCAAATATATAAATGGCCCCTACAAGAAATATGGGGAAAAGATGTTCCAGGTAAAACCCCCTCAAAGGACAAGGGGGCACTGCCATCGCCTGGAGAAAAAAAGGTTCAATCTCCGGAGGCGACAAGCCTTCTTTACAATGAGAACTGTGAATCTGTGGAACAGTCTACCACAGAATCTGGTCACAGCAAAAACAGTAGAGGGCTTCAAAACCGGCCTAGACAAGTTCTTAGAGCAAAATAATATAAATGCATATGTATAGAACCTATCACCCCTCCCCCTTCCCTGTATCCATCCCCTCCTTGGTTGAACTTGATGGACATGTGTCTTTTTTCAACCGTATTAACTATGTAACTAAGTATGCTGGTAAAGGCAATGGTCATGGTGTGGCGGTAATAGTTGTCCCTTGTATACTGGTATTATTGGTCTTGGTATACAGGATTTGGTCAGTAACAGTGTGACAGTGCTGAATATGGTAATAATTTAGTGGTAATAATTAGTGGCCAGTTGTGTGTGTGTGTGTGTGTGTGGGGGGGGGGGGGGGGGCAATCAAAAGTTAGCAGTGGGGCCCAGCCATTTCTAGTTAGGCCCCTGGTGTGAATGCAGCCTTACTGCAAGGCTAGGAGGGACAGAAGAGCATGACTGACCACTCCATCTACTTCCCCATGACTTATTTTTTAAGAATTTGTGAATTTGGATGAAGCATAGAAAAACTGTGTGGAAATGCTATGTTCACACACAGTATTTTTGTCAGTATTTTTTCAACCAAAACAACTCATGGTTTTGGTTGAAAAAAAGACTGATCAAAAGACTAAGGACCCTATTACACGGGACGATTATCGTGTGAAAAATCGTTAAATTGTTCAAATTTAAACGATAATCGTTATGTGTAATTGCAGGCAACGATCGAAAAATCGTTCATATGTCGTTGATTTAGATCTGAACCTAAAATTATCGTTAATCGTTCGCTGTAATTCCACGTTCGTTCGCTCAAGTTCCGCGTTTTTTCACTAATCGTTTAGTGTAATAGCACATTGTCCATTGCTTTTCTGGGATGAGAACGAATAAACGATCATAGTAACGATCGCAGTAATGATCATAGTAACGATCGTAACTAACGATTATCGTTCTTTGTTAGGGTCCATTTACACAGAAAGATTATCTGACAGATTATCTGCCAAAGATTTGAAGCCAAAGCCAGAAATGGATTTGAAAAGAGGAGAAATCTCAGGCTTTCCTTTATGACCAGATCTAGTGTTTCTGGCTTTGGCTTCAAATCTTTGGCAGATAATCTGTCAGATAATCTTTCTGTGTAAATGGACCCTAATATGGTGAAGGATTTCAGGTTAACGATAAACAATCTTGTTTGCGATCGTTAACCATTAAAAATCGCTCAGTGTAATAGGACCCTAAGGAAATGTGTGAACTATGTGTGAACATAGCCTTATGAGGTATTGTGGCCAATGTGAGCAGGACCAGGCACCTGAAATGCTCCAATTAAAGGCATTGTCTAAGCAAAAAAATAATAATAATAATTGAAAGCAAATGTACCACTAGTACATTGCTTTATGGTTTTTTTACATTAACAGGCCAGTGCCGGGTCCTTTTCTTGAACTGCGGCTTGGTTCCTGCGCATGACGACGGTTTATTCACAAGCAACGGCCAAGCATTAAAGGGGTACTCCATCCCAGGGGTATTTTTAAGCTATGGCCATAGCTTAAAAATACCCCCAGGATGGAGTACCCCATTAAGCACCAGGGGCTGGCCCCGATGGTGTCTGGAAATAATCCAACGCTGTAGGCAGGAACTGGGCGGTGGTTAAAGAAAAGGGCCGCAGCACTGGCTTTCCTGCACCGTCTTATTCATGTGACAAACCACAAAGGTAGATTTAAAATGAGTTCCAGGGCTGGGTGAGGAGTAAAAATACTAAACACTATACTCACCAACTGTGGTCCCCGTAGATAACTCTGCTGGTCTTCATTTATTCTGGGTTCTCCTCTTTACCATAGGGGGAGATTTATCAAACATGGTTTAAAGTGAAACTGGCTCAGTTGCCCCTAGCAACCAATCAGATTCCACCTTTCCTTCTTCACACAATGGAAGGTGGAATCTGGTTGCTCGTGGCAACTGAACCAACTTCACTTTGCACCATGTTTGATAAATCTCCCCCACATAAGTTATTAAAAAAATAGACACATTAGAGATCCCTTAGTTCACAGTGTACAGAGGATGGAAAAAATAGTAGATCATAATTTGTTTTCATGAAATCAACAAAACAATAACACAAATTGAATATATATATATATATAACTGTATAGATAAATCTGCCGCACTAAACATGTGCAGTCTATGCACGACTAGGAGGTGAACTTATATAAGGTGGTTATGAGAAAAGGATGCGTTTCCTACAGCATCCAAACGAGAAATGAGCCGTCTACTAGACTACGCAAATGTAATAAGTTACTCCTGCTTCCTATGCGCTCCCGCCGTCTCCGCCTTTCATCTGTCTCTTTCCAGCAGACGAAAGTGCGCGCAGTCACGTGACGTCCGGGGCCGCTGTTGTGTGGTGAACACGTGACCCCTTGCCCGGGCAAACATGGCGGCGCCCTTTGAGCTCGTGTTGAGCACGGATGCTGCGGGACAGGTTGCCAATTGTTCGGCATGGGATCCACAGACGGGAGCGGTTCTGCTCACTTACCGTGGGGGGAACAGCTCGCCCCGAGGCCTGGTGATGCTTGGGGGACAGTACCTTCTCGGAGGACAGCTGGGGAAGAACTACATCAATGTATGGGAACTACAAAGAAAGGTAGGTGGCCCATGGCGGCGTCCCTGCTCTGTGGAGTAGTATACCGCAGCTCACCTCTGCTTCTTTACATCCTATAGGATCAGCTGCAGCAAAAGATCGTGTGCTCGGCCCCAGTAACCTGTCTAGCAGCATCCTCTAATGGACTGTACCTAGCAGCCGGCATTGCGGAAAGCATCTATCTGTGGGAGGTAAGATGGCCGCCAGGTGTGATAGATCCATCACAAGGCAGACACCCTGTTAGGGTCTTTTCAGGTGTAGCTGTTAGAGTGCCGTCTTATGGTCCTTTTACACGGAGCGATTTATCGTTCCAATTTGCACGATAACGATAATCGTACGTGTAAACGCAGCAAACGATCAAACAACGAGCAAGAAATCGTTCATTTTGATCTTTCAACATGTTCTCGAATTAAAGTTGGTCGTAAGCAAAAAATTCGCAGATCGTTCCGTGTAAACATTCTTTCAACGATTTCGCCTATGTGTGAGACAGGCTTAAGTGATCGCAAAACGATCGCATAACGATTTTTTCGTACGATGTATCGTTCCGTCTAAACGCTGATTGTTATAAAAAAACATTGTTCATTCAAAATCGTTAATCATGCGATCGGGCGAATTATCGCTCCGTGTAAAAGTACCATTACCAAGATGTTTGGGGTCCCTTCACATGTACAGCATAATGGCACAGATATCAATGGAAGTAAAAGACAGAACATAGCACAAAAACTGTTCTGCAAATCCTGTTCATGTGAAGTGAATGTACCATCAGACTTGACCCATAGACAAAAAAATAAAAGCATTATAAGGATGGGAATAGAGCACATTTAGTTTTTTTTAAAGGTTTTCATTTCTGAAAATCCATCAAATAAAATAAAGGTTTTAAGTTGCATATCTTTGTAATTGTACTGATGTGAGGAATATAGATAACATGTTATGTATTACCATAGGGCGAACGGGGTAAAAACTAAACCCCCTGAAATGGTTTTTTTCTTTTCAATTTGACAGCGCAAATGATTCTTTTTCTGGTTTCGCAGCAAATGTAATGGAAAAATAGTCTGTCATTGCAAAGTGTCGCAAATAATAAGGGCTCATATGTGTCTCTAGGTGAAAAAAACAAGCGCTTTGGTCTTTTAAACATAAAGTGGAAAAAGCAAAAGCACAAATACGAAAATTGGCTTCGACCTTAATCAGTCAAAGTAAGAAGGGGTGGGGTGAGCGGAGGCATGGATACTGCAGCTCAGAACAACTTCTATGACACTTGAGCTCTAAGCATAGCAGAGCTGACAGCTTGTTTGCAGCTGTCGGTGGTCGAGAAGCTGAAAACTGGCAAATCCGGCAAGAAAATAACAATTTGAGTATCTCCCATTGCCTTTAATGGCAGTTGCGAAAAATGCATAGCCACATCAGCTGCCAATCTGGAAATAGGTGCAGGTCCCAGAGGTGAGACCTGCATCTAGGTATATCCTGTGTATTTGCCATATATGTGTCTTACCTTTTTAAGTTCATATAGTCACAATTGTTGTATAAAGGATTGAATGTGTTCAAATAGCTTTGTTTTATATTGAAGTATAATCACCCACAATACGTTGTGCAGGCTGGAGATTTTTATTTTATTATAATGCTCTTGTGCAGGATTGTCTATATGCAGATTCTGCAAGGATTGTACCACCAGTACTGTTTTTCACTGAATTGCCTTTTTGGAATAGCCTCCAGTTTATATGGGTGTCCCAATAGGACCTGATTATCAGGTACAGTGATAAATACTTGTGAGCTAAATTATTATTGTTTCTGACTAGAAATAACATAAAGCCAAGCAGACTGATAGTGTAAACAGTACTGAGTGGCTGATAATGTAAAGGTGCTTTATGATATTTGGCTTCATGATTATTGTCATATGATCCAAAGTATTTGTGGAAAAATCTGTTTTTGTTTCTGTAATCCCTCTTCATTTTCTTACGTTTTTTCCCTTCAGGTTTGCACTGGGCATCTACTTGCTATTCTTAATAGTCACTACCAGGATCTTACCTGCCTCACATTCACAGATGACAGCAGTCATTTCCTGTCTGGGGCAAAGGATAGTCTCGCTCTTGTGTGGAACCTTTTCAGGTAAGTGTTTGCTTTATGAACAGTTCTTGGAGTGCAGCTCTGGTAGGTGATATAGGCCTATTCCCACATTTGCAGTCCCCGCATGCAACAGAAACCACACCTCTATGTGGTCACCAACAGCCCCCTGATATTGCTTGGATTGATTGACAACATCATGTGGCTATTGGAGACCACACAGCTATGTGGGGACTACAATGTGGGAATGTAGTCAATGGGTGTGTTCCCACATTTGAGTTTGAGAACTTCAGAGAAAATGCATTAAATACATGAGCAATGGCAAAACATGATTAAGCAACAGTCTGTCTTTAGGCTGATGTTCCCATACGCAAAGGAATGCAAGCGTCCAAAACCACAACCCAGTTCACCAATAACCACAAAACGCCTGAATTATTTGCATCATGGCACAGTGATAGTCACATGGGTGCATGGTTTCAGCTGTATGCAGTGACTGTATGCTCAACAATGGGAGATAAGAGTTAAAAGTTAAGACTACTCATTACTGAGAGAGGAGGGGCACAATTTGTTTCCTAAATGCAAAAAAGGAACTTTCTAAATCTTTTTTTTTTTTTTTTTAATCCTCTTCTGCTATTTAGAGGAAGATAAAATAAATCTGTTGAACTGCCCTCTGTGTTAGAGCAGTAGGGGGAAAGGGGGGGGGGTTACACCCTAGCTCAGGGGAAGAGAATCAGTGGGAGGAGAAGGGAAACTCTGTAGAACAGAAAAAAACAACATTTTAATAAAGACTTAGGAGAGGTAGACCCCCCAAAAAATGTCAGCTCTCCTACAACACCATTTATACTAGGCAGGAGCACGTTGCCATGGCTGAAATTGCAAACACACAAAACACAAAGTGCAACAGCTCACGTCTAATGGCAAAAAAGATTTGCTAAAAAAATGAGCAAATAGTGTAAACCATCCCACCATGTTAAGGTGGCCTCATGTCGGGACAGTGAAGCCATACCATAAAAAAGTACAAAGCAAGAATAAAAATGCATTTCCACATCCAAAAGTTTTTCTTGGCTATCACTTTAAAATTCTAAAATCCGTTTCTTGCATCAGTGTCTTACAAGCTGAAGGATCTCGAGGCCCTGAACCTCGTCACATGTGGACCCAGCATTCGCTCCCTGTCACTGATGTGCAGTGTGGCACTGGAGGGCCCCAGTCCCGAGCAGCCACTTCTTCCTTGGACCAGACAGTTAAGGTAATCCATGGAAAGTTATATTCTCTGTTTTTGTTAGCTGTTTACCTTTTAATGGGGTTATCCAATATAGAACATTGGGGGAATTTATTAGGACTGCCACATGTGCCATACATTGAAGTCTTTGCTAGATCTTAACAAGCATAATTTCAGTTACAATGTATTGTAGTAAATTTCATGTGTAGCTAGGTCATATCCCTTTTACGCTAGGGCCCACCTATATTCTACAACAGTAGCTGGTGTAAAAGGGTGAGAATTGGTGCACAAGCCGAGATCATGCACAACTAATTTTTTTACTTTTTTTTTTAATCAGCACAGAAGAAAGCCATGTTCCCTTCATGGTATGCCTTTAGGGGGCCCCTGAATGGGGGGCTATAGCTGATCTGTTTGCCAGTAGTACATACACAGGACAATCCTCCCTTCTCTACCCAATCACAGCACATCATATTCTGCTCCCTGCTATGCCATAAATAAAGATGAGCACAACTCGAGCAAGCTTGAGTCCAGTTGTTCGTCTTTTGAACACAGGTGGCTTAAGAAGTTCATGCAGCCCTAGAAAGTCCAGGAAAGTTTACCAAGGAGCCCTGTGCAGGAAGTACAGAACTCTGTCCGGTGTCTGAGCAGACTTCACTGAGAAGAAGTTACCCATGCTCACAGCTCGAGTGAATGTCAGTGGGACAAGTCTGCTACTTTAAAGTGTAGGATTTCTCAAGAGACCAGTGCAACAATTTTAAAACTTCTTACATTGTGGGGTTTTCTCATGTAATGGTGTAAATAGTACACCAAGACACATCCAGAGATGGAATTCTATAGATGTAAATAAATTATTACTGAAAGGTGTTGATAAAGAATTTCAAAAATCGTACTGATAAAGTTCATTCCTTTTTTTGGTCAGCTTTTTGCTCTATAGGACACCTTTAGCCAAAAGGGTGATATAGTTATGGATTGCCTTCAGGATCATAGCTGAGTTTTTGCCGTACGTCCATGACAGCACCAATCTCTGAATGGGACCCTTCTTAAATATTTTTTAAATAATAGACACCTCATTCCTTTTTAGTTCCTGTTTTATGTTCAAGGACTAGAAGGAAGAGGATATTGTGGAGTTGCAAGGCCTCTTGTTTGGTGCTTCTCACCTGTACAGTCTAGTTCTTAAAGACTTAAATGAATGTACCATCAGGTATATTCTCTTTAATATGAACAGATAAAACTGCACGGGCGTGGGGAAGCCGGTGTTGCGGTTCGTTCTTTGAACCAGGGCCGGGTTCCAGTCTAAGGTGCTGTTCTATCCACTGGTACCGGGCCGGGGCTGAAGCACTGAAGACGAGCCATCCTGCCCCCAGTGGGAGAAAACCCCCTCCCTTCTATGACGCAGCTCCATAAGAATCAATGGAGCCGTGTCAGAGGGGCTCGGGTTTCATCCCATTGGAGGCGGGCCGGCCCGCCTCCAGTGCTTCAGCCCCAGCCCATTACCCGTGGATAGAACGGCGCCGTACACTGGAACCGGCCACAGTTAAAAAAACGGACTGTGGCATCGGCTCCACCGTGCTGGCGCCGTTCTATCCGTGGGTCACATTAAAGCAAATGTACCTGATGGTCCATTTGTTTTAAGTCTCAAGCAGCAAAGCGTTCCACTATATGCGTGTTCCCATGTTGCACTACTATGACACGTGTCACCGCAAAAATCACACCCTCATTTGGTCACCGGAAGTGATACAATGTTGACAGGATGGAACAGAAACATATGGTCGTCTGTTTTTATCTGAATGTGGTGACAGCAATGTGGGTACGCAACCCAATTATTTTCCTTTTAACATTTTGTAATGTAATATTCTGTAGATAATTCCTTATTGTGTTTTTTTTTTTATTTGTCTTCTCTATAGCTTTGGGATATTGCATCTGGGGAGCTTCTGGTATCAGTCCTCTTTGATGTTCGGATCATGTCAGTAACATTTGACCCAGCTGAGTATCACTTATTTTGTGGGGGAAGTGATGGCTCTATATTCCAGGTGGATCTTTGTGAATGGGTAAGAACCACTGGTTTAAAAAAAACGTCCACACATAACTTAATGGGGCAGCTTTATTAAACAGTGGAGCAGATGCTTATAACAACCAGATTCAAGCTTTTGGTTTTAAAAAGGCCTCTAAGAAATAAAAGCTTGAATTTAATTGGTTGTTGTTGGCAACTGTTCCGCTGATCCATTGCATAAAATTTCACCCTGTGTCTTCCTAAAATTCTTAAATTCTGGTGTTCATTTTTTTTTTTTTTTTTAGCCAGTGCAGCGAGAAAAAACTTTTAATACTGAACAGGAGAAGGTGTTTAAAGGACACAGGTAAACATGGGTTTCTGGTTTTGTACTTCAGACAGACCTAAAATCTAAATAGAAAAAAATAGGAATCTGGCAGGAAGCAAGCTCAGAACAGGGGGAAGGATACTTAAAAAATAACAAGTATGGAATTAATTGTTAGTCCCCAGAAGTAGGGATAATTCAACATGTATTTTACCTGAGGGAAATACCCCTTTAAGTACAGAGACACCACCTACTCTTAAAGTCAAATATAGAAAGTCGGGGCGCTCCCTAGTGTGATACCGTAGATGGATGAGGAGAAGGTGAAGGGTTTAGGGTGGATCCACTCACCTGAAAGAGTTGTGCTTCAAAATAGGCACAACTCTATTGAAAACTTGACAAAGAATACACCCCAGCCAGGAGAGAACACCAATGGTTAGATGTGAAGGGATCAAGTAGAATGATCCACGTGGGACCATCGGACCAGGAAAATTTCTCTGTACACACCAGCACTGATGTAGAATTAATGCAAAGGTGTTTGAATAACACGTAATTCTACCCTTTTCTAGTAGTAGGTGTATTAATACAAAAATTAACAGCATTATTAAACGTACTACTAGTGAAGGGTGCAATTACATGTTATTCAAACTATAGTACACACATATGCACACCTTAACTCTGCATTAATTCTACATCAGCGCCGGTGTACAGAGAGATTTTCCTGGTCCGTTGGTCCCACGTGGATCATTCTACTTCACCTACTCTTATGGAGCAACCCCTTTAAGTATTGAAATTGCTCGAAAAGCCCTTCATAGTATTAAGGTATTTAATTATATTAATTCTCTTACTTTAGAGACCAGGTGACGTGTCTTTCCGTATCATTAGATGGGAGTATGCTAGTTTCAGGATCTCATGATGAGACCGTATGTGTTTGGGACATCCAAAGCAAGCAGTGCCTACGTACAGTAAACCACAGAGGTACTGTGTGTGTGTGTGTGTGTTTTTTTCCCTTCAGTCCAAAATATCTGCGTTAATGCAGTAATATAATATTTATCTCCCATTTCCACTCATATTTTTAGGTGCAGTGACTAATGCCTTCATCATCCCTGCACCAGGAAACATGTTACGGGCAGACAGTAAGCCTAGCTTTCCCCTTCCTCGCTTTAGTAAACACTTTCAGAGTGCTGAAAGCTGTGAGGGTCCTGAGAGTGATGGTGTCATACTGCGACTTGGGAAACAGCAACAAGTGAGTTATTTTAGACTCTTTGATATACAGTGTTAGTTGCTTACCTTTATACCTGATTGTGTTCAGCAACAGCTTTTATTGTGCTTAACAATAGAACTAGTAATTATAAAGGACTTTTTAGTAGTTCTGTACCTATTACTGAATTACTAGTTAGTAATTATTTGGCAAAATGTGACTAAATATTATTGCATACTATTAGTGTTCTACTTATTTCATGTTCTTCTTCTAGGGATCAGAGGACACTTACTTGCAGCGTGCAGAACAGTTGCACCTTTTGCTAGGTGAAACTGAAGGCAAGGTGGGTGCTGGATCCCTCACATCTATACAGAAATGTATGTATGTGATTGTAATATTCTATTGACTTAAATGTTTTTTTGTTTGTTTTTTTTTTTCTCCCTAGAACCTTTCTGGCATTGTAGAGCAGCTTCGCTCTCGAACATCAGAACTTGAAGATGAACTCAATATGGTACGGAAGATAAACAAAGATTTGTATGACTTCTCTGCTAACATCATCACAAAAACCTGACCTGGTCACAGGAAAATACTGAAAAGGACGTTATTTTTCTTTGTATGTTAGTTGACGTTGTTTTCTCCCCCACACCTTCTAGGAGTACTGTAGTATAGTAACAAGGCACTTGTATAAACCACTATCAATATTTCTACATATGATATCTTTTTGTTTAGTTAGTTGTTATTAGTGCTTTCAGTTCATATCAAATAGAATTTGCTGTGTATGTGCTGCTGTTTTTGCCTTGTTTGATCAAGAATTTTACATACTGTAACTTAATTTTCCTTAAAGCAGCACTCCGGAAAATTTTGTCTCCCCCCCCCCCCCCCCCCCCACACACACACACTGCATGCTGGTGAGTATCAGTGGCACTGCTTCGTTCCGGTCCTGTGGCTCAAATCCTGCGCACGTTCACGCCACCGCTCTTCTGACCCCTCTTCTGTCTCCATGTTGATTGAAGGCCAGAACACTCCAATGCATTTTCTATGGGAGAGTGGCCTTTAATAGATATGGAGACAGAAGAGGGGTGACATGAACACGTGTGGAATTTGAACAATGCCGCATGACCGGAACAAAGTTGTGCCGCAGGACACGATCATCGCTGGTGAGTTTATGCGCCAGCGTGCAGTGGGGGCAAATAAAAAACATTCTGGAGTGCTTCTCTAAGGTATTGTGTTCACAGGGAGTATTGCTCAGGCCACACTTTTAGATTTCTCCTACAGATACAAATCAGCACTGAGCTAAAGAGCTAATGTTAATTGTTTTTATATTGTAGTATGCATTTTGGTCACTTCATGGCTTATGTTTTCAAAAAAACTCATCAGGAACAATGTTGTCATTTACCCTTTTAGAAAGGATAAAAATCCTTTTCTTAGAACACGGGAAATAGATTGCAAAGAAGGGAGTCAGTAGGTGAATAATTTGGTCACTAAAACAAGTATGAAGGGAATCTGTCGTGTTAAATGTTGCCTGATCTGGCATTTTATAGAACAGATTGAACTGAGCAGATTAATGTATACTTTTGTGGACAAATAAACAGTATTTTACACTTTGTTTCATTACATCTTTCTATGCTTGGGAGTCCATTTAGAGGTGCTACTCAATGATTCCTTTACAGTCTTTGATCATGAATAAAGTGATAGCTGTCCTTTGCTAATAGGGCTGCCCATTTAACTCTTTTCTACTTTAGGAGTTCATTGGACAGACTTATTGCATGATATCTATCACTGCATGGAAAATTATAGGAGGAAGGCTGTTAGTCACTGAATGGGACTGTACACTGTACTGTAAAAGTTAAAAAAAATGGTTATACTGAATATCTTTACACAAAGCTGTATATTAATGTTCCCAGCTCCTCTTGATCTGTAATTTAAAAACCAACACATGGAATGCATTAAAAATGTGACATCAATGTTGAGAGAGGGGAGATGGCACTGGAGCCTGTCTGTCAACCAAGTGACCATCTGGACTACCAGTCCAGAAGTCCACATGAAGCGACATTTAAGGTCACAGTACAGACAAGTCCGGAATAACGTGTTAAACTGTGTTCTTTATTGACTCCACCAACTTGTTCGACGTTTCAGCAATAGTGCCTTTACAGTAAAGGCACTAATGCCAAAATGTTGCACAGTAAAAAAAAAAAAACCTATCCCAGACCTCTGCCTGTGCCGTGAATGTGGTTTTATGTAAATTATGACAAGTTCCCTTTTAACTGAGTTATCCGGTATTAGAAAAACAGTACCACTCGTGTCCTCAGTTTGTGTGTAGTGTTGCATCTTGGTTCCATTTATGTGAATTGAAGGGACAGAGTTGTAATACTACACAAAACCTGGGAACCGGTGTGGTACGGTTTTTGAAAGACTGACAAGTATGACTAGTGATGAGTAAACTTACAGTAGGTTGGGCTTTATGCGAACCTAAACTTACTGTAAGTTGGCTTGTATCTGACTATGATGGGGTGGTATTTGAACACTTAAGGCATATTTTTTGGTCAGTTATATATCGCTATGTAGCCAAAATTGGGAGCAAATCTTAGATGTAAAAGGTTACTGTTGTCATCTAAGGGGTCCTTCTCCCATTTTGGCAAGTTGTGGACTAAAGCCACAGGCTTGTAAGTGCTCCACTAGAACAATTTGAAGATGCATACTAGAGATGAGCGAACCTCGAGCATGCTCGAGTCTATCCGAACCCAATCGTTTGGCATTTGATTAGCGGTGGCTGCTGAAGTTGGATAAAGCCCTAAGGCAATGTAGAAAACATGGATATAGTCATTGGCTGTATCCATGTTTTCCAGACAACCTTAGAGCTTTACCCAACTTCAGCAGCCACCGCTAATCAAATGCTGAATGATCGGGTTCGGATGTACTCGAGCATGCTCGAGGTTCGCTCATCTCTAATGCATACCAAAAGAATATGCAGCATACTGAGCTGAAAAATGTATGGCACACATCCATATAAGACTAGTGTCTTTAGATTTGCCTAACCACAATTTTTTCTTTAAGGGAAATATGTGCCGTAGAACACATTGTTTTATTTCTGCTTCCTACTCTTGTCTAATAAACTTTTTTTTTTTTCTTTTTAAACGCAGTTTAATTAGCATGTATTGTATAATTTACATACAGTATACACAGAATAATATTCTTTACAGAAGCATACATGGAGCGAGGATAACCATCGCTAATGGAGAGAACACATTCCTATAATGTCTGATGAATCCTATGAACACGTGTTAAATTCTCACACCCTTGTCTCACCCTCCATCTATAACCCAACTATATATCATTCACCAGAGTTATCTAATAAACTTTTTAAAGTAGATTTTGCCAATTTTAAAATAATATCAACACTGAAAGATTCTTAGACAATGACAATGTTTTGTATACACAGCACACAGAGAAAAGAGTAGATCCTGCCCCTATACTAATTGTGCTTATTCCTTTCGGAGCCATGCTATGTACCTAAACAGCCGTATAGGGTCCCATATGGAGTACTGATGTACTCTAAAAATTGCATAACATTTTGGGATATATGTACCCCTTGGTTTCTTGTAGAAATTTGTTATTTTGAGCTAAACATGTTCTGTCTACTCCCAGATGACTTCCCTGAGGGGTCTTTTTTTTCTCTCCTGATTGGTACAGGTATGAACACTCAGACCCGAACTGATCAAAACTTTTGACATGTCTCTATGACATAAAACAAAAACCTACAGGTGTAAGTGCCTAACGTACATACTCCCCCCTCCCTCATCATACACATGATATAAAAAAAACCCTGCTCTATAGGTATTAAAAAATTCGAATTTTAGCAAACCATTTGATCAATTAGAGTGTACCATGTCACCATGTTAAGGTGTCCTTAGAGACATGGTCCTACTCTAGCATTTTCACACTAGCAATGGCCTCTACTGGGCTAACAATAAGCCTACAACTGGGCAGATTGGATCCAAATCTCTTTTTATAACACCCACAGGACATGGGCGGAGTAGCCACACTCCCCCCATACAACAGAAAAAAAGCAAAAATTGGTGGCACTCTGTAGGTTGCACGCTGCATGTGGCTAAAGTAAAAACAAAAAAATGCAACAGCAACCTACAGGTGCCTACCCCCCTGCAGGGGAGCATGTACGGTAGGCACTTGCACCTGCAGGTTGCTGCTGCTTTTTTTGTTTGCACTTCAGCCACTTGCAGCGTGCAACCTACAGAGTGCTGCCAATTTTTGCTTTTTTATGTCTGACATGTCAAAAGTTTAGTAAAACAACATTGAGACTAATAGAGTTAAAAACATTTAAGGGGACATATGATCTACTTATTTAAGTGTATAAACGACCTGTACAAGAAATATAAGGTTTTCTAGGTATAACCCCTTTGAAAGACAAGGGGGGGTGTTTCCTCCACATAGAGAGGAAACCTATGTTTCCTCCACATAGATCGCTAACCAACCCCCCCCCCCCCCCCCCCCCCCCCCGTCAACTCAACCAAACCTTCTTGTGAATACATTTTTATTCAATGCAGCATCTTCAACACATACATTGGGCATTCAGGACAGACAGCAGAAAACCCTGGTGTGTTGAAAATGTTACTTTGAATAAAAAGATGATTTTTGCACGCTACGATATGTAATATAAATCTTTATTGGGGCATTTTATTAGGGATGTTTTAAAAATGTTTTAAAACTTTTTTACTTTTTTTTTTTTTTCCCCACACCTTTTATATTGGATTTATATATGCAATGCTCTGATTGCATATACTGATAAATGCTCTGCCATAGCATAGCATTCATCAGTATGATCGGCGATCTGTACATAGAGTCTGCCTGAGAGCGAAGATCCGACAGGACGGAGGTAGATGGCTTATCTGTCGGTACAAGTGATCAGGTGCCTGTCAGTAGCTCTTGAGCCCGGCCACACTGATGTGTGGGACCGCTGGCATTGGAGCGGTCCCGCACACATTTAAATCCCCTTTGGTCTAGGAACTTATATGCATTTTTCACCTACAGACCCACATGAGCCCTTATTTTTTTTTCCACACCAATTTTACTTTCTAATGGCAGACTTAGTTTTTCGATAAAGTGTGTTGTGAAACCTAGGAAAAAATATTTTGTGCAGTGAAATTGTATAACACAGAACAATAATCAGCCAAAAAGGGCGGTTATCGCTCTGTGTAACAGACAACGATCAGCTTAAGCTTCTTTAGGCCCAGACCTAAAATCATCAGCCGCCGACTGTGCATCACTACATGTAATAGCGATGTGTGTCCGACGGCTGACAATTGCCCAAACAGTGAATACTTCACCTGTCCACAATCCTGGTGTTCTCCTGCGCTCTGTATGCGTCCCAGAACTGCCTGTTGCAGCTTCAGGGCGGCCTGTCTGAACTGACAGACCACAGTGGAGAAGGGCTGTATGGACATCGCTAAAAATATCCACGCATTGGACCTTAACTCCCCTCCCTGGGATTTTTTTTTTTAAAACCCTCACTGGCCCCTTTTACATCTGTTTAACCCTTTCTGGACTGGGCTAATTTTCGTTTTTGCGTTTTCCTCCTTGTGCTTAAAAG
The DNA here is from genome assembly GCF_027789765.1 of Dendropsophus ebraccatus. NCBI lineage: Eukaryota > Metazoa > Chordata > Amphibia > Anura > Hylidae > Dendropsophus > Dendropsophus ebraccatus. The sequence goes on from NC_091456.1 coordinate 103,380,991, forward strand.
GCTATAGCAGAAAAGAATTATATGCACGACGAAATTATGAAAAAATGCAATAAACTCAATTCTTTTTCTTTGGGGGGGGGGGGGGGTTTATGCCGTTTGTCCTATGACATGTTATACATATTCCTCAAATCGGTACGATTACAACGATATACAACATGTATAACTTTTATTTTATGTGATGGCTTGTAAAAACTTCAAACCATTGTTAACAAATATATGTTCCTTAAAATCACTCTATTCCCATGCTTATAACTCTTTAATCCTTTGGTCTATGGGGCTGTGTGAGGTGTCATTTTTTGCGCCATGATGTGTTCTTTCTATCAGTACCTTGATGGCGCATATGCAACTTTTTGATTGCTTTTTATTAAAATTTTTCTGGATTTGATGCAACCAAAAATGCGCAATTTTCGTATTTATTTGCGCTTATGCCGTTTACCGTATGAGATCTGGGATGTGATAAATTAATATTTTGGGCGATTACGCACGCGGCGATACCAAACATGTTTACTTATTTATTTTTATTTATAAAATGGGAAAAGGGGGGTGGTTCAAACTTTTATTAAGGGAGAGGGCTTTTTATTAACAACACCTTTTCTTTTTTTTTACTCATATACTAGAAGCCTCCCTGGGGGACTTCTAGTAAATGCACACTAATCTCTCATTGAGATCTATGCTGTCAGTGTTCTATTGCTTTTGGCCCCACATTATGAGAGGAGAGGATCTTCTGACTGAGAACTCACACGACTGCTACATTGTGTCTTAATATCTCAGCGACTTGCAGTCTTAGTGGAACTTGTCACACCACCTACCCGTACCTACTCCTTGGTTCTAACTGGACTTAGTGCCCCACATCTCTCTGTAACTCATTTTCCACCCCGAGTTAGCACTGTCTGTCTGTGTTGCGTCATAAAGACGCATGTTCAATTGTTTGTCTGTTGTTTTTTTTTTGTATTGTTTATTTTACTGATGTTTGCTGCATTGATGCCTTTTTTCTTTGGCTCACTTATGTGTAGTGATAGCTTCCCTCAGCTGTCCATGCGGAGCAATGCCACAGCAATGACCCTCCTTGCTAGTGCCCACCATTCTATATATCTTTGACTTTGCGTGCTAGATTATAGCTATGCTGTGACACTTTCTACAGCCAGACTGTGCCTTACTGCATATCACTTTTGCTAACAGTTTTGGGCCTATCCCTAATATAGATCTGTCTTTATCTTACTTGCTTGCTCTGAAAGGACCGCACTTAGCGCCTTGCTCCATCCAGCAGTAGCTGCCACTACGCTTCCTGCAGTATCCCTGAAACTCTGCTTCGAGTTCCTTTTAGATCTGCAGCTCACATTTCTTTGTTAGTAGTGCTTGTTGCCTTGCATTTTGTTTAATATGATGTTTATGTGTTTTTACTGCTTAACACTGCACAACGTATATAGCACTATACTATTTGTTGTACTTGTTAAAAATATTCTTGGAAAAAAATCTCAATAAAACACTTTGAAACGATAAAAAAAACCCTCCAGTTGGATATTTCCTTTTTATTTATTTTTTTTGTCTAGTGTTAGTGTGTGATGTGTTGAATGATTAAGTGATGTATGTGTTCTTTGTCGAATTTCTGGATGTAACATTGGCTTTGGGTAGGAGTCCTCTTAGTTTTTAAGCTTTAAAGTAATTATAACACGTTCTGCTGTGTTCCTGTATGGTATTTCTTTCTTGTGAGGCTTCTGCCTTGACTTCTACTGTTGGCCTAGTGTTTGGCCTTGTTATTAAGCCTATGTTAGGCTATTTGTATGCTCTCTCGGCAGCGCGCATTCTCCTCTGTCATCTTCTGGCTCAGGCAGCATGGTACAGAGACACTGCCTGTGCCAAATGTCCCTGCAGCCTCTATCATTTATCTGCAGTGATGAATGATAGAGGCTGCAGGGACATCCGGTGCAGGCAGTGTCTTTGTACCACGTTGCCTGCGCCGGAAGATGACAGAGGAGAATGCCCGCTGCTGGGTAGTGGATGACAGGGGAGTTAGCGGTTTCTTTTTTTTTTATCCCCCAAGCTGGCCAACCTAAGCCCAGCAACAGGAGGTGTGGCAGTGCTGTTCATTTTTTGTATACAATTTTATTATCCAGCCCACCTGGCCTACGGACTGGCCCACCAGCATTTGCCCAGTAAGCCGAATTGACGGGTGTTACTACAGGCCATCCTGATCCTATTTTACCTGCATTCCAGAAGAATGCAGTGCTAAACAACTAAGGTGCAATTACCTCTAAGAAACTTGCATGTCCACGCTGCAAGGTCTATGATGTTAGGTCATGTCTTAAAGACTCAAGTCCAGTCAATAGGTTGGAGAAGTTGCATCTTGCCGAAAGGACCCCCTGCTTCCGCTGTCTCCTATTTCCAGCTAATGCCAAGGACCGATCCTACCAGCCTCTATGTTGGTGCCAGTACTTCTGCATGAGCCCCATGGGGGTTGTATGACAGCAAGGTCACATTTCTCTGTGAGCGTGTTTTTTCTCTCTCTTCAGTCTGCAGCCAAATCAAAGCTGTAAAGGCCCTCGCCAGCAGAGTATAATTATTGTTTGACAGTGCATCCTTAAGTAGTGGCCTAAATCTATGCCAAAAGTCAACTTAGTAGCAGTCTAACTCAGAGACTGCCTTTCTCTGGTATCCTTCCCATCAAAAGACTCCCATCCTCAAATTCTTTAAAGTATTTACTTAACCTGCACTGTTTTCCCAGTTGTTTTGTGCTTGGTATCCACTGCCGACACACCGGAAGACCAGGTTAGCTGATTTTTCATTAAAGTGGTTTGTGGCACTGTGAGAGAGCTAGCATAACACTGAGACCCTGTTACAAACACAGCAGTGGTACAGCAACATCTGCTAATCTGCACTTAAACACTTATCTGCAGACCCACAGTAACCACCCTCTTCTAAGAGATTGTTGTTTGTTGCCCATAGCAACCGGAGCTCAGCTTCAAATATTTATGAGCCTGTAAGATAAAAGTGAAGCTGTGATTGGTTGCTATGCACAAAAAGAACATTCTTACTATAAGAGAGCTTGGTAAATCTTCCTCATATTCTTTATAATTTAAATTAAGATTTTTTGCAAACTGTTGTATGTAGTGTAATAGCCATTCATGCTGCATATATCTTTTTTATTATTATAATTTTATTTGACTCACTGCACTCAGTTTGGTACATGTATCACCGCCTGTGAAAATTCTCAGTCCGTTCTATTAAAATATAATGGTAACAAAAGTGCACGGTGAATGACTGAAAACAAGCCCTTATATGGCTCTGTAGATGTAAAAATAAAAAATAAATTTAATTAAAATGCAAATATGTAAATTACCCAGGTCTTTAAAGACCCTGAGAATGTTTTTTATTTTATTTTGTTTATTGTTAAAAGCAATGTTGCTTACTTTGGAGCTGCTTGTTTCTAGATTTGTTGAAAAAAGTAATGGCAGTTTAAAATTACTTAATGTACCATATTGACCACCAGGTGTCAGTTATGGCCTGCATATCATCCCCACAGGAGCAAAACCACAGTGCTTTTCAGCTTCGCTATTTAAAAAGAATGAGAGGACATGATCATTCTTTTTAAATACATTTTAATAAATCTTAAAACTATCAAAGAAGTTATCTGTGTTGGATAATTTCTCATTGCACAAAATCGCAATGGACCTCATAGAAAGATTGAAATGTTGCATGTTTTTGGCACTTTTGGAACAATAAACGTGAAAATTTCTCACATTTGGAGTGCTGCCATCATTTTTAACCCCTTGCCACTAAAGCCTGTTTTGGCCTTAATGACCAGGCTCACTTTATGCGCTTATAGCTCAGTGATGCTTTAACGTATGCTAGCGATTCTGAGATCGCACCTACCGCATCCGCAGCTTATTTTTCCGCGGAAATCCGCAGGTCTGGTAGTGCAGATTTCAACCTGCGAGAAATCCGCGTATGTTTGCGTTTTGCGGTTTTTCTGCATCAAGTTTATCGCAACTGAAATGTCAGTTTAAAATGTCTCTCATTCTAAACGGACATTTCAGTTGCGATAAACTTGCTGCAGAAAAAACGCACACATACGCGGATTTCTCGCAGGTTGAAATCTACACTACCAGACCTGCGGATTTCCACGGAAAAATAAGCTGCGGATGCGGTAGGTGTAAACGCACCCTTAGGGTGTTATGGGGCTTAGAAATTTATTAGCAAAATATCACATTTTGTGAAAATTTTCAAAACTGATTTTTTTTAGGGACCAGTTCTTTTTTTAAATGGATTTAGAAGGCTTGTATACTGGAAACCCCCATAAGTGACCCCATTTTGGAAACTAGAAACCTTAAAGAATTAATCTAGGGGTATAATGAGCATTTTAACCCTACAGGGGCTGCAGAAAAGTATTCACAATTAGGCCGTAAAAAAAATCGAAAATTTAAATTTTCAAATAATATATACGTTTAGATTAAAGTTTCTCATTTTCAAAAGGAACATGAGAAAAAAAGCATGCCAAAATTTGTAACGCAGGTTCTCCTGAGTACAACGGTACCCCATATGTGGGCATAAACCACTGTATGGCCACACAGGAGGGCTCAGAAGGAAGGGAGCGCCAATTAGCATTTTCAGTTCAGATTTTGCTGAAGAAGTTTCTGAGCGCCAGGTGCGTTTGCAGAGCCCCTGTAGTGTCCGCAGAAGAGAACCCCCCCCCAAAAGTCACCCCATTTTGGAAAGTACACCACTCAAAGAATTCATCTTGGGGTGTGGTGACCATTTTGACCCCACAGGTATTAGAGGAAAGTATTCAAAATAAGACAGTAAAATTGAAAAACTAGAATTTTTCCAATAATATGTTTGTTTAGTTTGAAATTTCTCAATTCACTAGGAACAGGGGAGAAGCTGCATGCCAAAATCTTTAACGCAGGTTCTCCTGAGTAGAACGGTACCCCATATGTGGGCATAAACCACTGTATGGGCACCCAGCCGGGCTCAGAAGGGAAGGAGCGCCAATTAGCATTTTCATTGCAGATTTTTCCGAAGAAGTTTCTGAGCGCCAGGTGCGTTTGCAGCGCCCCTGTAGTGTCAGTAGAATAGAACCCCCCCAAAAGTCACCCCATTTAGGAAAGTACACCCCTCAAATAACTCATCTTGGGGTGTAGTGAACGGTTTGACCCCACAGGTATTAGAGGAAAGTATTCAAAATAAGACAGTAAAAATGAAAAACTCGAATTTTTTCCAATAATATGTTTGTTTAGTTTAAAATTTCTTAATTTCACAAGGAATGGGAGAAAAAACGTACCCCAAAATCTGTAACGCAGCTTCTTCTGAGTAAAATGGTACCCTATATGTGGGCATAAACCACTGTATGGGCACACAGCAGGGCTCAGAAGGAAGGGAGCGCCAATTTGCTGGAGCAAAACCGCAGCTAGTAATAGTTATTAGCATAACGAAGTTACTAAAATACAATAAAAAATGAGATTACAGGTAATGTGGGGTGGTCATGGGCAACCTGGGGTGGTCACGGGCAACCTGGTGTGGTTATGGGCAACCTGGGGTGGTTATGGGCAACCTGCGGTGGTTACGGGCAACCTGCGGTGGTTACAGACAATCTGGGGTGGTTACAGGCAACGTGGGGTGGTAACGGGCAACATGGGGTGGTAACGGGCAACGTGGGGTGGTTACGGATAAACTGAAGTGCTTATAGGTAATCTGGGATGGGTACCTGTAATTTGGGGGCGTTACAGGCAATTTGACGTGGTTACGGGCAATCTGGAGGGGGTCACTGGCAACGTGTGTGAGTTAGAGGCAACGTGCGGTGGTAAGAGGCAACGTGCGGTGGTTATAGGCAACGTGCGGTGGTCAGAGGCAACGTGCGGTGGTTACGTGCAATCTGGGGGGTTACGGGCAATCGGGGCTGATTACGGACCATCTGGAGGGGGTCACTGGCAATTCGGGGTGGTTACGGTCAACATGTGGTGGTCTCTGTCACTTTAAATTTTCAGAGCTGGCTGGTTGTGGAGCGCATGCGCACTTCACAACCGGCCAGGACGCCGAGGAGGAAGGAGCTCCAGGATCAGGTAACTTATATGGGGAAGGGGTGGTGACTGGGTGTCTGGGGGGGTGGGGGGCGACACACTGACACTTTTTATCCCCTGTCACCAATGATTTATGGTGACGGGATAAAAAGTGCTTCTTTGCAGTGGGAACAGGCGATCAGCGGTATATAGTATATACCACCGATCGCCTGCTCCGGGACCACACGGGGGGGTCCCCGATCACTACCCCATGCTCTCCGCTACCTCCGGTGGCGGAGAGCATGGGGCTTTGGTCATTTATTCATTTCCATCCCTGCAAACAAACATCGTTTGTTCTCAGGGATGAAGGCGGCCATCTTGGATCTGATGGGCGCCCGGGGGGGAGGGAGCGGGTTAGTGATCGCCCACTAGGGGGGCTGATCTGGGGTCTGATTTATACATTTTCATCTCCCCCCACCGTGGATTCACGGTGGGGGGAGATGAAAACTGTTGGCGGCGCCGGTAATACCCGTTAGCGGCGGATCGTCGCTATAACGATAATAGCGGCGATCCGCCGGTATCGGGGGACGAGGGGAGGGGGCCGGAGGACATAGGAGAAGTGGCGGCGGGAGGAGGCAACGTTCTGCAGCCTCCTCCCGCCGCCCGATCGGCGGGAGGACACAAATCTCCCCATAGACGCTGCGGTCGCATTGACCGCGGCGTTTATGGAGTTAACTGCCCACGGGGAGCGCGGCTCCCCTCCGGGCAGAGGCACCGGGAGGATGCTGTGTGACATAGCCTCCTCCCGCTAGCCCGATCACCGTTATGGACAGTGGGGGGAGGCAGGGAAAGCATGACGTTTGGGGAACGTCATGTTGCGGGAACTACTTGTTTTACATGACGTTCCCCAAACGTCATTTTGTGGCAAGGGGTTAATTACTTAGATATTTACTAATTGTTAGGAAGGTTCTTTGAAAGTAAGGACATGTTTACATGGACTAAAAAATGCTGAACCTTCTCTGAATCCTCAATAGAAATCCGAAGCATACACTTGTATTTCTCATGTAAATTTTAACATTGCATTCTGTCATTTTTGCAGCAGTATTAGAAGCAGATTGGCCTGTTGATTATCCACATCCTGGCTACCCAATAACATTTGAGCCTGTTCCCACTAGGGAATTGGCGCCTAAATTCTGTGCAGAACCCTCATGTCAATTCTTTGAGCAAAGAGGCATGGAGAGCAGAGGCGCACAAGCCCTACCCGATTCTGTAGTGTGAATGGGCCCTTTGTGTGGAATCCAAGCAATAAGTGACATGTCTTCTACTTTTTTATAAGCACAGTTTTCAAAATCTGGGAGTATAAAAAACCTGAGTACATAAAAATGTGTATTGTAAGCTAAGCAATCTTATTAGTATACAGTAACACCTCGGTTCTCAAACTGCAACGAACTCAAACAGTTCAGTTTTCAAACAGTATTTTCAAGGAAAGTTTGGTTCAGTTCTCAAACAGATTTTTGGCATCCAGTCTTGAAGTACTATATATCTCCCCTCTAACATTGAACTTGAGACAGTATAGTAATAGTGTTGATCCCATCAACAACAAACATGTATTTTTTCTTTGGTGACATATCATATTCATACTTTTCTCTTAATTAAAAGTTTAATTTATTATTTCTTAGAATTCAGACTTCTTGAAAGATGTACAAAAAGATGATCGTACTTTTCATGTAGATTCCCCAATGTCTTTTAATATGCAACACATGCAATTTCTCTGTTTTATCTCTCAGCTTGATACACTTTAAAAAAAGTTAAAGCATTTTGCAGAGATGTAAAAACACTAAATTATTTAACCATAGTAAACTCCAGTATATTGGTTGAAAACATCAGTAAAGACTACTCGTTTGCTCCTCGTTCCCCGCTCGCTGCCACCCCTATTACACACAGCGTCAGCAAGCGGGTGAGTGCAGGAGGGGCCGCGGAGAGCTGCGGGGGGATGCCCAGGTGATCGCTGATCGTCTGGGTAGCGCTTAGAGGGTAGTGGTGGTCTGCTGCCGCCGCTCCCATACCGGGGTGCGGCGGCAGCAGCAGATCGCTGCTATCACAGTCGTTTGTCTTTCAACATGTTAAATGGCAAACGACAGCAACGATCTGCCGACATGAACGATGTCAGCTGATCGTTGCCTTCTATTCCACGGGACAATTATCAGGCCGTAATGAACGATTATTGGCAGAATACAGCCGATAATCGTTCCGTGGAATAGGGCCTTCAGCTTGCTCTTGCAATCTTGGAGTTAACACTGCTGCTTCATTAGTTTAACTGCCAGTTTTTCTTGCCAGTCAGACTGTGTATCTCTCAGGTGTTTTTTGGGGGAAATCAGAGGCCTGGCCCAATCAGCTCTGGGACTGTACCTCTGTTCTCCTATATAGTGTTTGTCTGTCAGATCCCCTATTGCCGGTTATTGAGCTACTTTGCCAGTCTCTTGCCTGCTTTCTTCTTTTTGCTATTGCCTCGCTTTTCTGAGCTTGCTTTGTTTCTCTGTCTCTCCCTGTTTGCTGCCAGCCCTGAGCTCTCGGCTATACCTTGACATTGCTTTTGTATTGTGTTTTGTACTGCACTGCCCATTTGTATTTGACCCGGATTGCTGACGACTCTCTATTGTGTTGTACATCGAGCCTGTTTCTTGTGTTTTCCCTTACCAGCATAGGGACGGTCGTCTAGTTGCTCACTGCCATTTAGGGCAGATCGTGGCAAGTAGGCAGGGACAGTGGGTGGGGCTTAGTCTAGGGTCCACTGTCTGTGTCTCCTGTCCTACTCTTCTATTGACTGATCATAACAGAATAACCGGCCATACTTCCTTTCCCCTCTCATAGATATGGATGCAGTCCAAGACTTCAGGACTTGGTTAGAGGGTGTAGCAGGTCTGGTATTATTGACCTGTCAATCAATCAGACTGAGACAGTAGTCACTTCTTCTGTAAAGGGTAAATCATTTAAACCTACAATGCTTCTCCCTGACAGGTTCTCTGTGTATAGGGATAAGTTTGAGAGTTTCTGGCAATCATGCAGGATGTACTTTCATGTTTACCGTTTTCCTACCCAAGAGGAAGGTGGGCATCGTGGTATCACTCTTACAGGGAGATTCACAGGCTTGGGCCTCCTGATGCAGAGGAATGGTGTGGTCTAGAGAGGTTTTTTTTCAGTTTTTAGTGCCTATATTCTCTCAGCTTGACCACGTAGGTCTGGCTGAGTCTCCTTACTATCTGACTGAATCTGACTACTGGCTGAATCTCCTTACTATCCATCAGGGTAAATGAGCAGTGGAGGACTATTGTATGGATTTTAGATGACATTGTGTTGTGTTGTAACCGGTTGGTGTGAACCTGCATTGAAAGCTCTTTTTAAGCAGGGCCTGTCTGATGCCATCAAGGATGCCCGGGTTGGGCACCCATGGCCACTCAGAGCATGCCATATCTTAGTCAGGAGAGAGATACGTAGGGATGAGGGGTCCCTAATGTTTCTAAATCTTCTCTTTTTCCTTATTCCTTCTCTGCTAAGAAGCCTCTCTCCTCCTATCCTAAACCACTGGAAGAGCCTAAGTTGGTTTTTTTCGAAGCCAAGGCCAAATGTGCCCACTTTTTGCAGTTCAATTGGTGCCTGTACTGTGGCAAGCCTGGTCATCGAGTACGAGATTGCCCCTCCAAGCCTGGTGAGCCAGTGGAAAATTCCATTGCCTAAGTGGCGATCAGGAGAGTCACACAGACGCTAAGGTAACTCTTAATAATAATAAGAACAAACTTATGTTGCCTGTCTCATTGTTTGTTGGTGAAAAGGTTGTGTCAGGTCTAGCTCATATTGACTCTGGAGCATCCGCTAATTTCATTAATTCTTTTTTGTTCAGCTTGGAGGTTTGTCCTGTCTCGCTTAAATGTCTGTTGACTGTGACGGGTGCAAATTTTACCCCATTGGTCAGGGGTAAAATCTGATACGCCACGCTTCCTATTAATGAACTGGTTCGATCCATTCATTTGGAGACCCTAAGTCTATTGGTTATTGATCAGTTGTTCTCAGATGTTATTTTAGGGTTACCGTGGTTGGATCGACACAACCCAGTATTCAACTGCTCCTGACGGGAACAGATCAAATGGAGATCACAGTGAGCCTTGCTGTATCTCGCTGAACGTCGCAGAGTGCGTCCCGGAGGAGAGCCCAGAGTTTTTGTCCAGTTATGTGTATGTTTTTGAAAAGAGCTCCGCTAATGTGTTATCTCCTCATCGAGCCTATGATTGAGCCTTTGATCTAATTCCTAGTTCTAAATAAATAAATCATACAAAATCTTTATTAAGTAGTATATAAAAACAAACAAACCTTAGTTAAAAACACTAAAACAGTACATCAAAGAGGAACAAATACAATATAGAAGGTCCCTATTAACCAAATCAAATTAGTGTAGACAAAACACTAATTTGGCTAAGGGCCCTATTAAACTAACCGATTTTTGCAGCCAAAACCAGAAGTGGATTTAAAAAAAAAAGAGGAGAAGTCTCAGTCTTTCCTTTATGACCTATTCTCTGTTTATAGTTCGTTCCTGGCTTTGGCTTAAAAAATCTGTCAGTTGGGCCCATTTATTCTTATTTCTGGCTGCAGTTAATAGTTTATGTTTGTTGTTCTTATTCTATTTTTCTTCAGGATATACTGCTTTTCTATTAAATTTCTGGCAACAATGATTTACTATTACAGTTCACTCCCATATTTATTTTGAACCTGAAACAACATCTTCTATCCAGAAATATTTTACATCTTTTCTACAATTTTCATTGTTGCTGGTATACTATAAGAAATTGTAGGCATGATCTTGTTTTATTGTAATTAGACAACGGTTCTACTATTGTAAGCAATGTCTGTAATCCTACATGCTCCTTTTTAGATGTATTCTTGCTTTTTTCTACTTAATAAAATATTGTTAAAAAAAATATCAGATAAAGCTGTTGGTGTAATAGGGCCCTAAGTGTTGGCTGTAGGGACCTTCTATATTGTATTAGTAGTTCCTCTTTGATGTACTGTTTTTAGTGTTTTTTTAAGTGGGCTAGGGTTTGTTTGTGTTCTTCTGCTACTTAATAAAGAATTTATATAATTTATTTTATCCATGGTAGTATGCCTAGTGTTATTTGGCATACACTGCTTTCTTCTTGTTCAGAATTATGGTTTTTGGGTATGTCATACTATGAGCACCTGATATCTGATGCAATCCTTTCTATAGTTTCTTAATTCTACTAAGATGTCGCTATTTTAATGTAATAACGCTTTTAATCCAAGGTTTTCATCTTCCTATTGTTCCGAGTCTGTAAACCGTTCTGCAGAAGCCATATATCAGAGACTGTGCACAGTCTGGACCCAAGCTCTATTGAGCTTGGTTACAGCCCAAGAATCATATACAAAGCAGTTTAATAAAAGACACATAACTGGCCCAGAATATCAGGTAGGGGACAAAGTTTGGTTCTCAACTAGAAATTTAAGACTGGATACCATCTGGAAAATTTGCACTTACGTTTGTTTGACCTTAAGTCATCTTTGAAGTAATTAATACGATTTATTTCAGGTTGAAGTTACCTAAATCTATGCGTATACATAATGTCTTTCATGAGGCCTAAAAAAAAATGTAACCCATGTTTTACTGTCAGACCCTCCTGCCCTCCTAGTGGTTCAGGGAGACCTTACATTTGAAGTAGAGAATATATTGGATTCTCCTTGTGTACAGAATTCTATCCAATACTTAATCTATTGGAAGGGTTACAGGCCGGAGGAGTGTACATCCGTGCACCTCAACTTATCCACCAATTCCTTGTACATAACAATTCACGCCGGGTACATCCTGTGAGGGTCCTGTGGCCCCTCATAAGGGAGGCATGGAGACGATTAAGTAGAGCTTCTTTAATATGTTCCCCCCCTGCCTGCAGGCAATTTTTCATGTTGGCCAGACTTCTCCTTTAACTGTGAATAACCAAACAATAAAAAATATTGCAATTCCAGCTAAATGTCTAAAATGGCCACTAAATAAGTCAGTGCGAACAGAGCCTATTCAATACATGACTGTTGGTAAGCCAGTGAGAGATGTACTTAGCTGGGTCTTTTTCAGTTCTTGGGTCTGCTCTGGGTCATCTGCAATGACCTGGCTTGTTGGGGGCCAGAGGTGCTGAAGGCAGGTCTATAGCTTCTTATGGACCAAATAGAAATTATTACCAGCTGAAAAGTAAGATGGCAGGCAGTGGCAGGCAGATTGAAGGGGCACAGAAAGTCCCATAGCCCCTCTGGGGAGAGCAAGATGGCTGATACCAAGTCCATTCTACCTGTAAGGGACAAAAGGCCCTGTGGGCTTGGTCAATTGCAATTGGTATGCCCAAAAGCTTCCATGTCAGACTTTGTGTGCAAGACGGCCGGGGACCTATAGCTCTGAGTGGCCTTTCAACATGGGGAACGCTTCCTCTGGATGTGGAAACTGCTGTGTCGCATGCTCTGCATATGTCGCTGTGGGCCACTGGGGTGGTGAACAGCGGGAGTTGGCTGCATAGGCTTATGTCTATTTCTGGATAAGATTGTTCATCTGAGGAGGCATTAGTAAAACAATATGGAACATAAAACAGTTTTTTGGCAGTAACCACAGAAGGGGAAAACTAAAGAATATGGAAAAAAGTGCACCCCAAAAATAGAGTATAAAATAGCTTTATAAAACCAGCTATTGCAAAAAACACTTAAAATAGTATAAATTGCAGCATCCTGGAAATGGAAAGAATGTGCCTCACTCTTAAATACTGCAATAAATTCACAATGTAGTCTGGGCCCAGTACAGGTAAGGAAGCAAAGCTTCAACCTCTCCCTCTCCTCTGGCATCTTCCCCTCGACTTTCAAACACTCAGTCATCACTCCGTTACTGAAAAAACCCTCCCTAGACCCCTCCTGTGCAGCTAATTATCGACCTGTCTCTAACCTTCCTTTTATCTCTAAACTCTTGGAACGTCTGGTCTATTCCCGCCTAACCCGCTACCTCTCTGACAAGTCCGGTTTCTGTCCTCACCACTCTACCGAAACTGCCCTTACTAAAGTCTCTAATGATCCCCTCATCGCCAAATGTAAAGGTGACCATTCTCTGCTCATTCTCCTGGACCTATCTGCAGCTTTTGACACTGTAGACCACCAGCTCCTCCTCTCCATGCTCCGTTCTATCGGCCTCAAGGACTCTGCTCTTTCCTGGTTTTCCTCCTATCTCTTTGGCTCCACCTCATCTTCTCTTCCTCTTACAGTCGGGGTTCCTCAGGGATCAGTCCTGGGTCCTCTCCTTTTCTCACTTTACACTTTACCCATCGGACAAATCATCAGCAAGTTTGGTTTTCAGTACCATCTCTATGCTGATGATACCCAGCTGTATACCTCCTCCCGTGATATCACCCCCGCTCTTCTACAGAACACCAGTAACTGTGCGTCTGCCGTCTCTAATGCTATGTCCTCCCTATTCCTAAAACTAAACCTTGCTAAGTCTGAGCTTCTTGTATTCCCTCCCTCTGCTAAACATCCTCCACCTGACATCTCCATCTCTGTCTGTGGTGCAACCATAACCCCTACACAACAAGCCCGCTGCCTTGGGGTTATGTTTGACTCGGATCTGTCCTTCACTCCTCATATTAAATCTCTTTCACGTTCCTGTAATCTGCATCTAAAAAACATCTCTAAAATCCGTCCCTTCCTTACTGTTGAATCTGCTAAAACTCTCATTGTCGCTCTTATTCATTCCCGTCTAGACTACTGCAATTCCCTACTAATCGGCCTTCCTTCCTCTAAACTCACCTCTCTCCAGTCCATTCTCAATGCAGCGGCCAGGCTCATCTCCCTATCGAGCCGCTATACCCATGCCTCCCCCCTGTGCCAGTCACTACATTGGCTCCCTATTAAACACAGTATTCAATACAAACTCCTGCTCACTCACAAAGCTCTCAACAGTGCTGCACCTCCCTATATCTCTTCCCTCATCTCCGTCTACCGCCCTACTCGTGCCTGACGCTCCTCCAATGACCTAAGACTAACATCCACCTTAATCCGCACCTCTCACTTCCGTCTTCAGGACTTCACCCGAGCTGCACCAGTTCTATGGAATGCATTACCTAAGACTGTCAGACTCACCTCCAATACACAAAGCTTCAAACGTGCCCTCAAAACACATCTGTTCAAGCAGGCTTACCAGGTTCCCTAATTTTCACTGCTACCCTCAACCTCCCCCCCCCCCACACCTCCACCACGCACACACAGCCACATACATACATACGTACATACACACCAAGCATCTAAGCAGGTTCACCCCCCCCCCCTTACCTGCACTGCCTTATTTATAAAGATGGCCGAACCATAAGAACAATGATGCACTTTGCCCCTCTGTCATTTTGTCTCGCACCCCCTCCTGATGCATGCGAGCAGGGACCTCACTCCTCATGTATGGATAATTATATGTATCTCTCTGTAATGTCTTTTTTTTGTCTATGTATGTACCCCAGAATTGTAAAGTGCTGCAGAATCTGTTGGCGCTATATAAATAAAAATTATTAATATTATTATAACAAATACCATATGGTGACAAACATAACATAGAATCATGTACATACAACCTTGGACTCTGGAGACTGGTATAGCAGTGAGAGGAAAAAGACACTCTCTAACGGGCCACTTTGTCTGTCAATCACCCCTGCAGAGCACACAGACAGACAGAGAGCCCTGACTAGTAATGGCTTGGACACCGCCCAGATGACTAGTTCACATGCAATGCACACTGGATTAAACAAGCTTTTACTGCGAAATACAGATGCTGAGCAAGCAACCCCCGACATGGTAGGAGATCTGTCTGCAAGATCTGTGCAGCATCCTTGGGAGCTTAATCAGCACAAGTGCTGATTTGTTCCCTTTAAGAGTGTCATCTGTATGTAATTCTGCCCCAATTACCACTGTTTGTTGTAAAGATATTCATTGTAAGGCTATGTTCCCACACAGTATTTTTGCTCAGTATTTTGCAACCAAAACCAAAAAGTGGATTTAAAACACAGAAAGGCTATTTTCCTGCACTGTTAAAATTTAGTGGATGGCCATAATTTAACAGCAAATGACAGCCTTTGTTTTATAATAACAGTAATTATTTGTCATTGAATGGCAGCCACCTACTAAATTTCAGCAATGTGTGAACATAGCCTTTTTGTGTTTTCAATCCAGTCCTGGTTTTGGTTGCAAAATACTCAGCAAAAATACTGTGTGTGAACTTATACCCCTATTCCACCGTTCGTTAAGAGTAGCAAACGAGCGCTCTCACCGCTCGTTTGCTCCTCGTTCCCCGCTCGCTGCCGCTGCTATTCAACGCGGCTGCAGCGAGAGGGTGAGTGCGGGAGGGGCAACGGTGAGCTGCGGGGTGGCTGCCGGGGTGATCGCTGATTGTCCGGGCAGCCCATAGGATACAGCAGCGTCTGCTGCCGATGCTCCTATTCAACGGAGCTCCGGCAGCAGATCGTTGCTGTATCAGTCGCTTGTTTTTCAACACGTTGAAAAACAAGCGACTGCAACGATCAGCTGACATGAACGATGTCGGCTGATCATTGCACTCTATTCCACAGATTCAAACTTCACAAACAAAAGCATGCCCAATGATATCGGTGGCTCATCCGAAAGAAAATAAATGAAGTGTCAACTAAATGAATACGTAATAATATGAAACAAATACATTTTATTGGTACAAAGCAACAAATGGGACATACAGATTAAAAACACTTAAAAATGTACAACCAATCAAACATAGTGCCGTATATGATAAGCAGGCACAAGGACAAGCTGATAATTACAAGTGAACAAGATCCCCACTGATGTTGGTAATGTAGAGTGCAATAGACACAAGTACAAGAAAGAAATGCAAGGTAAATAGAAAAGGGCCGAGGCCCATAAAGAGAATATCACCAGACCATAGGATCTATATCAGCGTCCACAGGACGATTATCATTCGTAGCGGCCGATATCGGCCGAATACGAACGACATTCGTTCCGTGGAATAGGGCCTTTAGCCTTACTTTGCAAATCTAAAAACATTTGGGTATGTTTGCTGCATTTGCTGCATTCACAAAGGGGTTAATGTGTTAATCTACTTAATTTACCCAAAATACATCATTCACAGAATAGGTAGCTTCCCCACCCCCAGCTTTCTCAGGAGGATGATTGAATTTCTGGGAGAGATTCTGCTGGCAGAGCCTTGAGAAAAGCTTTTAGTTTAATAAGTTTGAGTTCTGTTCACTCAGAATTATTATATTATTAGGGGGCTGGGAGCCAGAATAACAATTTATGTGCCTGTCTTAGTTACTGTGCACAATAGAATGACATTCCTCTATATCATTGTTACACCAAAGAGGGGTATTGTGCACTAAATGTGCTAAAAAAAAGAAAATTCTTAGGGTGTGTTCATACATACAGGATCTGCAGCAGATTTCATGCTGTTTTCAGTTATTTAGTTACATTAAAATCTGCACCATCAAATCTGCTGTGCATCCTGTACGTGTGAATGCACCTTTATAGGCAGGGCCGTTTCTAGGTAATTTTGACTACAGGGCGAATCTTGCTAAAAGCGCCCCCTCCCCCCTTAAAAAAAAAAGTCATTCAGTAACTCAGAGGTGATGTCTTCTTTGATCTGAGGCGTCATTTTCCTTTTCCTCTCCTTCTGACCCAGACAACCATGATGATTTCTTCCAGCTACAATTCGTCTCTTCTGAACCTGCCAGACAAACATCTTAGGCTCCGCACTTTTACAACATCTTCAACTTTTTTGTGTCATGTGCAGTAAAGTCAGTAGGTATGTAGGATGTCCTGCTGTGCTCCCATATAGTAATAATGCCTCCTGCTCTGCTGTGCCTCCATATAGTAATAATCCCCCTGTGCTCTGTCCCCATAGTAATAATCCCCCCTGTACAGTCCCCACACTAATAATCCCTCCTGTGCTGTCCCCATAGTAATAATCCCCCTGTGCTGTCCGCATAGTAATAATGCCCCAGGTGCAGTCCCCCCCATAGTAATATTCCCACCTGTGCAGTCCCCATAGTAATAGTTCCCCCTGTGTAGTCCCCATAGTAATAATCCCCCTGTACTGTCCCCATAGTAATAATCCCCCATGCTTTGTCCACATATAGTAATAATCCCCCCGTGCTATGCCCCATAGTAACAATCCCCCCTGTGCTGTCTCCATAGTAATAATCTCTCTGTGCTTTGCCCCATAGTAATAATCCTCCCTGTGCTGTCCCCATAGTAATACTCCCCCTGTGCTTTGCCCCATGGTAATAATCCCCCGTGCTTTTCCCCATGGTAATAATCCCCTAATGCTTTGCCCCATGGTTATAATCCCCCCGTGCCATGCCCCATGGTAATACCCCCCCCCCCCATTGCCAAACACAGACACACAAAAAAACCAACAACTTTATACTCACCTTATTCTAACGTACAGCAGATCCCTCTCTCCTCCAGCCTGCGAGAGGGCGTCGCCGGCACCTGGCAGGGGCTGAGAACGGTCCCAGGCGGGCGTTGGTGATCTGGGCAGGTAATGGGGTGAAGGGTCAGATGATGGGGTGGGCGGGGGCGCTCGCCGCTAAGCTGTCGGCGAGCGCCCCGTGTGGTGATGCAGGACTGCAATGAATTGATGCAGTAAAGCAATTAAAATCGAGGACTTCCGGTTCCGGCGCGTATGGGATGGCATACTATCGGGATGGGATGGGATGGCTCATAATATCGCTCCCCGCTCTGACTCCTGACATTACCGGCCCTGCCGGACCACACCTCTGACTTCTCTAAGTGCCGAGGAGTCGGAGGCACCACTTCATTAAGCGGGGAACCAGTTATACACCTCCCCATAAGCCCTCCTTCATTTACCTCACAGCTCTGTCACAGGGACACCTAAGATGGCGCCGACACGAGGTGCTGCTGCCGAGGCACACACAGAGGAAACACATACCTCACAAACCCCAGTGCCGGACCTCTGTGACACCATAATACCAGGACTAAATATGTCTTGCAAGGCACTGGCAATTCAAGTGTCCAAGATGATAATAAATGACATAAAATCCTCTCTTGAGGCCACTATAGTTTCCTCCCTAGCAACCATACAAGGAGATATAGCAACGCATACCTCACAGATTACTGAACTTCAGGAGAGAGTCAGCCTGTTAGAAGATGAAATACATTCTACAAAAATAAAACTACAACAGAATATGAATGTCACAGCTTCATTGCAAACAAAGACTGATGATCTAGAGAACCGCTCTAGGCGCAACAATTTACGTATTATAGGTTTACCTGAATCCATTCCAGCCATGCAATTACATGCTATATGTTCTCTAGAAATTCCCCAAGCCTTGGGTATCCCCGGTCACATTACTGTGGAAAGAGCGCATCGTGTGGGACCCCCACCAGCGAAACAAAAGCAAGATGCAAATAAAAAAGAACAGAAACCCAGACAAGTGATTGTTAAGTATCTGAATTATAATGATAAAAACAACATTTTACAAAGCTTTAAAAAATCTACAGTTGATGTTGCAATTCGTGGCCACAAAATCCTCATGTTTAATGACTACTCCGCAGCAGTGGTTCAAAAACGTAAAGCTTTTGCACACATTTGCTCGACATTGGTAAAAAAACAAATACGATTTGCTCTTCTTTATCCTGCCATACTGAAAGTTTTCAAATCGGATGGTTCAGCCTCTCTTTACAGTTCTCCTGAGGAAGCCATTTCTTCCCTTAAAGATGTAAAGGGTCTCACTCCACCTATTCAAGACAAGCACAAGAGACGTTTGGATGGTCCTACTGACACGGTAGAAAAAATGGAATGATTATGAACGCCATCTCTATTCTGTTGGACGCTATGCTGCTCATTAAAACTGAGTATTTTTTTCTCTATTTAGCCCTATATATGGTGACTAAATACTATATTAGGGACACCTTTTTACTACATTATTATTTTCTTTAGTCTAGGTAGTAATGCATTTGGTGGTGTGTGTGTGTCTATGTGTAAGTATGTATTTATGTATGTATGTATATATGTATATGTGTGTGTGTGCATGTATATGTATGTATATGTATAATTCCACCTTGTATGGTTTTAGGTTTAAGTAAAACTTCTTTTGGGTACAAACCCACTTGACGTATTTGCTGCGTGAATCAGTCTTAAAAATAAGCAGGCAAAACGCAGGTTGGCTTTATACGATTGTTCTGCATTAAAATACGCAATTGCGTATTTTTGAAGCGTGAAGCTTGTTGTTAGCAAAGCATCAGTTGTTAACAACCTGTGTGAAAAACGCATGTAGCTTCACGCTTCAAAAATACGCAATTGCGTATTTTAATTCAGAACAATTGTATAAAGCCAACCTGCGTTTTGCCTGCTTATTTTTAAGACTGATTCAAGCAGTAAATACGTCAAGTGGGTTTGTACCCTTAAAGAGAACCAATCACGGAAGAAATTTAAATTTTTTTAATTTTCTAATTCAATGTAATTATTTATTTAATTACATTTGTAAATACTTTTATTTATTTTTTCGGCCGCGTTTTTGTTTTATTAACTTTTCAATTCACTGTCTCGCGCCGGCTCTTTTCAAAAGAGCCGGCTCGAGACATGAAGCTCCCGTCATCCACAGCGGCAGCAAGGCCGGCCGCCGCCATCTTGATTACGTCATTTGCGTTCCAGTGGTGGAACGCAAGTAACGTAATCAAGATGGCGGCGGCCGGGCCGAACAAGAGGAACAGGTATAGTATAAGATACAGACTGCAACAGCAGTCTGTATCTTCATTTTGTCTATTTATGAAGATACAGACTGCCTTTGCAGTCTGTATCTTATACTTTACCTGATCCTCTTGTCCGTTGCAGTCTGATGCCAGGCGCCGCCATCTTTAATACGTCACTTGCGTTCCAGCGGTGGAACGCAAGCGACGTAATCAAGATGGCGGTGCCGGCCTTGCTGCAGCAAACAAGAGGAACAGGTAAAGTATAAGATACAGACTGCAACAGCAGTCTGTATCTTCATAAATAGACTGCCTTTACAGTCTGTAGCTTATACTTTACCTGATCCTCTTGTTCGGTGCTGGAAGGCCGGGCGACGCCATCTTGAATACGTCACTTGCGTTCCAGCGGGGAAACGCAAAGTGACGTCAT
This sequence comes from Dendropsophus ebraccatus, assembly GCF_027789765.1. Taxonomy (NCBI): domain Eukaryota; kingdom Metazoa; phylum Chordata; class Amphibia; order Anura; family Hylidae; genus Dendropsophus; species Dendropsophus ebraccatus. Next base: position 103,401,181 of record NC_091456.1, read on the forward strand.
CAAGATGGCGGCGCCCGGCCTTCGTTCAGCTATCAAGAGAATTGGGTAAAGGGATAAGATACAGACTGCACAGGCAGTCTGTATCTTCATAGATAGACTTAGGGAGAGATTTCCTTTGATAATAGGGACAGTGATTTTTAGGTGATTGGTCCTCTTTAAGTACTAATCATTATGTACTGGCTTTTCCTTTTATTTTATTTTATGTATTTGCTTCCCTGTGACAACTCACACATTTCTCAGGAGGGTAGGGATGTGTATGTCTTTAATTTTAATATATATTCTTAACACCTCCTCTTCTATTAATATTGTATGAAATTAATCACTTGGAATGTTAAGGGACTACGTTCCCCATCTAAGAGGACTTCTATACTGAAACACCTTAAGAGACTTAGGGCCGATATAGTATTATTGCAAGAAACACATTTAACTGAATCGGATTATTTTAGACTCAAACGTTTTTGGGTGGGTGCTGTTTATGGTTCACCAGCTATTAACCGTAAAGGCGGGGTAGTTATTCTTACACATAAAAATTTAGCCTGTACGGTATTATCTCAATATCAAGATGATGAAGGCAGGATATGTCATCTTCTTATTGGCACTCCAGCGGGCAAATATAGCATATATAACGTTTATGGTCCCAACACCCTGGACCTGATTTTTTTTAAAAATTGGAAAACCTCATTCTGCAAGATGACAATAATCTTAAAATAGTTGGTGGAGACCTAAATACTGTTCTTAATACAACTGAAGATAGAAAAAGAACTAAAACCCCTACTGTATATACTTCATCAGATAATATTTTATCCAACTTCCTTAATTCTACCTCCCTATCTGATTCTTGGTGTCATCTACACCCAGATGGTAGAGAATACTCTTTTTACTCTCACTCCCAAACTACCTGGTCAAGAATAGACTACTGTTTAGTGTCACCGGACTCTCTTGGCAGAGTAGAAGACTCTGAAATTCATGATATAGTAATTTTGGATCACTCCCATTAGTTTACAATTAAGAGATATTTTTCAGAAGGGATCCGATATTATTTGGAGATTTCCTTCTCATTTAGCTAATGATGAATCATTTATCAAACTATTAAAAAAATGGTGGTCAGACTTTTATTCTAACAATGCTGAACATACACAATCCCCAATACTTTTCTGGGAGACTGCAAAAGCAGTTCTAAGTGGCCAAATAATTTCTTATGTGGCTGCCCAGAAACGTGAAGCATGTAAAAACTATCTTCATTTTTCCCAAGATCTGCGCTCTACATACACTCTTTTCCTGTCTTCCCCTATACATGACAATAAATCTAAATGGACAGCAGCTAGACAAGCTTTCGAAATTGCACAGGAAAAACTCAATGCTATATATAGAGATCAATACATATCCCGTTTATTCTGCTATGGTAATAAATCAGGGAAAATGTTAGCTAACCTTGCTAAAGGACGTAGACCTACTACACATATCCCTGCTCTCAAAGATACAGCGGGTAATGTACAAAAAGATCCTAAAGTCATATCACAACTTTTACAACAATTTTACCGCTCACTATATTCCAAAGATAGGCTTGATCTAGCTGCTGGTAAGAACTTTCTAGAGTCATTAACTCTACCTTCTCTTGATACACCTTCTCTTGATTCTCTCAACGCCCCAGTCACATTGGAGGAAATTACTGCCACTATCTCTACACTTAAAAATAACAAAGCTCCAGGCCCTGATGGCTATAGTGCGGAATTTTATAAATCTATGTCTTCTGTCATCTCCCCCACTCTTCTTTCTACTTTCCAAACTATTCTGACTGACCATCACATGCTCCCCTCGGGAGATACTGCATATATCAAAATACTACATAAACAGGGGGAAGGATCCGACATCTCCTAATTCGTACAGGCCAGTCTCTTTAATAAATGTAGACCTAAAATTGTTGGCAAAGATTATGACCAATAGATTGGCAGACATCCTACCATCACTAATAGGCAGCCATCAAGTTGGCTTTATAAAAGGACGTTCTGGTGTCACTAATATAAGAACGGTACTAGCGGCCCAGTCTGGTGTCCAATCTGGGGGTCGTTCCAGCCACTCTCCAGGTCTGTTGGCAATTGACGCCGAAAAGGCTTTTGATAATATCAGCTGGGAGTGGCTGGACATGACCTTAACAAAATTTGGTATCACAGGTCAATTCAAAGATTTTATTTCCACAATATACACATCTCCGAAAGCTAGAATTCATACCCCGGGTTTCCTTTCAGATAGCTTTCCCTTACAAAAAGGTACCAGACAGGGTTGCCCCCTATCCCCTCTATTGTTCAATTTGGCGATGGAGCCTCTTGCTAGATATCTTATTTCTTCTGACTTTTTCTCAGGCATACGGGTTGGTTCCCAAATCATCAAAGTTACATGCTTTGCTGATGATACTTTAATATATTTAGATAACCCAGATCTACATGTTCCGGCAGTATTAGATGCCTTAACATTTTTTGGTTCCTTCTCTGGGTATAGAATCAATATACATAAAAGTCAACTTCTTTACCTAACTCCACATAAGAGGTCTACTTCGGGTCCTGCGGGGGTCTCCATTGCTAAATCCTATATTACTTATCTTGGAATTCAGATTGGCAGAACTCCCTCCTCACTATATTCCCTGAACTATCGCCCTATAATTAAGAGAATAAAACAAGATCTCCAGAGATGGGAATCTCTACCATTGTCAATTCTAGGACGTACCCACTTAATCAAAATGATGTGTTTTGGAAAACTGTTATATCCAATGCAAACAATACCCCTTTTACTCAAACATTTTGACGTTTCCCTACTCCAATCATATTTCACTAAATTTATTTGGCAATCAAAGAGACCTTGTATTGCCTATTCCACTCTCGGTCTCCCTACTTCTAAAGGTGGCGCTCAATGCCCAGATATTAGATTATATAATTTAGCCGCTCTCTTTCGCCATGCTAAAGATTGGATTATGGACACATCATATTTCTCCAATATTTTAATTGAGAAAGCTTTAGCAGCACCTTGACCTTTACCCACCCTGCTACATGCTAAATTACCAGAACTCCCCCCCAGAAATTAAGAGAAGTGTTATCTTTAAAGACACCATTGCCACATGGAAGGCGATAGGAAAATTATATGGTTTACCCTTTTGCCTATCGAAAAGATTTCCTCTGTGGCATTCACCACTTTACCCACCTGACTCAGACAAATTGGACTACTCAGAGTGGCAGAGTGCACATGTTTCTTCTGTTGGGGATCTGCTGGATACTAATTCCAACACTTTCTTATCATGGGATATCGTCAGAACACGATTTAAATTGTCTTCATTTAATTTACCTCAATACGATTCTATAATTGAATTTCTTACTTCCAGAGTGCGGGACATAGCAGAAGCAGAAAGTGATATAGAATTTGATAATCTATTCCCAACACCACCGGTACATAATTCTTTATCACATTCATATGGAGAACTTAGATCACGCTCTCAAAAGAATTTATCTAGACAAATTTTTTTCAAAAAATGGTCCTCCGTAATTCTTTCAGAGGATCTGACCCAACAAATATTGAGAGGATCTCAACTAGTGCATTCTGCCACTCCTAATGTGGTTCTACGTGAAATCCATTTCCGCTTTATACACAAGGCTATATATGCCTTTAATATTCCTTTTTCCAACTCCCACACTTCTCACATAAACAGTTGCCCGAAATGTTCACTTCCTAAAGCAGACTTGTTTCATTGTGCCTGGGCCTGCACACGAGTGCAGGAATTTTGGGACTCTGTGCGGCTCTATCTTTTGTCCACTTGGGGCCATGCCATACCACTTCTCCCTCTTAGTTATCTTTTTCATTTTATTGATATAGACTCTACTACTCCCTCTCCTAAATTACTTACTTCTAAAGGAATTCATTTAACTCTATTAGTTTCCCTGAAATGTTTATTAAGACACTGGATACTGGATACTCTACCAGACATTTCTGAGGTAATCTCCGCTCTGAAGGAGATCTTTCATTGGGAACTTTTGGATGTATTGCGCACCAAAGAAAAATCAACAAAAACATTTATGTCCAAATGGACACAATTTCTAATTCATGATTTTACTATAGAAGAGAGAGTCATTAATCAATTTAAGGACACTGATTGGTATTGCATGGCCGCCCAAAAGGGAACTCTGGGAGCACTCCAAATATCTTAAGCTTTTCCCTTTCTCTGTTAAAGACAATTCTCTCCATTCTATTGGTAGCATATTTGAATATCTGACATCTATACCATGTTTTAAGGTGATATTATAGGTTACTGTTTTTCTACCTATGTTTTTGGTAAGACTATGTTGTATTGTATATGATAATATGTCTTTTAAGGTTATTACAAAGGCTCATTGTATCTGTATGATATTGTAAACATACAATCCTTTGTTGCCTGTGAGCGACTTTCTTTTTGAATATGTAATGAATTTTCAATATGTATGTTCAAATATTACATAAGCTACTAATAAAATATTGTTTAAAAAAAAAAAGCAATTAAAATCATGTTAAACGGCACAGAGAATCAGAGCCACCACTGCCCATCCCACCCACACAAAAAGAGGCAAAAACAGTATATCCAGTGTAAGATAATATTGGATAAAGTCCTTATTGTGGGGCTCAACTTCAAAGACAAAAGATGCTGCTCAATGATAATATAAGCACAATATAATAATATAACACAAATTAAATTTAAAAAATTCTTTACTTTATTCAAATAACACAGTGAAATGATGCAGGACTGCAAATTATAAAAGTACTGCAATTAAATAATTCAGTAACACAATGAAAATGCAAAGTGTGAACACAGCCTAGATGTTCTGCAACAGCTTTGTGCAGGGAATGGGCAGGGTGGAGGACTGCAATGAGCAGCTGAGGGAAAGCAATGAATTCTAGAACTTGTAGTACTGAGAAACTGCTCAACCAGGAAGTAAAGGCACAAAATACAGAACTAATATGCCCAAAACAAATGGATTTTTGGTAGTTTTAGAACTGGGTCAGACAGGTAAGCACTGCTACATGCTTCTGCAGCTGTTTTTTTTTTTAACCTCTAGTTAAAGTACCCCTTTAATAGCATACACTGAAAGGTTTTGTCAGTTAAATATTTTCTCCTGTGTCACTCCTTACCTACTCATGTATGGGAATAAGGTCTTCTGGTCACCTCATGTCTCTCCACCAATGAAAAAAATACCTAGTCCAATCAACTGATCACTTCATATTACTTCACCGATGAGAGCAGTCTCTAGTGTGGGAACCCTAGGCAGCTTGGGCAGGGGGTAGAAAACCTCTTCAGCTCTGGTATGTGGCATGTGCCCTCCCCGGGTCCCAGACACACGCTCGTTAGTAGTAGGTGTACAAGGAACTACAGAGTCCAGAATAGACTCAACCAGTTGTAACTTTTACTTGTAAACTCCTTAAAGGCACAGCATACAAAAAAAAAGGGCTGTGACGGAGCACAAATAAGTGTGAAACGATCGCTGCCTTGTCTTCTTTGTGCATTATTGTAATGTGTATGGCAAAATAAAAGGAAAAATTGGATTTGAAGCGAGTGCTGCAGACTACATTCTTTTGAACAAAGAGAAAAAAAAAATGACAGTCCTTCCAATGAGGTGCAGAATTAAAGGGGTACTCCAGCGGGGGGGGGCACTTTTTTGCTGGGACTGGGGAGGAGGTGGCTGAGGAAAAAGACATCCACTCACCTCCCCGGTTCCAGCGGCGGGTCCCGCATCACTGTGCTTTGGTCCCCGGCCGCTTCCTGGTGTCTGACGCGGGCCGAGACGTGACGTCTCAGGTCTGCTCAGCCAGTCAGTGACAGAGGCGGGATCTGAGCGGACTTTAAACGGATCCCGTCTCCTTCACTGACTGGCTGAGAGGACCGCAGTGCCGCAATGCGGGTCCCTCAAAAAAGTGCCCCCCCCCCCCCGCTGGAGTACCCCTTTAAAGTAGTTTGAGGTTACTGACTGAGATCCCTTGTAGTAAGCTGGTTGCTTGGAATACTTTTAGACAGAAGGTTTATGATCACTGCTTAATGCAGGTATACTGTGTAGAAGACTTGAGATAAATCACTGCTTAGCGCAGGTAGGCTGAATAAGATGTGCAATAGTTAAATGTCTTGAGACATACTTGAGAAAGTTTCTTTTTACTTGTTATAGGCTTCACTTAGGTAACTGTGGGCTACTTTCAGGGTGGGACCAACCCAAGACCCTTGGTCTCTCAGCTGTGGAGACTTAGAAGAAGAAGTACCTGCATTTGTGGCTATGAAGATCTGCCTTTTGCTGTCCACGGGCGTCGGGTGACACAGAAACACAGGCCCTACCTAATGGGAAAAGTTAGCTGTCAGGGAAGACCCCTAAGGAAACCTAGCACATTGCAGCAGAGTTCTTGGCTTTACCTGCTCTTACCTAACTGCAGACTCTTTGCTCCTGTCTCAGTTATCAGGGCACTAGCAGAAGATAGTCCCCCTTTGTGAATAAGTCTTCTGTGCCTTCCTGGTCTTTATGCTTAAAGTGTAACTGTCGTTTTTTTTTTTGTTTTTTTTTTGCAGAAAACAATAGTACAAGCTATTTTAAGAAACTTTGTAATTGGGTTTATTAGGCAAATATGCCATTATCTGCATTCAAAAAGAGTTTCCCCAGCCCCCCCTCTCTTATTCACTGCTTAATATCAGGAAATGTCAACTCTTTTACATCAGTCGAGCCGTCTCTAACCTATGGAGAGGGGAGGGGGAAGGAAGGAGGAGGGAGATTAGTCGCCAGCAGTGAACGAAAGATTACACAGTGGGAGCTGTCTGAAAGCCGGTATTCAGAGGTCAGAGAGGTCAGTGCTGACTTCAGAGGAGATAGCCTGGTGTAAATTAACTCTTTGTTGTCCTGTTTTGGTGCCTCATCTCCCTCCACCCCTCCCCTCTCCATAGAAAAGCATTTTTCGGCTAATAAACCCAATTACAAAGTTTATTAAAATCGCCTGTACTATTGATTTCTGCAAAAAAAAAAAAAAAAAAATTTAACCACAGTGGCACTTTAATGGTGATTCTGTACATAAGATGGCTGAGCATGGAGTAGCATGTGACCATGCTCATCCCCTGGTGTCCATTGAGCCTGTATATGTGGTGACTGAGGGGTCTACCATGTTATCAGCAGGGCTAACAGGTGTCGGGGTACCACTATGGCACTTGTCATGGGGGAGTGACTGGTAGCTAGCTTCCCAGATCACTCAACACACATTTCGGGTATTATTCCTATTACCCTTTTTCTACCAGGTGTTGGTGCAAAGTACAATCACAGAGTTCAGGGATAACTTTACTTGAAAAGTTCTTTAAGGTGGAGATACAGAAACAGTCACAGTCCAGTTAAATTAACTTTCTTGTTCACAAGGCAAACTTAACTTGGGGGCAGGTCTGTCAAGTATTTCCCTCCTAAGAGAGTTAAGGATGACACTTTTGGATGACTTTAGACATAGGATAGTCTCTGACTTTGGGTTTCTCAGAAAGTTAAAAAATGGTAGCAGAATGGACTACATGAGGGGGCGCTATTCATTCAGTACTGTAGCATGCTGGAGAAGGTGTTAACAATGTTGGTTATGTTGCAATTTCTTTTAGAAGATGAGGAGACAACTAGTACTCACGATAAAGATCTGACCTTGATGTAATGAGACATGCCAAGCAGAACATCCAACATGGAAGCTGGTAGGAGTTGACCTTGGCCTTGGAACAAGACTTGGCAAAAGCAAGGGGGCCCCTTCACCTTCAGCTGTGCCCATACAAACAGTTTAGGACATAGTGAGATACCTAGACAGAGTTACCCTTTACCTAGGTGACACAAGACTTAGTGGACCACCCGGAGCGGGACATTACATCATCACCACCGCTGGGAGATTAGTTTGTGCTAGGAATCAGCTTTTGTTGAAAACCTTGCCAAAGACGCTCAAGAAAAAAACCTGAATTGACTATACACCATTTCCCGAAGGAACCAATTACCCTAGGAAAGAATGGGCAATATGAGAGAGACCCAGTAGCCACACCAGCTGTACTACTGATAGAAGACAATAGCACAGAACTCCAAAGAGCATCTCTAAAATATATAATATTGGCTTTTAAAAACAATAAAACAGTGCTCCAGAAATCACATTCAGAAAGACATTGCGCAGGTGCAAGATAAAATGGCAGAAGAGGCTGGGAGTGTGGTCAAGAAGGACATTGCCTGCGACTGCCCATTCTATTCTTTGCCTGCCACAGGGATTTATTTACTGTATAAATAAGACAAGTCTATAATTTCAGGGCTAACCACAGGGAAAGGAACATAATTGTGTCCCCCTTAATCCCCTGGATTACAAATGGCTTACAACAGGGATGGGGAACCTTCTTCTCTCTAGCTATGGGAAAACTACAATTCCCATCATGTCTGGACAGCCAAAGCAAATTAAAACATAAAGGTGACATTATGGTCATCTGGTCCACCTAGCTGTATAGAGAGAAAAGCATTTAGATGACCTGGAGACACTCAACATAATAAACGCTCAATCCTCTCCGCTGCTTCAGTAAACTTTTTCTATGTCTCCTGGGATTATGTAGTTTCCAGGGTTGTGATCACTCAAAAACAGTCTATGTATTGATCATATGAAGAACCAACTGTGGCAACATCCTATATGTTACAGAAGATCCATAAACAACTCATTCATCATCATGGACGACCAATAGTAATGCTGTTTAAAATGATTAGTTTCTTTTTAAGATTAGTGGAGAGTTTTTTACTTTTCTACATAATGGATTTATCAGTTGTATTAAGGAAAATATTATTATGGCAAATAATAGATTGGTGGAATCTTTATGTACATATAATTGATTGGCAGCAGTCCAGCATTTTCTTTCCATGTCAAAATTGGATAACAACCTGAATTGGAGTCACCAAGTTTGTTTGATCTTCTAGCAGGGGACAGGAGAGGAACTGCAGAGGTTCATGACCTCATTGAACAACAATGTTAACATATCATACTAAAATATAAAAGTTATAGGTAATGGAGATTTATTAAGGATGCCCCCCTGGCACATATTTTTGCCTTCTCCCTGGCATATGCCATCCGTAACCTCCGCTTGCCTAACGGGTGGGAAGGCATGGCCTGGCCGCAGGCATAAATCATGATACAGGCCCAGACGGCTTTACTGAGAGGTGTACACTTGGTTGTGTTAATGCATATATGCAGTAAGCTTGGTCCTGTTATCATATCTGTATATAAGAGAGCATGTGGTAACAGAACCAGGCAAATATGCAGTATATTTGGATTTGTTATATCTGTGTAGTAAGCTACACAGTAAGGTTCTGGTACAGTATCTATGCAGTAACTTTGGGTCTGTCATTTATGTCATATATATGCAGTATGCTTGATTCTGTTTGTTTTACCTACATAGAGAGCTTGCCTCTGTTTGTCCAATGCATGCATCTGTGTTACTATATTTTTACAGTAAGCTTTTTTTAACATATCTATGCACTGACCCTAGTTCTGTTACCAAATTTATGCTCGATGGATGGTCTTGTTACTTTAACTATTGACTAAGGGGCCTATTCCACGGAGTGATAATTGTCCGAATCGGCCAGATTCGGCCGATTATTGCTTCGTGGAATAGAGAGAACAATCAGCCGATGATCGTGTCATCAGCTGATCGTTCATTTAGGTTCAGACCTAAAATCATCGTTCGCCACCAGCGCATCGCTACGGTGGAATAGTGGTGCGCGGCGACTGATGATTTCAGCAGCATCATACATTACTTGTCCGGGCTGCAGGTCTTCTCCTTCTCCCGGTCCCGCACAGCAGCATCTTCGGAGCGGGGCTGTCTGAACTGAACCACCGCGGCCAGTGATTGGCTGAGTGGTCTGTCAGTTCAGACAGCCCCGCTCCAAAGCTGCTGCGGTGCGGAACCGGAAGGAGAAGACCTGCAGCCCAGACAGGTAATGCATAAAAACAAGGGCTGCAAGGACATCGGTAACGATGTCCCTGCAGCCCTCGCTTAGCGATCATCGGGGCCGTGGAATAGGCCCAGTAAATGAGCGCCGATCTAGCAGATTGGCGCTTGTTTACAACGTCTATTCATCAAACAAATTGTTCGTGATTGGCGAACATGAACAATTAGCATCATGTTCGTACGAACATACAAACATTTCCGCACATGCTCTCTCATCACTACATATAACCACAGGGAGCTTCCCATATCACATTACACATACTTTAGCATATTAAATTTAGTTATGCTGCCCACCCAGTAATTGCCATTTTATGTCCGTCATGGTGTCACAGAGGTGCGGCTGTTCCCCTCTTTTTCACTTCCGCCCCCAACCACTGTGAGTATAGGCAGGATTCTCACAACATCCCCTGTCTTCAGCAGTGACCCCAGAGACCCTACTCCCATGCGCTAACAGCTAAATGCTGGAACAAGGGTAGCACACTCGTGGTGGTTCTCTGAGAGCTGTGAGAGCCTGGCTTGTCACTCTTAGTGGGCCACAGAGGGCATTGTGAAGATTATAGAGGTGGGGCAGTAGCATCATAAGCGTCACAGCCTCATCTCTGTGACACTGTAACCAGACATAAAAAGGAACTTTTATCAGAAATAACTGAATGAACAGCAGGACCAAAGGTAACATGCTAAATTATGTGTAGTGAGCAATGTGAAGCTGCCTGTGTGCATAGGAGGTGGCAGTTTCCCTTTAAGTCAGTTTTAAGATTGTACAGGACAATGCACTCATCTATTTATGTGCACAAAACTACTGTATAATAATGAATAATAATCATAATTAGAACAGACACTTCTTCATATTGTCAGAATGTACTTGGCATCTTTCCTAAGTAATTAATCTTCATAATTACGTGTCTTTATTTGCAACAATCAACGTCCCTTCTATTGCTAAATTCACTTTTATCAGAGGAAGACCTATAGAGGACAGATCAGAGAGTGTGGTGCGTAAGTTAATTAAAAAGAATTAAAAAAAAATGCTAAAACCAGGTCTCTTTTTCCAGCCTTTCCCGATTGCTTACCAAAGTAGGAGCATAGCCATATTCTGTAGAAAAACCTGTCAATTAGGCTGGGTGCACACTACATTTTTGCAATAGTTTTTTTTTCTTCCATTTTTGCAAAAAACTGATGGAAAAATGGATGCATTTCTGTGTATCCGTTTTGATATCTGTTTTCTATTAACTTTCATAGTTACATAGTTAATACGGTTGAAAAAAGACACATGTCCATCAAATTTATTAAAAAAATGCATTTTTTTTGTTAAACATACACAAAACTGATGCATTTTGATCCATTTTTTTTATAATGGAAGTCAATGGAAAAACGGGTCAAAATGGATGCACACAAATGCATCTGTTTTTGAAAAAAGTCAGTAGACCTGGTCTATTGGCTACTGAAAACTTTGAGACCAAATCGCCAATATCAGAGAAGCCAAAAATGGCCAAGAAGCTACCGTTTGGCAATCTGTAGGAGAAAGCCATGGTGCCAGCTACAGGTTGATAGAGGACAAGGCAATTTTTAGCGCCACCCATCGCTTTTGCATCCTGCCATGGGTCCAGTCAAGAATGCAACCTATCATGGTAAAGTTGGTAAAGTTGGAGATTGGGTAGGCCAACTCTCTTCACTTACTGAGTACTGAGAATTTAGAACGCTACCTGCTAGAGCTCTAAATTATGCGTCCCTTCAAATAGCTTGAAGGGATGCATAACGGTACAGACTGGAATACATATAGCAAAATGTCCATTTAGATTATGTGGAGTCAGCCAAACCAGGAGAGTGGTTTGGGAAAATAAAGCTCAGACTAGATCTTTCAAGTGCTAATCTCATTGGAACTCATTTTTTTTTGGCAAAGTGACTTTCAGCCCCTCTGTTTTTGATATGAATATCTTAGTTCCTAAAGCGCTCAAACTTGCCAAGGACTACTGGTAATGAAGTGATGCAAGACGACACATGTAGCAATAAGTCACCCCCGTATATCAGGATTGGATGTCAAAGCTATGGCCAAGTGCCCCATCATGATAATGTAGAGTAATGACCCTATTACACCAACAGATTATCTGACAGATGTTTTTAAGCCAAAGCCAGGAATGGATTTGAAAGGAGTAGAAATTTGTGTTTTCCTTTATTACCTGTTCTCGGTTTATAGCCCATTCCTGGCTTTGGCTCAAAAATCTGTCAGATAATCTGTTGGTGTAAGGAGTTTGACATCACCGTTAAGAAGAGATATCGGGCGATAGTTTCCACAATACACTGGATCCTTGCCAGGTTTGGGGAAAAACACCACATGTGCCTCAAGAGCTTTTTTGGGAAACTTACATCAGACATGCTATTTAAGAAGCATTGGCGACAGCAGGATTCAAAATGTTTTATATAAAATAGCTGTAAATCCATCCGGACCCAGACTTTTTCCCCCTTTTTGATCTTTGTTCCCTTCTCCTTCTTAAGCCTGGCCCCCGCTGAATCATTATTCCCCTAACAACACACCTAAGGGCCTCTCATTAAACTTGAGGGGCAGTGGTAACTTTTTCATGAAAGGAAATAAAAATCCTTAATTGCTTATGTCACTGCATCCTTATAAACAGAGCCTTCATGAGCAATTCATTGAGGCACCATGTCCATTGCCTGGGCACCAACCCCAGCAGACATAATGTTAAAGGGCTGAGGGGCTACCACTCCTGAGACAAGTTAGTCTTTGAAGTGAAAGCTCTGCAGTCAGCTTGGGACATTGGTGACACCAGAGGAGGACACCGAGGGAGTGCAGAGAGGTAAGATGTTTATTGTTCATATGCACCAGGAGCAGTATATTAAAACATACCAAACACCTTTAACCCCTTAAGGACAGAGCCAACTTGCATTTTCACTTTTGCATTTTTTCCTCCTTGTGCTTAAAAGGCCATAGCATTTGCATTTTTCCACCTAGAAACCCACATGAGCCCTTATTTTTTGCGCCACTAATTTTACTTTGCAATGACAGACTGAATTTTTTCATAAAGTACACTGCAAAATAAAAAAATTTATGTGTGGTAAAATTGAAAAAACAAACGCATTTTGTTTATTTGGGGGGTATTTGTTTTTGCACTGTTCGCCCTGGGGTAAAACTGACTTGTTACATATATTCCTCAAGTTGTTACGATTAAAACGATATGTAACATGTATAACTTTTATACTATGTGAAGGCTTGTAAAAAATTCAAACCATTGTTAACAAATATATGTTCCTTAAAATCGCTCCATTCCCATGCTTATAGCACTTTTATCCTTTGGTCTATGGGGATGTGTGAGGTGTCATTTTTTGCGCCATGATGTGATCTTTCTATCGGTACCTTGATTGTGCATATGCAATTTTGATCGCTTTTTATTACAATTTTTCTGGAGTTGATGCGACCGAAAAATGCACAAATTTGCACCTTGGGATTTTAATGCGCTTACGCCGTTTACCGTGCGAGATCAGGAATGTGATTAATTAATGATTTGGGTGATTACGCATGCTGTGATACCAAACATGTTTTTTTATTTATTAATTTATAACATGGGAGAAGGGTGATTCAAACTTTTATTAGGGGTGCAGCCGAAAGCATTCGAGTGCCGGGCCGGGATCAGCGCCATTACGTGCAGACCCCGGCCAGCAGCAGACACGGAGATCGCACCTCCGGGACAACGTCCCAGGGGGGCGATCTCCGCCACTATACCAACACCGATTGGGCTGCATAAGTAATCAGATGCAGCTGTCAACTCCCAGAGGCGGCCACAGGGCATAAATATACGCCCTGTGTCGTTAAGGGGTTAAGAAGACAGAAGGGTGATCGGACAGGAGAGTGATTGGACCAAATGGCTGTACCAATTGTAGCCCTAGAGTCCATCAACAATGCCCGATAAAATTGAAAAAACCTATCCAATCGGGTGTATAAGCATCAGAGTAATAAGTATAGTCATTCCAAATAGGATTCAAAGGGGTTGTCCAGCAAAAAAATCTTGGTGTCGAAAAGTTATATAGATTTGTAATTTACTTCTTTTAAAAAAAATCTTAAGTCTTCCCATACTTATTAGCTACTAAATGTCATGCAGGAAATGTTGTTTTATTTCCAGTCTGACACAGTGCTCTCTGCTGCCATCTCTGGCCGAGACAGGAACTGTCCAGAGCAGGAAAGGTTTTCTATGGAGATTCATAGAAAGCCGAGACTAGGCCAGAGATGTCAGCAGAGAGCACTGTATCAGACTGAAAATAAAACAACACTTCATGCATGACATATAGTAGCTAATAAGTATTAGAGGTGAGCGAATAGTGAAATATTTGATTCAAATAGGTCCCGATATTCGACTATTTGATCGAATATCGAATCCCATTATAGTCTATGGGAAAAAAATCCTTGGGACCTGGAAATCAATATTTGACGAACTGGAGGTCACCAAGTCCAAGACATCTTTAGAAAGTGATGCAAACACCTCTGGAATGCATCTGGAAAAGCAGGGAAGCAGTATTACAGGAATAGGTATTACCAGGGTTAGCGATCCCCGGCAATAATACCGACCCCTGTAATGGTTAATATTTAATTAATAAAACAACGTTTCATTCTAAAAAAGTTATTTTCGTTGTTCAATAGCTTAATTAAAACGAATCCATTTTTTTGCAATTAAATATACTGTTAATATAAAAAAATATGTATATTTATTTATTTACAGTATATTTAATTGCAAAAGTATGTATTCGTTTTAATTAAGCTTTTGAACAATGAAAATAATTTTATTAGAACGAAAATATGTTTTATTAATTAAATATTAAAATACTACAGGAAGCTCTATTGCTGGAAATACATATTGCCGGTAATACAGCTGAATGTAATAAGTTATACTTTAATTAAAACAGCAAATGTTTCTTCTAATGATGCTATTTTTTTTTTATCACAATAGCAACATTAGAAGAAACATTTAAATTTATAAGTCCGCTCAGCGGAGTGGACATGTAAAGAGCCGGTCTCATCACACTAAGCTCAGTGCGCAGGGGACCGGCGAAGAGAGAATATAGAAGAAAGAAGATAGAAGACATTGGAGGATGAGTAGAAGCTCTCCCCCCCTGCACTACACCCATCCCAGCAAGGAAGGGGGGGGTCACTTAACCCCTTCCTTACTGGTATGGGTGCAGTCTGACACTGTGTCTTTATTTTTTTACTACATAGACTTAGTAGTGGAAGCCATCTAATAGACGGAATCCATTACTAAGTCAGGGCTTAGTTTTAGCCGGTATAAAATGGCTAACACTAACCCCCCCCCCCCCCCCCAGTACCCAATGCCACCAGAGGTACTTGGAAGAGTC
This sequence comes from Dendropsophus ebraccatus, assembly GCF_027789765.1. Taxonomy (NCBI): domain Eukaryota; kingdom Metazoa; phylum Chordata; class Amphibia; order Anura; family Hylidae; genus Dendropsophus; species Dendropsophus ebraccatus. Next base: position 103,416,509 of record NC_091456.1, read on the forward strand.
GGGTGCCAGTGGTCCCAGAGCGTCAAAATTGGTGCTCCTGGACTGGGCAGCAGCAGGCTGGTAATATTAAGGCTGGGGAGGGCCAAAAACAATGGCCCTTCCCACCCTGGTGTTACTAGGCTGCTGTTGCTTGGTTTTTAACCCAGCTGGTTATGAAAATAGGGGGAACCCTACACATTTTATTTATATTTTTTTAAATAAATAATTTAAAAAAACGTCTTCTACTTCTAAGTCTATATAGTAAAGAAATAAAGACACGACACAAGTGAAAAATACTTTTTATTCAAATAAAAACACCCCCACACCCTTTGTTGACCAACAACCACTGGTCATTGACGTAGTCCATCGAATCTGCCGTAATCCACAGGATACCGATATCCGAATAATAAAAAGGGAGAAACACACAAAAAACCCCCACACAAACAGGAGCACAACACCCATCATTGTGAGAGGTGTTGTGCACCTTACAGTATGCAGCATCTTTACAGATCGCTGCTTACAGTGTGGCACCCAAGGGGTTAAGGAAGGATGCATTGCATTCCCCTTAACCCTTTGGGTGCCATACTGAACAATCTGGCCCCCAGGGGGTTAAGTAAGGGTCCCCACTTAACCCCTTGGGGGCCAGACTGATGTCAGACTGCACCCATACCAGCAAGGAAGGGGTTAAGCTCTGCTCGGTTTTCGAACGTTTTTCGAATGTTTTTTCGAGCGTGGATGGTGGGTTGTACCTGGCGTGTTAAGCAGTGGTGAGGCTTCATATACAGTACAGTACTGTATAAGACTGCTGGAGTGCATATACAGTGCAGTAGTAGTACAGGCAGTGCACCACCATCTCCCATACATTACAGTGCTTGGATGGTGGGTTGTACCTGGTGAGTTTAGCACTGGTGAGGCTTCACATACAGTACAGTGCTGTATAAGACTGCTGGAGTGCATATACAGTGCAGTAGTAGTACAGGCAGTGCACCACCATCTCCCATACATTACAGTGCTTGGATGGGGGGGACGCTATACAGTAAAGGATGGGTGAGGAGTTGGTGACTACTGTACTATAATTGCTGGTTCTGATGAACATTTCTTATGTTTAATGTCCTGTACAGCACTGAAGTGATTATACTGAGCACTTATCAGTGTAATAAATGAGTATTGTAGGTAATTATTGGTGGCTGCTGGAACCAATTAATCACATTTACATTATTTCCTATGGGAAGACACTGCTCGGTTTTCAAACTGCTTGGTTTTCAAACTGCCTTCCGGAACCAATTAAGTTCGAGAACCGAGGTACCACTGTATACATTTATATTTATTTTTTTGTTAACAGTATATTTAACCCCTTCACGTCAGCCATCTGTATATATATGTTCCTATTGCACATGCCCCGTGCAGTAGGAATGTACATATACGTTCCGACTTTGACGGGGCTTTGTGATGAGAAGGGGATCGCTGCAGGGACAGCGATCCCGTTCTCATCTGTGTACAGCACCGGAGATAATGAGGATCAGCTGCGATCCCGCAGCTGACCCCCATTAACCCCTTAGTGACCGCCGAAATGGCGGTCACTAATGGGCCGGTGCCGCCGCTGTATTTCATCTCCCCCCACCGTGAATCCACGGTGGGGGGAGATGAAATATGTAAAAATCAGACCCCAGATCAGCCCCCTAGTGCCCCAGTCACTAACCCCCCCTCCCGCGGCGGCCATCGGATCCAAGATGGCCGCCGCGATCACTGTGAACAGACTAATGTCTGTTCACAGTGATCAAAAAAGAAAAATGAATGAAAGCCCCATGCTCTCCGCCACCGGAGGTAGCGGAGAGCATGGGGCAGTCATCGGGACCCCCCCTGTGGGGTCCCGATACAAGTGATCAGCGGTATATACTATATACCACTGATCGCTTGTGCCATGTGCCGCCGGCACTTTTTATCCCCTGTCACCATGAATGATTGGTGACAGGGGATAAAAAGTGATGTCCCCCCACCCCCCAAGTCGCCCCCCACCCCCCTGTCACCCCCGTCCCCCAGTCACCCCCCCCTTCCCCATATACTCACCGGATCCACGGAGCTCCTTCCTCCTCGACGTCCTGGCTGGTTATGAAGTGCGCATGCGCTCCACAACCAGCCAAGCTCTGAAAATTTAAAGTGACAGAGACCAATTTGGTCTCTGTCACTGAACTATGATTACTGTGATAGAAAATATCACAGTAATCATAGTAATACAGTGAAAATGAATGTATAAAGTACAAAAAGTGACAAACATACAAAAAAATAAAACACACACTTTTATTATAGTAATAATTACAGTTTACTCCCAAATTACCCCTAACCCCCCCCCCAGATTACCCGTAACCACCGCAGGTTGCCCGTAACCACCGCACGTTGCCCGTAACCACCCCAGGTTGTCCGTAATCACGTCAGATTGCACGTAACCCCCCAGATTACCCGTAACCACCGCACGTTGCCCATAACCACCGCACGTTGCCCGTAACCATCGCACGTTGCCCATAACCACCGCACGTTGCCAGTGACCCCCTCCAGATTGTCCGTAATCACCCCAGATTGCCTGTAACCACCCCAAATTACATGTAACCACCCCAGATTAGCTATAAGCACTTCACTCTATCCGTAACAATTCTAGATTGTCTGTAACCCCTCCAGGTTGCCCCTAACCACCGCAGGTTGGGCATAACCACCGCAGGTTGGGCATAACCACCCCAGATTGCCCGTAATCATGCCAGATTACATGTAACCCCCCAGATTGCACGCAACCACCGCAGGTTGCCTCTGACCACCGCACGTCGCCTATGACCACCGCACGTCGCCTATGACCACCGCACGTCGCCTATGACCACCGCACCTTGCATCTGACCACCGCACCTTGCCTCTGAACACTGCACCTTGCCTCTAACCACCCCAAATTGCCAGTGAACCCCTCCAGATTGCCCGTAACCACGCCAGATTACAGGTACCCACCTCAGATTACCTATTAGCACTTCAGTTTATCCGTAACCACAGCAGGTTGCCTGTAACCACCCCAGATTGTCCGCAACCACCCTAGATTGTCCGTAACCACAGCAGGTTGCCTGTAACCATACCAGATTGTCTGTAACCAAAGCAGGTTGTCCGTATTCACCCCACGTTGCCCATAACCACCCCAGGTTGCCTCTATCCACCCCAGGTTGCCTCTAACCACACCAGGTTGCCTCTAACCACCCCAGGTTGCCGTAACCACAGCAGGTTGCCTGTGACCACCCCATGTTGACCGTATCCACCCCAGATTATCCGTAACCACCCCAGATTACCCGTAACCACCCCAGACTGCCCGTAACCACCCCAGACTGCCCGTAACCACCCCAGACTGCCCGTAACCACCCCAGACTGCCCGTAACCACCCCAGACTGCCCGTAACCACCTCTAGATTACCCGGAACCACCCCACATTACCCGTAACCACCCCACATTACCTGTAATCTAATTTTTTTTATTGTATTTTAGTAACTGCGCTATTCTAATAACCATTACTAGCTGCGGTTTTGCTCCAGCAAATTGGCGCTCCTTCCCTTCTGAGCCCTGCTGTGTGCCCATACAGTGGTTTATGCCCACATATGGTGTACCGTTGTACTCAGGAGAACCTGCGTTACAGATTTTGGGGTACATTTTTTATCCTGTTCCTTGTGAAATTTAGAAATTTCAAACTAAACCAACATATTATTGGAAAAATTCAAGTTTTTCATTTTTACTAGCCAATTTTGAATACTTTCCTCTAATACCTGTGGGGCCAAAATGCTCATCCTACCCCAATATGAATTCTTTGAGGGGTGTACTTTCCGAAATGGGGTGACTTTTGGGGGATTCTATTCTGTAGACACTACAGGGGCGCTGCAAATGCACCTGGTGCTCAGAAACTTCTTCAGAAAAATCTGCAGAGAAAATGCTAATTGGCGCTCCTTCCCTTCTGAGCCCGGCTGTGTGCCCATACAGTGGTTTATGCCCACATATGGGGTACCGTTCTACTCAGGAGACCCTGCGTTACAGATTTTGGGGTGAATTTTCTCTCCTATTCCTCGTGAAATTGAGAAATTTCAAACTAAACGAACATATTATTGGGAAAAATTTGAGTTTTTCATTTTTTACTGTCTACTTTTGAATACTTTCCTCTAATACCTGTGGGATCAAAATGCTCACCACACCCCAAGATAATTCTTTGAGGGGTGCACTTTCCAAAATGGGGTGACTTATGGCGAGATTTTACTCCGCTGGCACTACAGGGGCACTGCAAACCCACCTGGCGCTCAGAAACTTCTTCAGCAAAATCTGCATTGAAAAAGCTAATTGGCGCTCCTTCCCTTCTGAGCCCCGCTGTGTGCCCATGCAGTGGTTTATGCTCACATATAAGGTACCGTTGTACTCATGAGAACCTGCGTTACAAATTTTGGGGTACTTTTTTTCTCTTGATCCTCGTGAAATTGAAAAATTTCAAACTAAAGGAACATATTATTGGAAAAAATTTGAGTTTTTCATTTTTACTGTCTAATTTTGAATACTTTCCTCTAACACCTGTGGGGTCAAATTGCTCATCCTACCCCAAGATGAATTCTTTGAGGGGTGTACTTTCCAAAATGGGGTGACTTATGGGGTTTTTTCTCTCTGCTGACACTACAGGGGCACTGCAAATGCACCTGGCGCTCGGAAACTTCTTCAGCAAAATCTGCAATGGAAAAGCTAATTGGCGCTCCTTCCCTTCTGAGCCCCGCTGTGTGCCCATGCAGTGGTTTACGCCCACATATGGGGTACCTGTAGTACTCAAGAGAACATGTGTTACAAATTTTGGGGTGCTTTTTTCTCTCATGTTCCTTTTGAAAATGAGAAACTTTAATCTAAATGTATATATTATTGGAAAATTTTAATTTTTCATTTTTTTACAGCCTAATGGTGAATACTTTCCTCCAGCCCCTGTAGGGTTAAAATGCTCATTATACCCCTAGATTAATTCTTTAATGTGTCTAGTTTCCAAAATGGGGTCACTTATGGGGGTTTCCAGTATACAAACCTCCTAAATCAACTTAAAATAAGAACTGGTCCCTAAAAAAATCAGTTTTGGAAACTTTCACGAAAATGTGGTAATTTGCTGATACATTTCTAAGCCCCGTAACACCCTAAAAAAGTAAAATATGTTTATGAAATGAAGCCAGAATAAAGAGGACATATTGGTAATGTGACTTAGTAACTAATTTATGTAATACAACTTTCTTTTTTTAGAAGCAGAGAATTTCAAAGTTCATAAAATGCTAATTTTTTCAATTTTTCATGATATTTTGATGTTTTTCACAAAAAACACACAAAGTAGTGACCAAATTTTGCCACTAATATAAAGTGCCATATGTGACGAAAAAACAATCTCAGAATCGCTAGCATACGTTAAAGCATCACTGAGCTATAAGCGCATAAAGTGAGACAGGTCAGATTTTGAAAAATGAGCCTGGTCTTTTAGGTGCAAATAGGCTCGGTCTTGAAGGGGTTAATTGCAAAAGCATGGATTCATTTTAATTAAGCTATTAAACAACGAAAATAACTTTTTTATTAACCATTACAGGAATCAGCATTATTGCCGGGGATCACTAACCCCGGTAATACCGATTCCTGTAATACTGCTTCCCTGCTTTCCCAGGGAGCAGTAAACTTTATTAAAACAACTAAATAATTGTTTAGCTGTTTTAGTAAAGTTAATTAAGATTTGAATATTCGGTCACATATTCGATTGAACTTGAATCTTTCGAATACTGCAGTATTCGATTGAATAGCTATTCGATCGAATACTATTCGCTCATCTCTAATAAGTATGGGAAGGAAGACTTGAGATTTTTTAATAGAAGTAAATTACAACTCTATATAATCTTCTGATGTCAGTTGATTTGAAAAAAACAAAAAAAAAAGATTTCCGCTGGGCAACCCCTTTAAGATTTAAGCCATTGATTCTCAAGAACAGAACCAGCTTGAAAGATAGTTGATTGAGGTACTAAAGATCTGCAGCAGGAGTTTTCCAAAGAATGGCCGATGACTACATTAACCCCTAGACAACCCAGGACGTGCCGGTACGCCATGAGTCACTGTCCCCAGATGACCCTGGGCGTAACCGTACGTCCTGGGCTATGAAACGCTCAGCGATCACGCTGCAGCGTTTCATCAACCCCTTAAACGGCGCGGCGCGACCACGGAGTTTAAGTGTAAGTGATGGGGCAGTCCCCGTCACTTACTGATCGGAACCTTCGCAGTGTGACTGCGGTGGTCCCGATCTTTTTAGCGGACCGCCGGAGGTCTCTCACCTTCCTCCGTTCTCTCACCTTCCTCCACTCTGATGAATAAGTCTGCCAGAGGCAGGCTGAAGGAGCAGAGCGCCTATTACACTGATCAATGCTATGCCAATGGCATAGCAATGATCAGGGTGTATAATCTAATAATTGTATGTAAAAGTCCCCCAAGGGGACTTAAAATGTGTAAAAAAAAAAAAAAAAGTAAAAATGTCTTTATAAATACCCCAAAGCCCCTCCCCCAATAAAAGTTTAAATCACCCCCCTTTCCCATTATATAAATACAACATATAAAAATAAATAAACAAATAATATACCGTAGCGTGCTTAATTGTCCGATCTAGTAAAATATAACAAGCGTCATCGCGAACGGCATAGACAAAAAGAGGGAAAAAGTGCCAGGATTACCGATTTTTTTGTTACATTATATGTAAAATAAATTAATAAACAGTGATCAAAACGTCCAATCTTCACAAATATGGTATTAATAAAAACTAGAGATCATGGCGGAAAAAATTACACCCCATACAAAACCCCAAATAAAACAGTTATAAGCATCACAATAGGCCCATTTTATTAATAATTAATTGCAAAAAAAAAAAAGGATTGCATTAAAGAAAATATATAACATTAAAAAATCTGTGTAAACTTGCATGTGGTTGTGTTCAGACTGACCTATAGAATAATGGTATCATGTCGCTTTTACCGTATAATGCATTACGAAGACACAGGAACCCCCCAAAAGTTACCATATTTCATTCTTTTTTACAATTTCACAAATTTATATCTTCGTAAATAATAATTTTGGGGTTCCATCACACATGTTATGGTAGAATGAAAGATGCCATTACAAAGTACAACTACTCCTGTAAAAAACAAGCCCTTACATGGCCCTGTAGATAGAAAACACAAAAATGAAAATTTGCGCTGTCCACTGGGTCATTTTGGGCTTGGTCCTCAAGGGGTTAAATAGATTACCTCACAAATTGACCTCAGTATGTTAAAGCCCAGGGCAGTGTTGCAGACACTGTGATCTGTAATACAGGGGTACCTCAGGTTACAGTTCCTTTCCTTTTCACACTGTACACTGCAGACTTTAGGTGCAACTCATCTAGCTACTACTTACCGAAGTATTCTGATGACTCTGCCATAGTAGGCCTCATCACAGACGAAGATGACAGGGAGTACAGAAAATTGAATAGGGTTTTTGTGGATTGGTGCCAGCAGAATTACCTTTGGATCAATACTGGGAAGACCAAGGAGATGGTGGTGGACTTCCGCAAGCGCAGATATCATCCAAAACCAGTGAACTTCCAGGGGATGAGCATCGACATAGTCAACACCTATAAGTACCCAGGGTCATGATGTGATAGTATTATTTGTGTTTATTGCTATTTTTGATAGTATATTGCTATTTTTGATAGTATATCATTTTTTCCAGAGTGCCACGTCTTTTTGTTTATATAGATATCTTGTAGTATATTCAGCAGCACAGTACTTGGTTTACAGACAGGGGCGGGCTGGGCCTGGGGGCAGAGGGGAATCTGCCCCCCGGGCCGGTCTTTCCCCAGTACATAGGGCAGCGCAGCTGCCACAGACAGATAGGTGAATGTTCCGTGGCCATGCTGCGGCTGCTTACAGCTCCAGCCCTCTTGTCTCTGAGTGCAGAGGGGCCGGTCTGTGCTCTGTGCTGAAGCCCCGCAACGTAAAGGACAAGTGCCATGAAAAACTTTTTCCCAGTAATTGAAGCACATTACAAAGTTATATAACTCTGTAATGTGCTTCAATCACCTATCTGCCTCCCTTCCCTGTCTTTTCCCCCCTGCACCCCCCACCAGAAAGTGTCCTAACTCACACAGACCTAATGACTGTCGTCACCATAACCAGGCAGCTCCTTCTTGTGAGGATGAGTCATCAGCAGGAGGGTTGGTCTAGGTCCTATTACACCAGCCTCCCCCTCCTTGTCAGGTGACTCAGCTTGCTCATGACTCATTCACTCACTAAGTCCAGGGCAGCAGGAGAGAGGGTATGAGGTGTGTGAGGAGGGGCTGCCTATGTGCCGGAGTCAGTCGGAGGGAAGATAAGCATGACATGTGACTAGTGATGGCTTGCAGTTGTTCAGCCAATGGGAGCTGAGCAAGATGAGTCACCTGACAAGGCAGGGGAGGGGGAGGCTGGTGTAACAGGAGAAGGAGCTGAGAGAAGAGCTTGGTGACTGTGACGACAGTAATCAGGTCTGTGTGAGTTAGGACACTTCCTGGTGGGGGGTGGAGGGGGGAAAAGACAGGGAAGGGAGGCAGATAGATGATTAAAGCACATTACAGAGTTATATAACTTTGTAATGTGCTTCAATTACTGGGAAAAAGTTATTCATGGCACTTGTTCTTTAAGCCCCGTGATATATACAGGAGAAGACATACGTACAAGGGTACATAGAGGATATATATATACACAGGAGGGGGCATACACAGGAGTACATAGAGGATACATATATACAGGGGGAGACATATATACAGGAGTACATAGAAGATACATACAGTATATACAGGAAGAGACCTTACTAATCGGGGGGGGGGGGGGGACACGAGGGGGTATTCTAAGGAGGAATGAACCATGGGTGGGGGATTGCCTATACCGACAGGGAGGATTGCTGGGGGGGGGGGCATTTTGACAGCAACAGTAATATAATCTATGGTGAAAACCCCAGTTTCCCAGCATCTTGTATAGTAGTCAGTATGATGGAGGTCACCCAGCTTTACCAACATCTTATACTCAGTATAATGGAGGTCACCCAGCTTTCCCACCATCTTATACTCAGTATAATGGAGGTCACCCAGCTTTCCCACCATCTTATAATCAGTATAATGGAGGTCACCCAGCTTTACCAACATCTTATACTCAGTATAATGGAGGTCACCCAGCTTTACCACCATCTTATACTCAGCATGATGGAGGTCCACCAGCTTTCCCACCATCTTATACTCAGTATGATGGAGGTCACCCAGCTTTCCCAGCATCTTACACTCAGTATGATGAAGGTAACCCAGCCTTCCCAACATCTTATACTCAGTGGCTGGGTGGCTGGTAGTCTCGGGGGGGGGGGGGGGTGCACAGTAAATCTATACTGTGCAGCTGGAAACCACATCAGCACAATTGTGCTAATTGGTTCCCTATAAATTACCACTCCAGCCCTTACCTATTATTATTACCCTTCCCACATCAGTGCAGGGACAGTAGATGGCACCCCGGGCAGGTACTTCTGCCAGCGGCGATGTTCCAACAGTTCGGATTACATCTCCAGCCCTTCTGGTCAGGGAATTCCTACTGCCCTGTGTGAAGGGGCCAGAAGTCACTTTGTCAATATAAGTCTATGGGAGCCATCCCATATATTTAGGGCCACATGTATCATCCTGCGAACGGATGATTTTCGGCGGAAAGTGCCGATTTGTGTATTTTTTTAAAATATGCGCAAATCGGCACTTTCCGCCGAGTACGCCAGGGGGGGAAAGGGGGCGTGTAGTGGGCGCGGACTCAGAGTCCGCACGATTTACCATCCGTTCCGCCCAAATATACAGTCCTCATCTGGCGTAGGTTTTCGGCGGTGCGCACGGGATTTATGTAGAGGCAGTCCGCCTCTACATAAATCTCCGTAGCGCAGGAGCTGCGGGGGCATTTTTAAGTCCGGCGTAAAAAACGCTGGACTTAATAAATGCCCCCCTTAGGGTTCACACTGAGTAAATCAGGTGGAATTGTCACACTGAGACAGGTGGGATTCCGCCGCAGCAGAATTCTACTGCTGTATAGGAGAGCACACGCTCCTCCACTGTCGCTGCTCTCCGCTCAATTGACATGTCAATTCTTTGAATGGAGAGCGGCGGCAGCCGAGGAGCGTGCCCTCTCCAATACACAGGCTATGGCACATTGAGACAGGCGGGATTCTGCGATGGAAAGCTCCGCCGTGGAATTCTGCCTGATTTACTCAGTGTAAATATACCCTTAGGCTACTTTCACACAATGTATGTGTTGTAAAAATCACAGCCATTGTTGCAAGTTGTGAAAAGTATAGGATCCTAGTATGTGAAAGTATAGGATCCTGGCCGGAGTACATACACATAGTACATATATGCATACACATTGGGGGACATTTATCAAGGCCAAAAGGTGTATTTGGGCGTAAAATGGGCAGATACCGATAAATTTATTTGCAAATGGCCGTTTTGCAAATAAATATTCGCATCTGGCCATTTTCGCCCGCTGTGCCAGGGGGGGGGGGGGGGGGGTGCGGGGAAGGGGTGTGGAGGGGGCGGCCCGGGGGCATGGACTCTGGGTCCGCTTCATTTATCATTTTTCTCACCAGCTCTGAGCTAGCGTAGGTTTCCTCGGCGCACACTCTGGTGCGCACAAGATTTATGTAGAGGCAGTGCGCCTCTAAATAAATCAGTGTACTGTCAGCGCTGCAGGGACATTTTTAAGCCCGGCACAGAAAACACCAGACTTTATAAATGTCCCCATAGTATACATTTCAGCCGGGATCCCTAGGGGCGCTGTTGAAAACTGACATGTCCAGCCGCACGCTAAAGATCATCTGGCCGGTACTGCAGTACCGGCTGGGATGATCTGATCTGACACCAGCCGTTCCATGGTCCAGCGAGGTCACAAAACGGCCGGTGTCATACAGCGTCTGAACATAGCCTCATTCAGGAAAGTGACTTCTGACCCCTTCACAGGGAGCAGTAGGAATTTCCTGTTTACAAATGACTGGAAGGGCCGAAGATGTTATCCGAACTGTCGGAACAGTGCCGCTGGAGGACGTACAGGTCCGAGTTGCCATCTACCTTCCCTGCACTGGTGTGGGGAGGTTAATAATAGGTAAGGGACAGAGTGGTCCTTGAATAATAGGCCGCTAGCCGGCTACTCATGGGCCAGTGCTGTCTGCTTGCCCTCGGGGTAAAACTTGCCAGGCAGCCCCTGTCTCCATATGTGTAAAGTCTGAGAATAGGAACAGGTTGCTCATCACTTTCTGCTCTCAGTTATATCGATTTACTGATTTATTAAATATCTGAGCAACACAGACGGAAAATAACATTCCAGGGAGCATCAAGAACTGCTTAAATTCTGAGAACTGAAACTAAACATGCACAGCTTTTATATAGAGGGATTGTAGCCACTCAGATTCAATTCCTCAGGTATACCCAGTGTATCCCAGTTTGACACAATCTCAATATACTTGAAATAGTTTAATACATTTGTATATGATTTATTTGTACTGCCTTTTTATACTCCCCTAAACATATGCTAAAATATTCAAATCAGAAAATAATGCCTGTGTCAGAAATAGTATGATTGGAATAAATGACTAAGATTAAAGTCTTCCACTTTGGCATTTTTATTCCCACAGTATTTAACTATTTCCTAGAATGTTTTAAAGGGACGTGTACTTAATTTGTAATTATGTTTGGGGGATCCCTATTTCTTGTGCTCCTTTCTTATTTCTTTCAGTCAGCACATTATGGTCATGCTCATTACTTTTATTGCCTCCTTCATATTGTATGCCCTTGCCTTGTACCCTCTCTTTCATTGAGTTACAGCTGATTGAAAGAGCCAAGGGACCCATCTCCCAGATGATGGATCATATTATGATATATGATAAATCAGAAATCTTTCTTTCAGGAACATTAGTCAGAAAGATAAGCCTTAATGTAAATACAGGGAAATGAAGATATATATATATATATATATATATATATATATATATATATATATATATATATACACACACACATACATACACATACAGTATATAGTTTATTTTCTTTTTTATTTTTAGGTTAAAAAAAAAGTGTATAGGTACCCTCTTGCAATATTTAGTAAGAAATTTTGAGAACACTAAAAACACCATGTCAAACAAATTTTTAAATATATTTATTTGATGATATAACTTTTTTATCCTACATCAGAAAGCGTTAACGTTTCTATATTTTCGTTTGCATAACTAAAATGCATAGATGTAAGAGTGCTTTGCTGTTCTTTGGTTCCATGTTCTTATGCTCTTGCTAATAGAGGGAGTATCCTGTTTTAATTCTGGTTTTGGCAGCTCTAGACAAAACTACTCAAACCACGTCGCCCCTTTAACGACCAGCTACATTTTAGGCCTTTACTATTTAAAGGGCTACTCCAGGGGAAAAAAATAGTTTTTAGATCAACTGGTATCAGAAAGTTATACAAATTTATAAATTACTTTTATTCAAAAACCTTTAAGTGACTGTACCACCAGGCCCAGGCTGAAGTACTGGAGTGGGAAGAAACCCCAGCCCCTCCATGATGTGACTCCATTAGAATCAATGGAACGGAAGCTTATCCTACACTTAACTTCCCTTTCTTTCGCCTATTTGCAAGCCCGAAGTTATATCACCAAATTAATTCGCACCTTACCGCCTGTAGAATGGGATGCTACCTTTCATAAGGTTTTAAATCTTTCTACCTCCATCAGGCATCAAATCTCCTTATCCTATCGCTATTTTAATTTTTCCATAGACTACAGGAACGAGACTACTGGTTTGTCCCGCTGGACACAAGCGGGTCTGAACTTAGATATACCAGACCTGTTGTCCATCTTAGACTATTCGGTTAAAACGTTACCTTATGCCCGTTACGTGGAGATGACCCTGCGGATCTTTCACAGGACTTATATTACCCCTACAAGAGGCTTTAAAATTCTGCAATCTGATGCCTGTTTTAAGTGTGGAGCACCAGGGGCTGACATAGCTCATTGTCTTTGGCACTGCCCAGTTATACAAACCTTTTGGAAACCAGTGGAGAGATTCGCAGGGTCACACCTTGTATCCTTTGTACCCTATGAGGCCCTGTGGGGGATTTTTGGCTGGATAGATCCTGTTAAATATAAATGTGACTGGGGAGCGAGAAAGCTCCTACATCTTCTGGCTGCAGCGGCACGCAAAGCCATCTTACAAGTTTGGAAGTCCCCACACCCTCCCTCTCATAGGTTGTTCTTAGATAAACTGTTATTTCTGTTTAAAATAGATTGGATGGAGGCATCCATCCTCAAAGAACATAGGGTGGAAAAATTCTTTATAGTTTGGGAAACTTTCATTCCTACGTTACCTCTCCGAATCCAGGACAAAATTAAACATACCTTACAAAACACTACATGGTACCTTACCAGACAACTAGCAGATGACCCGCCAATTTAATGCAATCTCATGGGATTATACTGAAAACCTAACCACTTTTTAGGGCACCTTCAGGAGCATGCGGAGACCCACGGGCATTTCCCTTCCCTCCCTTCCCTTTCTTTCCTCCCTTGTTTTTTCTAATACTTTACCATTATTGTATTAACAAGCTTCAGCAACTGCAAAAGACCTTTCCATGTTGAACTTAATTGATGCAACTTTTCCTAATCATAGTACTTTGTTAGGTTCGTGTATCACCTACGTGCCTTTCTATGCCTTTTACATTCCTGACTACATGTAAGTTCTGATTATGCTGAAGTCTTGAATAAAAAACAGTTTAAAGAGAATCAATGGAACCCTATCATAGAGGGGCTAGGGTTTCCTCCCATTAAGGATGGGTCGGCCCGCCTCCAGTGCTTCAGCCTGGGCCTGGTGGTACAGTCACTTTAAGTCTTCCAGTATTTATCAGCTTCTGTATGTCCTGCAAGAAGTCGTGTTTTCTTCCCAGTCTCACACAGTGCTCTCTGCTGCCACCTCTGTCCAGTCAGGTACTGTTCAGAGCAATAGAAAATCCAAATAGAAAAGCTCTCCTGCTTTGGAGAGTTCCTGTGACAAACAGATGTGGCATTAGAGAGCTCTGTGTCAGACTGGAAAGCATACACCACTTTCTGCAGGGCATACAGTAGCTGATAAGTACTGGAAGACTTGAGATATTTAACCTTTTAAGTACCCATGATGCACCTTCTCTATAATGTCCCACTTCTGACCATGACTGGCTAATTAACTGCTGTTAAAGAGCTTCCATTGATGGTCCAGTGGAGGATGAGCTTCCTGCAATTTGATTATGCTTATCCATTATACTTACTGTAAGGGCGGGTTCACACTACGGAATTCTCGCGGACAATGTCCGCGGAATTCCGCTGTCTGTCCGTCCGCACATCTGGGCGCTTTTCCGCCGGCTCCATAGACACCATTCTATGGGCCGGCGTATTCCGCTATACGCTGAAAGAAGTGTCATGTCACTTCTTTCAGCGGATCGCGGAATACGCCGGCTCATAGAATGGTGTCTATGGAGCCGGCGGAAAAGCGCGTGCCCGTGCGGGCGGACAGCTGACGGAATTCCGCGGACATTGTCCGCGAGAATTCCGTAGTGTGAACCCGCCCTTACTGGCTGTTCACTCTGTGATAAACTATGTTATCTATGTTTAGGTTGCATGATGGCTGCTTTTAAACATCCTTTTTGGCATGGCTATTTTTAAAGGCCCATTGAATTTTGTTGAAAAGACAGAGAAAGGACGGGCAAAAAAAAAATCTGTGTGTAAACCAGCTAAAATAATGGCTGCTCGCTACGGTTGTTAATAAATGTCCTGAACATTAATTTGACGGCAGTTGCAAACAATGCCTGTTATTTTATGCATGGTGTGAACTATCAGCTGTTGTTTTTATAGACCTCAGTGGAAAACACTACACTCAACTAGTTGGGGTAATCTTCACTAGTAAGGTCCACCAAGAGACATAGAGCTAAGACTTGTAATACCTCACTTGGCAGTCTCTGAACTAGTGCAGGAAGAAGGTGGTCAGATAGAAAGATATCTAAACATGAGTACGAAGATTCTTCAAGTATTGTGTTTAAAGGGGTAGTGCGGCGGTAAAGAATTATTGACAGAATAACACACATTACAAAGTTATACAACTTTGTAATGTATGTTATGTCTGTGAATGGCCCCCTTCCCCGTGTCCCACCCCCCCCACCCGTGTACCCGGAAGTGTGGTGCGCTATACATACCTGTCACATGCCGACTCGTCTCCGATCTTCAGTCTGAGATGTTGTCTTCGGGTGGCTGGGCCGAATCCCTCCGAGCGTCCTGAGTGCCGGCCGCCCTCTGCCGTGTCATCGGCTGCTCAGCTGCGATTGGCTGAGCATAACTGCCGGGTACACGGGTGGGGGTGGTGGGACACGGGGAAATTGCCATTCACAGACATAACATACATTACAAAGTTGTATAACTTTGTAATGTGAGTTATTCTGTCAATAATTCTTTACCGCCGCACTACCCCTTTAACCTACATCCCGGCAGAGTACTGTTACTAATAATAAAGGCTCCTAACCGGCCCCTACACTACCCTCAACACACTACACACAAGCCTCTTTCTTTTACTAACTCCTAACTCAAGAGTCTACCTGAAGTATTGTATTATTTTGCACTAAGCACCTGTGAGGAGTATTGTTGTTATAACTTGTATTGCACTGAAGTTCTTTTAATATAAAATACAAGTACTACTACCAGTATCAATTAAACATATGCTTTGTTATATCTAGTGATAAAATCACAGCATAGCATTAGAGTTAAAACTTACATGGAGCATATACACAGAACAGTCTAACCAGGTACAAAAGTATAACGTCAATTCTTTGGTCTAACAGCTTGAGCTTGAGAATATCATTGAGTCTAGGGGACATGCAGAATTTCAAGCAGAGTCCACCCTGCAGCCTCCGTTTGAAATTTCCACGCATATTCCGTTGTGGAAACATACCTCTTTCTTGTGGTCTTCTGATATTGATATGTGCTTGTATGTTTTTCCTTGTCATTCCTGACATTTCTATATTCTATAGTGGGAACATACCCGTAGATGTCAAATCAACTTTTCATGTCTGGCGCTTATATAAATGGTTTGCACAATGATACTAATGAATGATAGAGATGGCAGGAATTAAACAAAAGATATTAAAAAAAAAAAAAAAAAAGACAAAACAGGAAAAGGCCCAATCTAAATCTTTATAATCTGTCCCTAAATCTCTTCCTATGTCCTAAACTTGCACCATATCAATTAAAGGAGAAGTTTGGACAATTTTAAAATTTGGCAGCCGGCAGGAAGGAACTTGATCAGGAATATGAAGCGGCCTTGGGATCCCCGCTGGAAGGCATTTCTATGTGATGATGTCATGACTCAAGGGGAAATGCCTATCCCGGCAGATGAACTGGCCGCTCAGCCAATCCGTTATTCCAGCGGCGTCCCGCCCCATCAGTCCATAAGATGGCTTCCGATGGAGGGGCATGTGACCAGTACACATCACTCTACCTTCTCCGCTGTGCCTGCGCCTGTCTTTTAGATGCAGTGTACCACTATGGACAGAGAAAGAGTGTACGTCACATGCCCCTCCATTGGAAGTCATTTAAGAGACGTAGGATCCATCCAACTGGCAGTGGGGGGCCGAGGATAAGGATGACAGAGCTTTATTATGAGCATTATTATAGCATTTCCAGCAATAGTAGATATTATTTAAAAACAACTAGATCATTATTAAACAAGCAAAATAAGCAAATCTATCTTTACCAAAAGCAAAATAAAACTTCTGAGTCCAGACTTAAAGTCCAGGCAAGCTCAGTTCCAGATGGTATTTGTGGATTACGTAGTATAATGGAGGCATCTGTGGCCTTTGTAGCACACTTATGAGACATGTGGGTCATATATAAGGAGCCTTGAATAATTCTTTTATGCATGGTGGACTAGATTGTCCTAGAATGCACAGTTCGACTTAATCCAATTTCTCAGAATATAAAGAGCCCTGTATAAATCACGTAACAATGTTTCCCTGATGACTTCTAATATAGTTTCTTTATTCCTTTTTCACCTCAGTACATCAATCAAATTTACAATCTTTCTCCATTGCTGTGGTTCCTACAATGAGACGATTACAAGATTGCCTCCATTCTGTTGTGATAATATGCCTTTTATTTCAGCAATAAACAATCTGTTATACTCATCGACACTGGCAATTACATAATTAGGCATCTGGTATTCCCCTCTCATCTATATACTAGGCAATTCATAGCTACACATAAGCCAAGGACAATGGGTTATCATAGAAGTACTATAGCAATCACTCTGGACCATAATTTGACCTGATTATCAAAGGATGTCTAACTTGTAACATGCCAGAGAACTTTCAGCATGTATAAAGAGAAAAGAGCATGACCAAATACACATTTCATTAATTACATATGTTTAATTTACTTTCAAATCATATTTTAATATATTTTAGAAATAATACACTGCTAATGGATCTTTAATAATAAGCATATCAGAGAGGACTCAGAGTTCACACTCAGCTAGGCCTTAAACAAAAGCTAGTGTAATAACACTAATGATTAAATAGATTTCTTATAGAAGAATTGGGGTTTGTACATGCAACATTCTCAATAGTCTGGCATATAGTGTATCCACAGGGAACTATATTTCCCCTTTAGAAGCAATACAAGGGCACTTTCTGCCACTGTAAACTGTGTCCGTTCCTTTTAGAATGTATCAACATATAATTAGGAGTGTATTCGTGCCAGTAAACTCAATTTCATTATAAGGGCCCTATTACACAGAGCGATAATTTGCCATATCAGGCTGATTCGGCAGAATACCACTCCGTGTAATAAAGACAACAATCATCGGCTAATAGCTCAGGGTGCTTGGATGGCAAGAGCAAGTGGCCTCTGGTGTTTTTACCAGGTGTTACCTACCCAGGGCCATATTTACCACTAGGCAACCGTGGTCCGGTGCCTAGGGCAGCACCTTGCAGGGGGGCAACACCAGGGAGCAGGGGGAAGAAAACTACTTTTTTGTTGTTTTTATTTTTTTTAGTCTCCTCCCTTTCAGACTTGCCAGTAAATGTGGCGGCTTTTCCAGGGGGTGTGTGGGGGGGGGGAGGTGGTGGTATGGTAGCCCCTAGTAGCCATGTGGTGTTACCAGGATTAGTGATTGGTTACCGCATGAGGGTCTGGTTCCAGCTGCAGGTGACGTACAGTAAATGTTGAAACACGGCCTAAGAGCCCTATTCCACCGGACAATTATCGTTTGCATAATCGTTAACGATTAACGATCTCCCAACAACCGCTATTGCGAAAGACCTGAAAACGTTCAGTCATTTCCATGGAACGATAATCGTTACTTATAATCGTAATTACGATTGTTTTTTCTTCGCAACAGATACGAACGCAATAGCATATAAATAGCGAACGACCGAACAATGTCTTATTCAATGCGAACGATTTGCGAACGAGCAACGATAAAAATAGGTCCAGGTCTTATAAAGCATGTTCATTCTTTGGACAGAGGGCGGAACCTGCCCGTGCATGGAATGGAGTGTGACACGAGCGGAGACGCGCGCCTGCATCAGTCCGCCGGCGGGTGCCAGCTGCGGAATGCACAAAGGGTTATCCTTCGCCATTCCGCAGTGTGCACGTACCCTTACAGTGTATGAAGGAAGGGACAGCCGAATCCAGCCCCCAGATGCCCCCCCCCCCCATCCTCCGAGTTAGTGGGGAGATCCTTCGGGAACTGATCTTCCCACTGCTGGATAAAGGTTACCACATGTATGGGGATAACTTTTATACAAGCACCCCCTCTTCTGGTCCCTTGCTGCCCGAGCTACTGTAGCTTGCGACACGATCTGAAAATATCAGAAGCAGTAATAAAGCCCTAATATTTAGCAGCCATGGAGCAGACCCAGCGCTTCTGGATATGAAGGACCCCGGATCGCACCAGGGCAACATTTTCCAGGTGACGTCCGCCACACTGGAAAAGAGGAGACCCCAGAAGAAGTGCAGAGTGTGGCGTAACAGGGGGATCAGGAAGGACACCATTTTCCAGTGTGACACCTGTCCTGATCACCCCAGCCTCTGCATACAGGATCACTTCAAGGCGTACCACAAGTCATTGGAGTTCTACATTATCTAAATTCTTCCCCTTATTCCTATTTCAGGGGGTCACGTTGATCCAGGGATTATTCTGATTGCCATTATGCAGTCGGGAAGGATTTTTTTTTCCCTGTGATGAGGCTACTGTTGTCTGCCTCACAAGGGTTTTTTTGCCTTCCTCTGGATCAACACAGGTTGAATTTGATGGACACCTGTCCTTTTCAACCTTATAAACTAATAACTGGCCTAATACCCCCAAATAAATTAATAATTGTCCCTTTTCCCCAGCTAAATAGGTATGACCTCCATTCCAATTAGAGGCTTGCCATGATGCAATTACAAAGCCTCTGTGCGGCCAGGACAGTAGAAAACCCCCACAAGTGACCCCATTCTGGAAACTACACCCCATAAGGAATCTAACAAGGGGGGCAGCGGGGATATGGCCCCCTGGTGACGGACACATTTGTGCTGTGAAAATGAAAAAAAAAATAGTATTTTTTATTTTCACGGCACATGTTCTACATATGTGCCCATTACCAGTGGGGTCCATATGCTCACTGCACCCCTTGTTAGATATTTTATGGGGTGTAGTTTCCAGAATGGGGTCACTTGTGGGGGGGTTTCTACTGTCCTGGCAGCACAGGAGCTTTGTAATTGCGACATGGCCTCCATTCTCCATTCAAGCCTCTAAATGGCGCTCTGTCCCTTTGGTGGCTTGTCCTGTGCCTATATGGCACATTATATCCACATGTGGGGTATTTTCGTACTCAGGGGAAATTACCCTACTCGTTTTGCATTCATTTTCTTTTTTAACCCCTTGTGAAAATGAAAAAATCAAGACATTTACACTAAATGTTGGTCTAGCCTTGATTTTTTCCATTTTCACAAGGGGTTAAAAGATAGAAAAAAACACAAAATGTGTAGAGCAATTTTCCCTGAGTACGAAAATACCCCACATGTGGACATAAAGCGTCATGCGGGTGCAGGGTAAGCCTTCAAAGGGAAGGAGCGCCATTCGGCTTTTGGAGGCTGGATTTGGAGTGGAATAGATTTCGAGGGCCATGTTGCATTTAAAAGGCCCCTGTGTTGCCAAGACAGTTGAACCCCCCCACAAGTGACCCCATTATGGAAACTACACCCCTCAGGGAATGTTACAAGGGGTGTAGTGATCATATGGACCCCACTGGTGACGGGCACAAATGTGGAACAATGTGGCGTGAAAATGAAATATTAAATTTTTTACACTATAATGTTGGTCTAGCCTTGAATTTATCATTTTCACAAGGGGTTAAAAGAGAAAAAAAAAATGTGTAGAGCAATTTCCCCCGAGTCCGTAAATACCCTACATGTGGACATAAAGCGCCATGCGGGTGCAGGGTAAGCCTTCAAAGGGAAGGAGCGCCATTCGGCTTTTGGAGGCTGGATTTGGAGTGGAATAGATTTCGAGGGCCATGTTGCATTTAAAAGGCCCCTGTGTTGCCAAGACAGTTGAACCCCCCCACAAGTGACCCCATTATGGAAACTACACCCCTCAGGGAATGTTACAAGGGGTGTAGTGATCATATGGACCCCACTGGTGACGGGCACAAATGTGGAACAATGTGGCGTGAAAATGAAATATTAAATTTTTTACACTATAATGTTGGTCTAGCCTTGAATTTATCATTTTCACAAGGGGTTAAAAGAGAAAAAAAAAAGTGTAGAGCAATTTCCCCCAAGTCCGTAAATACCCTACATGTGGACATAAAGCGCCATGTGGGCGCAGGGTAAGCCTCCGAAGGGAAGGAGCGCGATTTTGGATGATGAACGCCATGTCGCATTTACAGAGCCCTCGTGCTGCCAAGACAGTAGAAACCCCCCACAAGTGACCCCATTCTGGAAACTACACCCCTCAAGGAATCTAACGGGTGCAGTGAGGATATGGACCCCTTGATGACGGGCACATTTGTACCGTGAAAGTGAAAAAATGAAAATTTCACGTCACATTGTTCCACATTTGTGCCCGTCACCAGTGGGGTCCATATGCTCAGTGCACCCCTTGTTAGATTCCTTGAGGGGTGTAGTTTCCAGAATGGGGTCACTTGTGGGGGGTTCCCGGTGTTTTGGCAGCACGAGGGCTCTGTAAATGCAACATGGCCCTTGAAATCCATTCCAGTGAAATTCAGATTCCAAAAGCCAATTGGCGCTCCTTCCCTTTGGAGGCTCGTCTTGCGCCCGCTTGGCACTTTATGTCCACAATCTGGGGTATTTCCGTCCTCGTGAGAAACTGCGCTACACGCTTTGTGTTTTTTTTTTCTTTTATCCCCTTGTGAAAATGAAAAATTAAGGCTAGAACAACGTTTTAGTGTAAAAAAGTGAATTTTTCCTTTTTTACACCACATTGTTCTGAAAATCTGTGAAGCACCTGTGGGGTCCAAATGCTCACCGCACCCCTTGTTACATTCCTTGAGGGGTGTAGTTTTCTAAATGGTGTCCCTCTAGGGGTGTTTTTTATGTTTTGGCGCACCAGAGCCTCTGCCAACCTGAAGTGGTACAGTCAAAAATGACCAAATATAACGGAGGCTTTGAAATTCACTAGGCACTCCTTTATATCTGAGGCTTGTGGTTGCGTCAAATAGCACATTAGGGCCACATATGGGGTATTTCTATAAACTGCAGAAACGGGGCAATCAATATTGGGGCGCATTTCTCTGGTAATAGGTTTATAATTATGAAAAATATTGGATTACAATAAAATCTCTGCACAGAAAATAAAAATTTTCAAATTTCTTACATACTTATTTCTGTCACTCCCCTAAAGGGTTAAAAAAAACTTTCTGGATGTGCTTTTGAAGAGTTTGGGGGGTGCAGTTTCTGAAATGGGGTGCTTTGTGGGGCTTTCAAACATACAGGCCCCTCAAATACACTTTAAAACCTGAACAGGTCCCTAAAAAAAAAATCAGATTTTGAAATTTTACTGAAAATTTGGAAATTTGCGGCTAATGTTTTACGCTTTCTATTGTCTAGACATATTGCTAATGCTATTTAATATATAATTTATGTGGCATAACCATTTTCTTTATAAGCAGAAAAGTTTCAAAGTTGGAAAAATGCAATTTTTCACGTTATTTTGGATTTTTCATAAAGATTTGTTATAAGTATCGACTCCAATTTACCAGAATTGTAAAGTACCATATGTGACGAAGAAACAATCTCAGAATCAGCCGGATAGGTAAAAGCATTCCCAAGTCATTAATGAATAAAGTGACACAGGTCGTATTCATAAAATTTGCCTCGGTCCTTAAGGCCATTTTAGGCCCCGTCCTTAAGGGGTTAAATATATAATTAGCGGGCACAGCGATTGGATGGCGCCCGCTAATGGATTGCGCCCGCTAATAGCCGCGGTCAAGGGCTACACATAGCACCCGGAATCGCAGCGGTTCAGGACTGGGTCACTGCACGACCCCTCTCTGAACCCCCCCCCCCCCTTCCCCGCATGAGGGCATAAATGTACTGACTGATGTGGGAGGGGTTAAATAATGCTACAGGTGTTGCTAGTGCTTGAGGTAGTGACTGAGGGTAGAAGTAGAAGAAGTGCTGCTTGACTTGAGATAGGTTCAGGGGCTGTCTTGGGGACTTTGCCTAAATAGTACAGTACCCTGTCAAGATAGTGTGAAGAGTGATTTATAGTTGAAGATAATTAAATACTCATACTCACGGTTAAGAGAAGTGAAAATAATAATAAGAAGAATACAGCCTTTTGCCAAACAAGTCCAGAGACTGTCAGGTTAGGTAGCAAGTCCCAGGCTTGAACTACTGGGCAAAGCTAACCCCTTAAGATTACCCAAAAAGGCCAAGCAGGTACCAGTGGAATACTTCAGCTTAGGCTCTTTGTTTCACTAAGGATCAGTCCTTGACTTTTCAGATTGTCCTGACTTGCTAGAAGGATCTTAGACTGGCTCCTATTGGTCGGGAACATACCAGAAAGAGGAGAAAGAACTAGTGTCATAGGCTGTGGTGTGTGGTACCTGCGCCAGTGACTGGTCAGAACAGAACATTGAACAAGGCAACGTTTACCCTTTTCCTTCATCTGTGTACAATAAACAGTGGAGAGTGAGACACGAAGTGCTGATGCCAAAAGGAACCTATTATCCCAGAGTGGGGCACCTGATAGAGTTACCTTTGGACAGGTGACAGACAAGACATATGTAGTAGCACTCCTGTACTGTGACTACAAATACTGTATATGTAAACATTATATGAACATTATTAAACCCATAGTGACAAGGTTATTTTGGTTCATAGTGATCAAACAATTTTTAGACCTTTTTTTTTTATTATTTGTGTGGATGTAGCCATATAAGGGATTGTTTTTTTGCAGGACAAATTCTACTTTTTAATAGTGATATTTTAGGATTTATTTAACTTCTTGATTAACCTAGATGCATCTTTTTTGGGTTTGGGGGTAACGGAAAAAATTTAATTTATTTTCCATTATAATTTTTTTATATTAAGTGACATAATTAATATATACTTTTTTTTAAACATTACCACTTTGGAACAATAGAAACTATTCTACTGAAAAACAAAAGCTGTGGCCCCATTTTCCAGGATCCATATTGTTCTTATTTTTCAAGTGACGCAGCTGGTTGTGGGCTCATTTTTTGCGGGAAGATGTGTAGTTTTTATTGCTTTTTTTTTTTGTTTGGTTTTTGCGTTTTCGTTTTTATCCTCCTTGTGTTTAAAAGGCCAGAGCACTTGCATTTTTTCACCTAGAAACCCACATGAGCCCTTCTTTTTGCGTCACTAATTGTACTTTGCAATGGCAGACTTAATTTTTGCATAAAATATGCTGAGAAACCAGAAAAAATTGTATGCGTGGTGAAATTAAAAAAAAAAAAAAAAAACGCAATTGTTTTTCTTTGGGGGGGGGGGGGGGGGGGGGGGGGTTCGTTTTTTTTATGGCATTTGTCCTATGGAAAAACTGACATGTTGTACATGTTCCTCAAGTCGGTATGATTACAGTGATATACAACTTGCATAACTTATTTATTTGATGGCTTTTAAAAAAATTAAAACCTTCTACAGAAAAAAAAAGTTCCTTAAAATTGCTCTATTACCATGCTTATAACGCTTTTATCCTTTGGTCTATGGGGCTGTGTGAGGTGTCATTTTTTGCGCCATGATGTGTTATTTCTATCGGTACCTTGATTGCGTATATGCAACTTTTTGATCGCTTTTCATTACAATGTTTTTGGATTTTATGCGACCAAAATTCCACAATTTTTGTGCACTTTGGCGGGGTGATTCAGACTTTTTTTTAGGGGAGGTTTTTTTTTTATTAATAAAGATATATTTTTTTTTACTTACACAGTAATTAGAAGTCTCCCTGGGGGACTTCTAATACAACTAAACTGATCTCTCATAGGGATCAGTGTAGCTGTATAACACAGCACCGATCCATCAGATCGGTATTCTATTTCTATGGTCTGCTGCAGACCATTGCAATAGAATACCGAGCTGGGATCAGCGTCATACAGACGCTGAGGCCCGGCAAGACCAAGGGGTCCCCCCTCTGCAATCGCATCGCGGGGGGGATCCCGCCACTAGACACCAGGTATGGGCTGCAAATAACACTGTTAGATCCAGCTGTCATGTTTGACAGCTGCATCTAACAGTGTTAATTAGTGGGAGCGCTCCCGGTAATAGCCGCGGTCCCGTACTGTAGATAGCAGTTGGGATCGCGGCAGTTCAGAGCGGGGTCGCGGCGCAGCCCCCCCTCTGAACTCCTCTTGCGGACATATGCCGTACAGGTACGGCATATGCCCTTAACCCCTTAGGGACCAAGCATATTTGAGCCTTAATGACCAGGCTCATTTTTCAAAATCTGACCTGTCTCACTTTATGCGCTTATAGCTCAGTGATGCTTTAATGTATGCTAGCGATTCTGAGATAGTTTTTTCGTAACATATGGTACTTTATGTTAGTGGCAAAATTTGGTCACTGTCTTGTGTGTTTTTTGTGAAAAACATCAAAATATCATGAAAAATTTGAAAAATTTGCACTTTACGAACCTTGAAATTCTTTGCTTCTAAAAAAAGAAAGTCACATGACAAAAATTAGTTCGTAAGTCACATTATCAATATGTCCTCTTTATTCTGGCTTCATTTCGTAAACCTATTTCAATTTTTTAGGGTGTTACGGGGCTTAGAAATGTATCTGCAAATTATCAAATTTTCATGAAATTTTCAAAACTGATTTTTAGGGACCAGTTCTTTTTTTAAGTTGATTTAGGAGGCTTGCATACTGGAGACCCCCATAGGTGACCCCATTTTGGAAGCTATACACCTTAAAGAATTAATCTAGGGGTATAATGAGCATTTTAACCCTACAGTGGCTGGAGTAAAGTATTCACAATGAGGCCAGAAAAAAATGGAAAATAGAAATTTTCCAATAATATATTTGTTAAGATTAAAGTATCTCATTTTCATAATAAGCATGAGAGAAAATGCACCGCAAGTTTTGTAACGCAGGTTCTCCTGAGTACAACGGTACCCCACATGTGGGCGTAAACCACTGTATGGGCACACAGTTGGGCTCAGAAGGGAATGAGCGCCATTTTGCATTTCCAGTTCAGATTTTTCTGAAGAAGTTTCTGAGCGCCAGGTGCATTTGTAGTGCCCCTGTAATGTCTGCAGAATAGAACTCCCCCAAAAGTCACCCCATTTAGGAAAGTAAACCCCTCAAAGAATTCATCTTGGGGTGTGGTGAGCATTTTGACCCCACAGGTATTGGAGGAAAGTATTCAAAACTAGACCGTAAAAATGAAAAAAATTGAATTTTTCCAATAAGTTTGTTTAGTTTGAAATTTCTCAATTTCACAAGGAACAAGGGAGAAAACTCACCCCAATATATGTAACGCAGGTTCTCCTGAGTAGAACGGTACCCCATACGTGGGCATAAACCACTGTATGGGCACACAGCAGGCCTCAGAAGGAAGGGAGCGCCAATTAGCATTTTCCGTGCAGATTTTTCTGAAGAAGTTTCTGAGCGCCAGGTGCATTTGCAGTGCCCCTGTAATGTCTGCAGAATAGAACCCCCCCAAAAGTCACCCTGTTTAGGAAAGTGCACCCTTAAAAGAATTCATCTTGGGGTGTGGTGAGCATTTTGACCCCACGGGTATTGGAGGAAAGTATTCAAAACTAGACCGTAAAAAGAAAAAATAGAATTTTTCCAATAACATGTTTGTTTAGTTTGAAATTTTTCAATTTCACTAGGAAAAAGGGGAGAAAAAGCACCCCAACATTTGTAACGGAGATTCTGCTGAGTACAATGGTACCCTATATGTGGGCATAAACCACTGTATGGGCACACAGCAAAGCTCAGAAGAGAAGGAGTGTCATTTTAGTTACAGGCAATATGTGGGTGTTTACTGGCTATCTGAGGTGGTAATGGACAATCTTGGGGTGTTTACTGGCTATCTGAGGTTGCGACAGGCAATCTGGTGTGGTTATGGGCAGTCTGGGATGGTTACGAGCAGTCTGTGCCAATCTGGGGTGGTTACGGGCAATCTGGGGGTGTTTACTGGCTATCTTGGGACAGGCAATCTGGTGTGGTTATGGGCAGTCTGGGATGGTTACGAGCAGTCTGTGCCAATCTGGGGTGGTTACGGGCAATCTGGGGTGGTGACGGGCAATCTGGGGAGGTGGCGGGCAATCTGGGGTGGTTACAGGCAATTTGGGGTAGCTACGGGCAGTCTGTGGCAATCTGTGGTGGTTACGGGCTGTCTGTGATGATTATGGGCTGTCTGGGATGGTTACGGCCTGTCTGGGATGGTTACGGGCTATCTGGGGGGGGGATACAGGCAATCTGGGGGGGATACAGGCAATCTGGGGGGGTTACAGGCAATCTGGGGAGGTGACAAGCAATCTGGGGTGGTTACAGGTAATCTGGGGTGGTTACGGGTAATCTGGGGTGGTTACGGGTAATCTGGGGTGGTTACGGGTAATCTGGGGTGGTTAAAGCTAATCCAGGGCACTTGACTTTGGTGACAGGGTTAAAAGTGCGCTGGCACCATTTGGAACAAGCAATCAGCGGTATATAGTATATACCACTAATCGCTTGTACTGGGACCACACCGGGTGGTCCCCAATCATTGCCCCATGCACTATTCTGCACCATCGCCATAAAGAGCTGAGGGCAGCAGTATAGAGCCCATTAGTGATCGCCGTAAAAATCCGTACCGGTGGTCACTAATAACATAATACATGTATTCTCTGGGTCTCTACGGTTACGGCGATACCACATTTGTATAGTTTTTTTTTAACTATTACCGCTTTGGCGCAATAGAAACTATCTTCCTAGCAAAAACCCACAAAAACTGTCGCCACATTGCAAGATCCATAGCGTTCTTATCTTTTGTGCGGCAGAGCTCGTTTTGGGCTTATTTTTTGCGTGAAGATCTGTAGTTTCTATTGATACCAAGTTTTTTATGTATATGACTTTTTCATCTCTTTTATGATGTATTTTCTAAAGTGGATTGATAAAATACAGCTATTCTGGTACTGTTTTTTTTTTCGTTTTGTTTTTTACAGCGTGTACATGCGGTATAATTTTTTATATAGTTTTATAGATTCGGTCGTTACGGACATAACGATACCAAATATGTATAGGATTTGTGTTTTTGATCACTTTTATGTAATGTTTTATTGGGTATAGGGAATGTATTGCATTTTTATTATTGGGGGGGCTGGGGGGGGCTGTGTTGTGTTTGGTACACATTTTTTCACTTTTACACTAGTGTACATTACTATACATTAGTGTAAAATACTTAGATCACTGATACAATACATTGCAGTACCTAATGTACTGCAATGTATTGTATCATGCCTCATGCTGACAGGCAATGAGGCATCTCCATGGTGACCCTGGGGACCTTCATTAGGACCCCGGGATCACCATGGAGACATCTGAGGACCGGACGGCACCACAGGTCATGGAACCCGTTAGATGCCGCTGTCATGGTTTGACAGCGGCATTTAATGGGTTAAGCAAATGCAAGAAAGAGAGACAGCCAATCTGCACCACTATCCAATGTTCCAGTGTCAATGGGTCCACGGACGTCAATGTGCAGGATACCCCGCGGAATGTTAGGCTTGAATGCCGGAGGTGCAAGACAGTAGGGAAGAGGTACGTAATGTGTAAGGTAGATGAAGACAGCACTCACCCGGTATGAGACAGCTCACTTTATTCCATAAACAGCGGGTAGCAGGGAGGGAGAGGTAAGGACGCGCACTGGGACGGCCGTTTCGGGGACACGCCCCCCTTTGGGTTAAACTGCTGGGAGCGGGCGGTAATTTATTCCGATGCGTCCGCCGTTAAAAGGCGTACGCAACGGAATAAAGCCCATTAGTGGCCGCAGTTAAAATACGCACGCGGTCACTAAGGGGTTAAGAGGTTAAATAGTGTAAGAAAAGTTTTAAAAAAGTTTTAAAAAATATATGACATAGCCTCTCTGACAATAAAAGTTAAAATTACGCCCTCTTCCCATTTTAAAAATAAGACACCCAAAAATAAATATGTAAATAAACAAATATATATTGTAGTGGGCATAAACTGTCCAATCTAGTAAAATATAACAATATTATTCCAGCATGCTGAAGGGCATAAACAAGGATTGCTGACTTTTTGTCACATTATCTAACAGAATAAAAATTATAAAAAGTGATAAAGGATTCCCATCTACACAAATATGATATTGATATTTATAAATAAAAGTAAAGTAGATCTTGGCACAAAAAAATAACACCCCATAAAGCCCCGTAGGTGGAAAAAATAAAAGGGCTATGGCTCTTGGAAGACAAGGAGGAAAAAACTAAAAAGCGTAAATGAAAAATAAAGTGGTCTTTAATGCCAAAAGAGTCAACAGAGGCCAGAGGTTAAAGGGGTTGTCCAGCAAAAATATTTTTCTTTCAAATCAAATGGTGTCAGAAAGTTATATAGATTTGTATTTTACTTCTATTTAAAAATCTCAAGTATTCCATATGTCTGTCTGGCAGATTCTGTGGATTTGTGGCTCAGTTCTCATAATGGCCCAGGGTAGATGAAGAAGATGAAAAGGAAAGAATTCTGATCAGAGAAGACACGACCTGTGAGTCACTAAATATAACTTCAGTGTAATATATATGGTGTACAGAACCTGTGTGGAGCTGGGGCTACCTCTATATAACTGGATGAGGCGATCATGATCTGTGTACAGTGGATTATTCAGTAGCAGCGGTGGTGTTAGTCAGTATGTGACGGTGTTAGTCAGTATGTGGCGTGTTATTTGTTGCTTGTTATCCGGTACTGTGTTTTTAATGGATTTGGTCATTAACAATATGGTGGTAGTGGTTGTGATGTGGTGGTAATATTTGCCCCTTGTATACTGGTATTATTGGCAATATTGGTCTCAGTATACAAGATTTGGTTACTAACACCATCCTACAACTGTACTGCCAATTGGGTAACAGTGTCTCATATTACATGCCGCTGTCATTATTTTACAGTGCCATGTTACACGTTAATCAACCCAGAGTGCAGGATTGACCATTGAGTAGTTACAACTGGGAGCAGGAGTGCAGCATTAAATAGTTTTGACTCCACTGTAAAAAGGCAAGTTGGTCAGATTAAGGCCCCAAAAGACATATTGACTGTCACTAAAGGGTTAAAGAAGTAATTTTATACACACACATATTTATATATATATATATATATATATATATATATATATATATATATATATATATATATATATATACATATACACACACACACACACAGTATTGTTCTTATAGGAATTACATTTACATTTCTCAAGTATAAAATGTTGGCAAAAAATAGGGTTAAATATTTTTGGACTTTATACAAAGACTGTAACAAAAAGTATGATTATAGGTTGGCTGAGTTCACTAGAGTCAATTAATAAAATTGAAGAAAACCCAGAAAGAAACTAAAATAAAGTGTTATTAATATTTATGGGGGTTTTAAATTGGAAGCAAAAATAATAAAGTTGCTTAAGTCAGCAGCTAGTTTTGCATTTATATAAAATGCCAAAAGAATCACTGATGACCAGGAAAATGCTTTCATAGGGCTACAGAAAAGCGCACTGGCACAAATGTATTTTTAAGTATTTGGTTTACAAATGGTTCTTAGTATGTGTGATGAATCTGTTTAGATTTTCCTGTTTTACTAACACAATATACACAGGATTGTGTGACTGCAATGTAAAAGTACACAATGCTCGTTAAAACCAAAATTCCATCGTATTATATATATGATTATACCAGTGAAATTTTGTGGCCATTGGTTTCCGCATGTAGGTGGGAATTCAGCCACATGCAGCTGCTCCAATGTAACTCTGATGAAATGTGACGTCTCCAAAGTAAGCCCTCCGAGACATGGGGGCAGGGCTAATATGTGATCATAATGTGCAGGCGAAACACTGTCAGCACATGATGTCCAATAGCTGTACAGTGTCTCTGATATTGCAACGACACAGTGCAGCGTTTGGGCATTGCGCAGGGGTATGTTTCATGACTTTGCACCCCCACATCTCAGAAGGTGGGGTGGAAGAGAATAATTTTAAATTAAATGGCTAAAGCTTTTTACTGCTTGCCAGACAAATTTGTTATCATAAAACAGGTTCTTGTTTAAACCTAGATTCCATGTTAAATTTTATTTACATTTTTCCATTTTACTATCTATATTTTAAAATAATTCTGAAATCTTGCAACCTTTACGCTAACTGCTAAAGACCCTATTGCACCAAGCAATTATCGGTCATCTTCGGACGATTATCACCTGTTACGGCCGATAATCACTTTGTGTAATAGATTCTGTTAAAAGGCAACAATCAGCTGACATGTACAATGTCAGCTGATTCTTGTCTTTCAATATGTTAAAAATTTTGTAACAATAGGCTCCCCCGGTGCCATGATGCCGTTGCTCCATATATTTCTCAGTGTTAGGCTATGTTCCCACGCAGTATTTTTGCTCGGTATTTGCTGGAAATGCTGAACATTAATAAGGGAATTTGTGCATTTCTTTTAGTTTTGTGTTTCTTTGATGAAGGTTCTTTTATATTGCTGTAGCTGAGGCAGGATAGTAGCAGTATATAAAACCAGATAAGGTTCTTCATGCATGTTTTCTAATACCCCCTGGTCTCGGAGGAGCTGTACTCCATCACTTTCTGGAAACTGTAATAATCTATAAAGTTCTGTTAATTGAGTTGCATTCATCTGAGCTGCCATAAATCATACACACCCCTGCTACTGCGTCTCAACAGACTTTACAAGATGAAAGTGTGTGTCTTTGGCCACTAAGAAATGTTTTTAATTAAAAAAAAAAAATAGAGCTAAAAGAGTTAAAAGAAATTACCACACTATTTCTCTTCTATAGACTTTCATTCAACGAAAGTAAAAATAAAACACATGAGCCATCTCATATATAGATGTTGGATAATGTCTGTCTCTTAATAAATAAACAGTATTTTGTGTCTACTCAGCTTGTTTTTATCTGGTATTTTGTGTTTGAAAATGTGAAATAATTAAGTATGATATATGCAAAAATAGAAGCAAATGTTCATCATGTTGTGAATGAGTGAACCACACCCAATATTGGAAACCCCTCAGCCATGTGTAAGTTTCTTTTAAAACTTTCAATGCAACAAAATAATTGTTTATAGTCATTTTTGTTAATTAATTATTGGCTCAACTGAGCTTCATTATGATGCATTTGTTTATCCAGCATCTTCATATTACTAAATAGTAATCTGCTGGCAGGGCCGCTTTAACCAGAGGGCAACGGGTGCATCTGCACCTGGCCCATCGGTTAAAGGGGCCCTCCAAGCAGGACGGCCTTTGCTATGTGCGAACAGTGTGGTGACACAGGGCTCCGGACGACAGCCTGTGGGGGTGGGGGGGGGGGGCAGCCATGGATGGGTAATCTTCTTACCCATGGCATGGCACCCCTTGCAGGGCCCCCCCGCTCTGCACTGTAACTATGAGCGCTCCTAACGAGTGCTCATAGTTACTGTGCAGCAGCACTGACA
Organism: Dendropsophus ebraccatus; assembly: GCF_027789765.1. NCBI lineage: Eukaryota > Metazoa > Chordata > Amphibia > Anura > Hylidae > Dendropsophus > Dendropsophus ebraccatus. The sequence continues at coordinate 103,448,759 of NC_091456.1, forward strand.
GAGAGGGAGAGAATAATGGAAGTGGCATTTTGACATCTTAGAGACATAGGCCCAGATTATTGCATGTTTCCATTGTGAATTTATTACTTTGGGCCTAAATTACTTTTTCAACATAATTTGCACTAATATATAAACAGAGCTAAAAGCACATTGTCACAATTATTAGACAGAAAGAAGAAAAGTAAACAAACGTAATGATTTCAGACCAACTTTAAAATTGGTAGCCTTCTCCACCAGGGGAATGCGCCGAATATTCTTGAGAAAACTACATACAGTCCCTGACCGAATTTCTGTTACTTATCCATGTTGTGGAAACCAAAGCTTATAACATGACTTAAAATTCATCCATTTCTTTTAGAAATTACTCTCATGAAAGCTGAAACCCTCCCAAATAAGGTTAATTTAACGAAAATAAATTAGCTTCACTGCTGAACTATTGATAATTTATTAGAAAAGGAAAAAAAACAGAAGGGCGCTTCTTGGTGCAATATTGCCAAGTATCAAGAAGACAGACATACAATATTCTAGATGCACTTGCTAGCAAATACACTCACCTACTACACCTAGTAGGCACAACACTAGTAACAGCTTAGATAGATCACCGCAGCACACAGGAGGAACACAGGTGTTGAATGGCAAGTATACAGGAAAGCGAGCTCTACCAGGACCCAGCAAGACGAGCAAACTCCTCCTCAACTGGGCGCAGGTGATATCCAATCAAAACCGCATAAGGAACCGCATTGGGTGTGAACAGCGGTATCAATAACCGGACAGAAGTCCAACTATATCAGACACAACGGTCAGAGTTTTATTGGTCACAACATGTTTCTGCCCTCGAATGCAAGAGGGCCTTTTTCAAGCTCTAAATGAATATCTAATACACATATCCTTATATAACAAGACCTCATTCCACTTCCGGGTGACTGTCATTCAGGTCATCCCGGTGTACAGTATACTCTGACGTCCTGATTTGTATAGAACAAACAACATAATGGGATAAAATACATTCATAGGTTATAATATACATTCACATACCCTCCATATCTCAAGCGTCTGTGATGGCGCAGATATCTGAGTCAGTGGGCTCACACTACACGGAAGTGACGTATCATAGGAATTATGTAAACTACGGGGGATTATGAAAAGAGAATAAAGGAGTTACATCAAATACATATTGAGCTGCGTAGGCAAGGCTGGCGAGGTGCACGATCTGTACAGCCCTACCGGCCTGGTCCGCAGCACTGAACAAGACAGGGTACCGAATCTCAGCTAAAGTGACAGAGGTGATCTATAAATATAAAAGAAATCAAATTTCATAAGCTCTATAAATATAAAAAAACAATCAGATTTAATAAAATATTGTTATATAAATATTAAAAAATGTAATAAAAGATTAATTAAACTAAATGTGTTAAATCATTTCATTTAGACCATCAGGGGTTAAACACTGCAACTCATAAATCCAATATGACTCCCTCCTATTGAGGAGAGTTACTTTATCCTCCACATGATCCGCTATCTGCTCAATTGGAATAATAGATAGTTTATTAAAATCTTGGGCATGTACAGTCGAAAGACCAATGTATTGAATCCCGCACTCAAAATGTAATAAATAAATAACAAAAGATGACACACAGGAGAGATGTTGATTTATCTGGAATTTTTCGCCTGTCATGTTTGATTTGAACTCCTTAGTTCCACATTTTAAATTAGTGCAACATTTACACATAAGTTTACCACACTCCTACTTTACTCTTTCTAGTACTATCTGATCTTTTTTTCTGTGCTGTTGCTTTCCTCACTTTTCTTTACTCTACTCGGGGCTATTAGATTCCAGAGTGTTTTTCCTCTACAGAAGGTGAAAGTTGGCTTTTTAGGTATTATTTTTCTTAAAACGGGATCGTTGAGCAGAAGGTGCTAATGTTTTTGAAGTGTTCTTCTGATTAATGTACTATTACTATTAAATGAAGTAATAAAGTTGGAATGTATCTCTTTGTCCTTTTTATTTTTATTCATGTTTTTAGTGCTTGGCAGCCATAGATCTTTTTGTTCAACCAGCAGATTCTTTTCTAAAAAACGGTCCGTTAAAACTAGAGATGAGAGAATTTGCCGAAGTTTGGGTTTGTATATACCCGAACTATCGGCTTCTGATTCCCGCTGTCTGCAGCCTCCGTGAACAGGGTGGATACAGTCTTACAGACCGCCTGGAAAACTGGGATATAGACATTGGCATAGGCTGTATCCCAGTTTTCCAGGTGGTCCTTAGGCTGTATCCACCCTGTTCACGGAGGCTGCAGACAGCGGGAATCAGAAGCCGATAGTTCAGGTTCATACGAACCCGAACTTCGGCAAATACGCTCATCTCTAGTTAAAACTTGGGGTTGAGTCTTAAAATCCTCTCTAAAAGTACAATTCTTACGAATTCTATAAAACTGACTAAAAGGGATGTTGTGCAGCCATTTATTAAAATGTGTACTCTCAAAATTTAAAAAGCTATTGGAGTAAACCGTTTTAAAGTGTGTTTTTGTAAACAATGAATTTTCATTATGAGAAATAAGGAAAACAATTTTTTCGGTATCCATATTTAACGTAAACTAAAGGCCCCAGCTGTTTGTGTTTAAAAATTCTACAAACTCTAGGGCTGACTCACGGGTGCCCCTCTATATAAAAAGAGGTAATTGATGTAATGCTTATAAAAAATTACATGTTTAGATGACCAGGGGGAACCTGCAATGAAAAGGGACTCGAACCGCCCAACAAACAAATTTGCGTGCGGCCCGAGTCCCCATCCCGGTCCCCCTCGTCTAATGAAACATCTGGTCCTGAAATAAAAACACGTTATGGGTTGAAATGAAGTTTAGTGCTGGCTTCTGGCACTGATTCCACCATGGAGGCCATTTCCAGACAGAATCCTACAAACTGTTCTAGTTGACACAGGTACTTGAGGTGACCAGGCCTGTTGGAGCTGTGCTCTAGTGGAAGAGGGGCTGGCTTTTGATTTTCAAATGAACAAACGTTCTTCCTAAGAAGTTGTCTTGCGGGGTCTGCTGGACCTGGGCTTGTCAAAATATCTCCAGTCTCTTCAAATCTTTTTTAATTCTTTGTACTTGTCACTGAGCCACCTCTGCAGTGGATTTGGTCTTCAGTCTCTTGATAATCCAGGCTTTGGTCGCAGGGGGGGATTTTGGCATGTTGTCAGAGGTCAAGTTGCAGTTCAAGTAAAGGTCTGGGGTCCTGGAGTTTTTTTTTTTATATACACCCACTAATTACCCAATCAATAATTGAGCACAGGTAAGGCTGTAAACTAGGATTGGGTGCTTTAAATGACAAGGAGACAGAAGTTTTGTCTTGCCAAAATCTGACCTTTCTGTGTTCATTAAATAATCAATATTTCAGCATTGAAGCAAATTTATTTTTGTTAAAACAGCTTTCATATGAGACATTTCTTTAACCAATGGATGAATTTTAAGTCAGGTTGTAAGCTTTGGTTTCTACAACATGGATAAGCGACAGAACTTCTGACAGGGACTGTATTGAAAACACCAGAACTTCCACTTTTCTGTCTATAGTCTGCATTTGAAAATACAATCAGAGAACTGGGCCATATGTGGGCCATAGATTTAAAACAAGGATTTGTAATATACAGTAAAAGCTTTCCACAGACTAGCTTTTTGAGGTGACCATGCCTTTATACATAAACCATAAAACTTTTTTTTATGGATCACCTACCCCAGAAAACCATTTTTCAATGCAATTTTGGGTGTTTTTTTTTTTTTTTTTAAAGAGATTTACCATATTCTGTTATTTGTGCTTAAAAATACCCCCCTCGTAGATTACCAAGGTACTAAGCATTGCATTTAACTAATAACTGCTTTATTTCCAGTATATTTATATTTCAGAATATTTTGTATTTACCCAGTCAGAGAACAAAACCATTCAGCTCTACCATAATTGTGCATTTTACTTGTCAGTATCAACAGAATTAAATTTAATTTGAATTGATTGGTTCGTTACACCAAATATGTAAAGTCCTTATTAAGTAGTAGTTAAAAAGGGAAGAATTGAATCATACAGAAACAACATATAATAAAGGCACAACATATCTGAGAATCTCCCATTAGGTTCCGGATTCAAGTCCCTGAGAGGGCTGCACTACCTCCTCTAAGATTTTGTCCCAGCTCCCCATGCGGAAAAGGGGTTCATGTTACACAGTGTATCGTGTCATTCGCTAAGTTGTAACAATTGCGATTTTTCATTCTTCTCATGTACTTCCCATAGAGCATGTCTCCACTGGTGGTCAGAGGTTTCAGGTATTATGCAAGAGAGAAAACTATTAGATTTTTAAACTCAACTTTAGTAGCCCAAAATCTCAAAGAATATAACAAGAATGTATATGGCTGAGGCTGTATACATATTTTCTCTTTTCTCCTGCCACCTATAGAGAATATATTAGTACCTTAACCTAAACTAATGCATTTGTTTGTTATATGTTTCAACTACTATTATGTATTAAGTTATTGTAAGTAGAGATGAGCGAACCTGCCAGATTTCTGGTACGTACGAACCAGAAATCTCACCATCTGAGTCCCGCTGTCTGCCGGCTCGGTGCAGCGGGTGGATACCGAGTAAGGAACACCTAGAAAACTGGGATACAGCCTATGGCATAGCTGTAAATACACATTGGTAAGTTAGTAGAAGGTATAAAGTGTAACTATATTACGGGCCCCTGTTTGGAGTAGCCCATCTGTGGGTACAGTTGTGGGGACAACTTTCTATCTAGATGTCACAGTTAAGATAATTAATAGTAAAATACTTACTAAGGGATATAGAAAACCCACATCCCGTAATTTTCTCTTACATTATAACAGTTCCCACCCTGCTGTAAAGGAAGCCATACCATATGGACAGCTACTTTGTCTCAAAAGAATTAACAGTAACTATAAAACTTACCTTGAGCAAGCCAGGGACCTGGTGGATAGACTGCAAGATCGGGGTTATCCTAAGAAAGTGTTAGATAATACTGTTAAGAAAGCAGAAAAAGTAGATTGTGACACATTGTTGAGAGCCAGACCAAAAAAAAGGAATAAAAAAAAAGGTTATTTAAAAAAAAAAAAAAAAAACACTCCTCCTAATGATTGAATTAAATGGGCTCTATATAAAAACGGATACATACTGGAGAGCGATCCGGTACTGAAAGAGGTTGCAAGTCGAAAACCCATTACAACACACAGAAGAAATCACAATTGGAGATAGTGTGAATAAAGGCCAAATAAATTATTTGCCCCTGTAAACGATACTATATTGGTAAAACTAATGCTACGTTTACATGAAACGATAATTGGCCCGATCGTACGATTAACGATGTCGGAGTAACGATTTTTTTTTCATAACGATCAGCGTTTAGACGGTCTGATATATCATACGGACAAATCGTTCTGCGATCGCGCGGCCGCAGCCCGGCCCCCTGCTCATCCGCAGCCCGGCCCCACGGTCAACCGCAGCCCCCTGCGCCGCCCCAATCGCCACCCCCACCCCTCCGATCGCTGCCCCGCCGCCACCGCTCCGATCGCCCCGGCCACGAGCATACGTTACCTGCTCCGCGTAGCAGGTCTTCGAAATCCCCGGATCCCCTCTTCAGTGCATTGATTGGCTGAAGAGGGGAGCCTGAAATTTCAAACGGCTCCTCTTCAGCCAATCAGTGCTCCTCTTCAGCACTGATTGGCTGAAGAGGAGCCGTTTGAAATTCCCGACTCCCCTCTTCAGCCAATCAATGCACAGCAGCACTGAGCAGCAACGCTGAGCGGCAAAAACGTCCGTTATTCAATACACTGTGTTCATTGGACTTCCTGTTGACTTTAATGCATTGCCATAGCAGTCAGTTAAATCGTGGCAAAAACAGACGTTATGTTAAATATGAAAATCGGCCGTATTTTCTCTATTTTTGACGTTGTGTGAACATAGCCAGTATCTGTACTCACTAACAGGAAAGGGAGCAACATTCTGTGTTGTGGAAAAAAGAAGTGTTCCTTATAGCACACTTTGAAGCTACCAGTCCCTTAGGATTTAATGAAAAAAACAACTTAAGTGCCTTCTTATAGTTGTTTTTAAATTAGTTTAATTACACTATTTTTGTTTATGCTAATTTAGTAGCTTGTACTATTTATACGCATAGACGCCACATGACGTCAATACGCAGCCGTGAAGAAGTGCCGTATATATGTATCACTGATGGCGTTCTCTCACATGTCTGTCTGTCTGCTGCTTTTATTTTTGTATGGAATAAAGAAACAAGAAGACGACCAAAACAGTGGTGAGTGCCATGTTTTTTTTTCTTATTTGGATAGTGATCTATTTGCATTTTTGCTGTTCACATAGAACACCACCCTGTGTGTCTATTTTTCTGAATGATATACCGCTCAGTTATCTGAATCGCCACTACATCACATTGAACTCACAAGTAGTGCCAGACTTAGTTGTTCTCTATTTGCTTACTCGACAGTTAGCTCACCTCAGGCAGCATAAAAAGTAGAAAGAAAAAAAAATATCCCTTTGTAGCCAGGGATATTGTCAGCCTTTGAAGGAGTTATCCAGGCTTTGAAAAACATAGCTGCTTTCTCCGAAAACACCTGTCCTCAGGCTGTGTATGTATTATACCTTATCTCCATTTACTTTATATTTCGCCATGTTTTATCAGAAGGCGTAATTTTATTTAAAATAGTATAGTAACTGATTAATTAGAAGAAAATAGTATGATATTAGTAAACTCACAAATATGAAATATGATATTCCGTACACAAAAGTTTAATAGTAGATAAAAAAAATTAAAGCGTTTGTCCGGCATAAACTATTATTCTACGCTAAAGCTGGGGTTGCAGGGGACTTAGCAGTGCTGCAGCTCCTAGGCCACCAACTCTCCGTTGCTGTCAAAGTTTTTAAACCTCTGCTGACATGCCATTCTCACAGGAAATGTGAAAGCGATGACATCGGTGGAAAGCGGTAATTAAGCAGCTCCTGCAGCCCCACCGCAGCATACATTAATAGTTTATCCCGGGCAACCCTTTTAAGAACTTACATCACCACCAGAGGCGTAATTCCTCCACCGTGGAAGCCAACTGGCAAAGGCAGAGAACCTCTGGAAGACCAACACTGTAATGATCATGCTCAAATATGGGTACAAACACATGATAAACATCATCATACATGGGTACAGAGGCTTTTGTCTACGTCAGGACCCCCCTGGATTTTTATACCCATTTAAAAAATGACTTATGCAACCTACTGTTAAAGTAAGCTTGGAATGAAAAAATGTTACTTGTTTACCCCATCTTTACCAGCGATTGGCTCCCTGCTCATATCTAGTCAGTACGCTCTGCCTGTTAGCTCGCTCGGCGGGATGATTGACAGGCAGAGCGGCCAGTAACGGACCTCTCTGCCTGTCAATCATCCCCTCTGAGCGCAGTGACTAGATACGAGCGGGGAGCCGCCCACCATGACTACTTCCCCGCTCGTATCTAGTCACGAGCCGGGGAATAAAAGTCCTTTTCTCCGTTATAAAGCACCTGCTGCGGCCGTGGCCGGTACGTGCCGCGGACGCTCCAGGTGCTTTATACAATGATCCAGGGAACCATATCAGCCCAAACGGGCTGATTGGTTCCCTTTAAACCATTTTACTTCTAGATAAAAACTTGTTGGGGGTGTCCTCCGCATTCCTTTTATCTTGCAGCTGTTTCAAAGGCAGAAGCCGGCAGGTCACTAAAGGCAACTTTATCAGCAATTTTTAAAATATTCAATTTCAAATTAACTTGAATTTAATTCAATCTTTCATTTACATTTTTTTTTTTGTTTATTAAATCGAATAGAATGGCAATGTTGGAGGGCTCCTCTCAAGGGCCACAAAATCAATTTTTGGAGGATTCACTTCAAGGGCCTGGTAATTTTCATTCTATATGTTTTTAGGTGAAAGAAGTCACTGTTTAGCAGGCAGGATCAATCAGGTTGGTATAGACAGTAGTAGTGGGTGTTCTTTTCCATCAAATTCAATTTAACCCCTTAAGGTTAAAGCCTATTTTCGTTTTTGCTTATTCCATTTTAAGTTTAAAAATCCATAGCGCTTGCATTTTTTCACCTAGAGACGTATATGAGCGCTTATTTTTTGCGAAACCAATTGTACTTTGCAATGACAGGCATTATTTTTCCATAACATATGCTGCGAAACCGGAAAAAAATCATTTGCGCTGTCAAATTGAAAAAAAAACGAATTTGTTTTGATTTCGGGGAGTTTTGCATTTACGCCGTCCGTTCTATGGTAAAACTGACTTGTTATGCATGTTCCTCAAGTCGTTACGATTACTATGATCTATAACATGTATAACTTATATTGTATCGGATGGCCTGTAAAAAATTCAAACCATTGTTAACAAATATACGTTCCTTAAAATCGCTCCATTCCCAGGCTTATAGCGCTTTTATCCTTTGGTCTATGGAGCTGTGTGAGGTGTCAGTTTTTGCGCCATGATGTGTTCTTTCTATCGGTACCTTGATTGCGCATATACGACTTTTTGATCGTTTTTTATTACATTTTTTCTGGATTTGATGCAACCAAAAATGCGCAATTTTGCACTTTGGAATTTTTTTGCGCTGACGCCGTTTACCGTGCGAGATCAGGAATGTGATTAATTAATTCGGGCGATTACGCGCGCGGCGATACTAAATATGTTTATTTATTTATTTATAAAATGGGAAAAGGGGGGTGATTTGGACTTTTATTAGGGGAGGAGATTTTTTATTAATAAAAACACTTTTTTACTTTTTTTTTTACTGTAACAATGCTGTGTATATACACAGCAAAGATCGATTAGATCGGTCATAGATTACTATGGCCTGCTGCAGGCCATAGCAATCTATTGCCGAGCCGGGATCAGCGTCATTCCGACGCTGAGGCCCGGCACGGGCAGAAGAGCGGATCGCAATGCGATCGCGGGGGGGAAGATCCGTCCCACTAGACACCAGGGATGTGTTTACCTAAGCCTCTAAGTGCAGCTGTCAGGTTTGACAGCTGCACTAAGAGGCTTAATTAGCCGGCGCAGTAACGGGACCCGCGCCGGCTAAAAGAGGCACTGCCCGGCTGCACGTGTCAGCCGGGATCAGCGCCGTTCAGAGCGGGGTCCCGGCGGGACCCCGCTCTGAACACCCCGAGCGGCACCATGACGTATCAGATACGTCATGGGTCGCTAAGGGGTTAAATTTGCCTTGTCTATGGGTCCATTTACACAGAAAGATTGTCTGACAGATTATCTGCCAAAGATTTGAAGCCAAAACCAGGAATAGATTTGAAAAGACGAGAAATCTTAGGTTTTCCTTTATGACCTGATCTCGGTTTATAGTCTGTTTCTGGCTTTGGCTTCAAATGTTTGGCAGATAATCTGTCAGATAATCTGTCAGACCCTTAGATACTCTTTAATCCCTTAAGGACCGGGCCAATTTCGATTTTTGCTCTTCCGTTTTCTTCCTCCTTGTGCTTAAAAGGCCATAGCACTTGCGTTTTTTCAACTAGAACCCCACATGAGCCCTTATTTTTGCGCCACTAATAGTACTTTGCAATGACAGGCTGAATTTTTTCATAAAGTACAATGCATAACCACCTTTGGTCTATGGGGCTGTGTGAGGTGTCATTTGTTGCGGCATGATGTGTTCTTTCTATTGGTACCTTGATTGCGCATATGCGCTTTTTATTACATTTTTCTGGATTTGATGCGACCAAAAATGCGCAATTTTCCACTTTGGGATCTTTTTACGCTTACACCGTTTACCCTGAAAGATCAGGAGTGTGATAAATTAATAGTTCGGGCAATACGGCGATAACAAACATGTTTATTTATTTTTATTTATAACATGGGAAAAGAGGGGGAAATTCAAACTTTTATTAGGGAAAGGGGCTTTTTATTAATAATGACTTTTTTTTTTTTTTTTTTACACATAGGGCCCTATTCCACAGTAACGATAATCGGCCGGATCGGCCCCATTTGGTCCAATTAGGCCGATTATCGTTCGGTGAAATAGAGAGAACGATCAGCCGATGATTGTGTCATCGGCTGATCGTTCACTTAGGGCCAGACCTAAAATCATCGTTCCCCCACCGCGCATCGCTACGGTTGAATAGCGGTGCGCAGCGGGCGATCGACGATTTGAGAAGAAACAGCAGCAGCATCATCATCATACATTACCTGGCTGCAGGACTTCTTCTCTGCGCTGTATTCATCCACGGGTCCCGCGCGCTCTATCTTCTGAATGGCTGGTCAGCTGACGGAGCGCTCAGCCAATCACAGGCCGGGACCGCCGAGGCCTGTGATTGGCTGAGTGTGGCCTGTCAGCTGACCGGCCATTCAGAAGATAGATCGCGCGGGACCCGGGGAGGAGACGGAGCGGAGGACAAGCCCTGCAGCCAGGTAATGTATGACGCTGCAAGGGCTGCAAGGACATCGGTAACGATGTCCTTGCAGCCCTCGCTCAACGATCATCGGGCCGTGGAATAGGCCCAGTAAACGAGCGTCGATCTAGCAGATCGCCGCTCGTTTACATTGTTGATCGGGCCCTCCTCGGCCCGTGGAATAGGACTCATATACTAGAATCCCCCCTGGGGGACTTCTAGTATATGCTCACTGATCTCTCATTGAGATGTATGCTGTATAGTTATACAGCATAGATCAATGAGATAGGCACTAGATTGCTTCCGGCTGCTGCAGCAGGAAGCAATTGAGCGCCAAGCCGGGATCAGCGCCATTACGGCGCAGACCCCGGCTGGTAAAGGATGTGTGGATCCACCCCACTAGACACCAGGGAATCGACTGCATAAAAGATTCGGATGCAGCTGTCAACTTTGACAACTGCATGTGAATCCTTAATTAGCAGGCACGGCGATCGGATCGTGCCCGCTAATTGCTGCGGTCCCGGGCTACATGCCGCACCCGGGACTGTGGCGGTTCAGAGCGGGGTTGCCACGCGGCCCTGCTCTGAACTCCCTGAGGTGGCCGCAGGGGAGTTAAGGGTTAAAGGCACCCGTGGTTGTTTAGGGGTTAAAGGACTTAGCCGCACCACTGTCCTGTCTCAGTCAGCAAGTGGTTTCCTTTATCAAAGATATGCCTGGCATACTTACAGCTGGTGAGCAGGGTGTACAGGGTGTACCCTGTATGCCCATGTATGCCCTGCTTGACTGATGGGTGGCAGGAGGCGGGGTAAGGCTGGCAGGCGTAAATAAAGGCAAAAATCTGCTCCTGGGTTTACTGACAGGCGTGCACCTCTTAGTAAATTTGCTGTTAGGCATAGGAGCTGAGCTTTATGTAAGATTTCATACATCTTAGTAAATCTTGACAAATTCCCCCCATGTGTAGCCTTTTCAACCAGGTCAAGACTAAAAATCTGCCTTCAGGAAACTGGACCTGGATTTCTGGTAAGTTCAGCTTTATTTTAAAACATGATAAAAAAAAATGTATATTGCAAACTTGCTTTATATCACATCTACTTTTGTACATTTTGAAAGTTATAACGACAGTGGACGCATTTATTTTGTACACTGCTCTGCTGTACCATATGTTATTTTATCGACTTTTTCTACATGATAGTGTATAGAGTAGTTTCCTTTGTGCATATTAGTTGTTTAGAAGGCTTTTTACCTAACATGTTGTAATTATGTTTTACTATTATATGCTTTTGTGCTATAGATTGCATCACAAGCACCACACAGCAGCAGAAGTGCAATCTATTCAAAGTATTCAAAGTCCAAAGTGGCAATCACTAAATGCAATTAAATAATCTTTTATTCACATACCAGTGCCACAGGACATGTTAAAGGCTGTTAAGCCTTTATCAACATTAACTTACTTACCTTGTGCTATAGATGGCATGTTGGATCACATGCAACATGGTTCTCTTTTTCCCCATCTATTTGGCACTTGTTTACCACTAAACCTATTCTTTTATAAATCACAATCAAACTGAGAGTAGATAAGAAAGAATGCAGCACTAAAATCTCTTTCTCTGTTTATTCCAAAAATTAAGGCACCACCGTTGGAATCTGTTAAGGCCAGAGGAAGCGGGATTTAACCTGTGAAACAGCTGTTGACACCTTTCCAGCAACTGCTGAACACCTGTCTTCCTGCAATGTAGTACTTTAATGTTTGGCATAAACTGAGAAAGCGATTTGGTAAGTGCCCGATTGTTTTTCTTTGTTATCTACCCTCAACTTGCTTGTGCTATAACCTGTGAAACAGCTTTCACAATTGTTGCTGAGCACCACATCTCCTAAATTGCAAAGTATATGTCTTGCATAGCAGCATCTCTCAGCAAGGAGAAAATATGTACTTAGTAACATTACACACAACTGATTATTACACACACACACACACACACACACACTACTGTGCACGTTTGCACTTTGTATGATATATATTTTATTTACACTTTTATTTCAACATTTAGTACACAATAATGGATGCATTTCACTTATGATACAGTTTTGTATATGCAGTAATATTTATTATATTCATAGGTATGTAGTATTTTCCACGTTATTTGCTTTTTACTTATTATGGTCATGGTTGTATTATCAATTTCTTTTACCAGAATATTTATTTTTTCAAAATAATTTTTACTTACTTTTTATGAAGCTCCAGGTGGCTTCAGAAGATCTCTACTGCTTTTCGACCTCCAGTCTGCCCCGACTGCAGAGGAGGGCAAGAAGAATCCTGTGAGATCGTTGGTGAAAAGAATGAACGCTACTACTTTGAAAGGGCCTGTTCTTTTTACCAAGCAATACATTGTATTGTCAGTAACACCAGACCCTTTTCTGTGTGTCACCTTGCCAGGGCCCCTTACAGCAGTGCAAGCAATACTTCCCTGATGGCAGCCCTAATTCTATTGACCATATTAAGTGTTCGGTCATGAAAATGGTTGAAGGAAAATCTATAGAGATATGGATGAATGGAGGTAAAATCATTCTGGGTATTTAAAGTATATTTGTCCATAACTACCTCATAGAAGAGCTATCATCATTTGCTATCTCTGGGACTGAAATCCAAATAAATACTTCACCTGTGGAAAAGAACCAAGGTTGCCCTGGCTTGTTACCTGGCTGTGGTAAAGAATAACTCATATTTTATATTACACAAGCCAGACCCATAACATTTCCTCAGCAAAATCTACTACAATAGATTCGAGATGAGCGAATAGTGAAATATTCGATCGATTGAATTTGATTCGAATAGCTCCCGATTTTCGACTATTCGAGGGGAGAGTACTTACACCTGCGATCAAATGCCTGAGTGATGGACAGTTGCTGTGAAGAGGCACATGACGGTGCAGACGAAGGAGCAGACACAGGCGAAGGGGAAGGTGAAGAAGGCACCAAAGTGGCCGAAGCACAGGCAGATAGCAGGGTTTCCTGGCTGGTGGTCTGGACAGTAGCGCTAGCAGAGAGAACAGGGGAAGAGTCAGCAGCTGCAACGCCAGGCGCAGGTTCTCCTGCGTTTGCTCTTTCCCACTTAGCTCAGTGCTTTGCTTTCAGGTGACGCTGCATGGCCAAGGTGGTCAAATTGCTCTTCTCTTGAGTGACTTAGCGTGCACTGCGCGCTCAGCTTGTCATCTGCACAAACATTAAAAAAACCTCCACACCAAAGAACTGCGTGACCTCAAGGGGGAGCTTGGTGTGACTGGCTGCTTTGGGGAAAAGCTTCGGCCCTGGTGACTCTGGCCTGCCTCCGCTGACTCGTCTGTCCTCTACCTCTGGACATCCATCTGCCTCTTTGCACCTTTTTTGGTGCGGCGCGAGCCTCCACACCTCCACTACTTTCCCCACTGGACATCACCCCTTGCCAGGTCGGGTCGTTCGCTTCATCGTCCAACCCTCTCCTCACTCTGCTGCTCCTCCTGCACACTGGGCATGTCAACTGTTTGGCGTAACGGCAATTGGGTCTCCTCATCGTTAGTCATCACAACTTCAGGTTGCCGGTGCACAACACCAAAATCAACTGGACATGGCGAATGCTCCAGATTTTGTGCATAGCTACAGATAAAATCCTCAGGTAGCTCCTGGGATTCATCAAGTATTCGAACACTGTCCAATTGGGGAAAAGGACCCAAAAAGAGCTCCTTGGAGTGGGCAAGGGTAGGATGACTATGGTGGACTAATTGTGTAGGTTTGGAGACATGAGTGTCAGACTCTTGGCTAGCCTCGAGACTGGAGTGAGTGGATAAGTGACTGTAAGCACTCTTCCCCATCCATCGTAACACTTGGTCACACTGATTGGACCTCGACAGTTGTGTACCCGGCTCCATGCACAACTGTCCAATAAAGAAAGGGATGGTGGAGGCGTGCGATACTGGATGCACCTCTGAAGCACATGCTGTATCCCCAATCACTTTTCCGCGTCCCTGTCCACTTCGCCCTATGCATTGTAGTAGCGGTTTAATCTTTTTTTAATACAATTTAGCTGTACCAGATAGTTTATTTAGTTTTTTTTTATTTATCCCACACACGCGGTATACAGCTGTATACCGGATATAGAATTGTTTTTACAACAATAGAAATAAAGGGCTGGTCAACGCCTTCCCTGGACGCACACTACGCAAATCTGTAGTAGCAAGATAACAGCTATTATCACACACACACACACTGTATACAGCTGTATACACTATCAGTGGGTATACACACTGCCTATGTCACAAAAGCTTGTGAATCGCAGTTTTTTTTTAGCTGTTTGATCGAATAGTATTCACTCATCTCTACAATAGATCTCATTGTAGATTTGCAGATTTTGACTTTGTTTGTTTACTTTTTACTTTTTTTACTTAGTTGTAGGGATGTTCCGAACCTGCCGAGGTTTGGGTTCGTACGAACCCAGACTCTCGGCAATGTTTCCTGCTGTCTTAAACCTCCGTGGAGAGGGTGGATAAAGCGGGAGGACCGACTGGAAAACTGGGATACAGCCTATGGCTGTGGCTGTATCGCGGTGTTCCAGGCGGTCCTCCCGTTGTATCCACCCTCTCCACGGAGGTTTAAGGCAGGGGGAATCGTTGCCGAGATTCCAGGTTCGTACGAACCCAAACCTCGTCAGGTTCGGACCATCCCTACTTAGTTGGTATTGTAATGCACTGTGATATTTTCACCCAAAAACCCACAACATATTTACATGTATACCCTAAAGCCCCAACAGGAATATTAACCTTACCACTCTGACAATGATTTTAGTGATGTATGGCCTTGTGTCTTACAAACACCATGTAAAGGCCATATTACATGACGCGATTATAAGCAGTCCTCAGCCGAGGACTATGGCCTATAATTACTTTGTGTAATAGTAATCCTAAAAGGCAACGAACAGCTGATATGCACAATGGCAGCTGATTGTTGTCTTTCAACGTGTAATAGGAGTGGTGGCAGCAGACAGCCACCATCTCCTATAGGCTCTCTGGACAATCTAACGATCGCCCAGTCAGCTCCCTATTCCTACCCCCACCCTCTTACCTGCTTGCTGTCGAAGCAGCACTAATCTGACAGGCCAGCGCTAGCTTGCTCCTTTGAATCGGCCCATTTAATAGGGGCTTAAGGGCTTCAACCTTAAAAAAACACCTTTTATTTATGTCTGTGACATAAGATAGGAGATACTACCATGTGTACATGAATAATAAGGCAAGGGGTTTGCTGTTATTGCTTGTGATAACTGGAGCAGACACGCACATGAATTGTTCTGGCTCTTTGCCCCCTAATAATATAATAATTCTGAGAGAAGAGAAATCAAAGTTATTAAACTAAAAGCTTTTCCTAAGGCTCTGCCAGCAGAATCTCTCCCAGAAATTCAATCATCCTCCTGAGGAAGCTGGGGGTGGGGAAGCTACTTGCTCTCTGAATGATGGATTTTGGGCAAGTGCAGCCTATTAACACATTAACCCATTTTTTGCTGTTGAGAACAGAAACACTAAGCATATATATATGTTCAGTTATTGTACATTAGTGCAGTGTTTCCTATTGTATTTACCTCTGGCCTCCCACACACTACTGTATTATATCTTCAGTCTGTATAGAGCCATAAACAGGGCTGCAATAGAGGTGTATGAGGCTGCCACTGTACCCCCATATGCTTTGAATTTCATACCTAGTTCATACATTTTCATAACAGACTTATATGGAATTGTGGCATGTTCCATTGGACTTTCAGAGGCACATTTATCAATGGTTGGGTACAGGGGCATATCTAAAAGCTGATGGGCCCTGGTGCGCAATTTTAGCTTGCCCCCCCCCCCCCATCCAACCCAATCAGGCGCAGTCAGAGGCCAAAAAAAATGTTATATCCAATTACTCTAAAGTGACGCACCCCCCCCCCCCCTAATGTACTACCGTGTCCTAATGGACTTTCACTATTTCCTCATGTATTGTGCCTCCCAATGTAGCGTGCCACTGCCTCTTGTATTATGCCACAGTGTCTCCTAATGTACTGTGCCACTGCCTCCGGATCTTGTATTGTGCCACTGTGTCTCCTAATCTAGGGTGAGACTGCATCCATCACCAATTGCTGATACAAGTGAATAAAGAGGGAGACAGGGCCGGACTGGGACTCAAAAGCAGCCCTGGTATACAAAGCACCCTTCCAGCCCCCACAAAATATAATTCTCCCCCACTACGTAAATGTGCACTGCGGTGAAATTTTCTTGTTTTTGCTCACATTGCTCAACATTCTCTTATTAAAAATAGTACCATAAGGCTTGATCAGCCATGTGACTGACTGACTGACTGTGTCTATCTATCTATCTATCTATCTTGTTTATCATCATATTGTTAGGGCCCGTTCACACAGAGCAAGAGATGCAGAATTTCAAGAGATGCCCGTGCCGTGGACGCCACTTGAAATTTGCATTAATTCAATGGGATTTCTCATGTGGCTCGCCGCTCAAAGAATTGACATTCAGGCACACACTTATACATATAAATGTGTATGTATGTGTGTGTCTCTCTAGGTGAATAGGTCTTACACATACAGTCACAAAAGTACATATGGTTAGGCACATATATACCCATACAGAGACACATACTGTATGCTATACATACAAGCACAGAAAAAAAAAAGAAATGGTGTGCACAGCTCAATACATAAATAGTTATAACGGGAAGGTGCAAACATCGATATGTTCAATACACAGATATGATAGGAAAAATATACAAATAATCTTTTTTACATATACCACCAACAAAAAGGTTAAAAAGATCTAAAATAGGACTGCAGATGGTCCAAACATACTGGAGAAACCCCTACAATACTCAGGGCCAAACCATGACACCAGGAACAATTGCAAATGATGAGACTCATAGATGATAAATACAAACAGGTCCTGTCACTTTCCAAATAGAGAATGTGTTTGTAAGACAACAATACAAAGAATATAATAGTCGCCAAACTAACACAAGTTGCACAAGTTACATGCAATATGTATAACAGTGAGTCAACTCTTGGTGCCAACAAGCCAACCCACATACAAGCACATACATACATTCACATATACACATACAGTCAGGCACATACATACATAGAGACATATACAGTCACATATACACACACACACACACACACACACACACAGTCAGGCACATATATACCCATACAAAGAAACACATACTTGCTGTACACACGCACACATATAGAAAAGCACATATATACCCATACACACACATCCTGTTGCAGTGTCCCAGAACAGAGTATTTGTCACTTTATCTCTGCACCTTTATTATGGCCAGTTCTGTTCTGGAAAGCTATGGTCCACTGCAAACTGTGTGTATTGTGTCACCCCTCTCAGTGTTCAGGTCTGCTATTCCATTCATTTTTTGTATGCATGTTCAGTTATCAGTGCCTAATGGTATTATGTCGCCCCCCAGTGTTCAAGTATGGTACTTCTCATGTATATTTAGTCCCATATGTCCTAATGGTGTGATGATGCAATGGCTGGATATCACGTGACTGCCCCTGCTTCCATGGTAACCCCAATGGCCATCGAGCTTTGGCTGGGGAATACCATGTGACTTCCTGTCTGCCTGAGTCCTGTCTTCCACCTTCAGAGGGACAGGTTGTGTGTTGCTGCTGCTCCTGTGTCACAAGGCCGCAGCCCTGCGGTATCTGCTGCAGCATTACCAGAAGTGTTCTATTCTCAAGTCCTCAAGATTCTCATCCTAACCACAAGATCTGGGTGCTGTTTTCAGTCATTCCTCTCATCATCTCTAATCATCAACAGCAAGTATTCATCTTCGTTCCATTCTGCCCAGCATCTTATCCTCAGTATCACTACTACTCCCATCATTCAGTACGCTATCGTCACATCTTATTGCAGCATCACCCATTACTCTGCCTTGTCCAAGTCTGCCTTATACCCGGTTGCATCTGCCTTATACCCGGTTGCATCTGAAGAGATTGTTGCTACTAGTTACCACAGTTACAATAAATATACAACTACCTTTGTTTCTGAACCTTGGCATTGGTGTAATTATTGGTGCCCTGACTAAGGACAGCGAAGAATCGCATGCCTAGTCTCCGCTCAGGAGCCCGGTTTCCAGCTGTGACCCCTCGTGCCTAAACCGTGACAACCCTCTAGCTAGCAGCTGCCCCGGGTCCTGCCCGCAACACCTCTCAGCGAAGTGGCCCCTAGGGGCCCGGGCATCGCACTGTAAACAAAGGTACATACATACAGACATGAACATACATACAGAGAGACACACACAATTACATATATACAGGCACATATATACTCATAAAGAGACACACACATGCTGTACACAGGGGTACATACAAACAGTCTCATGAACACATACAGTCAGGACATATATACTGATTCAGGGACACACACACACACTGCGCTGTACACAGAAGCACATACATACAGTCAGCCACATATATACTCATACACAGTTCTGTACACTGAGGCACTTACATACAGCCAATACATGTAGTCCTCCTCTCCTCTCCTGTATGTTGCCGGGCAGTGTGTGGGGGTGAAGCTTCCTCTGCATGGGGACAGGACTCCCCTGTTACCAGGGGCTGGCTGGCAAATTTTAGCCTGGGGGGCAAGCATACAGCACTGGCCCATGAGTAGCAGGCTAGCGGCCCATCCTTCAAGGACTACTCTGGCCCTTATCTACTATTACCCTCCTCAAATCAGTGTGGGAAAATTAGATGCCACAGAATTATAGTATTGGGGCCAGTACTCCAAGCCATAAACAGCCATTGTGATTGGCTGTGAAGGCCAGCCCCAATACTCTAATCAAGACGTGCGAGTTTGACTGGGAACCCCAAACCCTACATCAGAGCTATTCTGGGTCATAGAATCACACCAAGATGGCCACGGCTCACCTCCGGACGAAATGTCTTAACTCCCAGCATATCCTGAGGGCTTCAGGCTGTCAGTAAATGCTGAGAGTTGTAGTGTCTGCAGCTGGTATAGATGGAGGATCCTAGGTGTATTGCTTTGTGGAAGATCAGAATACATAGTTCTGTAGGGGCTCATTGAGTGGGAGTGACCCCAGAACAGCACTAATAGGGGACAGAAAAACTATATAACATTACCTTACTATTACCATACTGTACAGATCACCATACCATCACACTGTTACTGACCAAATCCAGTACACAATATTACCAATAAAACCTGTATATAAGAAACATATATTATCACCTCACAACAATTGCCACCTGATAGTAACTAATACCACCACAACATAACTGAAATCCAGTATACCAAGACCAATAATAACAGAAATATAAGAAACATATTACCTCACTGGGACCACCATTACCATCCCCATACCATTACTAAATAACATCCACTGTACAAATACCAGGAACATCCCCCATACACTGACCCAGTTAAAGGTAGACGTCTTCAGGTGACGTCTTCTCTGATCACAGTCGCTCACTTTTCGCTTTCTTCTCCATCTTGCCCAGCCATCATGAAGACTTTTCCCGTACACAACTCGTCTGCATAGAATCTGCCAAACATTTTAGGGTTCTCGCTCATACAGTATAGATATCCTCTGTGCCCCCATATAGTAATTAAGCGCCCACTGTGCATCCATATAGTAGTTGGGTCCCCTTTCTTCTGTGCCTTCCATAGTAATAATGTCCCCTGTCCTGCTGTGGCCTCCATATAGTAATTATGCCCCCTGTGCTGTGTCCCCATAGTAATAATGCCCCCTGTGCTGTGCCCCCATAGTAATAATGGCCCCTGCTGTGCCTCCATAGTAATAATGCCCCCTGTGCTGTGCCCCTTTAGTAATAATGTCTCCTACTGTGCGCCCATAGTAATAATGCAGCAGGCGGGAGTGGTGGCACAGAGCAGTGAGGAAAAGGGGGCTAGCTGGCTGAGCGAGGTTGGGGCTTGCTGGGGGTTTAGTGCTTGGGCTGCTGCCAGCACCTATATAGTAACCAGTGCCCCATATAGTAGCCAATTCCCACCTCATAGTGCCCCATCTAGTAGCCAAATCCCTCCATAGTGCCCCATATAGTAGCCAATCCCTCCAATAGTGCCTCATATAGTAGCCCATTCCCCCATAGAGCCCCATAAAGTAGCCAATCCCCCATAGTGCCTCATATAGTAGCCAACTCCCTCATTTCATAGTGCCCCATATAGTAGCCAATCCCCACTCCATAGTGCTCCATACACTAGCCAATCCCCCCATATAGTGGCCAATTCCCTCCCCCCACAGTGCCCAATATAGTAGACAATTCCCCCCCATAGTACTCTATATAGTAGACAATTCCCCCCTCCATAGTGCCCCATATAGCTGCCAATGCCCCCCCTATAGTGTCCCATATAGTAGCCAATTCCCCCCATAGTGCCCCATATAGTAGCCAAATCCCTCCATAGTGCCCCATATAGCAGCCAATTCCTCCCCCCCCATATAGCAGCCAATTCCTCCCCCCCACATAGCAGCCAATTCCCCCCCCCCCCCACATAGCAGCAAATTCCCCCCCCCCATATAGCGGCCAATTCCTCCCCCTCCCCATATAGCAGCCAATTCCCTCCCCCCATATAGCTGCCGATTCTTCCCCCCCCCATATAGCAGCCAATTTCCCCCTCCATAGTGTCCCATATAGCGGCCAGTCCCCCTACAATTTCTCACCTGTCACTGGCTCCTCTCCAGCGTGCGTTCCCCCCTCTCATCTTCCTGCGTCAGGGTGCAGAGACGTTGCCTGTGCGCAGGGCCGATTCCAAGCTTTCTGCTGCCTGAGGCGAGAATTGAAATGGTGCCCCCCCCCAATTAACGAATAGTAGTTAAATCCATGTAGCCAACTGCATAAACATATATAGAAACATAGAAGATTGTCGGCAGAAAAAGACCACTGGGTCCATCTAGTCCGCCCTTTTAGTATTTTCTTCCTTATTATCTTAGGATAGATATATGTCTATCCCAGGCGTGTTTAAATTCTGTTATTGTAGATTTACCAACCACCTCTGCTGGAAGTTTGTTCCAGGTATCTACTACTCTTTCAGTAAAATAATATTTTCTTACATTGCTTCTGATCTTTCCCCCAACTAACCTCTCACTGTGTCCTCTTGTTCTTGAGCTCAGTTTTTTACTAAAAACACTCCCCTCTTGAACCTTATTTAGTCCCTTGTAGACATGTCACTGGGAAGTGTTCGAGGGGGTGTACATCTCGCCTAGGTTGCTACACACGGTGAGATGGTAAGTCCAGGAGGGATATGTTACTCAGCAGTGCTATGCTGCTGAGTTGTTATTTATTTTTACCGGGCCTGGATTTACATGGAATGGCAGGTAGGTTTTGGTAATGGGACTTGCATTCCCTCCCCCCGATCCAGTTTGGGTGTTGTGATCAGGTGTGCTCTGATGAGCCTGGAAAAGGTAAAAGCTCTGCAGAGCTGCAGGTGGTTGCTCTCAGCCAGGAGTGATCAGCCAGTGTGTTTGGTGGAAGCTGCGAATGCAGCCACGGCTGGAGCTAAGACACACCCTGCGGTATCCAGGTGAAAGGCGCTGTGTTATAGTGTCAGATAGGTGAGAAGACCTGTTAGTAAGCGCCCAGACGGGCAAGATCTTTTTGTTTGTTTTATTCTTAAAGCACGGTGCTGCTGTATTTCTGTTTGATGGACTGTTTATGCTGCAAATAAACGCCAAGCTGTTATTTTATAAGTCCAAGTCTGCTGTGAACTGTGTCCAAACACACCATCCCCCGGGAAGATCCCTACAATTGGTGCTGCGGAGCGGGCAAATCGGTTGCTAGGGGAAGCGGTGTGCATCAACTTGGCTACAGCTGCTTATGTCCTGGGTGAAGGCTGCTGCTTCACTCCAAAAACAGTCAAGCAACATGGAGGAGATGATGAAGCAGTAAATGCAAGTGAGTCTGCAACAGCAGCAGGCTCTGGCAGAGACTAACCTGCGCCATGAGCAGGCATTGGCCGCACACCAGCAGGCTAATCGGCAACAACAGGCTCTGACAGACGCTAACCTGCGCCATGAACAGGCTCTGACAGACGCTAACCTGCGCCATGAGCAGGCTAATCGGCAGCAACAACAGGCTCTGACAGACGCTAACCTGTGCCATGAACAGACAATGGCTGCACATCAGCAAGCAATGGCTCAACAACAGAAACTTATTGAGCACCTGATAGCAAAGCAAGAGGCGTCTGCAGGTGCTAATCCACAGCCAGCGGCCATTGCTGCTCCAGAGACTTTGTCTGTGAGAAGAGCTGTGCAGCGTGCGCTGCCAAAGATGACTGCTGATGACGATATTGAGGCCTACTTAACTGTCTTTGAGCGTGTGGCCGAGCGAGAGAAGTTACCATCCACTGAGTGGGCAGAGGTCATTGCTCCTTATTTAACAGGCGAACCTCAAAAGGCCTATTATGACCTCAGTGAGCAGGAGGTCAAGGACTATTCTCGGCTAAGAGCGGAGATATTTGCCCGACTCTGAGTTACTGCTGCTGTCCGTGCCCGGAGGGTCCACAACTGGAGCTACAGTCTGGACAAGTCAGCGAAGTCCCAGATGTATGATCTGATCCATTTTGCAAGAAAGTGGTTGGAGCCGGACACTTCTACTCCTGCACAGATCCTAGAGAGGGTTGTGATGGATCGCTACCTCCGAGCACTTCCTGCTGATCTGCAACGCTTGGTGGGACAAGGTGACTCTAAGAGTGCCGACGAACTTGTCAACCTTGTGGAGAGGTTCCAGGCGACTGAGGACTACCTCCGTGATGTTCCTGCAGCACCCTCACCTCCCTAAGAAACCGGAAGATGAGAGAGGAGCGGGACAGGAGTTGCGGTCCCTGTCCCCCCGCCCCACCTAAGGATTAGATTGCAGCGCCACGGCTGCGCTGCTAATTGGAGGCTGAGGGCCGCCCGCGGACTGAGGGAGCTGCCAGACTCTGTCCGGCAGTGGCCCTCAGCCTCCGATTAGCAGCGTTGCCGTGGCGCTGCTAGTTAATCTAGGCCCGGGCTGGTTTTTCCCCAAGTATATTATAGGGCTGGCCAGGCCCTATAATGTACTTGGGAAAGACCGTCCAGGGGGGCAAATGCCTCCCGGCCCCCTGGCCCAACCTGCCCCTGCCTATAACCCACTATAAACAATCTCTTTCTCCTCTCCACACTGATACTCCTGGGACTGACAGGCACAGTAACCTTGTGCAGCAGATCTCATGTTCATCCTCTTCTAGGCATGTAATGGGGTCCGGCAGTAAGCACTCCATTAGGCCTGCTGCTGCACACAGTAAGTGCAAGTATCTGTAGGGCTCTTATCTGCTTAGAAAGCGGGGAGCTTGGAAGGGAGGGTGTCCGCTATGCTGCCTGTGCCTTTTTTAATGTGCAGCATGTACTAGTGCAATATGGGAGGGGCCAAAATAAATTGCCCTCCCCAGCCTAACAATAGCCCCAATCCAGGAGTAGTGATGATCAAACAGTAAAATGTTCGAGTTGAGTCTAACCTCGAACAGTAGTGAAGTTCGGTTCAAAGTTTAACTACAACTCGAACCCCATTAAAGTCAATGGGAGATGTTTGGGTTAATTTTGACACCTATATGTAGTAGGAGAAACTGTAATTTACATCCAGAAGAGTAAACTGGAAACATGGAACAACTTATAGCCTGAAATTTGGCTTTATGAAAGATGGGCTAATAGTGAAATATTCAATAATTCGAAATTCAAATCGAATAACTCCGTAACAAATATTGTATCGTATATTGTAACCGTGTACAAATATCGAATCCCATTAAAGTCTATGGGAGAAAAATACTTGGTGACCTCCTTGTGGTCGAATATTGATTTCCAGGTTCCAAGTGCCAACACCTCTGGAATGCATATGGGACAGCAGGGGAAGCATGCCTGGGTGCATGAACGTAAAGTAGAAGTGTACGTTTTGGTCTAGCGGTACTTGCAAACATATTAGGTGGTGCATGATATTAGCATATATATATTGTGTGGTATATTGTGTGCGTACGTATTAGGAGACTAGCTGCATAAAGGCGAGTGGGGACCTCATGCTGGGGGTGTGTAATATGCTGGGGACGTCATACCGGGGTGTGTAATAAAACAGCTTATGACATGTGGGTACTGATTTTTTAGAGCCACGCCAACAACGCAGAGAATGTCCAAGACAGGCCGGATCCTCTGCCCACACCTTCTAGTAAGTGTAAAGATATATACAGTGGTGCCTTGGCTTACGAGCATAATTCGTTCCGGGACCGTGCTTGTAATCCAAATCCACTATTAAACCAAAGCAAATTTTCTCATAAGAAATCATAGAAATGCAGACAATTGGTTCCACACCCCAAAAATAATGATTATTCTGAATAACTTGTAAAACAGATGAAACAAACATTCAGAAACAGCAGAATATGTGATATTATAAGTTGCTGTACAGTAATGGAGAGGATGGAAACACAAGGGCGGACAGAGACTGCAGGGAGCATGAAGGAATGAGCAGGACATATGTGGGCACATACATGCAGCACTCTCTGTCCAGGGAGAGAGGGGTTACAGCTATGAAGAGATTACTTCCACAGTCCTGTCCCCTGATGCAAGCCACAGCCTGAAGTGGATCTGATATGATTTGGAAGGTAAGGGAGACTTCCTGGGTCAGAGTACAGTGCTGTAGACCCAGCTATGCAGACCATGCCCCTCCTCCACTCGCGCTCCCACCCAGTACAGGGAGCTCTTAAACCAAAGCAATGCTCTTAAACCAAGTCAAAATTTGAAAAACTATGAGCTCTTAAACCAAAACGCTCTTAAACCAAGTTACTCTTAAACCAAGGTACCACTGTATATTTTACCCCTAATGACCAGTTGTAAAATGCCCTTAAAGGAGTGGTGCGACGAAAAATGTTTTCCCCCATTCCCTCCCCACAAGAAAAGTGCTTCCTACTATGAAAAGGCCCCTCCGAAAAGCTATTGTACTACTACCAGTAACGACACTGGAACTGGACATCAGATGCAATCTATATCATAAAAATCAAAGTCTGTCTGTCCTCTATAGACTTCCAAACGCCTGAACCGTTTGACCCCAAATTTGGCACACAGATACATTGGGTGCCCGGGAAGGTTATTGCGAAGGTCCCGTCCCCGCCAGATGTACAGGAGGGGAGGGGGAGGGGAAAGAGAGGCGCCCCATAGAGATGAATGGGAAAATCTCCTCACTGCAAACACAGGTGATATAATTAGCTGCAGCAGACACGGCAGCTGGAGCCTTAGCAACCAATAGGATTACTGCTTTCATTTTCACAGGGAGCAATGGTTGCTAGGGAAGCTGCCTCACAACATCCACAGTAATAACTGGTAGACCCCCTACTCCATCTATACAGTACATGTATACAGGACCCCCTACTCCTTCTATACAGCACATGTATATACAGGACCCCCTACTCCATCTATACAGTAGATGTATATACAGGACCCCCTACTCCATCTATACAGTACATGTATATACAGGACCCCCATTCCATCTATACAGGACATGTATATACAGGTCCCCATACTCCATCCATACAGTACATGTATATGCAGGGCACAACAGGTATACCAAACTGTGACTGGGTAACACTGCTACACCAGACCTGACCAATACCGCCATACTGTGCTGGATAACACTGCCAGACCTGACCAATACCGCTATACTGTGACTGGATAACACTGCCAGACCTGACCAATACCGCTATACTGTGACTGGATAACACCTCCATACCAGACCTGACCAATACCGCCATACTGTGACTGGATAACACTGTCATATAAGACCTGACCAATACCACCATACTGTGAATGGATAACACCGCCACACCAGACCTGACCAATACCGCTAAACTGTGCTGGATAACACTGTCATACCAGACCTGACCAATACCGCCATACTGTGAATGGATAACACCGCCACACCAGACCTGACCAATACCGCTAAACTGTGCTGGATAACACTGTCATACCAGACCTGACCAATACCGCCATACTGTGACTGGATAACACTGCCATACCAGACCTGACCAATACCGCTAAACTGTGCTGGATAACACTGTCATACCAGACCTGACCAATACCACCATACTGTGACTGGATAACACTGCCATACCAGACCTGACCAATACCGCCATACTGTGACTGGATAACACTGCCATACCAGACCTGACCAGACCTGACCAATACCGGCAAACTGTGACTGGGTAACACCGCCACACCAGTCCTGACCAATACCACCATACTGTGACTGGATAACACCATCATATCAGACCTGACCAATACTGCCATACTGTGACTGGATAACACCGCTATACCAGACCTGACCAATACCACCATACCGTGACTGGATAACACCGCCACACCAGACCTGACCAATACCGCCATACTGTGACTGGATAACACCCCCATACCAGACATGACCAATACCGACACACTGTGACTGAATAACACTGCCATACGGGTAAATACAACCCTGCAGGTATACAGGACACTACAGGTATACAGGACCCCAAAACTATACACTACAAGTGCATGGGACCTCCACCAACTATATACTACAGGTATACAGGACCCCAAACTATACACTACAGGTATACAGGACCCCAAAACTATACACTACAGGTATACAGGAACTCCACCAACTATATACTACAGGTATATAGGACCCCAAACTATACACTACAGGTATACAGGACCTCAAAACCATACACTACAGGTATACAGGACCTACACCAACTCTATAATACAGGTATACAGCACCTTCACCAACTCTATACTACAAGTATACAGGACCCCAAATATACTACAGGTATACAGGAACTCCACCAGCTATATACTACAGGTATATAGGACCCCAAACCATACACTACAGGTATACAGGACCTACACCAACTCTATAATACAGGTATACAGCACCTTCACCAACTCTATACTACAAGTATACAGGACCCCAAATATACTACAGGTATACAGGGACTCCACCAGCTATATACTACAGGTATATAGGACCCCAAACTATACACTACAGGTATACAGGACCTCCACCAACTCTATACTATAGTTATACAGGACCCTCAAACTATTTACTACAGGTATACAGGACCCCTGAACTATATACTACAGGTATACAAGACCTCCACCAATTATACACTACAGGTATCCAGGACCCTCAAACTATAAACTACAGATATACAAGACCTCTACTAACTATACACATTACAGGTATACAGCACCAACTATATACTACAGGTATACAGGACCCCCAAACTATACAGTACAGGTATACAGGACCTTCACCAACTGTACACTGCAGGTATACAGGACCTCCCTCAACTATACACTATAGGTATACAGCCCCCCCAACTATGCACTACAGATATGCGAGACCCCTAAAAACTATACATTGTGGGTATACAGAACCCCTCCAACTATGCACTACAGGTATACACTAATTCCACTGATTAACTCAGATGAAACAATACCTTTAGCTTGGCCTCCTGGGCACCTTAGAACAAATCTAATTAACACACTGACACTTTATACCCGGGCAGCGTCGGGTACATTTTCTAGTATATATATATAATATATTATACACACACACACAATTTTTTCAACAGTAAGTTGTATTTTCGCATGCAGCTGTGACACAATGTCTCCTTCTATATATCTGAGAATCAGTGATCCAGTAGAGCAGAAACGGAATAGGAATAGGATTCCATCCCAAATGATTCGCCATGAGCAGTGTGCTAAAGTTGATTTCAGATAAATGTAATACCTTTTTTTTTTTTTTTTTTTTTTTTTTGGGATAGCTGCTGCACCACAGAGGACACCATCTCCAGCAAGGAGCCCAGACCTTCCCAACACCACCTCTAGTGATAAATGTAGACCCTAATGGTAAAATGCAATTGTGGTAATCCAGGAGAGCCAGGTGTTATATAGCTGGTAAACATGGTGGTGTACCTCTGAGACACTTGTCACGGTGGCCAGGAGTGGTAGGGTAGGAGTGGTAGTCGTACTGTATAACAGATGTCAAGTATTTTGTATTTTTGGTGACGGACAGAGGACGTTTTTTAGCTTATAGGAATACAGCTGTAATCACTAAACAAATGCACGTACACAAATGAGATATACGTTTATTACTGTATAACAGATGTGAGCAGACCAAAATACACTTTTGGGCACTATACAGTATATAAATTGGCAAATCCAATATGCAGCCTGCAATACCAAAGCTAAGTATTGCTGTGACTGCAATGCTGTCTATGGACAGGAAAATGCTTGTTGCAAATATGCTAGTCTAACCTTGCTAAACACCCCACTAATCTCACTTCCTATCTGTCTAATTGAAAGGCCAGCATGCAATGAGACAGAGAGCTCTCTATCCAGCACAGTGAGTGAGCTGAAAATGGCGTGCAGATCGCAGCACAGTGACTTATGTGAGATGGTCATGTGATTTTAGCAGCCAATGAGACCCCTACACCTCAGCAAGGACGTTTCTGACACTTCTATGTGCTCTGTACTGATTGGCTGGCAAAAAGGTACTCGAACGAACAGTAAAATGTTCAGTTAGGTTAAAGTTCAAGAAAATTGAGATGTTCGACTTGAACTTTTCTCGAACAGTATGATCAACACTAACCAGGAGTGCCATTTTTTGATGCTCCAGGAATGCTGGTAGTTGACTCTTCCCTGTACCTCTATGATGGTGGGTACCATGGTGGTAATGCAGGGTTGGTGTTAGCTATTTTACATTCCATTTTTAACACAACCTCCCTGCTTCTGACTGTATGGCAGGTTCCCCTATGCTGCAACCTTTACTTATGTGACCATGACTAGAAGCTGCAGTAAATCTGATCACATAGTCAGGGGGTAAGTGTTGAATCCCAACTGAGGAGCAGTACATCCATCATAAAGACACATGGTAAGAAGCGATCTGTATAGATCGCTGCTTATTGTGCCCCCAGTTGTTCTGCTAAGTGCACTGCGCACGGCCCAAAGAGGAAAAGGTTAAGCGAGTCCTCACGGGGTCAGGCGAAGTGCAATCAGCACAGCGAGTGGAGGACAGTAAGCCGCAATCTATACAGCATCCTCACTTAACCCCTTCCTGGCAGAAGACATACAATGTACAATGTACAGTATGCAAAGAATCATTAGAACAGCTGGGAACTCTGAGCAAAACTGGTATATTATGTTAAACTCAAAAGAACTAAAGAAGAGAGAAGATGCTCATTCAAGCTCACTATTTGCTCGAGTATCGCAATGCCTGATTGATAGTCTATTCCTCTCATGTTTGACGGCTTTAATCAGCCAAAAAAACAAGTGGAAAAGAGGCTGGGAGATCCTCCTACACAGCAGCTATGTAAGTTGCTGGCATAGCAGGGATTAGCTGGTTGCATCAGGTGACCTGAGTGTATATAGAACCAGGTCTCCAGATGCTTGACTCAGTTGCTTGCTGTTAGTTGTCAGGGAGA
Organism: Dendropsophus ebraccatus; assembly: GCF_027789765.1. NCBI lineage: Eukaryota > Metazoa > Chordata > Amphibia > Anura > Hylidae > Dendropsophus > Dendropsophus ebraccatus. The sequence goes on from NC_091456.1 coordinate 103,478,711, forward strand.
ACTGCTAGATCAGGGGAAAAGGTAGTGTAGGCTTAGTGTGGTTACCCAATAGTTCTTTTAAGGACTAGTAGTCTCTCAATGTGACTGAAAAAGTGCTAATTCCATGCAAACTACTAGTATTGTACTAAATAGTATACTGGTATATACTGTAGCTAGTAATAGTCAGTTATATCCACAACTATCCAAAAGTACTTTTTTATTTTACAGTTTAACCAGTGTCATAGTGCGACCGTCTATTGGTGGGGAGTATACGTTGTTGTATACTGCATGTAATCTGCTAACAGAAAAAAAAGAATGGAAAGACTAGTGTAAAGGGACATGGGAGTACTGATGAGGGAGTGCGCACAAGCCATGGGTCTAGGCATGTTATAACAAAGCCTGCTGCTGAGGGAGAACATGGCTTATGCAGGATTCCTGGCCACTGCAGGACTCCTTAGCAGGTACACCAAGTACGCCACTACTGAATGCAGAGCAGCGAAAGAAGGTGTTGATGTGGCCGATCACGCAGCCAGCCAGCTTGCCTTCTGAAATTATAGTTCAGAAGGCACCAGATGAGATCGTGTCCACCGATTCCCCAAGCATTCACCTTCCACCTTCAAGGAAGTGACTGGTCCAACTGGTTAGCCAACTGGACCCAGCATTTCAAAAGGGGAGGGATCTGCAGCACCAACTGAAAGAGGCAGTGGTGTGGCCAGAGGGGGAAGATGGGCCATATTAAGGGAACGTGCCAGCGGAGGGGGGAGGTTTTCTGCTGTGTGAAAATATTTTGATAAAAGGGCCAAAGACAAACGATTAGTCTTTTGCAAACTGTGCCATGCAAAGATCAGCAGAGTAGCCACCAGTATTCAGGCAGACCAGGACCAGCAAAGGCGGGCACATGTCAGCGAAGCACCCAAATAACTGGGATGAAAGCCGTGCTTCTCAATGAGCACATGCAGGTCACACCACTGCCTTCCACCTTGCACCCACCCCCCTCTCCCACAATTTTTAACAGGGTCACAACAGGCTCTCATCCCACAGTTTTTGAGAGGGTCAAACCAGGCAACCAGGCACTTGCCCACAGAATTTTTTAAAGGGTCACAACAGGCTGGCATCCACAATTTATACCAGGGTCACCTCAGGTTTTAACTGACAATTTCAAACAGGGTCACAACAGGCTCTTACCCACAATTTTAACCTACTTTTCTTTTTAATTATTGACATTGGGGATACACAGGAGGAGCCCTATACATAATTTTGGAAGACTGTACAGAGGTAGCCTGTTCTATATGGGGGGGGGGGGGGCAGCTGCACAGAAGTGGTCTATACTATGCTGTGGCATAGCTAGGATTCATGGGTCCCCATAGATTAAAACAGTATGCTTTACACTTTTTGGCTCACACACTCTCTGTTTAGTGGGAGTTTTCGACCAGTGAGGAGTCAGAACTAGAGATGAGGGAACCGGTTCAGCCGGTATGGGATCCGGTTCGGATTTTTCCAAAAATCCGAGTCCAATCGGATTTGGATTTTTGGCAATCCACTCCGATTTTTTTTTTCTTGCTTTCTAAAATGGCAGCCACTATTCTAGAAAGCAGGAAGTGTTCCGGGCGGGAAAAGCGCTTTCCCAGCGCTTTTTTTGCCTGGAACACATCCAATCAGCAGGGATCTTGCACTAGTCCACCCCCTGTGTGACGTCGGTATTGCTTTAAGAGGAGCGGTCACATGACCACACTGCGCAGTGTGTAGAGAGAGAGGAAGCATACTGTTAGCGGTGCACAGAGCTCGTCATTGACAAAATGCTGCTGGTGCTGCTGCTGTTGTGTACTACAGACTACTGAGAAGATATTGTAGCAAAGGAAAAGATTAGGAAAGCGGAGAAGAAAAACATCTAGTGATTGAGAGAGAAATAGAGAGGGCGAAAGATAGATAGATTAGGCATAGGACAGCAAAGGGTGCACAGAACAAAAACGTACTGTACAGATATACAAGTCTGTTACTTCTGACAGTGTGTATATCACATCAGTCTTATCCTGAGAGACAAAAATATCTGGTGCAGGTGTATAGCATAATATCTTTAAAAAAAGTGCTATATATATATATATATATATATATATATATATATATATATATATATATATTTATTATAGAAAATTTCTATACTTGGACCCTTCTGTGTGTATATCACATCCATCCTATCCTGAGAGACAAAAATACCTGGTGCAGGTGTATAGCACCTATGCACTATATATTACAGGATTATATAATATATATATATATATATATATATATATATATATATATATATATATATATATATATTTACACACACACACACACATACACACACACACACACACACACACGTCCTTTATATTACAGAAAATACTGTTCTCATCTACCAAGTGTAAAAATCAGAATTTGAATATAAAGTCATGGCACAGCGGCAGCAGGAAACCTCACAAAGGGTTTCAGACAGAGGGCAGGGCAGAGAGTCTGGCTCAAGGGGCAGAAGAGGAAGTAGCGCAGGAAGAGGGTCCAGTGGCAGACCTAAGCTTCCTTTGTCACACCAGGGTCGTGTCCACACGTCTAATTCCACAGTCCTGGAGTGGCTGGCTCACACTTCGACGTCCACAAGGATGAGTAGTGAAACCGTGTGTCTCCAGAGTCAGAAATAATGCCCTGAGATATTTCCAGTGGCCTTCTAAGATGGCCATGTGGAGATAGGCATCTTGGAGGTCTATGGTAGCCATGTAGTCCCCCCTTTGGATATTCATAACCGCTGATTAAATAGTCTCCATTTTGAATCTTCTTTTGATGAAGAATTTGTTGAGAAAGGTTAAGTCGATAACTAGTCTCCATCCTCCCTCCACCTTGGGGACTGGAGATATAGAGGAGTACACCCGTGTTTTTTTTCCTCGTCTGGAACAGTCTCTAGAACATTTGTCTAGATAAACTCCTGGAGAAGCTGATGAACGACTGAATTGTTCCCTATGTTTAGAACAAATCTGTCTGGAGGATATTCTCTGAGCTCTAGAGAATAACCTCTTTGAACGGTGGAAGCAACCCAGGCATCAGAGGATGTTTTTGACCGGACTTTTGCGGATTTCAGGAGTCTTGCTCCCACAGGTGTGTGTGAGGGGGGGGGGGGGGGGGCTGGCATCATGCTCGATCCTCTTTGGTGTCAGGCTTCTTTTTATTGTAATTTAACAGCTGCTTGCTTTCTCTGTACTGCCCTCCTCCTGAGGAACGAAAATTAAAGCGCCTTTTTGGATACCTTTTGAGATTGGCTTTTATATGGTTTAAACCGCTGTATTTATTTATTTTTTTAGGAAAAACCGTGCCTTTATTCCCATTTAGCTTGTTTAGAATTTCTTCCAGTTTTGGACCGAAAAAGGAAGATGGGTGAAATGGTAATGCCACAAAAGGATTTTTTTAAGGCACATCTCCACTCCACTGTTTCATCCATAGAGAACGTCTGGCAGAGTCCGATAAAGCCATATTCTTGGATGTATCGAGTGGGCTGTCATAAAGAAAGTCTGTTGCAGATTTTATGTCATATTATCAAGCAATTCTACTCTGCGTACACCTTCCTCAATATCATGTTGAAGTTAGCGTATCCATAGCCAAAGAGCTCTAGCCACTGGGATGGAGGTCATATTAACTCTAAAAGAAGCAGCAGCAGCATACGCCTTTTTACATAAGAAGTCGGCCTTTCTTTCCATAGGGTCAGACAAGAGATGAATTTTCTGATGGAAACAGATTTTTTGGATAACTGAGCAGCTGGAATGTCAACCATTGGTGGAAAAGACCAGGCATCAGTGATGTCAGTGTCCAATCTGTATGTGGACTTCAACTTTGACCCTGACTCTTCTGACTTTTCTGTTTTAGGGGTTTAGGCCAGGGTTTCTCAAACCAGTCCTTTATTAAAGGGGTGGGATGGAAACACTTTATTCTTGGTGGGAGGAAAATAAAATTGGTCCTTTTTTCACTTATGAGACATCTCTTGTTGACTCCAATGTCTCCTTTACAGCAGACAGTAATTTAGAGACTGATTCTTTCTAAAATAGAAATATGTTGTCATTTGCTTCTAAATCAGAATCCTCAGAGGGGCATGAGTCTCAGAGGCAGAAGATTGTACAGGATTAGGAGCAGATCTCTTGCGGCTCTTATGAGAAGCGGCTTGAGAAACAAATGCAGCTTTAACTTTCTGAAAACTGCTTTGGAACCAATACAGAAATTCATTTGGTTGCATTTGATCCTGGGATCTTGCAGATATACAATTAGAACAGGAAGAGTGCTCCCATGCATCAGGCAGGGGTTGCTGGCATTTGGAACAAGTATTATGTTTGTCTTTTTTCCTCCTTTTTCCTCCAGAGTCAGACATGCTTCTTTCAGCAAAGGGATCCACTGCCCTGGCAGAGTGTGGTCCCTGTGCATTGCTTCCAGCTTTTATGCCGAAAAGCCTGCAAAGGGACGATCTCGCGCATGCGCTCCGTCCACCCGTGACGTCCAGAAGCGGCCGCACACGCAGAAGCCCGCGGACTCCCCGCAGCCATCTTGGAGACAGGCCGCAACTGGAAGCTAGAGTGCGCGGGGACCGCTTGCATCTGTGCTGATAACAGGTTGAAAATAGACTGTATAACACTCACCTAAGAGTAGCAGTGACTAGCACTGAATTCATGCTCTGTTATTAATATGCGATGGTGAAATTAACCAGACACGAACCTCAGCCAAGGGACCAGGTTAACCCTTGATATACAACTGGAAACTCTGGTCAGCTTTAGGGACTGGGATAACCCACAGTATAAAGCTAGACACCATTTGTTGATCTCTTCACACCCTTCTGAACCGAAAAGAGAAAAAAATACAAGGGTCTGACTATTCCTTTGTCCTTTTATAGGGGGTCACCAGGTGCAGTTTATTAATCTATTTTGTGTTTGTATTGCTAGACTAACCCTTCTGCTCCAGGTCAACGGAATCCATTAACCCATTTGTGTGCTGCCGAGGATTATCAGGAAATATATAATTTAGCTTAGCCCTTCAACTCTAAATTTACATAATTGAGGACAAAAAAACTCTTAAATCTGGAAAATCTGAAAAGGTAATATATGTTTCATTCAGACACCTTGTATATGTATTTCATTAGTAGATTGATGTGTCCAATCCAAAATCCTCATCCTCCTATATAACAATGGACTCCATTATGTACAACTCTCTAGACAGAAAGACAGACAGCATTTAGCTAAATTATGTCCTTGGTGATCAGACCATGACCCTTTAAAGCAGCGTGCTTATGAAATATACATGCTGCATGACTGCTCCGGTTACTGTGCAGCCTGCAGAATTAATTTTTCAGAAGAGTTTTGCATTAAGTGGAGTGCCTGGCAAATGTCTTCCCTGCATGAAGCAACTGGAGCTTTGAGTATTTTAGTAGTTAATCCTCAAGTAGAGGAGAAATAATTCACACTCAGGTTGACAGACATCGCACGACCATTCCAACAACTCCTCTTCCAGACTTCATTGCACTCAATGTTCGTTGAGAAGCGAATAAAATCAATTGCGCAGTGAATATGAAAAACTAATGACACAAAATCAGATAGAATAGTTATTTTACACCACAAAACACTGACTTGAAGTTTACAAAATATATATATTTATAAGACTTTTTCAGTCTAATTGAACAAATGGAAACTGCTAGAAATTAGAACATTTATTTAGTATTTATTAATATTTATATTAAATAAATGTATATTTATTGTAATAATAATAATAATAAATTATCAACAACTAGTAATTATTTGGCTGGATCCTGTCTGAACGTCAGCGCCACCCCCACCCCCCTGAGTGGTTAATCTCTAATGTTCTCCTCCAGCCTACACCACCATCTCCCTAAACAGACAAGGTATGAAAGAAGCATGTGTGCAGTAGCCTGCAGAGATGCTGACATATCTGGCTGAGACAGGAACTCTTTAGAGCAGGAGAGGTTTTCTATGGGAATACTATAACACCTGCAGTGTCCGGGAACAGTACCGCAATTTCAGTAATCATGTCTGATCCCTGCAATAATGATCAGAAGGTCCCTAGGCCTTCACCAACTGCTGCACCAGTTGCTCCTACACCGTGCTCCAAACATCCTAGTCTTGGATGACCCCCTTGCCCATAGTGTCTGCTGGTTACGCCGCTACAATGGACAGTTCACAGTGTTTTTCAGTTAGATGAACAACCTCCAAGGCAGAGGGCCAACCTTTGAGAGTGGTACTCTCTGGTACAAAGAGGCTGTCCAAGTGGGAATCAAAATTCAACCTGCCCTCATGTAATTGTAAAAATTAATGCCATACCTTTTGATGCGTTAGTGGACATTGGATCGCAGGTCACCACAATTGATAGACCGGCATTTGAAAAATACTTAGACTATGCTGAGTTAACCAATGATTGTGATGTTAAGTTGTGTTTGTTAGCCAGTAATGGGAAAACTATTTCTCAAAATGGTTTACTAGCAACCTACAATGCAAGTTGGTAGTCATAATTTTCCAAGTAAAAGGCATTATTGTTATTGAAACTTACTGTTACTGAAAATTCTGAGGTTGTCATATGATGGCATAGATGTCATTATTGTTTTGCTGAATTGCTGAAAGCCCTGCATGCCTCTCTCCTCCACCTTTCCTCCATACAGCAAGCTTATAGGAATTAGAAATGAGGACTATGAAGCCTACCTGGACCCCATTGAGATAAACCCACTTGTGAAAGCAGCAAGAAATCTTGTCACCATCTCAAACTTAAGAGTCCCAGTGGCACAGTGGCAAAGCTACCATGAAGGCAGACCACAAAACTGCTATGGGGCCCATGCGGTAAGGGGGCCCGATTAAGCATAGTATGCCAACATGGTACAACACTTAAAGCCCCCCACCCCCGGACTGCAGCTCGCACCAGCATGACAATGATCCACCCACCCTTCCCCCCCAGCTCTCACAGCACCAACCATATACACATATTTACCTGCCCCGATACAGTCCCCCCCCCCCCCCTGCGGCCCTGTACAGTTTTTTGCTATGGATCCCCTTTAATCTTAGCTACTTGCCTGTCTAGTACAGTTATTGAACCTAAGTAATGATGCAGTTAATGCTGTCACCCAGTTGTACCAACTAGAGGATATCCTGGCATAGGACACTAAATCCTGTCAGCGCTCAACCACACCCGTCATCCAGAAGTTTAAAAAGGATGCCAACGCCCCCTGGTGCCAGTACCCCCATTGAGTACATTAATGGAGTCCTGAATGTTGCCAAAAGACACCACCAGGTGTTTAGTAAGCATCATTTCGACTTTGGCAAAACCACCTATTAAAGAGACACCATCCTGTGGTGCCTGCCCTGTACCATACTGTGAAAAATCTGATTCAAGAGATGAAACATTCCAGAGCCCCTAGGCTGCACCTATTGTTCTAGTGAAGAAGCAGGATGGAAAATCAGGTTTTGTGTGGTCTATAGGAAGCTCAGTAACATCACACACAAGGACATTTATCCTTTGCCAAGAATTGAAGAATACTTGCTGCTCTTGGTTCTGCTTCGTACTTCAGAATAATATCTCTAGTCAAAGCAAGAAAATGCCCAAAGTAACTAGTCCCAAACGCACCAACGAATCTAAACACCAAAGGAAAGATCCAATGAAGGATCAAAAAAATGCAGGACAATCTCAGATAAATATATCAAAAAGCTTTTATTTAATTTGATTAATGTTTAATAAAATTCATTAAGAATGAAGACAAAAAGGGGTAAAACAAAACCAAACAGATGGAAAACATACAAGCAGCGAGGGGACATGTGGATGTACTTTATAGGATCATATATTGCACATGCTAATAGCTGTATACAAAGTAGGAGAAATACAAACAGCCTCCACTAGATGGCACACTAATTGGTGTGAATAGCAATCACTAATATACATATATATATATCTACATGTATATATACCCGGGCAGGAACCCTGAGAAATGGAGGAGATACTAAATAAGAATCTCCAATGTGAAAAAAACACCAAGCATCTTTATACATTTGTAAACAATGGAGGATGTTTGTATTCCATTAAGTCCCACTCACCTACTCACCCGATGGACATCCCTTGATAAAGCCACGCGAAACGCGCGTAGGGTGAGTAGGTGAGTGGGACTTAATGGAATACAAACATCCTCCATTGTTTACAAATGTATAAAGATGCTTGGTGTTTTTTTCACATTGGAGATTCTTATTTAGTATCTCCTCCATTTCTCAGGGTTCCTGCCCGGGTATATATACATGTAGATATATATATATGTATATTAGTGATTGCTATTCACACCAATTAGTGTGCCATCTAGTGGAGGCTGTTTGTATTTCTCCTACTTTGTATACAGCTATTAGCATGTGCAATATATGATCCTATAAAGTACATCCACATGTCCCCTCGCTGCTTGTATGTTTTCCATCTGTTTGGTTTTGTTTTACCCCTTTTTGTCTTCATTCTTAATGAATTTTATTAAACATTAATCAAATTAAATAAAAGCTTTTTGATATATTTATCTGAGATTGTCCTGCATTTTTTTGATCCTTCATTGGATCTTTCCTTTGGTGTTTAGAATAATATCTCTGCGTTAGAGGCTGAAGAGCCTCCAAAGTCTGACCCCTAGCAAGACCCATCCAGATGGCAAACTCTTCAAAGCGAGAGTCGTGTCCTTGGTGAACTCCAAGAGTATATCCTAAATGGAAAGGTGTCTATCAGGCTGCACAAGTGATTTCATGATATAGAACTTGTCCGTTTATGGCTTCTAAGGAAGAGACTCCTTCTCAAGAGAGGCCTATTGCCTCCTTGCAGTCCTACGCCGAGAACGGCTTTCTTCAAAGTAAGGGGGTAAACAGTGTCCGGGAACAGATGTTTTAATATTGTCTGTGGTGGTCGGGCACTCTGTGTTAACCGTATGGTATTGCATCTCAAGTTGTTCAGTGTCACTTGGGCACTTGTCACATTAGCCTGGAGTGATGTTAGACCCACCCCAGACTGTTAGTACTGCCACACAGAAAAAGGGAATAGCCCAAGTGTACAGAGATGTGTAGGTGCAGGTGCCGAAAGAGTAGACCAGAGTCTTGTGTGTTTTGGTAAAATAGAACACTTTTATTGGATCAACATAGTGTAAACCAAGAACAGTACACGTAGTGACAGTATAATACAGTGGTACAGATCATGTGGAAGACTTAGGTACTAGTAGCTGAGGTAGAACACCAGTGCTTTTAGTATAAAGGTGCTCATACTCACGGATGACTTGCCGTCTCTGACCTCCTTGTGCCCCCTAGTTGCGGGCTATCTGTCCTAGGTAAGTAGGCTTTGTCCCACTGGGGTCAGTTCATTTTGTTACAGGTAACTGCCCAGCACGTTTTAGGGAAGTTCCTGGAGTGGGCAAGATGTTTCCTGTTTGGCTTCTCTCCCCTGTTTAGAGCTTAGCACTGCCTAGTTATCTTAGGGCTTAATAGGAGAACCTTGTAACTCAGCTGCTTCTCACACATCCATCTCCTCGGACCTCCAGCCACCAACTCCACTAACTTCCTCCCACCAAGAACTAACTCTAATGCTAATAAATATAAGGGGTGAACACCATTAAAACTTCACTTTTAATAATCTTTTAAAAAAAATACATCCCCACAACCAAAACCCAAGTCCATATGCATCTGTAATTACACCAGTCCACAAATAAATTCGGTCTACGCAGGATATATGAAAATTAAACCAGGTGTATCTCACCAGTCTGTCGTTCCGAAATCCTGCGGCTCTGTTCTTGCGTTTCTGTAGACCGTGCAAAAAATCAAAAGGTTGTGACCAATCAGGAGTCTTACTCTCCCTATATCGCCCTTATTCTTGTCTGCGTGTTGGTCACTACCCCTTCTCTCTCAGGGAACTGTCGGGGCACTCGCCCTAAAAAGGGTGACCCCTGCCCCGGTCTATCCCTTTGTACAGTCCCTGTTATACCCTGTATTTACTCCCAACGTGTCACGTTTCCTCTGGGTAACCGAATTCATCAGGGGAAAACACCAAAATAGGGTATCAAAACAAATGTCAACTAATATGAAAATCAAAGCTTCAAATATGCTAAAAATCCATGAACATATTTCAGGGTACCTTATACATACACAGTGGTGCTATATTGTCTATACTGCTCACATAGCCTGGCCTCACAAAGTGTACAGTGCTCTACAGCTGGTCGTATAAAGTGCAAATGTCACTAGCAGCTCATCGGAACCTCTGTCCTCCACTAAAGTGCAAGTGCATCCAGCAGCCTGTCAGAGTCATGTCCTCCTTGTGCAAGTGGTGAGCTAAAGTGTCTGGTGCAGTGGCATCTACAGATCACGGTACCTGAGTTCTTACTGTGGGGCTTCTCCTATATATACGCTCGTCTCCCTGAACATGCTTGCCCCACTTCCGGACGCTAACTCCACTTCCGGTCCCGCCGGAGCAATAATTAGCCCGATCGCGCGATTAACGATTTCGAAGTAACGATTTTTTTATAACGATCAGCGTTTAGACGGTCCGATATATTGTATGGAAAAATCGTTTTGCGATCGTTTCACGATCGCGCGCCCGCAGCCTGGCCCGTGCGCAGCCCGCCCCCCCGCTTGCAGCCCAGCCCCCTGGTCAACCGCAGCCCCCTGCACCACTCCGATTGCCACCCCCGCCGTCGCTCCGATCGCCCCCGCCACGAGCATACGTTACCTGCTCCGCGTCGCAGGTCTTCGACAACCCCGGCTCTGCTTTTCAGTGCACTGGCTGAAGAGGGGATCCGTGAATTTCAAACGGCTCCTCTTCAACCAATCAGTGCTCCTCTTCAGCACTGATTGGCTGAAGAGGAGCCGTTTGCAATTCCCGACTCCCTTCTTCAGCCAATCAATGCAAGGCAGCACTGATTGGCTGAAGAGGAGCCGTTTGAAATTCCCGGCTCCCCTCTTCAGCCAATCAGTGCATTGAAGAGCTGAGCCGGGAATGTTGAAGACCTGCGACGCGGAGCAGGTAACGTATGGTGGCGGCGGCGTGCGATCGGAGTGGCGGCGGGGGGGTAAGGCGATCGGAGCAGCGGCAGTGGCGATCGAGCCGGCGCAGGGGGCTGCGGATGCGCGGGGGGCCGGGCTGCGAGCGGCGGGGGGCCGGACTATCGCGCGACGACTGTTTACACAGAACGATCGGCGGATTTTTTGCGATCGACGAACGACGATTTATGAACATGTTAAAAAATCAAAATTAACGATTTACACGTACGATTTACACGTACGATTATCGTTCGAATTTGATCGTTAGCGCGAAAATTCGCCCGATAATCGTTTCATGTAAACGTAGCATAAGGGTCCATTTACACAGAAAGATTATCTGACAGATTATCTGCCAAAGATTTGAAGCCAAAACCAGGAATGGATTTGAAAAGAGGAGAAATCTCAGGCTCTCTTTAAGACCTGATCTCTGTTTATAGTCTTTCTGGCTTTGGCTTCAAATCCTTGGCAGATAGTCTGTCAAATAATCTTTCTGTGTAAATGACACCTAGTGGGGAAGACACAACAGCACACCATATCTCACTTGTGTGAACTTGAGGGAGTGACTAACTAAAGTGTCATAGACAGCACCACAGACACCACATTGTCTTTTATAGTATGTTCTATATAAACTTATCAAACCATAGTATACACTTTTGGCCACAAGATGCCACCACATTTAGTTTTATTGGATTTATGGGTTTTGGGACCCAGGGAGGGAATACACCATTCAGGCCCTGTGACAAGTGCCGCAGCGTTACTGCAACTAGCCCTAGCTAGTACAACCTGGCACTCTTGGGTTACCACAGACCCTGTCTTTTCTTTTGAGAAACATTGTACTAGATGTTTGTTTTGGACATTTTGCTCCCAAAAGGGTCAAATCATTGGACAGACAAATTATTATTATTATATATTATTATTATTATTATTATTATTATTATTATTATTATTATTATTATTATTATTATTACTGAGAAGCAAAGTAGATGGCACTACCTAGGCTCCACTTGCACCGAACACCCTTGGTTCGTCAAAGCGGCACACGCCGCGAAACTGCGGTCACCAATTCCTGTCTCCCCCGCTACCCCTGCATACCAAAATAAATTGGATGGTCTGAACAGCAACTAACGGTGAGTGCCCTGCGTCTTCTTTCTTCATTAATTATTATTATTATTATTATTGTTCTACAGTATGTATAATTATATCAATTTCAAATTTTTTTTTACTTTTTCCGTAGGTCTGTACAGTGGTACCTCAGTTCTAGAACTTAATTGGTTACGTAAGGCAGTTTGAGAACCAAGCAGCATCTTCCCATAGGAATTAATGTAAATGTGTTTATTTCGTTCTAGCACCCACCAGTAATAATTACCTAGAGTACCCATATATTACATTGAAAAATGCCCAATATAATCCCTGCAGTACAGAACAGCACTATATACATTATACACAAGAAACATTTAACAAAACCAGCAATTATAGTACAGTAGTGACTAACTCCTCACTCATCCTTTACTGTATAGCATCCCCCCCACCCCAGCACTGTACAGAATGGGAGATGGTGGTGCACTGACTGCACTACTACTGTACTGAATATGCACCACAGCAGTATTATAGAGTACTGTGCTGTATGTGAAGCCTCACCAGTGCTAAACTCACCAGGTACAACCATCGACGCTCACAAAAACGTTCAGGTACAGAGTACTTCAAGATTCGGTGCCCAAAAACTTTTTGAGGACAAAGCAAGAGTTTGAGAACCAAAGCAAACTTTCCTTGAAAATACAGTTTGAGAACCGAGCAGTTTGAGAACCAAAGTACCACTGTATAGGTTTTTATGGTCATTAAGAATGCCTTCCGAATGCAGCCAATTTTGGCCTTCAGCGCATAGCCACATTTTTTAAAATCTGAACTGTGTTTCTGTTTTAGTAAAAGTTTGGTCGATACATTTGCGAAAAAGTCCAAAAGGTTGTGAAAATTTTGGGAATTTTAAATTCTCTGCTTATAAGAGTAATAAATAGGTTAATAATTTACATTTGCAATTTGTCTATTTTATGTTGGCACCATTTGGAAAGCATCCTTTAGATGTTTTAGGACATAAGAGGACTTTGAATTTGAAATCTCCAACATTGATATTTGTAAGAGAGCAGTTCATATTTTAAGTGGATTTAGGAGGCCTGTATGCTAGTAGCTGCCATAAGTCACCCCATTTTGAAAACTGCACCTCTCAAAAGAATGAGGGGACAACAGAAGAGGAAACAGGTTTAGGGAATGTTATAAGCGTGCCTGAAGAGATGAGTCTTCAGGGCACGCGTAAAACTGAGTGTTGGGTATGAGTCTGAGGTCTTTGGTTAGGGCGTTCCAGAGAACTGGTCCAGCACAAGAGAAGTCTTGGAGGCAGGAGTGAAAGGTTCTGATTATGGAAGATGGTAGTGTGATGACAGGTTGTGCTAGGAAATAGTGGCACACCTGCTCTGTGACACAACAGCTAGGCTTCAGTTGGACCCTAGCCCTAGGGGTTAAACGCACTGCTGTTTGGGAGTCTAAACTTTTAAGACCAATTACCTTTTTCATGGAGCATGTGACCAGCGATGGACCAATAGTAGCAGCTAATCGACGGTCACATGTTCCAAGAAGGGTGACAGGAAGGAATCCTGTTCCCAGGCTTTAATGTAAGGAACAGGTTTTACAACTAGGTGATGTGTTGCAGGTCTATTGCTCTACAGGGGAGTCTCAGAGATATGGATACTGTCAACTATTACAGTGTTCACCGGGAACTGGTCAGTAACTGTACGTCGTGGATAGAGGGACCTTTCCACACCAGAACGTACAATTACTGACCAGTTCCTTGTGAACATTGACATAACCAGGAGATTTCTGTGACTGAGACATGGTGCGGGAAGTGGTAAATGACAAAGGCAAACAGTTATATTTGTTTCAGCCATAATTAAGACTAGAGGTGAGCGAACCAAACTTCTCGACTGAGATTCTTTAGGCATTGTTCCAAAATCGGTTGCAAGCCAACGCCCTGCGACATTACACATATATATATATATATATACACTTATACTGATAGAAATTATTTATTTCCTAAAGTTTTCACAATGCTCTGACAATTAAGGAAATTTAAAATGTAACTTTTATTACTTTCTTTTTAAAAAAAGTTTCTTAATCAAAAAAAAGAAAAAGGAAAAAATATATATATATTAATAATACAAAGCAGCCATCACCATTCTTCTGTGCTTATTTAAAGATTTTCTTGTACATAAATATTAGAGTTCATAAATATTTACAATTTCGCGGCATTGTGTGCATATTTCTTTTATATATATATGTATTGTGCTTATATTGTATGCACTTATATATTTTTAGCACACTGTCGTAGTTGTTTCGTGTCCCAGTTATCTTTTCTGTCCCATTTCGCTTACTTATGATGTGAAGCAGTCTTATTTTGTGAGCAATTTTTTATATACATACTCTTTTTGAGTTGTTATAAAATTGTGAAGATTTTAATTTACTTCCCTTTTTGTTTCTCCCGTAGTAGGTATTGGAAGTCCTCCACTTTATATTGCACTGGCCCGACGCGTTTCCTGAACCATTATCCTCCAGGGCCGTTGGGTAAGCTCACTCTCTTTGTGGGACCTTTTTTGCAGTCCGTCTGCACGGCTCTGGTGATGGCCGCACACTAGTCCGCACATCTCGGCTTCCTTTTATACCTCACATAGGTCCGCCTTTCATTTAACAGACAGATCTCTGAACCACTCCGGGTGCACGCCTTCCAAGGTTTTGACAGACTGAGCTGCCACCCAATCAGGTAAGTCCCGTACGTAAATCCTGTTCAGAGATATACTAGTCCCAGCTGATCCTCATGTGATGTTGTTTTGTTTAGGTCCGTTGCCTGGATACCTGAGACGCATTGCATCCCAAGCCTCGCTGTGGATTCCGTGCTTTCATGGTAAGACTTCTGTGGATTGGAGATGTTATACTTAGTTCTACAAGTGGGTTGCTATGATGGATAGTTGATTCTTAGTCTTTCTATTGTTTTATGATCCATGTATAGTTTATTTTATTTACCGAAAGCTCATATATGATACATAGTCATTGAGGCCATTTGGCCGGGCTGAGTTCATTCTGAATATCCAGCGTGCTTCACACTGCAATAGTCGTTTATCATAGTCCCCCTTTAATACATGCCTTTTCACAACTTCCAGTACTTGACACCTAAGTGCTTGCCAATTTCCACCATGTTGTTCCAGAAAGTGAATGGCCACCGGAGTTGTACGTTTGTTTTTTATATCCCCAATGTGCTCACTTAGACGTTTTTTTTAGGGGTCTAAAGGTTTTTCCCACATAATTTTGCGGGCAAAGACATGTGAGCATATAAACTACTCCTGATGTCTCACAGTTTGCGAATTCACGTGTCTCGTAATTTTCCCCTGTACTACAACTTTTAAAGGATTTTCCTGGAATGATATATTTGCACATAGTGCACTTGCTGCACGGGTACGTTCCTGTGGCCCCCCTATAGTGTTGGTCCGTGTTCTTAGGGAGGTAACTGTGGACCAAATGATCCTTCAGATTGCGGCCCCTCCGATATGTTATCACTGGTCTATCAGGTAGGAACTTTGTTACTATCTGGTCCCGTTTTAGGATAGGCCAGTACTGGGTCAGAATTTTTTTGACCTCCTCAGCTTTGACATCATAAGTGCCTATAATCCGAGACACTTGCTCCTCCTCCTCAGATCTTACTTTTGGTCTCAGCAGTTCCGTGCGATTTTTTTGTATTGCCTTCCAATAGGCGCTCCTTAGAACTTTTTTGGGGTAACCCCTTCTCACGAGTCTATCCCGTAGTTCAATCGCTTTTTGTTTAAATTCTGTAAGAGTAAAAGATAACTGGGACACGAAACAACTACGACAGTGTGCTAAAAATATATAAGTGCATACAATATAAGCACAATACATATATATATAAAAGAAATATGCACACAATGCCGCGAAATTGTAAATATTTATGAACTCTAATATTTATGTACAAGAAAATCTTTAAATAAGCACAGAAGAATGGTGATGGCTGCTTTGTATTATTAATATATATATATTTTTTCCTTTTTCTTTTTTTTGATTAAGAAACTTTTTTTAAAAAGAAAGTAATAAAAGTTACATTTTAAATTTCCTTAATTGTCAGAGCATTATATATATATATACACATACACACACACACACACTACCGTTCAAAAGTTTGGGGTCACATTGAAATGTCCTTATTTTTGACGGAAAGGCACTGTACTTTTCAATGAAGATAACTTTAAACTAGTCCTAACTTTAAACTAATACACTCTATACATTGCTAATGTGGTAAATGACTATTCTAGGTGCAAATGGTTTTTGGTGCAATATCTACATAGGTGTATAGAGGCCCATTTCCAGAAACACTCACTCCAGTGTTCTAATGGTACAATGTATTTGCTCACTGGCTCAGAAGGCTAATTGATGATTAGAAAACCCTTATGCAATCATGTTCACACATCAGAAAACAGTCTAGCTCGTTACAGAAGCTACAAAACTTCCTTTGAGCAGATTGAGTTTCTGGAGAATCACATTTGTGGGGTCAATTAAACGCTCAAAATGGCCAGAAAAAGAGAACTTTCATCTGAAACTCGACAGTCTATTCTTGTTCTTAGAAATGAAGGCTATTCCATGCGAGAAATTGTTAAGAAATTGAAGATTTCCTACAACGGTGTGTACTACTCCCTTCAGAGGACAGCACAAACAGGCTCTAACCAGAGTAGAAAAAGAAGTGGGAGGCCGCGTTGCACAACTAAGCAAGAAGATGAGCACATTAGAGTCTCTAGTTTGAGAAACAGACGCCTCACAGGTCCCCAACTGGCATCTTCATTAAATAGTACCTGCAAAACACCAGTGTCAACATCTATAGTGAAGAGGCGGCCATGGGATTTTGGGCTTCAGGGCAGAGTGGCAAAGAAAAAGCCATATCTGAGACTGGCCAATAAAAGAAAAAGATTAGGATGGGCAAAAGAACACAGACATTGGACAAAGGAAGACTGGAAAAAAGTGTTGTGGACAGATGAATCCAAGTTTGAGGTGTTTGGATCACAAAGAAGAACGTTTGTGAGACGCAGAACAAATGAAAAGATGCTAGAAGAATGCCCGACTCCATCTGTTCAGCATGGTGGAGGTAATGTGATGGTCTGGGGTTGCTTTGGTGCTGGTAAGGTGGGAGATTTGTACAGGGTAAAAGGGATTCTGAATAAGGAAGGCTATCACTCAATTTTGCAACGCCATGCCATACCCAGTGGACAGCACTTGATTGGAGCCAATTTCATCCTACAACAGGACAATGACCCTAAACACACCTCCAAATTGTGCAAGAACTATTTACAGCAGAAGCAGGCAGCTGGTATTCTATCGGTAATGGAGTGGCCAGCGCAGTCACCAGATCTGAACCCCATCGAGCTGTTGTGGGAGCAGGTTGACCGTATGGTACGCCAGAAGTGCCCATCCAACCAATCAAACTTGTGGGAGCTGCTTCTGGAAGCGTGGGGTGCAATTTCTTCAGCTTACCTCAACAGATTACCAGCTAGAATGCCAAAGGTGTGCAATGCTGTAATTGCTGCAAAAAGAGGATTCTTTGACGAAAGCAAAGTTTGATGTAAAAACAATGTTATTTCAAATACAAATCATTATTTCTAACCTTGTCAATGTCTTGACTCTCTTTTCTATTCATTTCACAATGTATGGTGGTGAAGAAGTGGGCCTTTTCATGGAAAACACAAAATTGTTTGGGTGACCCCAAACTTTTGAGCGTAGTTATATATATATATATATAATATATATATATATATATATATATATATATATATATATATATATATACACTAGAAAACGTACCCGGCGCTGCCCGGGTATAAAGTGTCAGTGTGTTAATTAGATTTGTTCTAAGGTGCCCAGGAGGCCAAGCTAAAGGTATTGTTTCATCTGAGTTAATCAGTGGAATTAGTGAATACCTGTAGTGCATAGTTGGAGGGGTTCTGTATACCCACAATGTATAGTTTTTAGGGGTCTTGCATATCTGTAGTGCATAGTTGGGGGGGGGGGTCCTGTATACCTGTAGTATGTATTTGGGGGGGCTGTATACCTGTAGTGTATAGTTGAGGGAGGTCCTGTATACCTGCAGTGTACAGTTGGTAAAGGTCCTGTATACCTGTACTGTATAGTTCGAGGGGGCCTGTATACCTGTAGTATATAGTTGGTGCTGTATACCTGTAATGTGTAGTTTGTGGAGGTCTTGTATACCTGTAGTTTATAGTTTAAGGGTCCTGGATACCTGTAGTGTATAATTGGTGGAGGTCTTGTATACCTGTAGTATATCGTTCGGGGGTCCTGTATACCTGTAGTAAATAGTTTGAGGGTCCTGTATAACTATAGTATAGAGTTGGTGGAGTTCCTGTATACCTGTAGTGTATAGTTTGGGGTCCTATATACCTGTAGTATATAGCTGGTGGAGTTCCTGTATACCTGTAGTATATAGTTTTGGGGTCCTGTATACTTGTATTATAGAGTTGGTGTAGGTCCTGTATACCTGTAGTGTATAGTTTTGAGGTCCTGTATACCTGTAGTGTATAGTTTGGGGTCCTATATACCTGTAGTATATAGTTGGTGGAGTTCCTGTATACCTGTAGTGTATAGTTTTGAGGTCCTGTATACCCGTAGTGTATAGTTTGGGGTCCTATATACCTGTAGTATATAGTTGGTGGAGTTCCTGTATACCTGTAGTGTATAGTTTTGGGGTCCTGTATACCTGTAGTGTATAGTTTGGGGTCCTGTATACCTGTAGTATATAGTTGGTGGAGGTCCTGTATACCTGAAGTATATAGTTGGTGGAGGTCCTGTATACCTGTAGTATATAGTTTTGGGGTCCTTTATACCTGTAGTGTAAAGTTTGGGGTCCTGTATACCTGTAGTATATAGTTTTGTGGAGGTCCCGTGCACCTGTAGTGTATAGTTTTGGGGTCCTGTATACCTGTAGTGTCCTGTATACCTGCAGGGTTGTATTTACCCGTATGGCAGTGTTATTCAGTCACAGTGTGTCGGTATTGGTCATGTCTGGTATGGCGGTGTTATCCAGTCACAGTATGGCGGTATTGGTCAGGTCTGGTATGGCAGTGTTATCCAGTCACAGTATGGCTGTATTGGTCAGGGCTGGTGTGGCAGTGTTATCCAGTCACAGTATGGCGGTATTGGTCAGGTCTGGTATGGCAGTGTTATCCAGTCACAGTATGGCGGTATTGGTCAGGTCTGGTATGGCAGTGTTATCCAGTCACAGTATGGCGGTATTGGTCAGGTCTGGTATGGCAGTGTTATCCAGTCACAGAGTATGGCTGTATTGGTCAGGTCTGGTATGGCAGTGTTATCCAGTCACAGTATGGCGGTATTGGTCAGGTCTGGTATGGCAGCGTTATCCAGTCACAAAACAGTAGATGGTCAGCACTCAAAACACAAGGTCCCTTGAATCGAAGTGCGGTGTTCCTGTTTTGGCTGTATGCCACTCTGAGAGCGCGTTAGAATAGTCCCTGGACCCAAGGGCATCCAACAGAAGACAAACAAATAGATTTTCTCCAGCTCTCTAAAATTATAACTTTTATTTGATAATGTTTAAAACATTATCAAATAAAAGTTATAATTTTAGAGAGCTGGAGAAAATCTATTTGTTTGTTATCCAGTCACAGTATGGCGGTATTGGTCAGGTCTGGTATGGCAGTGTTATCCAGTCACAGTATGGCTGTATTGGTCAGGTCTGGTGTGGCAGTGTTATCCAGTCACAGTATGGCGGTATTGGTCAGGTCTGGTGTGGCAGTGTTACCCAGTCACAGTATGGCGGTATTGGTCAGGTCTGGTATGGAGGTGTTATCCAGTCACAGTATGGCGGTATTGGTCAGGTCTGGTGTGGCAGTGTTACCCAGTCACAGTTTGGTATACCTGTAGTGCCCTGTATACATGTACTGTATAGATGGCGTAGGGGGTCCTGTATATACATGTACTGTATGGATGGAGTAGGGGGTCCTGTATATACATGTACTGTATGGATGGAGTAGGGGGTCCTGTAAATACATGTACTGTATAGATGGGGTAGGGGGCCCTGTATATACATGTACTGTATAGATTGAGTAGGGGGTCCTGTATACATGTACTGTATAGATGGAGTAGGGGGTCCTGTATATACATGTACTGTATAGATGGAGTAGGGGGTCTACCAGTTATTACTGTGGATGTTGTGAGGCAGCTTCCCTAGCAACCATTGCTCCCTGTGAAAATGAAAGCAGTAATCCTATTGGTTGCTAAGGCTCCAACTGCCGTGTCTGCTGCAGCTAATTATATCACCTGTGTTTGCAGTGAGGAGATTTTCCCATTCATCTCTATGGGGCACCGCTCTTTCCCCTCCCCCTCCTCTCCTGTACATCTGGCGGGGACGGGACCTTCGCAATAACGTTCCCGGGCACCCAATGTATCTGTGTGCCAAATTTGGGGTCAAACGGTTCAGGCGTTTGGAAGTCTATAGAGTACAGACAGACAGACATGATTTTTATGATGTAGATATAGAGATTACTAGAAAATGTACCCGGCGCTGCCCGGGTATAAAGTGTCAGTGTGTTAATTAGATTTGTTCTAAGGTGCCCAGGAGGCCAAGCTAAAGGTATTGTTTCATCTGAGTTAATCAGTGGAATTAGTATATACCTGTAGTGCATAGTTAGAGGGGTTCTGTATACCCACAATGTATAGTTTTTAGGGGTCTCGCATATCTGTAGTGCATAGTTGGGGGGGCTTTATACCTATAGTGTATAGTTGAGGGAGGTCCTGTATACCTGCAGTGTACAGTTGGTGAAGGTCCTGTATACCTGTACTGTATAGTTTTGGGGTCCTGTATACCTGTAGTATATAGTTGGTGCTGTATACCTGTAATGTATAGTTGGTGGAGGTCTTGTATACCTGTAGTTTATAGTTTGAGGGTCCTGGATACCTGTAGTGTATAATTGGTGGAGGTCTTGTATACCTGTAGTATATAGTTCGGGGGTCCTGTATACCTGTAGTAAATAGTTTGAGGGTCCTGTATAACTATAGTATAGAGTTGGTGGAGTTCCTGTATACCTGTAGTGTATAGTTTGGGGTCCTATATACCTGTAGTATATAGCTGGTGTAGTTCCTGTATACCTGTAGTATATTTGGGGTCCTGTATACTTGTAGTATAGAGTTGGTGAAGGTGCTGTTTACCTGTATTATAGAGTTGGTGTAGGTCCTGTATACCTGTAGTGTATGGTTTTGAGGTCCTGTATACCTGTAGTGTATAGTTTGGGGTCCTATATACCTGTAGTATATAGTTGGTTGAGTTCCTGTATACCTGTAGTTTTTAGTTTTTGGTGGTCCTGTATACCTGTAGTATATAGTTGGTGGAGGTCCTGTATACCTGTAGTATATAGTTTTGGGGTCCTGTATACCTGTAGTGTAAAGTTTGGGGTCCTGTATACCTGTAGTATATAGTTTTGTGGAGGTCCCGTGCACTTGTAGTGTATAGTTTTGGGGTCCTGTATACCTGTAGTGTCCTGTATACCTGCAGGGTTATATTTACCCATATGGCAGTGTTATTCAGTCACAGTGTGTCGGTATTGGTCATGTCTGGTATGGGGGTGTTATCCAGTCACAGTATGGCGGTATTGGTCAGGTCTGGTGTGGCGGTGTTATCCAGTCACGGTATGGTGATATTGGTCAGGTCTGGTATATATCGGTGTTATCCAGTCACAGTATGGCAGTATTGGTCAGGTCTGATATGATGGTGTTATCCAGTCACAGTATGGTGGTATTGGTCAGGACTGGTGTGGCGGTGTTACCCAGTCAGAGTTTGCCGGTATTGGTCAGGTCTGGTATGGCAGTGTTATCCAGTCACAGTATGGCGGTATTGGTCAGGTCTGGTCTGACAGTGTTATCCAGCACAGTATGGCGGTATTGGTCAGGTCTGGTATGACAGTGTTATCCAGTCACAGTGTGGTGGTGTTGGTCAGGTCTGGTATAGCGGTGTTATCCAGTCACAGTGTGGTGGTGTTGGTCAGGTCTGATATGATGGTGTTATCCAGTCACAGTATGGTGGTATTGGTCAGGACTGGTGTGGCGGTGTTACCCAGTCACAGTTTGCCGGTATTGGTCAGGTCTGGTATGGCAGTGTTACCCAGTCACAGTTTGGTATACCTGTTGTGCCCTGTATATACATGTACTGTATGGATGGAGTAGGGGGTCCTGTATATACATGTACTGTATAGATGGAGTAGGGGGTCCTGTATATATGGAGTAGGGGGTCCTGTATATACATGTACTGTATAGATGGAGTAGGGGGCCCTGTATATACATGTACTGTATAGATGGAGTAGGGGGTCCTGTATATACATGTACTGTATGGATGGAGTAGGGGGCCCTGTATATACATGTACTGTATAGATGGAGTAGGGGGCCCTGTATATACATGTACTGTATGGATGGAGTAGGGGGCCCTGTATATACATGTACTGTATAGATGGAGTAGGGGGCCCTGTATATACATGTACTGTATAGATGGAGTAGGAGGTCCTGTATATACATGTACTGTATAGATGGAGTAGGGGGCCCTGTATATACATGTACTGTATAGATGGAGTAGGGTCTCCTGTATATACATGTAGTGTATAGATGGAGTAGGGTCTCCTGTATATACATGTAGTGTATAGATGGAGTAGGGGGTCCTGTATATATATGTACTGTATAGATGGAGTAGGGAGTCCTGTATATACATGTCCTGTATAAATGGAGTAGGGGGTCCTGTATATACATGTCCTGTATAAATGGAGTAGGGGGTCCTGTATATACATGTCCTGTATAGATGGAGTAGGGGATCCTGTATATACATGTACTGTATAGATGGAGTAGGGGGTCCTGTATATACATGTACTGTATAGATGGAGTAGGAGGTCCTGTATATACATGTACTGTATAGATGGAGTAGGGGGTCCTGTATATACATGTACTGTATAGATGGAGTAGGGGGCCCTGTATATACATGTACTGTATAGATGGAGTAGGGGCTCCTGTATATACATGTAGTGTATAGATGGAGTAGGGGGTCCTGTATATATATGTACTGTATAGATGGAGTAGGGGGTCCTGTATATACATGTCCTGTATAGATGGAGTAGGGGGTCCTGTATATACATGTCCTGTATAGATGGCGTAGGGAGTCTACCAGTTATTACTGTGGATGTTGTGAGGCAGCTTCCCTAGCAACCATTGCTCCCTGTGAAAATGAAAGCAGTAATCCTATTGGTTGCTAAGGCTCCAACTGCCGTGTCTGCTGCAGCTAATTATATCACCTGTGTTTGCAGTGAGGAGATTTTCCAATTCATCTCTATGGGGCGCCTTTCTTTCCCCTCCCCCTCCCCTCCTGTACATCTGGCGGGGACGGGACCTTCGCAATAACCTTCCCGGCCACCCAATGTATCTGTGTGCCAAATTTGGAGTCAAACGGTTCAGGCGTTTGGAAGTCTATAGAGGACAGACAGACAGACAGACAGACAGACAGACTTTGATTTTTATGATATGGATATATATATATATATATATATATATATATATATATTGTAGGGATCTTCCCGGGGGATGGTGTGTTTGGACACAGTTCACAGCAGACTTGGACTTATAAAATAACAGCTTGGCGTTTATTTGCAGCATAAACAGTCCAGAAAACAAATACAGCACCATGCTTTTTATGAATAAAACAAACAAAAAGGTCTTGCCCATCTGGGCGCTTACTAACAGGTCTTCTCATCTATCTGACACTATAACACAGCGTCTTTCACCTGGATACTGCAGGGTGTGTCAGCTCCAGCCATGGCTGCATTCGCAGCTTCCACAAAACACACTGGCTGATCACTCCTGGCTGAGAGCAACCACCTGCAGCTCTGCAGAGCTTTTACCTTTTTCAGGCTCATCAGAGCACACCTGATCACAACACCCAAACTGGATCGGGGGGGAGGGAATGGCAAGTCCCACTACCAAAACCTACCTGCCATTCCATGTAAATCCAGGCCCGGGGTAAAAATAAATAACTCAGCAGCATAGCACTGCTGAGTAACATATCCCTCCTGGACTTACCATCTCACCGTGTGTAGCAACCGAGGCGAGATGTACACCCCCTCCAACACTTCTCCAGTGACATGTCTACAATATATATATATATATATATATATGTAGTGTTGATAGTATGTTACACCCCTTGCAAAAGTCTGTACTTCAAGTAACTGTTGCAGTGAAGTAGTACCTAAGTTTTGCCACAAGATGTCGCTATTGTATATAACTAATTATGTTTTGCACAGCTTCAGGTAATCAAAGCTCCTTTCTTTCTGTGCTTTCTTCTCCACCACTCACAGTGTATATAACACCTCGTGTAGGAAGTTGTCCATGGGGAGAGGAAGCATACACCCACTTTTAGTCAGTCTTAGTCTGGTCGCAGTACAGAGAGGACGCAAGACAAGTTGGTCCCTGCCCTGGTCCAGCTGGGGCCTGGCTTTGCCAGGTCCCCATTCCAGAACTAGTCTTAGTCAATTTAGTCAGTCTTGGTCGTAGTCAGGTTCCTGTGTAGAGCAGACGCACATGGGAGACCCAGACACAAGTTTATTGAAAGCAGCACTTCTACACACTATGCAGTGCTAAACTACTCCAGGGAGAGAAAAGCCAAAGAAATCCCAACCCACGCTGAGAACAAGTCTAAAGGTTCAGGACTGTATCCTATAGCAAAGGAACTAATTCAGATAGAGTACGTAGAATTCTAGCAACTTTGCTCTATCTTGAAGTGCCCCTCCAGTCCCCTGTGTCCCTCAGTGTCCCCCTGCCATCATCCTCTCTAGCAGCCACAGCCCGCACAGCTCTGGGAGTCGGGTTGTGCCATCACTAATTTACCCAGGTAATGAAGCCTTGATGCTGGGAAAAAACACTTTATGTGCATTTCCCGTGATAAGTGTATATTGGTGACTTGTATAACTTTAGGGGGGGGGGGGGCAATACAATATTTTAATAAAAATCTTCGCCGTACTTTTCCTTTAAGGTCATTTCAGGCCCGGTCCTTAAGAGGTTAAAGGAGAAGGGAAGATAGTGTATGCTGACTTTGGGGTCTGTCCCTAAAGCTGAAGATGAGATGGTGTGTGCTGACTTGGAGGCTGTCCCTAAAGGAGAGGGTAAGATGGTGTGTGCCAACTTTAGGAAAGCCCCTAAAGGAGAAGGTGAGATGGTGTATTATGCCAGCTTTGGGGCCTGCCTCTAAAGCTGTAGATGAGATGGTGTGTACTGACTTGGAGACTGACCCTAAAGGAGAAAGTAAAACACTGTCTGCCAACTTCAGGACTGGCTTGGAAGTAGAAAGGACTAGCAAGGTGGATTTGGCTGCTGTAGGAATGGCCAGATATTTACAGCAGCCCGCTATCCACGTGGCTCCAGCATTGGGGTGTATTCCACCCCCTCACTTGGTAAAAAATCGTGTTAGTAGTCCAAGAGGTAGTCCCTCTTCACAGAGTGCCAACTCAGAAAGAAAAAACAACAGTGCTGGAGATCTCTCACAAAGCCATATCCTCTAACTTTTTCAAGTTCCTGGACAACAGTTTGTCTCAGTTAAGGACACTGTTCTCCCGTGTTTGGCCATTACAGATATTATTGACCCTTCCACTTCTGCTCTTCATTTTTCCTGAACCAGCGCCTATAACTCTAAGGTTGACTGGAAAGAGTAGGTACTGCTACAAAAGGGGGGTGTCTGTTGTCTTGGACTGCATTCAGGGCTGAAGTGGGGCTCTCTCCCAAACTTAATTCTGCCACTAAGGGTACTTGGAGAGGGTTCAGGCAAGCTTGACAGCCTCACTGGGACTACTACATTTCAGTCACTTACTTCAGTCACTTACTTCAGTAAGCGTCACTTACTTCAGTGTCCATGCCCCATGTGGCTTCCCTGTATGATGGTGTTGGATTGAGTGGAACTGACTCCTCATCCCTGCCAGATTCGATAGCCTCCCTGTAGCTGGGCAGGGGTGATGTTTACCATGACTCCATATCCTCCTCAGACTCTGCCAAAAGCACTTGTGAATGGCCAGGCTCAGGATAAGCAGCTTGCTTCACGCTGGAGCACCTGCACACCGCTCACCAAATTTTTCTCTTCTCTACTTTCAATATTATACAGGGGAAAAAGCACAGAGACACAGCTCCTAGGTGTGGGGGGGAGACACAGGGACAGAGATGCAGCTTTCTATTGGTGTTCACCACGCTTTTCTGGTGCCAGTTTTGATGGTTTTTTTGGTGGAGGGGGGCTGCTGCAACAGTCCAAACAGCTGCTTCTCCCATTGAAATCAATGTGACCCAGTCCCAGGACGGAGATAACCCCATCGGAAGCCCAGCACGTGCACTCCTGAGATGAGCCCGACACCCATAAAGAATGAATCCTCATCTCGGGGATATCTACGTCCCGGCACCAGCTATAGGCGCGGGACTTGGAGAGAAGGGTTAAGTATAAGGGTCTCTAGCGGGGGGTCAGGCGGCCTTAACCCCAGCATGGAGGCTGACAGGTTCCCTTTAACCCATATAAAGTCCAAACAGCTGCTTCTCCCATTAAAATAAATGAGACACTAAAAAGTACTTTTTGCCCCCCAAAACACGCCTTTTATAATTGATTTTTTGATGCAAAAGAGCCCTAATAATGTACAAAACTAATGGTTAGTGTGTCATGTCGATCCTAAATTGTAAAAATGAAGTCATGTGATTTCTACTTGATATACATGAAAAACTATAGGAGACATAAAACAATGAAGAATGTAACACTAAGAAACCTGAGTGAAGCTTTTTCCTGTTATGCCTTCTTGTGAGTAACAATTTACAGACTGTAAAACTAATACGTGCAACTCAGATCCTTGAAGTGTAAAATTAGGTTTGGCATCTTACATACTTTTTCTATTAAAGGTTTAAATTTTCAGACTGCTACTGTGAATTCAGTTTTCTTTGTGTTGAACATGTCAAACCAAACTAAAACATGGTAATGACCTTATAAATGTAAGAACAGTTTGAATAAGTTTTTTATAGAAAAATCTATGAAGGTATTAGTCTAATTATTTCTCCTTTATATTTACTTGCAGATAAGACATCTAAGCAACAAAGGAATCTTCTATCCAAGAATCATATTGGCAGTTCTGTGTTAGCAAAGACTTCAGAAGAGAAGAAGAGAAGGATTTAGGGGTAGTGATTTAGGTGTGGCCTAAAATTAGTCACCAGTGCAACCAGGCAGTAGGGAAAGCTGATCGGGTGCTGGGCTGTATAGCTAAAGGTGTAAACAGTAAGAAGAGAGAGATTGTCATCCTGCTGTATAAAACTCTAGTGAGACCACATCTGAAATACTGTGTTCAGTTCTGGAGAAGTCACCTACAAAAAACATTGATAAAATAGAAAAGGTCCAAGATGGGCTACAAAAATGGTGAATGGTCTGAAGCACAAAACATATCGGATAATACTTAAAGATCTAAATCTGTAAGATCTAAGGGCCCTATTCCACTGGACGATTATCGTTTGCATATCATTAACGATTAACGATCGCAAACGACCACTATTGCGAAAGACCTGAAAACGTTCACTCATTTCCATTGAACGATAATCGTTACTTATGATCGTAATTGCGATCGTTTTTTCTTCGCTATTTATTCGCTATTGCATTCGTATCTATTGCGAACGACCGAACGATGTCTTATTCAACGCGAACGATTTGCGAACGAGCAACGATAAAAATAGGTCCAGGTCTTATAAAGCGATCAACGATTTCTCGTTCGGTCGTTAATCGTTAACTGCATTTCAACCGAACGATTATCGTTTAGATTCGAACGATTTAACGATAATCTGAACGATAATCGTCCAGTGGAATAGGGCCCTAAGTCTGGAGGAAAGAATGGAGAAGGGACATGATGGAAACTTTCAAATATGTTAAAAGACTAAATAACTTGAGAGGAGTGTTTTAAATAAAAAAAATTAACACAAGAACAAGGGGACACAATCGGAGATAAGTTAGGAGAAAAGTCAGAAACAACAAGAGATTATTACTTTACTGAAAGAGTAGTAGATGTTTGGAACAAACTTGCAGCAGATGTGTGGGGTAAACCTACTGCCATGGTCTGGGGTTCTGGTTGCAGGTGTCATGTGCAGCTGCTGGGCTCTGGTGTTTTGGGGCAACGTGTCACGGTGGCCAGGAGTGGTAACACCCACCCCTGGACACATAAGCACCGGACCTTGGTAGAAATAATGTGAGGTGCAGGTGTAAGATGACAGAAATACGTTAGGTAGACTTTTCGGAGATAGAAGAAAGATGAGAAGCAGGGGCGGAACTACCGCCGTAGCAGCCGCTACGGGGGCCCGTGGCGCGGGCCCCCGGAACTGACAGTCTGCAGCACCCGGCGGCCGAGCAGGCCTCCCGGGTGTTGCAGCTTTTTGGGGTCCGGGGGTGTCCTGGTACCTGGGGGCAGCACTGGTAACGGACTCAGCATCCGCCCGGGCTAGTACTTCCGGGTCACGGAGCATCTGTGCCGGAAGTACAGGCCGGGGGGCGGACTCTGAGCTCTCTGGTACCTGTGCTGCCGGAAATAGGACGGGACGCGCGAGGGGCCCCCCCTTGTCATCCAGTCCAACCCCGGCAGCACAGGTACCAGAGAGTTCAGAGTCCGCCCACCGGCCTGTACTTCCGGCACAGACGCTCCGTGACCCGGAAGTACCAGCCCGGGCGGACGCTGACTCCGGTACCAGTGCTGCTTTGGAATCCACGGGACACCCCCCAGGAAGCCCCCTGGGGAGAAGCGGAGAAGACAGCCGACGGGGGAGTTAGGTGAGTTGTGTTGTTTTTTTTTTAAATCTGCTTTGCGAAGGGGGATGATACATCTATGTATCATCTATGAGGGATATACAGGAGGGGGGGGGCATCTATGGGGGATAATACAGGAGGGGGGGGGCATCTATGGGGGATAATACAGGAGGGGGGGGCATCTATGGGGGATAATACAGGAGGGGGGGGCATCTATGGGGGATAATACAGGGGGGGCATCTATGGGGGATATACAGGGGGTGGCATCTATGGGTGATATACAGGGGGGTGGCATCTATGGGTGATATACAGGGGGGTGGCATCTATGGGGGATATACAGGGGGGTGGCATCTATGGGGGATATACAGGGGGTGGCATCTATGGGGGATATACAGGGGGGTGGCATCTATGGGGATATACAGGGGGGTGGCATCTATGGGGGATAATACAGGGGGGTGGCATCTATGGGGGATAATACAGGGGGGGCATCTATGGGGGATAATACAGGGGGGGCATCTATGGGGGATAATACAGGGGGGGCATCTATGGGGGATAATACAGGGGGGGCATCTAAGGGGGATAATAAGGGGGGGGCATCTAAGGGGGATAATAAAAGGGGGGTGAATCTAAGGGGGATAAAAAGGGGGGTGAATCTAAGGGGGATAATAAGGGGGGGGCATCTAAGGGGGATAATAAAAGGGGGGTGAATCTAAGGGGGATAATAAAAGGGGGGTGAATCTAAGGGGGATAATAAAAGGGGGGTGAATCTAAGGGGGATAAAAAGGGGGTGAATCTAAGGGGGATAAAAAGGGGGTGAATCTAAGGGGGATAATAAAGGGGGGGTATCTAAGGGGGATAATAAAGGGGGGTTATCTAAGGGGGATAATAAAGGGGGGTTATCTAAGGGGGATAATAAAGGGGGGTTATCTAAGGGGGATAATAAAGGGGGGTTATCTAAGGGGGATAATAAAGGGGGGTTATCTAAGGGGGATAATAAAGGGGGGTTATCTAAGGGGGATAATAAAGGGGGGTTATCTAAGGGGGATAATAAAGGGGGTTATCTAAGGGGGATAATAAAGGGGGGTATCTAAGGGGGATAATAAAGGGGGGTATCTATGGGGCATATACAGGGGGGTGGCATCTATGGGGATAATACAGGGGGCCATCTATGGGGGATAATACAGGGGGCCATCTATGGGGGATATACAGGGGGCCATCTATGGGGGATATACAGGGGGTATCTATGGGGATATACAGGGGGGGTATCTATGGGGATATACAGGGGGGGTATCTATGGGGATATACAGGGGGGTGGCATCTATGGGGGATAATACAGGGGGGGCATCTATGGGGATAATACAGGGGGTGGCATCTATGGGGGATAATACAGGGGGTGGCATCTATGGGGGATAATACAGGGGGGGCATTTATGGGGGATAATACAGGGGGGGGCATCTATGGGAGATATTACAAGGGGCCATCTATAGGGGGATTATACAGGGGGCCATCTCTAGGGAGAGAACATAAGGGGCATCTATAGGGGGACAACATGAGGGGAATCTTTAAGGGGGGGGCAACATGGGGGACCATCTATGAGGGGGATGGAAAGCACAGGGCGGTCATTTATAAGGGGCTAACACGGGGGCATCTGTAAGGGAGAATACACAGAGGGGCATATACTATAAGGGGCTCACATAGTGTTAGGGCTACCAACTAAATGAGGGTGTAAAGGGGCCAATACAGATGTGCAGTGTGTATAGAGATGAGGATGGTGCCAGTATAAGGAGCCTAATATGTTTGTCTGGCAGATTCTGTGGATTCGTGGCTCGGAGAAGTTCTCATAATGGCCCAGGACAGATGGAGAAGAAAATGAAAAGGGAAGAACTCTGATCAGAGAAGACGTCCCCTGTGAGTCACCTGATATAACTGCACTGTAATGTATTTGGTGTACAGAACCTGTGTAGAGCTGAGTGTGTTGATGGCGTAGTGGTCGATCGATCGAGGGAGGGGGGGCCCCAATCAAAAGTTTGCTATGGGGCCCAGCCATTTCTAGTTACGCCCCTGATGAGAAGACTTGTGTGGGAGGGTAGTATTGGGGCAAAAACAGCACTATCCAGGGATTTGTGCTGAAGAATACTTGAACTCACGTTTAGATATTCATATACAAGTTCGAAGACCACCATGTGAGGTAAATAAGAGTCCCAGGTCTGTCTCTGGGTGGAGCTCCCACTAAAGATTTCCCCAAGTGGACGAGCATGTGTCAGTAAGGTGCCTCAAAACTTTGCCTAACTGGGGATCAGTCCCTCTGTCTTTTCTTAGGGGGTGACTATCCTGACTGAAGATCCTCGGCGTAGGCAAGGTTTG
Source organism: Dendropsophus ebraccatus (assembly GCF_027789765.1). NCBI lineage: Eukaryota > Metazoa > Chordata > Amphibia > Anura > Hylidae > Dendropsophus > Dendropsophus ebraccatus. The sequence goes on from NC_091456.1 coordinate 103,509,992, forward strand.
GTCCTATTTTTCCAGGTATCCCACTTCTGGAACTTAGCACTGCATACTGGCTACAAGTCTAGCCTAGACTGAACATCATTTCCTTCACTTGCCTGATCACAACTAACTCCCTACAAGATCTAAATGTCAGAAATAAAAAGCGGGGTAGAGAGGAAGCGCCTATGCCTGTATAATTTTTCACTAATGCATATGCATATGTTTTGTTCCCTAGTACCCAATGTCCTCTTGTTTACTCTCTTGTGATTTAGGCCTCATGCATACATAGATGCAAAATCCCTGAGAGCTATGAGCACTCCTTGCTCTGCACAACTACAGTAAAAACACAGCCAAAACACATTAACAATGTGTGGAAATGGAACATGTGAATATAGCCAGACGACTTCAACTCTTTATAAAACACATCAGTTGTGTTTATCAAACTCAGACTGGCCTACAAGGGAGCAGGGGAATTCTCTGCTGGGCCCTTCCCCTTGGTGGGCCCTTGAGCAGGAGGTGGGCCTCCCTGTTTAGTAGCTTCAGGAGGACATATAATCCCCCAGCACTGCTGCACACGCGTGTTACCCGGTTGACAGGCAGTAGAATGTAGTGTGCAGAATCAGCACAGCTCTTCTCCTCTCACCTGGAACCCCACCCCCACCCCACCTCCTCCCCACAGACTGCCTCCATCTGCTCTATGTGCTGCTGCTGGCAGTTAGATATACACACTTAGAACTTTTGGTTCAGATTGCACTTTACTTTTCCCAGGGCCCAAGGATGTGGTTAAAATCTAACTTTTATTTGGTTCTTTAAAATAACTCAAAGTGCTAGGATGGAAAAATAAAAACTTCATCCACCTATGTGTAGCTATGATACAGTAATGTCCTGTCGATGTGTCGGTAGGGAGCTGTATGCTTGTTCCTCCTATGTTGAGTTAATAGTTTATTTGTTGTGTATGAGTTAATAGTTTATTTGCTCCAGGAATCACTCGTATGTTGGTGTCAGTCTGGGGTGTCTGGTGTGCACTATATTGTTTGCTGGAAGGTAAAACGATCGCAGTGAATCCAGCAGTGATGACTTGATATCAGTGTATTTCACTGATGGATTGGTGTATTTAATTACAATTAATATGATTAATTATTTAATTTGATTGGTGTTAATTAAAGCACTGCTTTTCACAGTACTTTGTACCAGCACTGTATGTTGTCAGTGTAGGTTACAGTATGTGGTAGCAAGAAAAAAAAAGAAAACAATTAATACAAAATTACATACTTTGAGTCACAAAACAGAACATACATGAAAACAGCTGAGACATACATTTAAAAACACTGAAAACCCCAAAACGGGTGAATCACTTGAAGGTTGGTGGTAATACACCCAACCACCACCAGAGACCTGCCCAATGCTCAGATATTTTGAGAGCCTCTGTTAAAATACCAACAATTAAGATGTATATACTGCTAACTGTCACATACCATTAAACCCCTATGTAAAGTGCTAGTGCCCTAAATATCAATTCATAAACTATACAAGTGCAAGTACAAAAAATCATCACTTATGCATAAACATAATGAGTCTGTAAGATAGCCTGAGTAAATATAACCAGGGGCTCTGCCAGAGTACTCCTGATACGGCCCTGTGTGTGTCGTCACTTGCCAGTGAAGTCACGGCAAGTGACAACAAGTGTAGGGTCGTATCCGGATTAAAGGGGTAGTGCGTCGCTAAAGAATTATTCACAAAACACACATTACAAAGTTATACAACTTTGTAATATATGTTATGTATGTGAACGGCCCCCTTTCCAGTGTTCCCACCCACGCCACCCCCCGAAGTGTGATGCACTATACTCACCTGATTCGTGTCAACTGCCGTCCGCCATCTTGGGACAATGATGTCATTTGCGAGCGGCCGGCCGAACCGCTCCATCCGTCCCTCGTGCCGGCCCCCCTCTGCCGCGCCATACCTGTGCTCAGCCGTGATTGGCTGAGCACAGTTATGCTCAGCCAATCGCGGCTGAGCAGCTGGTGATGCGGCAGAGGGGGGCCGACATAAGGGACGGATGGAGCTGTTCAGCCGGCCGCCCGAAGATGACATCATTGTCCCAAGATGGCGGACGGGGGTCGACACTAATCAGGTGAGTATAGTGCATCACACTTTCGGGGGGTGGCGTGGGTGGGAACACTGGAAAGGGGGCCGTTCACATACATAACATACATTACAAAGTTGTATAACTTTGTAATGTGTGATATTTTGTGAATAATTGTTTAGCGCCGCACTACCCCTTTAAAGTGAATTTGAGAACTAGATTGTTTGTGTTTAGTGCAGGTACAAAGTCCTGGAAGAGAGGTACATCTCCAACCCAAAATATCAGGATATCATCGATGTACCTCCCCCCCAAAGGTGCTGAAAAACGACCCAACATGGGAATATCAGAACAACCTTAACCCCTTAAGGACCGGGCTAAAAATGGCCTTAAGGACCAAGGCAAATTTTATGAATATGACCTGTGTCAGTTTATTCATTAATAACTTGGGAATGCTTTTACCTATCCGGCTGATTCTGAGAATGTTTTCTCATGACATATTGTACTTTACATTTCTGGTAAATTGGAGTCGATACTAATAATGAATCTTTATGAAAAAAAAAAAAAAAAAACATGAAAAATTGTGAAAAATTGCATTTTTCCAACTTTGAAACTTTTCTGCTTATACAGAAAATTGTTATGCCACATAAATTATATATTAAATAGCATTAGCAACATGTCTACTTTATGTTGGCGGCATTTATTAAGCTATCTTTCACTTTTTTTAGACAATAGAAAGCTTAAAACATTAGCAGCAAATTTCCAAATTTTCAGTAAAATTTTAAAATCAGATATTTTTAGGGACCTGTTCAGGTTTAGGCTGGGTTCACACTACGTATATTTCAGTCAGTATTTTCAGTCAGTATTGCAACCAACACCAGGAGTGGATTAAAAACACAGAAAGGATCTGTTCACACCATATTGAAATTGAGTGGATGGCCGCCATATAACAGTAAATAACTGCCATTATTTCAATATAACAGCCGTTGTTCTGAAATAACAGCAAATATTTGCCATTAAATGGCAGCTATCCACTCAATTTCAACATTGTGTGAACAGATCCTTTCTGTGTTTTTAATTCACTCCTGGTTTTGGTTGCAATACTGACTGAAATATACTGACTGAAATATACATATACTGACTGAAATATACGTAGTGTGAACGCAGCCTAAGTTAAAGTGTATTTGAGGGGACTGTATGTTAGAAAGCCCCACAAAGCACCCCATTTCAGAAACTGCACCCCTCAATCTCAGCAAAAGCACATCCAGAAAGTTTTTTTTAACCCTTTAGGGGAGTCACAGAAATAAAAGCTAAGTGTAAGAAATTTGACATTTTTAATTTTCTGTGCAGAGATTTTAATGTAATCCAATATCTTTCATAATGATAAACCTATTATTGATTGCCCTGTTTCTGCAGTTTATAGAAATACCCCATATGTGGCCCTACTGCACTATTTGACGCAACCACAAGCCTCAGATACAAAGGAGCGCCTAGTGAATTTCAACGCCTCCGTTATATTTGGTCATTTTTGACTGTATTTGGTCATTTTTGACTGTACCACTTCAGGTTGGCAGAGGCTCTGGGGTGCCAAAACATAAAATACACCCCTAAAGGGACACCATTTAGAAAACTACACCCCTCAAGGAATGTAACAAGGGGTGCAGTGAGCATTTGGACCCCACAGGTGCTTCACAGATTTTCAGAACAATGTGGCGTGAAAAAAGAAAAATGTATGTTTTACATTAAAACATTCTAGCCTTCAATTTTTCATTTTCACAAAGGGATAAAAGGAATAAAAACCCAAAAACCGTGTAGCGCAGTTTCTCCCTAGTACGGAAATACCCCACATGTGAACATAAAGTGCCAAGTGGGCGCAGGACGAGCCTCCAAAGGGAAGGAGAGCCAATTGGCCTTTGCAAGCTGGATTTTACTGGAATGGATTTCAATGCATTTACAGAGCCCTCGTGCTCCCAAAACACTCGAAACCCCCCCACAAGTGACCCCATTCTGGAAACTACACCCCACAAGGAACAAGGGGTGCACTGAGCATATGGACCCCACTGATGACAGGCACAAATGTGGAACAATGTGACGTGAAAGGGAAAATTTTCTTTTTTTCACTTTCATGGCACAAATGTGGCCGTCATCAAGGGGTCCATATCCTCACTGCACCCCTTGTTAGATTCCTTGAGGGGTGTAGTCTCCAGAATGGGGTCACTTTTGGGGGTTTCCAGTGTTTTGGCAGCACGAGGACTCTATCATCCATTCTAGCCAAATCCAGCCTCCAAAATCCAAATGGCACTCCTTCCCTTCGGAGGCTTGCCTTGCGCCCACATGGCTCTTTATGTCCACATGTGGGGTATTTACGGACTCGGGGGAAAATGCTCTACACATTGTGTGTTTTATTCTCTTTTAACCCCTTGTGAAAATGAAAAAAAAATCAAGGCTAGACTAACATTATAGTGTAAAAAATGTAATATTTCATTTTTATGCCACATTGTTCCACATTTGTGCCAGTCACCAGTGGGGTCTATATGCTCACTACGCCCCTTGTTACATTCCTTGAGGGGTGTAATTTCCATAATGCGGTCACTTATGGGGGGTTTACACTGTCTTGGCAACACAGGGGCCTTTTAATTGCAACATGGCCCTCGAAATCCATTCCAGCCAAATCCAGCCTCCAAAAGCCAAATGGCGCTCCTTCCCTTTGGAGGCTTACCCTGCACCCGCATGTCACCTTAAGTCCACATGTGGGGTATTTCCGTACTCAGGGGAAATTGCTCTACACATTTTGTGTTTTTTTTTTTTATCTTTTAACCCCTTGTTAAAATGAAAGAATCAAGACAAGATCAATGATTTAGTATAAAAATTATTTTTTTTTTTACTATAACTGTTGGTCTAGCCTTGATTTTTTCCATTTCCGAGTACGAAAATACCCCACATGTGGACATAATCTGCCATATGGGCACAGGGCAAGCCACCAAAGGGACAGAGCGCCATTTAGAGGCTGGAATGGGGGATGGAGACCATGTCGCAATTACAAAGCTCCTGTGCTGCCAGGACAGTAGAAACCCCCCACATTTGACCCCATTCTGGAAACTACACCCCACAAGGAATCTAACAAGGGGTGCAGTCAGCATATGGACCCTACTGGTGACTGGCACATATGTAGAACATGTGGTGTGAAAATAAAAAATCCCATTTTTTTTCATTTTCACGGCACAAATGTGTTCGTCACCAGGGGCCCATATCCCGGCTGCCCCCTTGTTAGATTCCTTACGGGGTGTAGATTCCAGAATGGGGTCACTTGTGGGGGTTTTCTACTGTCCTGGCCGCACAGGAGCTTTGTAATTGCATTATGGCAAGTCTCTAATGGGAATGGCGGCTATGCCTATTTAGCTGGGGAAAAGGGACAATTCTAATTTGTTTGGGGGTATTAGGCCAATTATTAGTTTATAAGGTTGAAAAGGACAGGTGTCTATCAAATTCAACCTGTGTTGATCCAGAGGAAGGCAATAAACCCTTGTAAGGCAGACAATAGCTTCATCACAGGGAAAAAAATCCTTCCTGACTCCATAATGGCAATCAGAATAATCCCCGGACCAACGTGACCCCTGAAATAGGATTAAGGGTAAGAATTTATAAAATATAGAACTCCAATGATGCGTGGTACGCCTTGAAGTGATCCTGTATGCAGAGGCCGGGGTGATCAGGACAGGTGTCACACTGGAAAATGGTGTCCTTCCTGATCCCCCTGTTACGCCACACTTTGCACTTCTTCTGGGGTCTCCCGTTCTCCTGTGTGCGGGACGTCACCTGGAAAATGTTGCCCTGGTGCGATACAGGGTCCTTCATATACAGAAGCGCTGGGTCCGCTCCATGGCTGCTAAATATTAGGGCTTTATTACTGCTTGAGATATTTTCGGATCATGCCACAAGCTACAGTAGCTCGGGCAGGGAGGGACCGGAAGAGGGTGTGCTGGTATAAAAGTTATCCCCGTACAGGTGGTAACCTTTATCCAGCAGTGGGAAGATCAGGTCCCAAACGATCTTCCCACTAACTTCGAGGATGATGGGGGGGGCATCTGGGGGCTGGATTCGGGTGTCCCTTCCTTCATACACTCTAAGGGTACGTGCACACAGTGGAATGGCAAAGGATAACCCTTTGTGCATTCTGCAGCTGGCACCCGCCGGCGGACTGATGCAGGCGCGTGTCTCCGTACAGGCGGATTCCGCCCTCCGTCCAAAGAATGAACGTGTTGGATGGACGATGTAATCCGCCCGTGCATAGAATGGAGTCTACGACATGTACGGAGACGTGCGCGCCCGCATCAGTCCGCCGCCGGGTGCCAGCTGCGGAATGCACAAATGGTTATCCTTCGCCATTCCGCAGTGTGCATGTACCCTAAATCTGTAAGTGTACTCTAAGGTGCGCTCAGAGTTTGTAGAATTTAACACCATACCGTCATCTCTTATTGGGACGGTACTGGCGGAAAAGACATGTCTGGGGGGCAGCGTACGCTACGCTACCCCCAGACACGTCACTGGATGATAAGGATGAGGATGAATGGAGGAAAAAAGGATCCCCCCCATTCATCCTCACTGGCTGTTTTGGTGTTGGAGGCAATAATAACGTATGCGTCAGACGCCGAAAACACCCTGGGGGCCATTTTTATATGGGGATTGGTATAATGGGTATGTAAATGTGTAGTGTTGTAGTGTAAAACTTTATTCCGTGTAGTGTTATGGTGTTTTTACATGTTTTTTAAACATTAAGTATATATATTAAAAAAAAAAAACTGCGCCAAGAAAGGAGTTGCCGATAAATGCCGCACTTATGTGCGGCACTTATCAGCAGACCGTGGCTGTAGGATATAGGAAAAAAACACCCTACGCCAAAAGGAGGAGTTGCTGATCAGTGGCGCACTTACGTGCGATGCTGATCAGCGCTCAGCGGCGATAGGGTGCGAAAAAACAAACAAACAAACAAACAACTTTCTTCAACCCTATAGATACTGATATGTGTATTATATACACTGATCAGCCGCTAGGGGGCAGTAGAACGCAAATTCCGGAAAAGGACGAAGTTTGACGTCGCTGGAGCCGATGATTGCCGAAGGGGACCGCCGGAAAAAGCCGAAGACGCCGAGGAAGATTGATTACAGATGCAGAGTACAAAACAATGTACAATGGCACACCACCCTAGCAACCTTCTACACATTACCAAAAATCCACAAAGAACGAACCCCGATACCGGGGAGACTAATAGTTTCCAGTAACTGAAATCTCACCGAAGGCATAAGCCTCTATTTAAATGAGATCCTAGCACCATTTGTGGAAACACTCCCCTCCTTCCTCAAAGACACCACTGCCACAGTCACTAAAATAAGTGAGATCACCATCACACTTAGCACAAAAGTAGTAAGCTTGGATGTTGAGTTACTACACACAAGTATACAGCACCAATTAGGCATTCAAGTGGTGAAATATTTTCTGTGTACATGAGGCACCTCTTACTTGGCACATGAGATGGTTTCACAAATCTTCAAATTTCTCCTCACCCACAATTTTTTCACGTTCGAGGGAAAGTTTTACCTACAGTGCACAGGGACCGCCATGAGGACTTCTTGGGGTGGTGGGAGGCTGAGACTGTTTTCATGGACACTAATCTACACTTCACAGAGCACATTTTATACTGGGGGTGGTACATTGATATCCTGATATTTTGAGATGGAGATGTACCTCTTTCCGGACTTTGTCATTGCACTAAACAAAAAATATATAGGTCCAGATAGAGATCCATGACAATCATATTCATTTTTTTTTGGACCTAACCATGGATCTATATCCACACAAATGTTTATGAAGAAAACAGCTACTAACGGCTTCCTTCAGTGGACAAGCCATCATTCCACTCTACTGAAAAAAGGAATTCAAACAGGCCAATACCTAATTTGAAACTGCTCAGATAAATCCTTTTTAACATAATGCAACACCCTGTACAAGAAATTCCAAGAGAAAGGGTATCCAAAAAAATGGGGGTGACTGAGGGGGACTGAGAGGGACTGGGGCAGCTGGGGGTGACTGAGGGGAACTGGGGGTGACTGAGGGGGACTGAAAGGGAGCTGGGGGTGACTGAGGGGGAGCTGGGGCGTGACTGAGGGGGACTGAGAAGAACTGGGGCAGCTGGGGGTGACTGAGGGGGACAGAGAAGAACTGGGGCAGCTGGGGGTGACTGAGGGGGACAGAGTGACTGAGGGGGAGCAGTAGTTATACATATACAGGCTGGGGGTAGTAGTTATACACATACAGGCTGTCAGGGCATGCTGGGAGTAGTAGTTCTACACAGGGCATGCTGGGAGCTTTAGTTCTACACAGGCTTTCAGGGCATGCTGGGAGTAGTAGTTCTACACAGGGCATGCTGGGAGCTTTAGTTCTACACAGGCTGTCAGGGCATGCTGGGAGTAGTAGTTCTACGCAGGGCATGCTGGGAGCTTTAGTTCTACACAGGCTGTCAGGGCATGTTGGGAGTAGTAGTTCTACACAGGTTGTCAGGGCATGCTGGGAGTAGTTCTACACAGGGCTGGGAGTAGTAGTTCTACACAGGCTGTCAAGGTGATGCCCCCTTATGTGCCAATGTGTCCTAATGAACTGTCACTGTGTTCCCTCATGTACCATGCTACTGCCTCCACCTCTTGTACTGTGACACTGTCGGTGGTGAAAATATGGTAACCTTCATAATTTCTCCAGCTACTTCTGTGTCTCACCGCACAGGATCTGTGATCTCTTCTCTCAGCACGGAGGTAGAGGTGACTGAGGGGGAGCTGGGGGTGACTGAGGGGGAGCTGGGGGTGACTGAAAGGGGCTGGGGCAGCTGGGGGTGACAGAGGAATGGGGAAGCTGGAGGTGACTGAAAGGGACTGGGGCATCTGGGGGTGACTGAGGGGGAGCTGGGGGTGACTGAGGGGGACAGGGACTGGGGCAGCTGAAGGTGATTGAAAGATACTTGGGCATCTGGGGCTGACTGAGGGGGAGCTGGGGCTGACTAAGAGGGACTGGGGCAGCTGGGAATGACTGAGGGGGAGCTGGGGATGACTGAGGGGGACTGAGAGGGACTGGGGCAGCTGGGGGTGACTGAGGGGGACATGGACTGGGGCAGCTGGGGGTGACTGACTGAGGGGGACTGAGAGGGACTGGGGTGACTGAGAGGGACTGGGGTGACTGAGAGGGACTGGGGAAGCTGGGGGTGACTGAGGGGGAGATGGGGGTGACAGAGGGGGACAGGGGCAGCTGGGGGTGGCTGAGGAGGACTGAGAGGGACTGGGGCAGCTAGGCGTGACTGAGGGGGACTGAGAGGGACTGGGGCAGCTGGGGGTGACTGAGAGGGACTGAGAGGTACTGGGGCAACTTGGGGTGACTGAGGGGAGCTGGGGGTGACAGAGGGACTGGGGCATGCTGGGAGCAGTAGTTATACATATACAGGCTGGGGGTAGTAGTTATACTCATACAGGCTGTCAGGGCATGCTGGGAGTAGTAGTCCTACACAGGGCATGCTGGGAGCTTTAGTTCTACACAGGCGGTCAGGGCATGCTGGCAGTAGTAGTTCTACACAGGCTGTCAGGGGCATGCTGGGTGTAGTAGTTCTACACAGGCTGTCAGGGCATGCTGGGAGTAGTAGTTCTACACAGGCTGTCAGGGCATGCTGGGAGTAGTAGTTCTACACAGGCTGTCAGGGCATGCTGGGAGTAGTAGTTCTACACAGGCTGTCAGGGCATGCTGGGAGTAGTAGTTCTACACAGACTGTCAGGGCATGCTGGGTGTAGTAGTTATACACAGGGCATGCTGGGAGCTTTAATTCTACACAGGCTGTCAAGGCATGCTGGGAGTAGTAGTCTACACAGACCATGCTGGGAGCAGTAGTTCTAGACAGGCTATCATGGCATTCTGGGACTAGTAGTTCTACACAGGCTGTCAGGGCATGCTGGGAGCATTAGTTCTACACAGGCTGTCAGGTTATGCTGGGAGCTTTAGTTCTACACAGGCTGTCAGGGCATGCTGGGAGCTTTAGTTCTTTGCAGGCTGACATATAGACAGATATATACCCATACAGAGACAGACAGAAGCACTACAATAGTCCTCCTCTCCTGCCGGGCAGCCTGTGGGCGGAGCTTCCTCCTGCAGGAGGACATGTTGTCCTCTTCCTGGAACCAGTGCAGCAGGCTTCCTGGTCTTGGTGTTCCATGTAATGGGGTTCCAGCTCTCAGCAGAGCAGGAGGGGGCTCAGGAGGAGGAGGGGGGCCTCGGGCTGGAAGTAAGGGCTGTCCCCTGCGCTGCCTGATACTTTTCTTTTTATGCATCAGGCGGCCTCACAGAAACTGACAATCTGGTAACACACTTGTCTGCCAGATTGTCAGTCCGGGCAGAGGGGGCTTAGTGCATTTCTCCAAACTGGCTGTCATTTTCACAGCCTGTTCGAGAGAACTGCATAGTGACAGGAAGTGGTGAGGGGGGGCGGCGGGCCCCCCTAGCGACCGCTGCGACCCCTATAGCTACGCCACTGCCTGTGTACACAAACAGCACAGCCATCACGACAACCTACCATCTGGCACACGCCACAACTGTATATACAGTTAAATGTCCATGCAACCTCCTGTATGTTGGAAATCGTATCCAACAGTTTAAGAGGCGCATATGCAAACACATAAGTAACATCAATACGAAAACAGATACCAGCCTTGCAGACAAGTCAATGACAGCCATGAAGGTAACCCCAGGGCAGGGATTAGCACTGGTACAGCAGTATACAACTGAAAAAAAAAAAAAAAAAAAAAAAAAAAAAATCACATGGCTGGGCTAGGGAGATCCACCAATAACACAAGCAACTGGGATCATGTGATCGTCACATGGCTGGGTCAAGTAGCTCTACCAATAAAATGCAAGTGAGCCATGTGATCATCATGAGCAAATTAGAAAGCAGCAGTGTCTTCCTGCTTCTTCCCCAGTACCACGGTGTCAGATGTCCCTGGCCTCCTTATATATTTACATAAGAGAATGGAGGACATGCAGCATTCCATTGTATGCTGCATATCTCCATTCCTCTCCTGGATTTCTACCTTCAGCTGTCAGGTCAGACAAGTCCCCTCTCCATGGGGAGCAATCTCCAGCTGCTACTGTTACCACTCATTGCCCTCTATAGAGTAAATAATCATTGACTGATAACCCTGGCTGCAGCTCATGACCCTCCAGATCTTAATAGTCCCATCATGGTGGCTGTCAGTGCACAGAGTTGTAGTTAACAGTTTAAAGAGCCATGATGATGCAGGATTATAATGCTGTAATATTCTGTGCATTCTGTTACTTGAAGTGATGTGCAGTTAGTGCAGGGCCGTAGCTAGGGGGGGCAAAGGGGGCAGCTGCCCCGGGCGCCATCACAGGGAGCAGAGAGAAGGATTACAGTGGATGAGGCAGCCTGGAAGCGTCCTGCCCTCTGTCAGTGTGAGGAGGCAGGGGACGATTTTTACTTCATCAAAAGAGGAATTTTCTATACTGTACTGACTCCTAGCTGCTGATTAGCTATAATTTGCGCAAAATCGGGGCATTTTTACCGCGATTTTGCGCAAATCAGGGCTAAACAGCAGCCAGGAGACAGTACAGTAAAGAGATGGTGAAGGACCTTGACATGTGACTATGATGTCACCGCAGGTCCTGTATGTACACTGCACTATGGAGGAGGAAGAAAGAAGATACAGGTGTGTGGGAAGGGGAGGACAATCAGGGGTGCACAGTGTGGGGAGGGGGGTGACGGTTGCCCAGTGTAGAGTGAGGAGGGGGGCAGAGGGGTACATGGTGACACCAGTCTGGGATGGGGGAAGACACATGAGAGTTGGGGTCCAGTGTTTATTTAGGGGTTTGGTCTGGTTGTACATTATTCTATACTTAACCCCTTAATAACTGCCCTCTACAAATATATATCACATTTATATAAACCTCACCTACTATCTTTAGCGGTAGGGAACCTTGGCTCTCCAGCTGTTGCAGAACTACAACTCCCATTATGTCTGGACAAAGTTTTAGATTTGTCCATGTCACCTAGGTAATAGTGACCATAACATAGTAAGTTTTCAATTGTCCTTCAATAAAATTATTAGTAGAGGGGCTGCAAAACATTAAATTTCAAGAAGGCTAATTTCCAAAACTAAGAGAGGACCTTGGGAACATAGACTGGGACAATGCCTTCAGAAATAAAAGTACACAAGAGAAATGGGACATATTTAAGGGCATCCTGGGTAAATCATGTCAACGACACATATCATATGGGAACAAAAGTAGTAGAAATAAGAGAAATCCAATGTGGTTAACTTCAGCTGTAAGGGGGGCAATAAATGATAAGAAACAAGCATTCAGACTACTAAAACAAGAAGGTAGTGGGGAAGCATTGAACAACTATAGACAGAAGAATAGAATGTGTAAAAAACAAATAAAAGTAGCAAAAATAGCAACAGAAAGGATAGCCACAGAAAGTAAAACGAATCCCAAAATGTTCTTCACCTATATAAACAACAAAAGACTTAAAACCGAAAATGTTGGTCCCCTCAAAAATAATCTGGGAGTAATGGTGGAGGGGGAAGAGGAAAAGGCCAATCTATTAAATACATTCTTCTCTACTGTATTCACAGAGGAGAATCCCATAACAGACGACATGACTAGAGATAATGTAACTCCTCCCATAAATCTCACCTGCCTAACACAACAAGAAGTGGGGCAACGCCTTAAAAACATTAAAATCCATAAGTCACCGGGCCCAGAAGGTATCCATCCTAGAGCTTTGCAAGAATTAAATACTGTGTTAGACAGACCAATATTGCTAATATTTAAAATTTCTATTACGACAGGGATTGTTCCACAGGACTGGAGCATAGCTAATGTGGTAACAATATTCAAAAAGGGGTCAAAGAGTGATACTGGAAACTACAGGCCTGTAAGTCTAACATCTATAGTAGGTCAAGTATTTGAGAGGTTTGTAAGAGATGCTATACTGGAGTATCTTAATGAAAATAATGTTATGACGCAGCACCAGCATGGATTTATGAGGGATCGATCCTGTTAGACTAATCTGATCCGCTTCTATGAAGAGGTCAGTGATGATACTAGAGGCTAGAGGCTTGGGCAGTGAAGTTTCAAATGAAGTTTAATGTGGATAAATGTAAGGCCGTAGAAATAATAAGTACAGTTATGTGCTAAATAATAAAACACTGGGTAAAACTACTTTTCGAAAAGGGCCTGGGGGTATTGGTGGACAGTAAACTCAACTTTAGTGATCAGTGCCAGGCAGCAGCTGCCAAGGCTAATAAAATAATGGGATGCATCAAAAGAGGCATAGATGCTAAAGATGAGAACATAGTTTTGCCTCTTTATAAATCACTGGTCAGACCACATAAGGAATATTGTGTACAGTTTTGGGCACCGGTATATAAGAAGGACACAGCTGCACTGGAGCGGGTGCAGAGGAGGGCCACAAAGGTCATTAAGGGAATGGGTGGGTTACAGTACCAAGACAGGTTATCAAGCTTGGGGTTATTTACGCTGGAAAAAAGACGTCTTAGGGGCGATCTGATCAATGTATAAATATATGAATGGACAGTACAGAGATCTTTGTAGTGGTCTTTTTACTCCTAGGTCTGTAACCATGACAAGGGGGAATCCTCTACGTCTAGAGGAAAGAAGATTTTATCATCAGCATCGATGCAGGTTCTTTACTGTACGAGCGGTAAGATTGTGGAACTCTCTGCCACATGATGTTGTCATGGCCGATTCATTAAATAAGTTCAAGGAAGGCCTGGATGCTTTTCTTGAACAACATAATATTACAAGTTATGGGCATTAGATTTCCGGTGATACGTTGATCCAGGGATTGTTCTGGTTGCCATTGGAGTCGGGAGGGAGTTTTCTCCCTGTGATGGGGCAATTGTCGTCTGCCTCATAGGGGTTTTTGCCTTCCCTGGATCAACACAGTAGGATTTCCCTAGGTTGAACCTGATGGACTCTTGTCTTCTTTCAACCTTATTTACTATGTTACTATGTTACTATGTAAGTTGCTGTTGAGCTCACTGTGATTAACCCTCCCAGCATTACAAAGAAGCTACAAAGTTGCAGATAGAGACTTGTTTAAATCAGCCGTCTCAGAAGGGAGGGAGGAGGAGGGGGAGACTGAGAGAAAAGCTCACACACAGATTTTTGTGGTTTTACCAGAAAGCAGCAGCTGAGAACTGGGAGAAGGAGACTGAATAGATAATAACAAGTATGGAATAAATAGTTAGTCTCTCCATGGACAGCAACATATCAAAAGTTATGTTTGAGTGGAATACTCCCTAAATATTAACATTTCCAGATATTTCATAAAGTGTCTGCTAACCTGTGTTTGTGGCTGCTACACATTGAGAATTTATCTTGGTAGATTTATCTTCCTTGGTTTCTTGAGACAATAGTGTCACCGAGGAGAGGGTTCTGCTCTTGAGTCCCCTCTCCCTGCCCTGAATCAATGGCAGAGAAGCTCCGCCTGGCAGAGAAGCTCCGACAGAGAAGCTCCGACACTGTTAAACACTCACTGTTTATTCTTTACAGAAAATTCAAAGGATGCATCAAAAGAGGTATAGATGCTAAGGATGAGAACATAGTTTTGCCTCTTTATAAATCACTGGTCAGACCACACATGGAATACTGTGTACAGTTTTGGGCACCGGTATATAAGAAGGACACAGCTGCACTGGAGCGGGTGCAGAGGTGGGCAACAAAGGTCATTAAGGGAATGGGTGGGTTACAGTACCAAGACAGGTTATCAAGCTTGGGGGTATTTACGCTAGAAAAAAGAAGTCTTCGGGGCGATCTGATCACAATGTACAAATATATGAATGGACAGTACAGAGATCTTTGTAGTGGTCTTTTTACTCCTAGGTATGTAACCATGACAAGGGGGCATCCTCTACGTCTAGAGGAAAGAAGATTTCATCATCAGCATCGACGTGGGTTCTTTACTGTACGAGCGGTGAGACTTTGGAACTCTCTGCCACATGATGTTGTCATGGCAGATTCATTAAATAAATTTAAGGGAGGCCTTGATGCTTTTCTTGAACAATATAATATTACAAGTTATGGGCATTAGATTTCCGGTGAAACGTTGATCCAGGGATTGTTCTGGTTTCCCTAGTTTGAACCTGATGGACTCTAATCTTCTTTCAACCTTTTTTACTATGTTACTATGATGGGAGTTTTGTACAACAGTTTTGCAACAGCTGGAGAGCCAAGGTTCCCTATGCCAATCTATAAAGCACCTTTACCTGTATATACAGCGACCATGATACTAGAGTCATTTTTCTAAATTATTTTTATTTTGAATTTGGTGACTTAATACCTTACTGGAGGTGACCGAATACCTTACTGGAGGTATTACTGCTGTTGTCTCCGCTGCTGAGTGCAGTTGATCGAACATCGGGAAATCCTAGGTTCTATAGACCTCAAACATTCATGAACCTGCGCATTAGATTGCTGATGCCTTCCCGATCCATGGGGAAGGAGGAGACTGCCCGGGTACCGCCTGGAATTCCGGGATTCAGCCTAGGTAATAGCCTAGGTAATAGGCTGAATCCCAGAATTCCAGTCAGTACCCGGGCACTCCCCTCCTTCCCCACGGACCGGGAAGACATCAGCAATCTAATGCGGCTGGTTCATGAATGTTCGAGTTCAATCGAACCTAGGATTTCCCGAGGTTTGATCGACTCTACTGCTGAGCGTACCTGTGCATTAGGAGACGGCACCACAGAATCACATTACACTGGGGGTCACACTGGAGATAGATCAGGAAGCTTTGCCTCCTAATTCACAGGTACAGACAGCAGGGAGCAGAGACAACGGCGCCTCCTCAGGACCAGACAGCAGGGAGCGGAGACAAGTTGTCTCCACAGGTACAGACAGCAGGGAGCGGAGACAACGGCGCCTCCTCAGGTACAGACAGCAGGGAGCGGAGACAACGGCGCCTCCACAGGTACAGACAGCAGGGAGCGGAGACAACGGCGCCTCCTCAGGTACAGACAGCAGGGAGCGGAGACAACGGCGCCTCCTCAGGTACAGACAGCAGGGAGCGGAGACAACGGCGCCTCTGTTAAGGTACTTAGGTACCAAATTTTAAATGGGAAAAAAATGGAAGTACTTTAAAAAATGCTGATTGAGCCCAGAGCTGCCTTATAATCATTCTTCATAGAAATATTCCAGGTACACAGTAAATATGACATTATCTATCCCATATTGTGACCACCACACTAGTGCTGCCAGGAGAGATGAGCGAGACAGTCCCGATTTTGGGGTGATGTCCCCCCCTTCCACCCCCCGCCCCCAAGCCTAGCCCCCGAACCCCGCATCGGAGGGTTACTACCAGGGGGCAGCAGCTACATGGGAGGGCTTACTACCAGTGGACAAGAGCTACATGGGGAGGGGGCGTACTACCAGGGGGCAAGAGCTACATGGGGGATTACTACCAGGAGAACAGTGTATACATGGGGGGGGGGGGGGACTTACTACCAGTGGGCAATGGCTACATGGGGGGCTTCTATAAAGGGGTAGTGGCTACATGGGACGAGGGTGGGCTTCCTACCAGGAGACAATGGCTATATGGGGGGGGGGGTGACTTACTACCGGGAGAGGAGACCATGGTTACCTGAGGGGGGGCAATATGGCTACATGGGGGTGGGGGGTGTACTACCAGGACAGGAGACAACGGCTACCTGGTTGGAGGAGCGGGCCTAAGTACTAAGCGGCAATATCTACATGGGGGGGGGGGCGATTACTACCAGGGGACAATGGCTACATGGAATGGGGGGTTACTACCTGGGGCAATGGCTACATGGGAGGTGCTACTACCAGGGGACAGTGGCTACATGGAAGAGGGGAACGGCTTCCTAACATAGAACAATGGCTACATGTGGGGGGGGGGCTTTCTACCAGGACAGGAGACAATGGCTTCCTGAGGGGGAAGGGCTAACTAACAGGGGGCAATAGCTACATGGGAGGCTTACTACCAGGACAAGAGACAATGGCTACCTGAGGGGGAAGGGGCTTAATACCAGAGGGAAATGGCTACATGGGGTGCTTACTACCAGGGCAGACCATGACTACCTGACGGGGCAGGGGCTTATTACCAGGGGCAATGGCTACATGGGTGAGGTCTTACTAACAGGGGACAATACCTATATGTGAGGGAAGAAAGGAGCTTACTAAAATGGATCAATGGCTTCATGGGGGTGGGGGGTGTCTGGCAGATTCTTCAGAGACCAGGCATTGCCAGAAGTGGTTTTCATGATGGATGGGCCAGATGGAGAAGAGAAGAAAAAGTGAGCAATTACGATCACTGAAGACACCCCCTGTGAGTCACTGAATGTAGCTGTACTGTAATCACGTAAATGATGTAAAGAGCCTGTACCGCATTTGTATCTACCTCCATATGGGTCAGTGTATGTGGAGATACTGGTCTTTGTATAGTGGATGTTATGTAGTAATGGTATGGGGGTATAAGTCACAATGTGGTGAAGATGTGGTGATAATATTGTTTCTTATATAATGGTAGTAGATTATGTGGATATGGGGGTGTGACTATAAGGGGTGTGGTGCCGTAAATGTCCCTCTTTCCTCCCAGCAAAAGTTGGAAGGTATGCATACAGGGGAACAAAGGAGGGCCTAGCTACTATATGGAGACACTTAGTGACAGGTTCTGTCACTTATCCATGTTGTGGAAACCAAAGCTTATAACTTGACATAAAATTCAACCATTGGTTTTTACAACTGACTCATAGAAAAGCTGAAACCCTCCCAGATTAGGGGGGTTTTTTTTAACAAAAATAAAGTTGCTTCACTGCTGAAATATTGATCTTTAATGAACACAGAAAGGTCAGATTTTGGCAAGACAAAAGTTTTGTTGCCTTGTCATATAAAGCACCCAATCCTAGTTTACAGCCTTACCTGTGCTCACTTATTGATTGGAAAATTAGTGGGTGCCTATAAAAAGAACTCCAGCACCTCAGACCTTCACTTGAACTGCAACTTGACCTCTGACAACATGCCAAAAATCCACCCTGCAGTCAAAGCCTTGATTATCAAGAGGCAGAAGACCAAATCCACTGCAGAGGTAGCTGGCACCTTTAATGTGTCGCAGCATCAAGTACAAAGAATTAAAAAAAAAAAAATCTGTAGAGACTGGAAATGTTTTTGACAAGCCCAGGCTCAGCAGACACCGCAAGAAATGTTTGTTGGTTCAACAATCAAAAGCCAGCCGCTCTTCCACTGCAGCACAGCTCCAACAGGCCTGGTCACCTCAAGTCCCTGTGTCAACTAGATTCTGTCTTGAAATGGCCTCCATGGTTGAATCAGTGCCCAGAAGCCAGCACTAAACAAAAGGCAAATAAAAAACCACATGGCATTTACCAAGACCTACAGCCTGCTTAACCCTTAGAGGACCGGGCCAATTTAAATTTTTGTGTTTTCGTTTTTCCCTCCTTGTGCTTAAAAGGCCATAGCACTTGCATTTTTTTCACCTAGAAACCCACATGAGCCCTTATTTTTTGTGCCACTAATTGTACTTTGCAATGACAGGCTGAATTTTTTCATAAAGTACACTGCGAAACCAGAAAAAAATTCAATGGGGTTTTTCGTTTTCACGCCGTTCGCCCTGGGGTAAAACTGACTTGTTATATATGTTCCTTAAGTCGTTATGATTACAACGTTATGTAACATGTATAACTTATTGTATCTGATGGCTTGTAAAAAATTCAAGCCATTGTGAGGGTGCGTTCACACCTACAGGATCTGCAGCAGATCTGCAGCAGATTTTATGCGGTGTTCAGTTATTTAAATGAAATCTGCTGCAGAAAATCAGCTGCAGATCCTGTAGGTGTGAACGCACCATTAACAAATATATGTTCCTTAAAATCGCTCCATTCCCATACTTATAACGCTGTTATCCTTTGGTCTATGGGGCTGTGTGAGGTGTCATTTTTATCGCCATGATGTGTTCTTTCTATTGGTACCTTGATTGCACATATGTGACTTTTTGATCACTTTTTATTACAATTTTTCTGGATTTGATGCGACCAAAAATGCACAATTTTTATTAGGGGAGGGGGCTTTTTATTAATAACCACCCTTTTTTTTTTTTTTTCTACTTTTACACTTATACTAGAAGCCCCCCTGGGGGACTTCTAGTATAAGTACACTGATCTCTCAATGAGATCTATGCTGCTGTAACCGGAAGCAATCGAGTGCCGAGCCGGGATCAGCGCCATTACGGCGCTGAGCCCGGACAGAAGAGGATGTGTGGATCAACGTCCCGGAGGAGCAATCCACCACACTAGACACAGCTGTCAACTTTGACAGGCCCAGGGTCGTCTAGGGGTTAATGGATGGATGCAGGAAAAGTGGCAGAAGGTGGATTTCTCAGATGAATCTTCAGTTGAATTACACCACAGCCACTGCAAATACTGCAGGAGACCTACTGGAGCCCGTATGGATTCAAGATACACCCAGAAAACAGTTAAGTTTGGTGGTGGAAAGATCATGGTCTGGGGTTACATTCAGCATGGGGGTGTGCGAAACATTTGCAAGGTGGAAGGCAATATCAACAGCCTAAAATATTAAGAAGTATTAGCTACCTCTTACATTCCCAATCATAAAAGGGGTCAAATTTTGCAGCAGTATGGTGCTCCATCTCATACATCCACGTATACATCAAGGTTCCTCTAGGCAAAGATGATCAAGGTGCTCCAGGACTAGCCAGCCCAGTCACCAGACAAACATTGAGCATGTTTAGGGTAGGATGAAAGAGGAAGCTTGGAAGACAAAACCAAAGAATCTTGAACTCTGGGAGGCATGTAGACGGCATTCTCTGCTATTCCTGATGACTTCATTAATAAACGACATGAATCATTGTCAAAACACATGGATGCAGTCCTTAAAGGTCATGAAAGTCACACAAATTATTAAGCCCCTATTCCATGGGTCGTCTAGAGCAGTGATTTTCAACCAGTGTGCCGTGTGTGTGCAGTGTGACACATGGTCGGGTGTGCCGCGGGGAAAGCTCCCCAAACTATGGTGCCCCTGTGTTTTGTTCCCTGGCAATGCGCAGCGATCAGTGGCGGATTATAATGTGGGCGGTTGCGTGGTGGGCACCACGCTCCCGGTCTCCGCTGATTGGAGGAGCACATCCGGGCCCTACAGGCGACCAGTAGGTGAGGCGGACAGCAGTGGCAACCATCTCAGAGGAGGTGAGGAGGAAGGGGGGGGAGAGAAACCTGGGGATGGGGGAGAGAAACAGCAGAGAGAAGCAGGGGGAAGAGAAGTTTGGTGGAGAGAAGCAGGGGGAAGAGAAGTTTGGTGGAGAGAAGCAGGGGGGAGAGAAGTATGGTGGAGAGAAGCACAGGAAAGAAGCATGGGGGAAAGAAGCACAGGAGAGAAGCAGGGGGAGAAGTATGGTGGAGAGAAGAACAGGAGAGAAGCATGGGGGAGAGAAGCACAGGAGAGAGCGCTATAAGCGCTCGTTTGCTCCTCGTTCCCCGCTCGCTGCGTGGGGGGGGCGCCCATAGGATACAGCAACGTCTGCTGCCGATGCTCCTATTCAACGGAGCGATGGCAGCAGATCGCTGCTATATTAGTCGCTTGTTTTTCAATATGTTGAAAAACAAGCGACTGCAACGATCAGCCGACATGAACGATGTCGGCTGATCATTGCACTCTATTCCACGGGACGATTATTGTTTGTAGCGGCCGATATCGGCCGATATTCGTTCCGTGGAATAGGGCCTTTAGATATGGCTCTAATAGCACCACAACTTCATTCACCAATGTTATGACACAAATTACTTTCTGTGGACGACAAAACTTTAGTCTTGCCAAAATCTGACCTTTCTGTGTTCATTAAATGATCAATATTTCAGCAGTGATGCAAATTTATTTTCTCATTTGGGAGGGTTTCAGCTTTCATATAAGTCATTTCTAAAACCAATGGATGAATTTTAAGTCAGGTTATAAGCTTTGGTTTCCACAACATGGATAAGCAACAGAACTTCTGTCAGGGACTGTATATGTGAGCACAGAGGGGGGCCTGGCTACTATATGGGAGCACAGAGGGGGGCCTGGCTACTACATGTGAGCACAGAGGGGGGCCTGGCTACTATATGGGAGCACAGAGGGGGGCCTGGCTACTATATGGGAGCACAGAGGGGGGCCTGGCTGCTACGCGGAGCAGAGAGGAGGGCCTGGCTACTATTTGGGGGCACAGGAGGAGGACCTGGCTCTTAAATGGAGCAATATGTGGTGATTGGACATAGTTATGGGGGCAGGCAGAGATGGGGGCATGGTTATAAGGCGTGGGGGATAGGGGTGTAGCCACATGTCCCTCAATGCTCTCAGCTAAAGTTGGGAGGTATGCCTTTGTTATGTGGTGTCCCACAACAGGTGTTATTAGTTTTTACACCCCTCGCAAAAGTCAGTACTTCAAGTAAACGTGGTAATGAAGTAGTACCTAAGTTTTACAACAAGATGTCACTTTTATCTGTATATGCAGTTGTATATTGCACAGCTGTAGTAAACAAGGGGTTATTGTTTGTTATCATCTGCACACCAATAAGAGCCCTCTTCTCTTATCTCTAGTCTCCTTTTCTCTTTACACTCTCTTCTCCACCACTCACAGGGGACATTACACCTCCTGTATGAAGTTTTCACATGGGGAGAGGAAGTGCACGCCCACACTTAGTGAGTCTTACCCAAGTCTTGGTGTAGAGAGGACGCAAGACAAGATGGTCCCTGCTGTGGTCCAGCTGGGCTCTGGATTTGCCAGGTCCCCCTCCGGTCAGTCCAGTGTAGTCTAATCTAGTGTGTGGTAGTGGATAGACGCACATGGGAGACACACAGACTTTCTTTAAAAGCTACATCTATTCCTAGTATGTAGTGCTAAGCCACTCAGGGGAGGACAAGTCAGAGAACACCCCAACCCATGCCGTGAACACTTTTAAAAGGACAGGACACTATCCCGAAACAAGAGGAACTGATCCGGATAGAGCAAAGTTGCTACAAGCCTACATACTCTATCTCGCAGCGCAGGTGTAACCAGGTAAACGTGGTCACCTTTCTCAACTCAGGTAACAAGGTCTTGGGTTTGTGTCAACCTAATAGGATGGGTCACCTGACACTGTAGGACAATAGGTGGTATCACGACAGCAAAGGTTGAAACACGGGCACAAGCAGTCTTCTTCTTTCAAGTATTCTTCAGTATTCTACTACTACTTCTTCTAAAGTTCCGGCAGAGTACATTTCTACCCTGGGTTGGGACTCTCGGCACAAACTCCTCTCCACTACTGTTCTCAGCTCACTCTACTCCTCAGCACACAAGTCAGCTTAGCTCTTCTACTCCAAAGGCTCTTAACACAGATTCTGTTCTGTCACGTCTACAGTCTATGATCAGCTATTGTACAAAGTATTCTCACAGTAAAGAAGATTTTATTTACGATAACAGGACTCAGGATAACAGTGATTATTGTTCCGGCATCTACATAGTCACTACTCCATCCTTGGGTCATCTCCCCTTTCTGTGGGTGGTGGTGCCAATCGTCTGGGTGGGTCACAGCTCCACTCCGGACCACTGTGATAGGTACCCAAGGGACCCTCTCACAGCTCAGCAGGTCACCGACCACAGGGGAAAGGACAAAGCCCCCTTAAATAAAAAGCAGGTGTGTCTTCATACCTGTGTGCCCCATTGGCGTCACAATCTACCATCTGGCAGAGCTATATCCCAACCAACCACTACATTGTGGCATCACACATCAGCATCTGGCAAGTGACCGGTCATCCATAACCAGGCTATACTACCACAGTTATACTGTTGCGCTACTTATGGCACTTCAAATAATTTATGGTATATTGCTTCTTAGCTGGAGCTGCTGCACCTGCACAATACATTGCATGTATGTTAAAAACAATTGTTTGTTAAAAGCTCTTTCAGTGTAAAAAAAAACCCAAAAAACAGTTGTGTCCCACCACAGGTGGTTCGCTAAGTCTTATACCACTCAGTACTCAGGTAAAGTAACTCTCTCAGGTGTCACACAAAGTTCTGTTAGCTGCTATCTCCACTTCAGCCACAAAAGGAGTCTCACTCGCCCTGTGCAGAGCTGCAGTCTATGGGAAATTTTTGGCTATGCTTTGTATGTTAAAGGGAACCAATCAGCCCAATTGGGCTGATATTGTTCCCTGGAGCACTGTATACAGCTCCTGAGCAGCCCGTGGCACATACCAGCCGCGGCGGCAGCCAAAGCTGTATACCAAAGAAAAAGTTTTATTACCAGGCATGCGGCAGGCAGAGGCGGGGAGGTAGTCATCTGGGCGGCTCCCCGTCCGTGTCTAGTCACAACTCTCTGCCTGTCAGCACGCTCAGCGGGATGATTGACAGGGAGAGAGGCCATCCCTGGGCATGCTCCTGTGTTGCTGCACGGCTGAGCTTCGGATGACGCGGCCTCGTCATCAGCCGCGATTGGCTGAGCACAGTTATGCTCAGCCAATCGCGGCTGAGCTTCGGATGACGCTGCAGAGGGTGGCCGGCACTCGGGAAGATCCGCCGGCCGCCCGAAGAAGACGTCACTGCTGAGGATCGGAGACCGTGATCGGCACGTGACAGGTGAGTATAGCGCACCACACTTCTGGGTACACGGGTGGGGGTGGTGGGACACGGGGAAGTGGGCCATTCACAGACATAACATACATTACAAAGTTGTATAACTTTGTAATGTGTGTTATTCTGTGAATAATTTTTTAGCGCCGGACAACCCCTTTAATCTTTTATCTGTTGTAGGACTACAATCCCCACCACACCAGTACATGTTAGGAGTCATAGTCCTGGATTACATATACAATACAGTAGACCTCCTAGAGGTGGGTGAGGTTTCAGTGTGCCAGCATTCTGTTACAAGTTTACCTCAGCAATAGATAGAATGGTGAGTGACATAAGGTGAGGTAGCATCTCTCCTCTCTATATTACAGACAGCAGCAGCACTGCCCTGACACTGTATATCTGTATAGTACAATAGTAACAATATAGGGGAGATTTATCAAAGCCTGGGCAGAGGAACAGTGGAGCAGTTGCCCATAGCAACCAGGTTGCTTTTTTTCATTTTGAAAAGGCCTCTAAAAATGAAACCTTGAATCTGACTGGTTGCTATGGGCAACTGTTTCCCCGTTCCTCTGCACAAGTTTCGATAAATTACCCCCATAGTTCCTTTATTTATATAGCTCCAACCTATTCTGCTGTAAAGAGATTGTCAGGTGATGATCACAGTGGTGATCAGAGGACCAAAAAATCCCCCTAGGTGGAAGGGTGCAGGAGACAAGAGTTCCAGTGGGATGTGGATCCAGCCACGGACGTGGTATGAGTCACATAGACTAATCCAACCAGGTACTGTACAAATATTTATTGTATGAATGACAACGCGTTTCGGCCCGTGTATGCTAACAGGCCTTGCTCAAGCATGGATCCATGCTTGAGAAAGGCCTGTTAGCATACACGGGCCGAAACGCGTTGTCCAGAATTTTTCAATGAATGACAACGCGTTTCGTCCCGTGTATGCTAACAGGCCTTTCTCAAGCATGGATCCATGCTTGAGAAAGGCCTGTTAGCATACACGGGCCGAAACGCGTTGTCATTCATTGAAAAAGTCTGGACAACTCCTTTAACTGTATCTACACTTCCTGTCACACGACCCTATATAGGAAATTCCTGTGCAGTTTAGTCTAGTTCCAGACAGGGAAGAATACCTGTTCTTCACCAGAGAGGGACTAACAGCAGCCCTACGCTGCTAGACCCTAAAGTGGGACACTAGGAACAACCCTTGTCTACACCGTTGACCCCACAAGTCAGGACAGTCACCCCCTAAGGAGAGGAAGAAAGACTGATCCCCAGTAAAGCAAAAGTGCACTAAGTTGGAAGTACTTTACTGACACTACCTTCAACTGCGTGGAGAAACCTTTACTAGTTAGCTTAACCTAGAGACAAAGGCTTAGAGCTCAAACTTCCACACAGGGTGGTCTCCAAGACTGTGTAGGCAGAAGGCGGTCAGATATCCAAGGCATATCTAAATGTGAGTACAAGGACTCTTTCACCAAGTATACTATCTTCAACACACATCCCGCCAGAGTGCTATTACCACCTAGACAAGGGCTCCTATTCGGCCCCTACACTACCCTCGCAAACAAGTTCTTTTTTCTACTAACTTCTACCACAAGAGTCTGTCTGAAGTTTTGTTATATTTTTTGCACTAGTACCTGTATTACAGTATTGTTACTATATTTTGTATTGCATTAAAGTTATTTTCAAGCGACTCTGTACCCACAATCTGACCCCCCCCCCGAACTGCTTGTACCTTTGGATAGCTGCTTTTAATCCAAGATCTGTCCTGGGGTCTGTTCGGCAGGTGATGCAGTTATTGTCCTAAAAAACAACCTTTAAACTTGCAGTCCATGCCAAACAGGAGTATCTGTGCCCTAACTTTGCACCACCCCTCAGTCACTGAACGGACCCCAGGACAGATCTTGGATTAAAAGCAGCTATCCAAAGATACAAGTGGTTTGGGGGGGCAGATTGTGGGTACAGAGTCACTTTCAAGTAAAGTTAAATTACTGATTAAGTCTGGACAATTGGGGCCAGTTCACACAGAGTAAAACTGGTGAAATCCCAGCGGCCTCCGTGTCATACAGTCTATGGGGGGGGGCTTGTGCACCTCCTATCTCTGCGCCTCTCCGCTCTAAAGGGTTGACATGGCGGGAACTCTCAGTCACGGAATTCCGCCAGTTTTACTCTGTGTGAACTGGCCCTTACGCCGCACCCTGCACCTACACCTCACACCAGTTCTACCGAGGTCCGGTTGCCATGTATCTGGGGGTGGGTGTTACAACTCCTAGCCTCCGTGACAAGTCACCCCAAAACACCAGAGCCCACCAGCTGGTCCAACACTAACATTCAGCACCCCAGCCAATGGCAAAGTAAATGCACAAAATGTTATGATTTGAATCTGTTGGTGAGGCTGGAGACAAAGTTCCACCATTATTGGAGCTGCAAAAACCCCTATGAGGCAGAAGACAATTGCCCCACCACAGGGAGAAAATTCCTGCCAGACTCCAATGGCAATCAGAATAATCCCTGGATCAACTTATCACCGGAAATCTAATGCCCATAACTTGTAATATTATATTTTTCAAGAAAAGCATCCTGGCCTCCCTTGAATGTATTTAATGAATCAGCCATGACAACATCATGTGGCAGAGTGTTCCAAAGTCTCACCGCTCGTACAGTAAAGAACCCGCATCAATGCTGATGGTGAAATCTTCTTTCCTCTAAACGTAGAGGATGCCCCCTTGTCATGGTTACAGACCTAGGAGTAAAAAGATCACTACAAAGATCTCTGTACTGTCCATTCATATATTTGTACATTGTAATCAGATCGCCCATAAGACGTCTTTTTTCTATTGTAAATAACCCCAAGCTTGACAACCTGTCTTGGTACTGTAACCCACCCATTTCCTTAATGACCTTTGTTGCCCACCTCTGCACCCGCTCTAGTTCAGCTATGTCCTTCTTATACACCAGTGCCCAAAACTGTACACAGTATTCCATGTGTAGTCTGACCAGTGATTAATAAAGAGGCAAAACTATGTTCTCATCTTTAGCATCAATGCCTCTTGATGCATCCAATTATTCTACTAGCCTTGGCAGCTGCTCCCTTACACTGATCACTAAAGCCGAGTTTACTGTCCACCAATACCCCCACCAGGTCCTTTTCGGAAGCAGTTGTAACCAGTGTTTTTTTTTAGCACATAACTGTACTTATTATTTCTGTGGCCCAACTGCATAGCCTTACATTAATTTGCCATTTCACCGCCCAAGCCTCCAGCTTCTCCAAATCCCTCTGTAATATGATATTATCCTCCTCTGTGGGGATTACTTTACCCAGTTTAGTATCATCTGCAAAAATGGAGATTCTTCTCTGTAGCCCCTCTACAAGGTCATTAATAAAAATATTAAAAAGAAGTGGACCCAACACTGATCCCTGTGGTACCCCACTAGTAACTAAAACCCAATCTGAATATGTTCCATCAATGTTCCATCAATCAACCCTCTGTTTTCTATCACTTAACCAGTTACTTACCCATTTGCATATGTTTTTCCCCAGTCCCAGCATCCTCATTTTGTAGACCAACCTTTCATGTGGCACAGTATCAAATGCCTTTGAAAAGTCCAGGTACACAACATCCGCAGCCTCCCCCAGGTCCAGTCTATAACTTACCTCTTCATAGAAGCCGATCAGACTAGTCTGACAGGACCGATCCCTCATAAATCCATGCTGGTGCTGCATCATAAGATTATTTTTATTAATATACTCCAGTATAGCATCTTACAAACCCCTAAAATACCTTTCCCACTATAGATGTTAGACTTATGGGCCTATAGTTTCCAGGATCACTCTTTGACCCATTCTTGAACATTGGTACCACATTAGCTATGCGCCAGTCCTGTGGAACAATTTTCTGCTTCTTCTATTATACTTGGAGATTTATAACTCACTCCTATAAGAATTTTATTATTCTTCGTCCCTCCTCTTTATCTCTACCCAAAGAGACTCTACATTATCACCTATATCCTCCTGCATAATGGGCTTAAGGCAGGATTCAACACATAGGCAGACCCCCTCCCCCTTTCTTATTTTTACGGTCATTTCTAAATAGACTGTAACCCTGGATATTAACGGCCCAGTCATAGCTCTCATCCAGCCATGTCTCTCTTATCCCCACTATATGGTATTTCTCTTCCACCATTATGAGTTCTAATTCCTCAGCTTTATTAGTGAGGCTTTAAAGGGGTTGTCCGGCGATAAAAAATTATTCACAGAATAACACACATTACAAAGTTATACAACTTTGTAATGTATGTTATGTCTGTGAATGGCCCCCTTCCCCGTGTCCCACCACCCCCACCCGTGTACCCGGAAGTGTGGTGCGCTATACATTACCTGTCACGTGCCGACCACGGTCTCCGATCCTCAGCAGTGACGTCTTCTTCGGGAGGCCAGCGGATCTTCCCGAGTGCCGGCCGCCCTCTGCAGCGTCATCCGAAGCTCAGCCGCGATTGGCTGAGCATAACTGTGCTCAGCCAATCGCGGCTGAGCAGCTGATGACGTGGCCGCGTCATCAGCTGCTCAGCCGCGATTGGCTGAGCACAGTTATGCTCAGCCAATCGCGGCTGAGCTTCGGATGACGCTGCAGAGGGCGGCCGGCACTCGGGAAGATCCGCTGGCCTCCCGAAGAAGACGTCACGAGATGCGGTGAGTATAATGCACCACACTTCCGGGTCTAGCGTGGGTGGGGGGAAACACGGGGAACGGGGCCATTCACAGACATAACATACATTACAAAGTTGTATAACTTTGTAATGTGTGTTATTCTGTGAATAATTTTTTATCGCCGGACAACCCCTTTAAGCATTTGTATACATACATTTAATGCGGTTGTCCATATTTCCTCTCTTCTTATCACTAGTGCCTGTTCTATCCCCTCCTGCCACTCCACCCCCATTCTCACAATCTAGGCCCAGCTCTCCATCTACTCTGTCTTCACTTGCTGTATTGTAGTTGCCCTCCCCCCCGATCCCTAGTTTAAACACTCCTCCAACCTCTTAGCCATCTTCTCCCCAAGCATGGCTGCACTCTCCCCATTGAGATGCAGCCCGTCCCCACCGTAGAGCCTGTAACAGATAGAGAATTCAGCCCAGTTCTCCATGAACCCAAACCCCTCTATCCTACACCAGCTCTTGAGCCACTTATTTACCTCCCTAATCTCCCGCTGTCTCTCAGGTGTGGCTCGTGGTACAGGTAATATTTCGGAAAATATCACCTTAGAGGTCCTAGTCTTAAGCTTCCTGCCTAAGTCCCTGAAGTTATTTTTAACCCCTTGCCTCTTCAGCCTGTTTTGGCCTTAATGCCCAGGGCCTATTTTTCAAATCTGACCTGTGTCCCTTTATGTAGTGATAACTATGCAGTGCTTTTAACTATCGCGGTTTTTCTGAGATTGTTTTTTCGTGACATATTCCGCTTTATGTTTGTGGTATACTTTGGTTGATACACTCAGTAGTTTTTTGTAAAAATCACTAAATTTACGCAAAAATGTGAAAAATTTACATTTCTTTATATTCAAAACTCCCTTTTCCTAACAAAGATCGTCATGCCACATGAACTAATTATAAATGCAACATGCAACATCTTCAACATGTTTGCTTTATGGTGACGTCTAGAGATGAGCGAATCGGGTTCAGGTTAGAGTCCATCCAAACCCCTACGATCGGCATTTGATTAGCGGGGGCTGCTGAACTTGGATAAAGCTCTGAGGTTGTCTGGAAAACATGGATTCAGCCAATGACTATATCCATGTTTTCCACATAGCCTTAGGGCTTTATCCAAGTTCAGCAGCCACCGCTAATCAAATGCTGAACGTTCGGGTTCGGCTCGACTCGAGCATGCTCAAGGTTCGCTCATCTCTAGTTACGTCATTTGGTGAACTTCCTTTTACTTGTTAGGATGTTAGAGGGCTTCGAAATTTTGCAGCAATTTTTCAAATTTTCAGCTCTGATTTTATTAGGGACCAGTTCAGTGAAGTGGATTTGTGGAGCCTGCATTTAATGGCAAATATTTGCTGTTATTTTAAAACAACGGCTGTTATATTGAAATAATGGCAGTTATTTACGGTTATATGGCGGCCATTCGCTCAATTTCAACATTGTGTGAGCAGAGCCTTTCTGTGTTTTTAATCCACTCCTGGTTTTGGTTGCAATATGAGGACCACAATACTGACTGAAATATACGTAGTGTGAACCCAGCCTTACACAGCAAATACCTTCTGAGAAATACCACTCACTATTTATTCCCCTGATTCCAATGTTTCTAGAAATCCCCCATATGTGGCCGCAGTGCGTCACCTGACTCAACCACAGGCCGCAGACATGACAGAGACCTGGTGAATTTTGGGTCTTTTTATTTCAGGGTTTTTTTTGGCCATTAAACCATGTCACAGAGGCCTTGCGGTGCCAAAATATTTGCGTAAGACAAGTTGATGTTTCCATCGGTACCATTCTGAGGGACGTGTGACACCCTGATCATTTTTTATAACATTTTTTATGAGGTGGTATGAATAAAAAACACAGTTTAGCAGCTGTTTTCACCATTTTTTTGTACGCCGTTTACTATACGTTACATATGACATGTTATCGTTATTCGTCAAGTCGGTACAATTACAGGCATATCCATTTTATTTAGCTTTTGTTATAGTTTATGGCATTTATACTATAAAAAATGTTTGTCTTGCATAGTGTACGAGCAGTAATATTTAAATTTTTTGTCAATGGAGTTATGCGAGGGCTTTTTTTGCAGCATAAGCTGACGTTTTTAGCGGTACACCTTTTGGGTACATGTGATGTTTTGATAGTTTTTATCTTTATTTTTAGGGGGTGGAATTAAAAAATTGTAATTTTGATTAGTTTTTAATTAATTTTTTTGCGTCATTATTCGGGTGGGATAATTAATGTAACGAGTTAATAGACGGGGTCATTACGGACGCGGAGATACCAGATATAAGTATCTCAAATCTGTCCGGATTTCCTATCAGGAAATCCGGACTCATAGGCTAACATTGGACACGGACACCCTTCCGGATTTTTCCGGAAGGGTGTCCTTTCCGGAAAATAGGACCGGATTTTTTAAATCCTGTCCTATTTTCGTCCGGAAATCCGGCACGGACGCCCCCATAGAAGTCTATGGGAGCGCCGGAATCACGGGCATTTTCCTGATGTATATCAGGAAAGTGCCCGCGATTCCGGACAGGCAGAGATCCAGCCCCGGCCGCCGTCCGATCCCCCGCCCGCACCGCACACTGCAGATCCCCCCACCGCCGCCTACCCCCCAGCCGCCGCCGCCACTCACCACCGGAACTCCGGCTCTCTGTCATTTGACCCACTCCCGCCCCGCCCCCCCCCCCCCGGGAACTCACCACCAGGCCGCCCGCCGGATGCTCCGCACCTCCGACCGCCGCCGCGACCTCAGCACTGCACTCTGACCCGGACCCCTCCCGGCCCCGACAGAGCAGGATCCAGGACAGGTGAGATTACCCCTTAGGACTACTACTCCCACCATGCTCTGCTGGCAAGCCATGATGGGAGTTGTAGTTCTGCAGCCTGTGGCCATCCAGGTTGCAGAACTACAACTCCCACCATATCTTGCTGACAGGCCATGATGGGAGTTGTAGTTCTGCAGTCTGTGGCCATCCAGGTTGCAGATATACAACTCCCATCATGCCTTGCTGACAGGCCATGATGGGAGTTGTAGTTCTGCAGCCTGTGGCCATCCAGGTACACGGGTACCTGTGATTTATGTTGGCATACTAGACCATATTATCTCATCAGGAAATCCTGAAGGTTTTTCCTGATGGTAAAAACGGATTACGGTCAGGAAATCCTGATACTTTCCTGATGACATTTGAGGTCTCCTGATCAGGATTTCCTGACAATAAAAACTGACATGGAAGTGTGAATGGGGCCTTATAGGGGATCATTTATAAAGGGGATGGGGAAGGTGTATATTTATTTATTTTTACTTATTTATTTTACTAATTTATTTATTTATTTGTGTATGTGTGTGTTTGTGTTTCACTTTCACTTTACAGGTGGCTCTATAATGCATTACAGCACATGATCAGTGCTGTAATGTATTATAGAGAATGAATGAGCTGTCAGAAGCTGACAGCTCATTCATAGATCAGACCCCTGCCTCAGTGCAGGGGTCTGATCGGTCTCATATAGCAAACATGCACATCTCTCACAATGGTATGCACCCTCGATCGGTTGAACAAGGATTTCATACATTGCACAAGATGTACATTGGACCGCATTGTCAAACATGGAGCTCATTGTTATGGGGATATAAAGTATATATAAAAGAAGCAAAACCAACGAAGCAAACAAACAATTTGTTTTCCTCTAAACTTCCCGAATCTAAAGTCCCTGAATATTAAAGTCCCACACTTGAGAGAAAAACACACTTCAGATCAAAAACTCGCTCACAAATAGCAATATAAAAGAACTTAGCTTGCAGAGATAGCTGCTTCTGGCTCCTATGTTGGAAGGGACTGAGAGGGTTCAGACAGATGTAATTTATCAACTCTTAATTAGCAATCAATTAGCTCACCATCCACCTGTGTAGCACCCAGCAAGCTTGTGTGTATACAAGCTATAGTGATGTATACCGAGTAAACCAGATACAATGTATATAACCCCTAGAAAAATATATACAGATAAACTAAACTATAGTACCTTGCTATATACTATATGTCAACAGGGATTTGTTATAAATAAGCTCAGTAAGAACAGATATCACTCAGTAACAGGTATGTTGTCTGCCACCTCTTCAATGACAGATTGTGCTGCTCTATACAGACTGGATATTAAAATGTCGAAGATATGAAGATTTATTGCACAGTCTTACAGTAGGAATGTCCATTGTTACCCATAGCAACCAATCATATCTCAGCTGTCAACTATTCATGAGTCCTGGCTATATGAAAGCTGAGCTTGGTTGCCATGGGCAGCAAAGGACATGGGCTCTCAACATCCCACCCCCCAAAAAAACTAAATAAACACACAGACATCTGCTAACTTTTGGTAAACTTTGGCCACGGTATTAGTTATGGTAACCTAAGTAAACATCAGAATAAATCAAAACCTCAGATATGAATTCAATAACAACCAAGACACAATCAGCTAATCTCCACACTGTGCATCACTGGCCATCAAACAAATACGACAACAGTCCATTGAATGCGAATTAAAGCAAGGGAGGGTGGGTTTCTTCACAGACTTCTTGACCACAACACTAACTCTCTCTTCTTCCCTTCTTCATTTTACAGGTCTCCTCACACTGAGCCACAAGACTGGTCCTTTGAATTTATAACGGCTCAAAAGCCTGCCAAAAAGATCCAGCCTATCAGTTCCTTCCTCTCCTGTAAATCTGCCCAGCAACCAGCCTGCAAAGAGACTCCAGAAAAGGTTAGTACCATCCTGGCCCCACCACAGGTGGGGACGGGAGAAACCAATAGCAACAAACTCCACAACACACAAATGTGGTATACCACCGGTGTTGTGTCGAAGGATCGGCCGGTCACTTGCTAAATGGTAGGGTGTGACGCCACTCCGGTGGTGGTTGGCCGAGATACAGGCAGGCCTTAAGATGTTAGGGTATGTGCACACGGAGCAATTCTAGCGGAATTCTGCCCGAATTCCGCCATAAAAAGCGGGCGGAATCCGCGTGGAATTCCGCCCGTGTAAATGCAACATTGCTCTTTCCATAGAGAACAATGGGATTTCCGACTGCCCGTGCACACAGAGTAAATTTCCGTCCGGAATTCCGCGCAGAATCCGCATTCCGCCCAAAGAATGTACATGTCAATTCTTTGGGCGGATTCCGCTAGAGGAATCTTATAGAAGTCAATGGGGTTTGAATTCTGCTGGTAATTCCGCTTGCATTCCGCTTGATTTCCGCGCGGATTCCGCTCGAATTCCGCTCGAATTCCGCCAGAGCACAATAGGCGAGGAATTTCAAGCTGAAATTTTTCAGCTACAATTCCTCGAGAATTGCTCAGTGTGCAAGGGCCCTTATGTGGTAACGACAGTGCCGGTTGGGCACACAGGTGTGATGGCACGCCTAGCTTTTAATTTAGAAGGCCGGTTGTACCCTTTTTCCTGTGGACAGTGTCCTGCCGGGTTGCTACAGGGTCCCTTGGGATAATATCACGGTGGGCCGGAGTGGTGTAGTGACCCTCCCGGACTATCGGAACTGCCACCCACAGAAAAGTGAAGTGTCCCAAGGCTGTAGTGTACACTGTGTCTGCGTGGGATGAAGAATCAAGAAGTCTCTTTATCATAAATAGGCTTGTTTTTACTTAAGAAGTACTTGTGTGCAGCAAGTTATACAGCTTTGCTTTTACAGTATAGGTTTCTCAAGATATAACTCAGCCAGATGTTATACTGTCATGACGCCAGTGCCAGGTGGGCACACAGGTATGGAGGCACACTTGCTTTTATTTTAAAGTGGCTGGTTATACCCTTTCCCCTGTGGTCTGTGACCTGCCGGGCTGTGAGAGGGTCCCTTGGGTGCTTATTACGGTGGTCCAGAGTGGAGTTGTGACCCATCCGGAAAGGAATGGTGCAATTACGGTGTCGTGTTTAAGTAATAATCACTGAGTCCTGTTACCATAAATAAAATCTCCTTTACTTTAGGAATACTTGATACAGTAGACTTGTGAATTGAAAATATATTTTGAACTTTACTGACAAGACTTGTGCTGAGAGCTTGAGAAGTAGCATAGCCAAGCTGGCTTGGTTGCATGCTGAAAAGTAAAGTGGGAGTACAGAGTAGTAGGGAGGAGGATGTCGCGAGAGTCCCAACCCAAGTAGTAATGTGCTCTGCCGAAACTTTAGAGGTAGAACAAATAGAATACTTGAGAGTAGAGAGAATACCTGTGCCTGTGTTTTGACTTCTTGTCTTTTCACCACCTATTGCCCCCCAGTGTCAGGTGACGCATCCTATGAGGGTGACACAAGCCCCAGACCTTGTAACCTGGGTTGAGCATAGTGGCCAAGGTATCCTGGTTACACCCACGGTGAGAGATAGAGTATGTAGGCTTCTAGCAAATTTGCTGTATCCGAATCAGTTTCTCTTGTTTCAGCATACTGTCCTGCACCTTTAGACTTGTTCTTGGCATGGGCTGGGATGATCCCTGACTTTGTCCTCTCTGTGAGCATTCAGCACTGCATAGTGTGTAGAAGTGCTGCTTTCAACAAAAGAGTATCCGTTCTTACCATGTGTGTCTGTCCACTATCACACTCCAGACTAGACTGCACTGGACTGTCCTCTAACATGGGACCTGGAATAAGCCAGGGACCAACTTGACTGCTGTAGGGACTGTTTTGGCTTGTGTCCTCTCTGTACAGGAACCAGACTAAGACTGACTAAGTGGGAGACTACACTCCCTCTCCCCATGTGACAACTTCCTACAGGGTATGTAATAACTGCTGTGAGTGGTGGAGAAGAGGGTGCAGAAGAAGGAGAATAGAGATAGGTGGAGAAGAGAAAAGAGCTCTCATCACAAACAACAATAACCCCTTGAGTACTACAGCTGTGCAATACATAGATACAAAACATACACACTAGCGACATCTAGTGGCAAAACTTAGGTACTACTTCATTACCACTTTTACTTAGAGTACAGGCTTTTGCCAGGGTTGTATAAACTAGTAGCACCCGTGGTGAAACACCACAATGCAGAGGATTGGCAGGAAGCTGTGTTATATAAGAGCCGCTATTTTAGGTTACATTTTATTCTGGGTTTTTAAAAAATTAGTAATTTATATGAGCTGATGGTTCACATATTTTGTAAAATGATTGAGTCTTTTAACTTCCTATAGAAATCCACACATCCTGCATCCATTACTAGACTCCTCCACATTATCACAGAACAATATGTTGCCTCAGCATCTTCTACTAATAAAACTACGTTCATGAAACCGTTCAAAAGCAAAACTCTCCTTGTTGTCCATAGCAACCAATGACATCTCTCATTGGTTGCTAAGGGCAACAAGCAACGTTTTGATCAATCTGCCCCAATCTATTTATTGTAGATGAAAAATGCTAACTCTCTTTGTTGCTAACAGCAACCAGTCACAGCACAGCTTTTGTACTGCATTCTTGAAAAGTGAAGGCTGCACTCTGATTGCCTGCTATAACAACAAAGGCAGCTTTATGAATTTCCCCATTATATTAAGTGTGTTAGGGGCCTAGGGCAAGTCAGGGAATGGCCCCGGGATGGTCCGCATTAGGAAGCTTGGGTGAGTCTAGGCTGGGAAGGGTCCAGGGAGGGTCAGTGTTAAGGGGCTGCAGCGGGTCTGGGCTGGGAAGGGCGACAGGAGGGTCTACATTAA
The DNA here is from genome assembly GCF_027789765.1 of Dendropsophus ebraccatus. Lineage (NCBI taxonomy): Eukaryota > Metazoa > Chordata > Amphibia > Anura > Hylidae > Dendropsophus > Dendropsophus ebraccatus. The sequence continues at coordinate 103,546,141 of NC_091456.1, forward strand.
CGAGCTTGGATGGGCCTGTACTGGGAAGGGCGACTGGAAGGACCACGTTAGGGGCTGGGAAGTGTGTTGGGAGGTCCACGTTAGGAGCTGGGGCATGTCTAGACTGGGAAGGATGATGGGAATGTCCACGTTAGGGGGTTGTCAGGTCACTGCTTGCTTCGTCCTTAATATCGTGCCGTGTAATATGGCCTTCACCCTGCTAGTATCTTATCTCTTTCTCTTAGGTTTCAAACATCTTTTCACTGCAACTGATATACTGTGATTCCAGAAAAAAAAAGAAAGGGAGGCACTCACCGTTTAAAAATCTTCTTTATTTGTAAATCTTCTTAAAAAGTCATTCAGAGTGAGTAGCGGAGGACGCCGTGCAGTAGCTGACAGGGCAACAGCCGTTTCCCATGTGCATGCGCGCTGCCTCAGGCACTACTTTACCCACTCATGTGTGTACCTAAATTGCTTTCTAGGGCACAATTACAATTAATTACAAATACAATTAAAAACCAAGAATTTATATGTTATATGTGCACATGCATGTATTAAAAACAGTTACTATAAAGGTACAGATTCAATAATGTATGCGTGGACAGCAGATTATAAGAACATGCTTAGATCGATACATTCATTCAGACCACATTCATTTTTTGCGTTAGTTTGCATGATGATCCTAGCTTCTTTTTGTAATAATATCTTATTAGTATCTATGCCATTTTTATAGTACACACTTTCTAGTCCAATGAATTTAAGGTGGCGGACATCACCCTTATGTATTTTGTTTATGTGTTGTATCATGCGGGGGACACCTTTTTTAGTTCTTATGGATCTTACCTGTTCAGAAAACCTTTTGTTTAAAGGCCTAGTGGTTTTACCCACGTAGTACACACCACAGCTACAGAGAATAGCATATATGACATTTTCAGTTCTACAGCAAATCATATCAGTAATCCGAAAGAAGACTACTCCTAAAGTTATGCTTTTACAGCTGTGAAAATAATCGCACCAGTTACAATTGCTGCACTTATGGTTACCGATTGGCGTAGACATAGTCAACCAACTTTTTTTTATTCTTGTTAACTTTAAATTTGCTGCTCACTTAAGTATCTTTTAAATTTTTGCAGTGTCGAAATGTCAATAATGGTGAATCAGAAAAATAGTTGGCTAATATGGGGTCTTGGGTAATGAGATACCAATGTTTTTTTTTTTAATAATGTCACGTATGGTATTGGCTATAGGGCTAAACCTAAAGGAAAATGCAAAACGTGTGGTGGAATTTTTATTGGTTTGTTCATTTCTCTTATTAATAGGTTTTTTATTTTGAATTAAGTAAGTACGGGAAACCATGAAAGCTCTGTCTCTGGCACATATCAAGTCATCTCTAGGGTAACCTCTCAACACTAATCGCTCCAGAAGATCTTGCGATTGTGAAAGGTAAGTGACATTAGTGCTGTTGATACGTCTTAATCTAAGGAATTGTCCGTAAGGTGCGGCTTTCTTAGTGTGAACAGGATGATAGCTTGTATATGTAATGTAGAAAAGCATTGGTGGAGGTGAGTTTTCTAAAGCAGGTTGTCTCTAGATGATCATTGGTTACTTTTACCAATACGTCAAGAAATTCTATTTGTTGCAGATCTGTCTTATATCTAAATGTCATGTTCATTGAATTAAATAAACAGATGAACGCTATGGACCAACGAACACAATCCCCTTCTCAAATGGAAAGCGAGGATGCAGCAATTGGTATAAAAATGAAAAAACGCATGGGAACTGCTGGCAGTGTGTGTACTCGGTTCAACCACGCAACTCCTTTGGGTGCAGTAAAAATGTTTTATTTCATGCAAAGCGACGCGTTTCGGCCTACAAAATATAGGGCAGGCCTTTCTTAAGCTCAAGCTTGAGATTGTTACTGAGTTTTGGTATATTTGGTATTGCCCCCCATATCGGCCCTTTTTATGGTATCTTTTCTACTAGCCATTTTAGGGCTGAAATTTTGGTAGGAGTTGAATTCATATTATCTGTCGGATATATATGGGCTTTGATATCTTCAAGCAACTTGTGTTTAAACAAATCTACATTACTACCTGGTGGTATAGGGGGGAAAGTGTAGAAGGTATACAGCCTGTAAAAAAAAAAGTAGTAGAAGACGAACAAAAACCTAGTTGTATCAGAATCTCTATTGTCTGATAAATCTAGTAACATAGTAACATAGTAAATAAGGTTGAAAGAAGACAAGAGTCCATCAGGTTCAACCTAGGGAAATCCTACTGTGTTGATCCAGGAAGGCAAAAACGCCCATGAGGCAGATGACAATTGTCCCATCACAGGGAGAAAACTCCCTCCCGACTCCAGTGGCAACCAGAACAATCCCTGGATCAACGTATCACTGGAAATCTAAGGCCCATAACTTGTAATATTATATTGTTCAAGAAAAGCATCCAGGCCTCCCTTGAACTTATTTAATGAATCGTCCATGACAACATCATGTGGCAGAGAATTCCACAGTCTTACCGCTCGTATAGTAAAGAATCCGCGTCAATGCTGATGATGAAATCTTCTTTCCTCTAGACGTAGAGGATGCCCCCTTGTCATGGTTACAGACCTTTAGCATCTATACCTCTTTTGATGCATCCCATTATTTTATTAACCTTGGCAGCTGCTGCCTGGTACTGATCACTAAAGTTGAGTTTACTTTCGGAAGTAGTTTTACCCAGTGTTTTATTATTTAGCACATAACTGTACTTATTATTTCTGCGGCCCAACTGCATAACCTTACATTTATCACCATTAAACTTCATTTGCCATTTCACCGCCCAAGCCTCTAGCTTCTCCAAATGCCTCTGTAATATGATATTATCCTCCTCTGTACTGATTACTTTACCCAGTTTAGTATCATCTGCAAAAATGGAGATTCTATCATGTAGCCCCTCAACAAGATCATTAATAAAAATATTAAAAAGAAGTGGACCCAACACTGACCCCTGTGGTACCCCACTAGTAACTAAAACCCAATCTGAATATGTTTCATCAATGACCACCCTCTGTTTTCTATCACATAACCAGTTACTTACCCATTTGCATACGTTTTTGCCGAGTCCCAGCATCCTCATTTTGTAGACCAACCTTTCATGCGGCACAGTATCAAATGCCTTTGAAAAGTCCAGATACACAACATCCACAGCCTCCCCCAGGTCCAGTCTATAACTTATCTCTTCATAGAAGCCGATCAGATTAGTCTGACAGGACCGATCCCTCATAAATCCATGCTGGTGCTGCGTCATAAGATTATTTTCATTAAGATACACCAGTATAGCATCTCTTACAATCCCCTCAAATACTTTACCTACTATAGATGTTAGACTTACAGACCTGTAGTTTCCAGGATCACTCTTTGACCCCTTCTTGAATATTGGTACCACATTAGCTATGCGCCAGTCCTGTGGAATAATCCCTGTCGTAATAGAATCTTTAAATATTAGGAAAAATGGTCTGTCTAACACAGTATTTAATTTTTGCAAAACTCTAGGGTGGATACCTTCTGGGCCCGGTGACTTATGGATTATAATGTTTTTAAGGCATCTCCCCACTTCTTGTTGTGTTAGGCAGGTGAGATTTATAGGAGGATTTATATTATCCCTAGTCATGTCCTCTGTTATGGGATTCTCCTCTGTGAATACAGTAGAGAAGAATGTATTGCAGATGACGCGGCCGCGTCATCAGCCGCTCCACCGCGATTGGCTGAGCATAACTGTGCTCAGCCAATTGCGGCTGAGCACAGTTGTGACGCGGCGGAGGGGGGGCGGCGGCAGCGATTCGTCCGCCTGTCCGAAGATGACGTTTGGCACAAGATGGCGGACGGCCTCGACACAGATCAGGTAATGTATAATGCACCACACACTTCCGGGTACACGGGCGGGGGTGGTGGGACACGGGGAAGGGGGCGATTCACAGACATAACATACATTACAAAGTTGCATAACTTTGTAATGTGTGTTATTCTGTGAATAATTTTTTAGCGCCGCACTACCCCTTTAAATATGTCCCATTTTTCTTGTGTACTTTTACTTCTGAAGGCATTGTCCCAGTCTATGTTCCCAAGGTCCTCTCTTAGTTTTTGGAAATTAGCCTTTCTGAAACTTAATGTTTTTGTAGCCCCTCTACTAATCATTTTATTGAAGGATAATTGAAAACTTACTATGTTATGGTCACTAATACCTAGGTGACCCCCACCTCTATTTTTGATATTCTGTCTGGCCTATTGGTTAAGATTAGGTCCAGGAGTGCCCCCCCTCTTGTTGGTTCCTGTACTAGTTGGGTGTAACGCCCGGAGTAGTGGATCCACTGGACCGGCACCAGCGATGACACAAACCTCACCAGGGAGCGGAGTCTAAGGGGCCGCTGGTTTTCACCAGAGCCCGCCGCAAGGCGGGATGGACTTGCTGCGGCAGGCGACCCCCAGGTCGCTACCCCTGGCTTGGTTGCTGGTGTCGGCAGGCGAGGCGTGGCAGGAGATGGCACAGGCAATAGTCTGCAGGTGAGAGCGCACGTGACAGGCTGGACACGGGAACAGGTGGAGTGACAGGGAAACAGGAACCAGGAACAGGGACTTGGGACCAGGTAATGGACAGGACTCAGGAACAGGGACTTGGGACCAGGTAACGGACAGGACACAGGAACAACAGGGAGCTGGGCCAAACGCTATGGGAAGCATGTAGAGGCTCCAACCCAGGGGACAGGGCATGCTGGGATTTATAGGGGAGTGATTAGGTGCAACTACCAATTAGGAGCGCACTGCCCCTTTAAATCTGAGACAGCCGGCGCGCGCGCGCCCTAGGAGGCGGGGACGCGCGCGCCGGCCGGCACAGCGGGAGACAGGAGCGTGGAGAGGTGAGGCGCCCCCCGGGGCCGAGGTGATAGCAGCGCCGGGTCCCCGACTATGGACACCGGCTGCTGCATGGGGCAGGAAGCGGTCGCGGCGGCGGCCCGGAACGCAGGACGCCGCCGCGGCCGTGACATTGGGAAAGGTAATTATCTTTTACTATTTCCAAAAACCCGCTTCCCTTCCTGGAGCTGCAGGTTTCTGCTTTCCAGTTTATATTTGGTCCCCCATAATAATGACTTCCCCCTGCTTCGCTGCCGCATCTATTTTTCTTATAAGATTTTCTGATTCTTCCACTATACTTGGAGGTTTATAACTCACTCCTATAAGAATTTTATTATTCTTCGTCCCTCCCCTTATTTCTACCCAAAGAGATTCCACATTATCATCACTTATATCCTCCCGCAGAATGGGCTTAAGGCATGATTTAACATAAAGACAGACCCCTCCCCCTTTCTTATTTCTACGGTTATTTCTGAATAGACTGTAACCCTGGATATTAACAGCCCAGTCATAACTCTCATCCAGCCATGTCTCGCTTATCCCCACTATGTCATATTTCTCTTCAACCTCTATGAGTTCTAATTCCTCAGCTTTATTAGTGAGGCTTTGAGCATTAGTATACATACATTTAATATGTTTGTCCATATTCCCTTTCCTCTTGTGACTAGTGACTGTTCTATCCTTTCCCGCCACTCCACCCCCAGTTCCATAATCTAGGCCCAGCTCTCCATCTACTCTGTCTTCACTTACTATATTGTAGTTGCCCTCCCCCCCGATCCCTAGTTTAAACACTCCTCCAACCTCTTAGCTATCTGCTCCCCCAGCACGGCTGCACCCTCCCCATTGAGATGCAGCCCGTCCCTACCGTAGAGCCTGTAACCGACCGAGAAGTCGGACCAGTTCTCCATGAACCCAAACCCCTCTATTCTACACCAGCTCTTGAGCCACTTATTTACCTCCCTAATCTCCCGCTGTCTCTCAGGTGTGGCTCGTGGTACAGGTAATATTTCGGAGAATATCACCTTCCTGCCTAAGTCCCTGAAATCTTTTTTGAGGACCCGCCACCTACCTCTAACTTTATAATTGGTGCCAATGTGCACCATGACTGCTGGGTCATCGCCAGCCCCTCCCATTAATCTGTCAGCCCGATCCGCGATGTGACGAACTCGAGCGCCAGGAAGGCAACACACCATTCGACGATCCCGGTCTTTGTGACAGATTGCCCTGTCTGTCCCCCACTACCAGTACCTGCCTGACCTGCCCTGAACTCCTGTTTCCCACCTTACTGGAGCAGACCCCCCCCTGGCTTTCAGAGGCAGTGTCCTGCTGCAGCAATGCCACCCCTGAATCAACATCCCCCTCATCCGCCAAGTTGGCAAACTTGTTGGGGTGTGCCAGATCAGGACTGGCCTCCCTCACACTCTTCCCTCTACCCTGTTTTCTAACTGTCACCCAACTAGTTGCCTCTTTCTCCTGTACCTCCATGCTATCACTCTCTCCATCTACCCCTTGGAGCGCTTACTCAGTGAGCAGCAGACCCCTTTCCAGTTTGCTAATGCATCTCAATCGTCGCAGCTGCTCATTTAGATCCAGGATCTGGGCTTCCAAACCAGCAACATGCACACATCTCCCACAATGGTATGCACCCTCGATCGGTTGATAAAGGATTGCATACATCGCACAAGATGTACATTGGGCCGCATTGTCAAACATGGCACTAATTTTTATGGGGATATTATGTATAACTAAACAAAAAACAAAACAACAAGCAACAAAAGCAAAAAATGTGTTCAAAAGCACATAAACAATTTGTTTTCCTCTAAAAACCCCCGAATCTAAAGTCCCAGAATATTAAAGTCCCACACTTGAGACAAAAACACACTTCAGATCAAAAACTCGCACACTCCAAAACTCGCTCACAAATGCAATTTAAGGCTATGTTCACACTGCGCATGATTCCGTTCGTAGTTCGTACGCCGCCGTACATGTGCGGCTGAAACTACGGGCGGGGGAAAAATCGACATGCGGCCGAACCGCGAACATACGCCGTAGTACAGTTATGCTTCCCTAGCTTGATTCGAAGCGATCTGAGGCAGGTCATTTACTTGGAAATCTTCGCCCAGCCCCGTAAACCACACAGAACCTTTTGGATCGAAAAATCAAGTTCAATTTGGCTGAAATAAGTACTTCGTACGGGACCACATGGAAATCCACGGCCGTGAGTTTCAACATTTCCGTCCTCAAACAATGGTCTTGTTCATTTTTCACGGCACCGTATACGATCCGGCCGTAAGCTCATACGTAGTGTGCACTGTATATCGTATACTTTCAAGCGAATGCATCAACCTCAAAACTACGTGCGTATATTCGCAGTTCACACTACGGACGGATTCATACGCAGTGTGAACATAGCCTAAAAGAACTTAGCTTGCAGAAATAGTTGTTTCTGGCTCCTGTGTCGGAAGGGTAAAGTAGTTAACACAATATTATCTATTTCAGTAGTAACACCTGCTAGAGAAAAACCTAGAGAATCCGACCTTAATGGAACATCGCCTTCGGGTATCATTTGTTTAGTAGCATGAAAAGTGTTCACATCAAGAAACTTTTTCAGCTGCAATGTGCATGTGGCTTTGAACAAGTCGATCTTGAAATCGATGGGACCGAACTGTTCAGTCACGCTGAAGTTTAAACCCTTATTGAGGACAGAGATTACATCTCTTATTCTATATCAGTGAGGTTAATAATTAAAAGTGGGTCTTTCAGTACTGTTTGTCCCTCACAATGTTCCATGAGATTTGTTTACTTTTCACATTGGGTACTTTTTCTTCTGCATCCACGTCTGATTTTTCTCTTAGGGTAACCCAGTTTTTTGAAAATTCATTTTGGCGAAGTCCTGCACTTGTGGTGACTACAGTATTTCCTTCAGGTTGTTTTTTGGGAATTTGTTTATTATCATTTTTTTTATTGTAGCTTTGCGATTATGATCTCTTTTTGATTTTGGTAAAGTCTTCTGTAGACGAGGAGTCCGACTCTTTCGTCCAGAAGTCTGTACTCTTTTTGTTATAGTTAGGGTTGGGTGTTGTTTTATTAAACTGTCGTGGTTGTGATTTTTTCAGCGATATTCTTTTTTATTCACAAAAGTATTTCCCATTTCATAATCCATTTTATCTCTGATAAATGTATCTTTTTTCTGTTCTCTTCATTCATTTTGTAGCTTAGATAATTTTGAATCCAATTTTTTCTGGAATTCATGAAAGTGGGCTTCACTCACTCACCTCCAACAATGCTTTTCTACATTATACAAGCGACAGAGCCTTCATAGTTTCCCGTACTTGCTTAATTCAAAATGGTGTATCAGGGTTGCGTCAGGGATCAGCTGCCCCATTTACAAAGCTATAATCCCTTACCTGCAGCTACCTGATCACAGAATGATGGATGACATCTCAAACAGTAATATATATACCAGTGTGCCCTGGATCACCATGTGCTCCTGTCCCGACGAGAATTTCAACATCTGACTTTGTCAAGGGACAAAAGCAGATTCCGATTCATCAGAGCAGGAGTGCGTGGTGATTGCACTGATCATCTTACTGCTGAGATCTGATCCCAAGATACAGCAGTGGGGAGAGAGCAGCTGCAACTTTTTCCATCTGCCAATCAAATCCCACGTGTTCATTTCATTAAAGCAGCGTTTCCCAACCGGGGTGCCGGGAGAACCCGCTAGGGATGTCGCGGGATCCCGGTGACACATTAAACATTAAAGTGAACAAAATGTAGGAGCAGGACCTGTCAGCATCCTGCTCCTACATTCAATCCCAAAGGTCACTGGCACTTCATACCTGAAGCCTATGGGACTCTGGGACGTGACCTCTCCAGCAGGGGTGATGATGCATCATCACGCCTGCCGGACGTTCCGTCCCCGCGGCTCGCAAGATGGAGCCAGAAGAAAGAGAAGAGCTGCTCTCTGCAGCCACACAGCCAGGATTAGGTGTGTATGATGTTTTTTTTTTATAACTATTATTGCACAGCAGGTGGGGGCTTAGTAGTTAGAGGGGGGCATATCATGTGGGATATTACTAGGGGCATAGCAGGGGGCATTATTATTGTATGGGGTACACAGCAGGGGGCATTATTGTCGTATGGGGTACACAGCAGGGGGCATTATAGTTGTATGGGGTACAAAGCAGGGGGCATTATTATTGTATGGGGTACACAGCAGGGGACAATATTTTTATATAGGGGTGCACAACAGGGGGCATTATTGGTATAAGGGAACACACTAGGGGGCACTATTACTATAAGTGGACATATCAGGGGGGCATTATTAGTATAAGTGAGCATATCAGGGGTCATTATTAGTATAAACGGGCATTATTAGTATATAGGGGGGCACATCAGGGGGCATTCTTACTATATGGTGGCACAGCAGGGGATGCTACATATGGAGGCAACCCACATTCCTATTCGCTTTACTGCACATGACACCAAACAGCGCAGTTACAACTGTATAGGAGCCTATAGGAGGAAGAAAGGGGGGGGAGGGGGGATTCAAAAGTTTGCTATGGGGCCCAGCCATTTCTAGTTACGCCCCTGCACATGTCCATCAAGTTAAACCAAGAAAGTGGTGGATGAAGTGCAGGGAGTGGGTGATGGGTAAGAACTTGTCTAAGCCTGTTTTGAAGTCCTCCACTGTTTTTGCTGCGACCAGATCCTGGGGTAGACTGTTCCAAAGATTCACTGTTCTCATGGTAAAGCAGGCTTGTCACCTCCGGAGATAGAACCTTCTTTTCTCCAGGCGGAGGAAGTGTTCTTTGTTTTTTAACCCCTTGCCGCAAAATGACGTTCCCGGAACGTCATGTAAAGCAGGTAGTTCCTGCAACATGCTGTCGCTGTCCCTAGCGGCAATCGGGTAGCTGGAGGTGGCTACATAGCAATCGGGTAGCAGGAGGGACCGCAGTGTCTATGGGGAATCCAGAGGGAGATCTGCTCCCTCTGACCCCCCAGTTCACCCTCCGGAGCTGCGCGGCTCCAGTGGGTTACCATAGCAATCCAGAAGCTGCTTAATACATCTGGGCTGCTATGGATTATAACAATCAGGCCCCTGCACTGAGGCAGGGGTCTGATCGTGTGAATGAGCTGTCAGTGTTCTGTCAGCTCATTCACTCTATAATACATTACAGCACTGATCATGTGCAAAAGTTACAGTTAAACACGCACACAAATACATAAATAAATAAACAAATAATTTAAATTAATTAATTAATTAACCCCTTAAGGACAGAGCCTGAAATGGCCTTAAGGACAGAGACAAATTTTATGAATATGACCTGTGTCACTTTATTCATTAATAACTTCGGGATGCTTTTACCTATCCGGCTGATTCTGAGATAGTTTTTTTGTGACATATGGTACTTTACATTTCTGGTAAATTAAAGTCGATACTTATAACGAATCTTTATGAAAAAAACCCAAAATAACGTGAAAAATTGTGAAAAAATGCATTTTTCCAACTTTGAAACTTTTCTGCTTATACAGAAAATGGTTATGCCACATAAATTATATATTAAATAGCATTAGCAACATGTCTTCTTTATGATGGTGGTATTTATTAAACAATTTTTCATTTTTTTACACAATAGAAAGCTTAAAACATTAGCAGCAATTTTCCAAATTTTCCGTAAAATTTCAAAATCAGATATTTTTAGGGAACTGTTCAGGTTTAAAGTGTATTTGAGGGGACTGCATGTTAGAAAGCCCCACAAAGCACCCCTTTTCAGAAACTGCACCCCCCAAACTCTGCAAAGGCACATCCAAAAAGTTTTTTAACCCTTTAGGAGAGTCACAGAAATAAAAGTTAAGTGTGCAAGAAATTTGAAAATTTTAATTTTCTGTGCAGAGATTTTATTGTAATCCAATATTTTTCATAATTATAAACCTACTACCAGAGAAATGCACCCCAATATTGATTGCCCCGTTTCTGCAGTTTATAGAAATACCCCATATGTGGCCCTATTGCATTGTTTGACGCAACCACAAGCCTCAGATATAAAGGAGCACCTAGTGAATTTCAACGCCTCCGTTATATTTGGTCATTTTTGACTGTACCACTTCAGGTTGGCAGAGGCTCTGGGGTTCCAAAACATAAAAAACACCCCTAAAGGGACACAATTTAGGAAACTACACCCCTCAAGGAATGTAACAAAGGGTGCGGTGAGCATTTGGACCCCACAGGTGCTTCACAGATTTTCAGAACAATATGGCGTAAAAAGAGAAAAAAAAATTTTTTACACTATAACGTTGTTCTAGCCTTCAATTTTTCATTTTCACAATGGGATAAAAGGAAAAAAAAAAAAAAGCGTGTAGCGCAGTTTCTCCCGAGTACAGAAATACCCCACATGTGGACATAAAGTGCCAAGCGGGCGGAGGACGAGCCTCTAAAGTAAGGGAGCGCCAATTGGCTTTTGGAAGCTGAATTTCACTGGAATGGATTTCAAGTGCCATGTCGCATTTACAGAGCCCTCGTGCTGCCAAGACACTTGAAACCCCCCATAAGTGACCCCATCCTGGAAACTACAACCCTTAAGGAATCTAACAAGGGGTGCAGTGAGCATATGGACCCCACTGGTGACAGGCACAAATGTGGAACAATGTTACGTGAAAGGGAAAATTTTCATTTTTTCACTTTCATCAAGTGCCCGTCACCCGTCATCAAGGGGTCTATATCCTCACTGCACCCCTTGTTAGGTTCCTTGAGGGGTGTAGTTTCCAGAATGGGGTCACTTGTGGGGGGTTTCTAGTGTTTTGGTAGCACGAGGGCTCTGTAAATGCGACATGGCGTTTATCATCCTTTCTGGCCGAATCCAGCCTCCAAAATCCAAATGGCGCTCCTTCCCTTCGGAGGCTTGGCCTGCACCCACATGGCGCTTTATGTCCACATGTGGGGTATTTATGGACTCGATGGAAATTGCTCTACACATTTTGTGTGTTTTTTTCTCTTTTAACCCCTTGTGAAAATGAAAAATTTAAGGCTAAACCAACATTATAGTGTAAAAAATGTAACATTTCATTTTCACGCCACATTGTTCCACATTTGTGCCCATCACCAGTGGGGTCCATATGCTCACTACACCCCTTGTTACATTCCCTAAGGGGTGTAATTTCCATAATGGGGTCACTTGTGGGGGGTTTCAACGGTCTTGGCAACACAGAGGCCTTTTAACTGCAACTTGGCCCTCGAAATCCATTCCATTCCAAATCCAGCCCCCAAAAACCAAATGGTGCTCCTTCCCTTTGGAGGCTTACCCTGCACCCGCATGGCGCTTTATGTCCACATGTGGGGTACTTTCGTACTTTTGTGGTTTTTTTTATCTTTTAACCCCTTGTGAAAATGAAAAAATCAAGACAAGATCAATGATTTAGTGTAAAAATTAAGCATTTTTTACACTAAATGTTGGTCTAGCCTTGATTTTTTCCATTTCCACAAAGGGTTAAAAAAGAAAATGAACACAAAACGTGTAGAGTAATTTCCCCTGAGTACGAAAATACCCCACATGTGGACATTATGTGCCATATGGGCACAGGGCAAGCCACCAAAGGGACAGAGCGCCATTTAGAGGCTGGAATGGAGGATGGAGGCCATGTCGCAATAACAAAGCTCCTGTGCTGCCAGAACAGTAGAAACCCCCCACAAGTGACCCCTGTCTGGAAACTACACCCCATAAGGAATCTAACAAGGGGTGCAGTGAGCATATGGACCCCACTAGTGACGGGCAAATTTGTCGAACATGTGCCAGGAAAATAAAAAATACCATTTTTTTTCCTTTTCACGGCACAAATGTGTCCGTCACCAGGGGGCCATATCCCCGCTGCCCCCCTTGTTAGATTCCTTATGGGGTGTAGTTTCCAGAATGGGTTCACTTGTGGGGGTTTTCTACTGTCCTGGCAGCACAAGGGCTTTGTAATTGCATCATGGCAAGTCTCTTATGGGTATGGCGGCCATACCTATTTAGCTGGGGAAAAGGGACAATTTTAATTTATTTGGGGGTATTAGGCCAATTATTAGTTTATAAGGTTTAAAAAGACAGGTGTCCATCAAATTCAACCTGTGTTGATCCAGAGGAAGGCAAAAAACCCTCGTGAGGCAGACGACAGTAGCCTCTTCACAGGGAAAAAATTAACCCCTTAAATGCCACGATCGCGCCACGAGTGTGAGTGAGAGGGGCATCTCCGGTCACTTAACTATCGGGACTCACGCAGCGTGTCTGCGAGGGTCCCGATCACACTGCTTGACAGCCGGGGGATTACTTCTTACCTCCGTGCATTCTGATCTGATCTGATCTGATCTTTGAGTCTGCCACAGGCCACAGGCAGGCTCTATCAGATGATCGCCGATAACATTGATCCCTGCTATGCTATGACATAGCAGTGATCAGTGAATGTAATCCAATTTATTAATGTAAAAGTCCCCTAAGGGGACTTAAAAAGAGTAAAGAATAAATAAATAAAAGTTTTTAAAAATGTCCCATAGCCCCTCCCCCAATAAAAATGAAAATCACCCCCTTCCCATTTTATACATAAAACACATAAAAATAATCAAGTTAATTAACATATAATATACGTTAGCATGCAGAATTGTCCAATCTATTAAAATAAAACAATATTGTTCCTGCACGGTGAACGGCGTGAACAAAAAGCGGTCAAAAACTTTTTTAAAATTATATTTTATGTATAAAAAAATTTATAAAAAGTGATCAATACGTCTGATCTAGAAAAATTTTTTACTAATAAAAACTAGAAATCGTGGTGCAAAAAATGACACCCCATACGACCCCATAGAAAATAAAAATAAAAGCGCTATAAGAGTCACAATAGGGCTATTTTAAATATAACATTTTGCAAGAAAAAATTTTTTTTAGTTGTAATAAAATTAGTAAAACATTAAAAAAAAATAGTAAACATGCATATCACTGTGTTTAGACCGACCTACAGAATAAAGAAAAAAATGCCAGTTTTACCGTAAAGTGCATTACGTAAACATGGAACCACCCCAAAATGAGCAAAATTGCATTTTTTGACCCAAAGTCACCCCATAAATGATATTTTGGGGGTCCCGTTATTCATTTTATTACAGATTGAAAGATGATATTACAAAGTACAACTGAAAAAAAACAAGCCCTCACATGGCCCTGTAGGTGAAAAATTAAAAGAGTTATGGGTCTTAGAAGACGAGGAAAAAACCCGCAAAAGTGACAATTTGCCGGTCCTTAAAGTGACACTGTCACTTCTTTTGTGCATTCTGACATCTCTACTCAGGTGTAAAGGGTAAATTTAGCGTTTTTCACACCTTATTTCATATCATACGTCATGGTGGGTCACGGAACGGCCGGTCTCTGGCCGGATCATCTCGGCCGGTACTTAAGTACCGGCCAGATGATCTTTCCGTCCGCGGAGCTTACCATAGCACACAGTGAAGCAAGCGGCCGGAGCCGCTCGCTTCACAGTGTGAACTGACAGGTCTTTCTGCGGCCGGAATTCACTGAATTCTGGCCGCAGAAAACTGACCTGTCAGTTATTTGCGGGGCCGCACAGATCCCGGCCGGAGCGTATACGATGTGTGTACGCTCCGGAGCGGGATGCCATTGCTCAATAGGCTGTGTTGGCACTGCGCAAAAACTACGGCCGTTCTTGCCATCGGCAACAACGGCCGTAGATTTACGTAGTGTGAACATAGCCTTAGGGTGCGTTCACACATACAGGATCTGCAGCAGATTTGATGGTGTGATTTAATGCTGTGTTCCGTAATTTTGATGAAATCTGCTGCTGATCTGCTGCGGATCCCATACGTGAAAACATACCCTTATGGGGTAAAATTGGGCAAAAAATAAAACTCTGCACATTTTTTTTCAAGGGGGGGGGGGGGCGTGTTTTTGTAATGCACTTTATGGCAAAAATGAACTCTTTATTTTATTGGTCAGCCTGAATATGGCAACTTTTTTTTTTTTTTTGCAAATAAGTGTGACTACAATGGCCCTATTGTGAATCTTGTAGCGCTTTTATTTTTTCATGTACTGGGATGTATGGGGTTTCATTTTTAGCGCCATGATCTCTAGTCATTATTAGTACCATATTTGTGTAGATGAGACGTTTTGAACAATTTTTATAATTTTTTAAAAAATAAAATGTAATAAAAATAATCAATCCTGGTATTTTACTACCGCTTTTTGTTTACACGGTTCACTGTGCAGAAACAAAATTGGTTTATTTTAATAGATCGGAGGATTACACACGCTACGGTATATAATATGTTTATTTTTATGTGTTTTATTTATAAAATAGGAAAGGAGGTGATTTAGACTTTTATTGAGGGAGGGGCTATGGTGTTTTGGTTTTTTTAACACTTTTTTAAAAAATGTATTTTACAATTTTTATGTCCCCTTAGTAACCTTTAACATTTTTACATTACATTTTACACAGTGATCCTTGCAATGCCAATCATCTACAATCATCACTCATCTGACTGCCGGGAAAAAGGTAAGGGACCCCCAGCAGTCAGATACAACAATCGGACAGTGACAGAAGCCCTGCAGGGGTTAATGGTGTGCCACCGCGAGATTGCGGTGGGCCCTCAGTAACAGTGTGGACCTGGCTGCATATAGCACAGGGCCGTAGGGAGCGGGGGAAAGGGGGGGCAGCTGCCCCAGGCGCAGAGACCGGGGGGGGGGGGGGGGTGCCATCACAGGGAGCAGAGAGAGAAGGATCACAGTGGATGAGGCAGCCTGGAAGCGTCCTGCCCTCTGTCAGTGTGGGGAGACAGGAGACGATTTTAACTTGATCAAAAGAGGTATTTCCCATACTGTACTGTCTCCTGGCTGCTGTTTAGCTATAATTTGCACAAAATCGATGCATTTTTGCGGTGAGATTTTGCACAAATCAGGGTTAAATAGCAGCCAGGAGACAGTACAGAAGAGTTACTGTGTAGCTGGTGAAGGACCTTGACATGTGACCATGATATCACCGCAGGTCCTGTATGTACACTGCACTATGGAGGAGGAAGAAAGAAAATACAGGTGTGTGGGAAGGGGAGTACAATCAAGGGTGCACAGTCTGGGGAGGGGGGTGAAGGGTGCCCAGTCTGGAGTGAGGAGGGGGGCAGGGGGGTACATGGTGACCCAGTCTGGCATGGGGGTAGACACACAAGAGAGTGTCCAGTGTTTATTTAGGAGTCTGGTCTGGTTGTACATTATTATATACTTAAAAAGGGACTCCAGTGGGGGGGGGCACTTTTTTACTGGGACCGGGGAGGAGGTGGCTGAGGAAAAAGACGTCCATTCACCTCCCCGTCTCCAGCGGTGGGTCCAGCATTGCGGCGCTCCGGTGCCCGGTTCCTGGCCGCTTCCGGGTGTCTGATGCAGGCCCGAGACGTGACGTCTCAGGTCTGGTCAGCCACTCAGTGAAGGAGGCGGGATCCGTTTTTGAGTCCGCTCAGATCCCGCCTTCTTCACTAAGTGGCTGAGCGGACTTAAAAACGGATCCCGCCTCCTTCACTGAGTGGCTGACCAGACCTGAGACGTCACGTTTCAGGCCCGCGTCAGACACCCGGAAGCAACCGGGAACCGGGGAGGTGAGTGGACATCTTTTTCCTCGGCCACCTCCTCCCTGGTCCCAGTAAAAAAGTGCATCCCCACTGGAGTACCCCTTTAACCCCTTAATAACTGCCCTCTCCAAATATATATCACATTTATATAAACCTCACCTACTATCTGCAGGGGTAGGGAACCTTGGCTCTCCATTTGTTGCAGAACTACAACTCCCATCATGTCTGGACGCCAATCTATAAAGCACCTGTATCTGTATATACAGCGACCATGATACAAGAGTAATTTTTCTGAATTATTTATTTTTTGAATTTGGTGGTGGAAAACCTTACTGGAGGTATTGCTGCTGTTGTCTCCGCTGCTGAGTGGAGGTAATCGAGCATCGGGAAATCCTAGGTTCTATAGAACTCGAACATTTACAAACCTGCCGCATTAGATTGCTGATGCCTGCCTGGTCCGTGGGAAAGGAGGAGACTGCCTGAGTACCTAGCTAATAGGCTGAATCCCGTAATTCCAGGCGGTACCCGGGCAGTCTCCTCCTTCCTCATAGACCGGTAAGGCATCAGCAATCAAATGCGGCAAGTTCGTGAATGTTCGAGTTCGATCGAACCTAGGATTTCCCGAGGATGGATCAACTCTACTGCTGAGCGTACCTGTGCATCAGGAGACGGCACCATAGAATCACATTACACTGGGTGTCACAATGGAGATAGATCAGGAACCTTTGCCTCCTAATTCACAGGTACAGACAGCAGGTAGCGGAGACAACGGTGTCTCTGTTAAGGCACTTAGGGACCAAATTTTAAATGGGAAAAATGGAAGTACTTTAAAAAATGCTGATTGAGCCCAGAGCTGCCTGATAATCATTACTTATAAAAACATTCCAGGTACACAGTAAATATGACGTTATGTATCCCATATTGTGAACACCACACTAGTGCTGCCGGTAGAGATGAGCGAATCGCTCATCTGAACAATCGCTTATCTAAACTTCATAAAAAAAAAAAAAGTATATATATATATATATATATATATATATATATATATATATATATATAGTCATATGGTATATATGTTATATACTAGCAGTGAAGGGACAACATGGGCCCCCCCTGTGCTTACTGCGCACACAAGGGGGCTCACTTCAAAGCACTGCCGGACCCACTGACGTACCGGTACGTTATAGGTCCTTGAGTGACAGGATGATGAACCAGTACGGAGTGGGTTTTTAAGTGGTTAAGCCCCACCCCTTGAATGATGTCATCACATCTGACCAGCCCTTACAGTCTACATCATCATCTTCCTGCCATATACATATAATCTGTTTTTGTTTATGGGCTGCATCTGGTATTGTAGTTTTGTCCCACTTTAATAAACATGTTCCCCTATTATCCTTTTATCCAGCCTGGTATCTTGCTTAGAAAAACTAAATTTTTCATCATTTGCTGCATGTTAAAAGGAGCCTGCCATATGTGTAGCAGGTTTTCCAGTGCGACACACTGTAAATAGCCAAGATATTACAATCCCTCAAATTCTGGAGAGAAAGGTAAATCAAAATACTATTGTCCGCTAAGATCATTTAACCTCCAAGGTTCTCCTCTTCAGATGCTGTTTTCAGATCTATTTTACACATCCAGTCTATATGTGGAGTATGCTTTCTGTGGAAGCCTGGAGAGAAAATACGTCATGCTGACTGACAGGAAAAATGCTCGAGCTTCATTAGGTTGTTCGTCACATACACAGCAAAGGGGCTTTCTCTGTCTGTGACAGTCACCAAGGCAGGAAATTGACTACCTGCTTGCATACAAATACAGTCACACAAACCCTGAGCAGCCAGTCAGTGGCATACCTGTATTTTTTATATGTCAGTATTACATAGATGCTTAAGGGTTTCCCCTGTTCAATCACCTGTTAAGGATTGCCGGTTCCAGGCGACCGTCTGGTACATCTCAATTCCTCTTTCTCTCCTATTTTGTCTACATTATATAATTCCATCAGAGCATCCACGATTATGTACTTCTCAAGACAAATTTGCTTATTGCTAATTCTCCTTTACATATACCGCCAGCCTTCCAAATGTCTGCCCCTCTTCTTAGTTTTTCCACCGTGTGTATGTGTGTGTCTAATGCAGCATGAATACTGCTGCACACAACTAGTCTTCACCACCCTCCTGTTGCACAGGACATTGAATCCGCCCCCCACCTCATTTCCATGTATCGTCATTGTCAGTCCTTGCATCATTTCACCAACTCTGTTTCATAGCTCACTTCTCTCCAGCATCATAATTCTAGCTGTCTCTTTCCAGCCCAGAACTCTGTCATCCTTTAACTCTCTCCGTTTTGGCATTGCCTTTTCTCTTCCATCTCCTGCTGGCAGTTTTCCTCTGAGACAATTGCCTTTCTTTGGAAACCAGACAGGTTTCGCAAAGTACAGGGCAACATATAAACCTATCATGACCCCAAATAGCCCCAGTATTTACAGCCAAAGAGCCTTTCCCTGTGCAAGAAACCTGTTCCTTACATGGTGGAATTAAAAGAGTTAAGCATTAGATGGAAATTCTTGGCAGTGTTACACAAGGCACACGATGACCAGGACGCCACTGCAGTCTACACAGACCTTAAAATGGCTAAAATATCTATGTCCACTGATGATCCCTTTGTGTGTCTGTGATGTTGTCTACTCCTCTTAGCGTGAATTAGACTCTTTACAGTAAAAGAGCCGCTACGTCTCATTCCATAGAATTAGGAGAATACATCGCCTTGCCACACTTCTGTCCTTAATACTCGTTTCACTTCATTTGCCCTTGTCTTGTAATCAGTGCCCCAGACAGTCTTGGAGATCTATGAAGGCTTCAGGACTCACCTCTCCATAGATTGGCTTTAAAATCTCTGATCCTGGATAACAATAACACACACCACACATAACTTTATAGCCTACAGCATCCTAGATCTGTCTGCAGTTTTTGCCTTTCCAGTTAACCCTTCAAAGCCTTGTATATATCAGGATTCCCATATCTCCTTGCCTGTCCTGCCTTTTTTCTCTTAAGTTTCACCTCATTTCTGAGACAGGCAGGTTTAGTTGGTTGCCACATTACATTGCTTCATTTTCCCGAGTCACCTCTCAGCATTCCTTATCTCATCATCCTGTTTGCTCCCTTCTCCTATTCATCAATATTTTTGACCTCCTCTCCTCTGGTCCCTCTCTCCCTCCTGGTCGCTCTCCCTCCCCTCTCTCGCTCTGCTCTGTCAGTATCACCAGACTCCAGCAAACAGTGGCAGAGCTAAGCTCAACTCAGCATCTAGTCTGATTCATCCTGGACAGACTTCTTTCCGTAAAGTACCATCATTTACCATCCCTCTATGTTGACATCCTGCCCTCCTCTCTCTTCATACACAGCACCATTTTACATTTACAGATGATCATCCTTGTACATTCCCATTGACCTCTTTTCTCATGCACTTTACCTTCCCTCATCACTTTTCTCTGACTCCTTTCACCATTCCCCAGTTGCCTGCTTGATTTCACATCCTTCTTTCTCTATCCTAGTTAGATCTTTTAAATCATTTTCCACATTTCTTCGTTCACCTTTTCTTGCCCCCCTCCTCCTTTGGCTTTGGCTTTACCTCATGGATATTCTACACTGGTTTTGTGTATACCTTGGTGTATTCTGCAGCTTGGTGCCTTGCTGTGGTCACCCACAACCATGTCGTATTCTTGCCCGTATTGGGCACACAGTTCGTCTTGGTGCCCTCTTACCCTTGGCTGGACACTCGCAGACAAGAATCCAGAATGTTCTGTCCCGGATCAGTCGTAGCAGTTTGCTCCCATATAATCTAAGTTTAGAGGTGGTTTCGGGAGCCCCAAAGGAAAGGGATCCTGTCTCGTTGGCACGGTGGTTATGCCAGGTGATAGTTGCCCAAGGAGTGGCTGCAGTGCTGGCATTCCCTCAGTCACAGGAGGAGCTGCTACAGTTGGAATTTTTGTCCAGTTTTTTGGAGATACCATTCCTCAGTATTCTGGAACAAGAACCGATCATGCCACTAACCACTAAGGTAAAACGGTAAAACCCTTTGTCAAAATTCTTCCACAAGTTTAATAGAGTGTGACAAGAAAAGCATATCATTGCTTGTCGTGCATGAAAAATGTAAATGTTTGCTTGTCTAAACGTTAATGTTCTTTTTAAATGTTCTCATTCTTTTAAATCATGTTATTTCCTCATACATCTAACCAAACACCTGTGTATACCAGCAGGCCCTCTGTTCCAGTCATTCATCTGGCAGCTTTTAAAACACATATTTATTTAACTTTTCACTGCCAGTTCAATTTTGGAACTAGCAGTGTTGATTTCTGTCTGTTCCATGCCCTGTTCATTGGACGTTCAATCTACTAAACTCCAGGCATAGTGAGTTACAAGTCATAGCCAGTTTTATTTATGTGTAGTAAACAGTCAAAGGGACAAATTTATCCATGCAACATATATTGTTCATATTTATAAAAAAAAAATTGGTGAAAAAATCATCATATTATATTAAATATGTATTTATATTGTGCATACATTGCACATGCTACAAAAATGTACTCACTTATTCCTTTACAATCTTATGCAGTAATACTGATGCTTACATGTGCATATTTGGAACCATGCCACATAATAACTGCTTGCTAAGGTAATTCATATACAGTAATAGTAAAACATATTTGTTGCATACAGCGCAGCTCTGCTATGTAAAAGTACAACAAAAGAAACATCTACTACTACTAATTAATGGGTCTCCGGACTAGTACTGGGCCACAGACCACTTGGTACTAGGCTGCACAGGGTGTTATACTGAAAAATGACCTCTTTTTCGCAGTTTGGGCAGCAAAGCCTTAGCTACATGGAGTAGGATGCATGGGGAGGGAGCTCCTGTGCTATCCTGATTATATCTTGATTCCTACTTTTCTCACCTGCTTTTGGTGCCTTACCGGTACTCCCAGGCCCCTTCCAAGTGGTGTCCAAGTCCTTTCCAGAACATAATTTTTCTGTAATCTTTTCTTTTTCTTATTTTGGATGACATTTTGGGGGTTTCAGAACCAATTACAGTTCTTCCATAGAGTTTTGGTCACAGTTTTGGTATTATCAATAAAAACAACTCATTTGAACAGTCATTAATATCTAAGGACCTGTTCACACTGAGCAGAATTCCAGGGCAGAACTCTCTACCGCGGAGTCCTGTCTGCCTCGGTGTCAAACAGGGTGTCTATGGGAGGCCTTGCACGCCTTCGCTCTCCTCTGCTCAAAGAATTGGTAGTCCCTAACACATTTATGATCTCAAAATTTTTGTATTTATTTATATTTGTTGTTTCTGCTATCTGTCTGTTGTCAATACATCTTTATCTATGATAACAGCTGGGTTTAGATAAAACACAGGAAGTGTGGGAGGGACATTCAGAGCTCTGCGCTCTCCTGTGTTGTCAATTACAGTGCAGTGACACTAAGCTGCAGAAAAAGTCCAAAAATTTGAAAATAAAATGACTTTTGCTCCCTCTTTTTTGGATAACCAGCCATATACTATTTAGCAGCACCAACCTAGCATTAGCAGGGTGAGATTGCTCACTGTTTTGTTTTTTTCTCAGCCTACTAATACCAGCCTGATGCTGCCCCAATGGTCAACTATCAGTAGATAATTGGGCAATGTACTGTACTCGACTCCTCAATGGACTGTACTCAACCAGGTACCCCTGGTGGTGATAGGTGCAGGGCTAATAGAGGGGTATTTGTGGAGTATGTTGTGGCTAACAATAAGAACTACCTTATTAATGGAGGGCAAAAATCAAATAGTGGTCATTGGTAAAGCCTTTGTGACAGTCTGAAAGCAAATGCGCAAAAAACTTGATAACACTTGTTGTTAAAAAAGAACAACACCACACAATCCTTTTTGACCGTTTTATTATCAAATAAGAAAGGTGCTGCCATCAAAAGTCCAATCAAGTCCACTTAATCCTAAAACAAATATATATATATATATATATATATATATATATATATACACACACATATCTTACAGGTGAATATGATCATGGTTTATAGTGACCATTCAGAGCGTAACTAGAAATGGCTGGCCCCATAGCACACAGTTCCAGTAAAAAAGCCCCCTGAGCACCCATACAGACATAGTGCTCCATACAGTAATTATGCCCCCTCTGCCTCCATACAGTAATAATGGCAACAATGTGCCTCATATAGTAGTAATAATGACCTCTGTGCAGGGCTGCTTTTGGCATTGAGCTCTCATTGTCCTGTACCTAGGACAACAGTGTTGAAGTCCCAGCACTGCAGTGAGGAAAGAAAAATACTTTTGATGTAGCTGAAGTTGCTATTCTGTGACTTGGGAGGGAAAAACAATGATGGTACTGATATAGTGCATCGTACTATGGTAACAGTAGATCCCGGCAATGGAAAATCATAAAATAATAAAACTTTTATTGATGCTATGTAAAAATACACCCAATAAGTGATTCTGACATCCAGAAACAAATGATTTAGATAAAATTATTCACGACCATGAGCCAATAGAACAAACAAATAAAACACAGCACATTTTGCCACGTCACATGCACAAATGCACACCGAGTCA
Source organism: Dendropsophus ebraccatus (assembly GCF_027789765.1). NCBI lineage: Eukaryota > Metazoa > Chordata > Amphibia > Anura > Hylidae > Dendropsophus > Dendropsophus ebraccatus. Next base: position 103,569,222 of record NC_091456.1, read on the forward strand.
GAGACCCTCGTACCGCCAGACTGCTAACAAAAACAATATCTCCCATTTGTTTAAATGTACATAAATTAGAGCTGAGAAGAACAGAACATGGATGAGAATTTGCAATCGCTAAGTATGTTGTGTATTTGTGAGTAATTTCACAACTTTCTGTATATAGGGGTAATATCCATGGTAAGTCTGCAACAAAATACACATACAGATAAATTGGTTAAGTGCTTGTTTAGTGACTGACGAGCAATGATTTTTTCTTTTAAACTATAGACATCTGGACAAAAAGATAAATTGCTAAATCATTTTCCTTGAGTCCGAAGGCAGCACAGCTGGAGTATCAGTCTTCAGTCTCCTCCCTAGAACTTCCTCAATTAAAACAATTAAGATATTACATGAAACACGTGTATAAATGAAGGCAGCCTGTAGCAATTGCCGGGCCGGGAACAGCACCAGAAAACATAAGAGGACCCAGCGTATAAGCAGCGCACCACCACCATTAAAAACCGCTGTCAGTTTTGTCAGCAGCATTTAAATAGTTAATTAGATGGCATGAAGAAACGCTCTATGCCAGCTAAGACCTGCGATACCATCATGAGCCTTCTATGTACCCCCTTAGGGACTCCCAGTTACCAGGTATATTGTGGGTCCTTACAGGGTTAATGAATCTGGAGATAACGGTTAATTGGAGAATCTTCCATCCGTAAACGCATTAAACACCATAATATGGGCTCAGAGAATGTTGGGCTTAAGACTCATCTGCACCATCCTGCAGAAACTGGAGGATCACAGGAACATCAATATCTGTTGTAACCAAGATGAAAATTTCTTCCAGAGCTCAGCATAGGTAGCCATAGTAGTAGCAGCAGAGAATTATAATGACATCTTCATGCAGGCCTTTACCCTTTCACCTACTTCTTTTAAGTTGTATGCTGTCAAATGAAGATTTAGCAGATGTGGATGGAAAAGCCTTTGTTGTTTTTAGAATATCCTGTTGACTTGGAGGGTTCTAGAAGATAAACCTCAAAATTCTTAATATTGGTAACGATTTCCTGTTGGGACAAAAACGGGCTACTAAGATGACTCGCGGCTTGTCCTGAAGAATTTTATTAAGGACTCTGTGTGCCATAGGTAGAGATGAGTGGACCAAAAGTCCGACGGCATCGGGGCTCTATCGTCATGCCTGTGATCCCAGGCCACATAGTTACGATCCCGCGAATATGCGGCCAGGATATTCCAGGGATTTCAAAATCGATTCCCTGGAATATCCTGGCCGTATATTCCCGGAAGAGCAACTATGCGACCGGGATCACAGGCATGACGAGAGAGCAAACTGCTTTCGGACCAAAAGTCATAGATCTCTAGTCATAGGCACTAAGGGAAAACGGTTAAATGAACTTGTCTCTTCAAGACATGTAGAATGTGTCCATAACATCCAGCTTGTTCATCTTCCTGAAGAAACAGAACTTCTGCACTTGTTGATTTTGATGAGTGGCCATCACATTGTATTCTGGAAGACCCCACATATCCATGTTCTGCTAGAAGTATTTGGGACCATTCCTCTGGAAGCATGAGCCTTCGGCTCAAGATATCTACTTGGGTGTTTTCTGCTCCTTTGATGTGAACTGTTGTTAAGGATTGCAGCACTGACTCTGCTCAGGTCATGATCTGCTGACATTCCTTCTGAAGTACTTGACTTCTGACTGAGACAAGGTTTTCTGATTTGATGACAAACCCAACCTGGTCCAGCAGGGTTCTGTCTAAACATGAGCAAGTATGTTGCTGATGATGCAATAAGAAGCCAGTCATCCAGAGTCAGCCACTAGTCTGATGCCCTGAACACTCAAGGTCACTGCTATAATGAAGCAAACTTTTGTGATGACACAAATGTTAATGCTTGAAATTATAGGTGACAAGCCACACCTCTTATCCAAGTGACAAGTCTGAGAACAAATCAATTGGAACATGAAGGCAGGCATCTTTCATATTGAGAGAGATCATGAACTCGTCTTGATGCACTAGCCCAAAGACAGTTTTGTTGATTTGCATCTTGAAAGCTGTCTTCAGACTTCAAAGCTGTCATTTTTTTCTGCATTGAGTAAATTCGGAACTCAGAAATGAGAGAAGTCATACTGGGATCTTCGTTTGGTTTAGAATAAACTAGAAAATGTACCCAGCGCTGCCCGGGTGTAAAGTGTTAGTTTGTTAATTAGATTTGTTTCAAGGTCGCCTAGGAGGCAAATCTATGGCCTTGTTTGTTTTTTGTTGTTTAAGGGGAAATCTCCAGGAGCCCTATATACACTATATACCCCGACAGTTCTGCACTGTTTATGTAAATTGTAGCTTATGCACATTAGAAATAAACTAAAAAAATATCCTAAATACCTAATAGCCAAACTGAGATTTCATGTGATCAGACTGTATACAGAGCCTGGTTATATACAACATTGTCAATGTTATATAAAGCCTGGTTATATACAACATTGTCAGTTTTATATAAAGCCTGGTTATATACAACATTAGCAGTGTTATATGCAGCCTGGTTATACTGTATACAACATTGGCAGTGCAAAATACAGCCTGGTTATATGCAACATTGTCAGTGTTATAGAGAGTCTTGTTATATACAACATTGGCAGTGTTATATACAGAGCCTTGTTATATACAAGATTGGCAGTGTTATATACAAAGCCTGGTTATATACAACATTGGCAGTGTTTTACAGTATACAGCCTGGCTATATACAATATTGGCAGTGTTACAAACAGCCTGGTTATATACAAGATTGGCAGTGTTATACAGAGCCTGGTTATATACAACATTGGCAGTGTTATTGCCAGGTACATAGACATAAAGATTTTTACCTGATACAACTCTGGAGCAGCAACACAAAATTGTCCATGCTGAAAACATGCAGAATCCAGATTTATGCCGCCACCTGCAGTAATTGGCCTTGGGCTTTGTTTTTTGTCATTGCAAATGATTAACAAGATTAACAGGAAACTGCTATCATGTAAAAGGTATTGTTTCCTAAGAGTTAATCAGTGGAATTTGTGTATACCTGTAGTGTATAGTTAGGGGTTCTGTATACCTAAAGTGTATAGTTTTTAGGGGTCCTGTATAGTTGGGGGGGGGCTGTATACCTGTAGTGTATAGTTTAGGGGGTCCTGTATATACCTGTAGTATATAGTTGGTGGAGGTCCTGTATACCTGTAATGTATAGTTTTGGGGTCCTGTATACCTGTACTGTATACAGGGCCTGCTTCAGCACCCGGCTTACCTGGGCAAGTGCCGGGGCCCTGTCCATCCAGGGCTGCTTTCATTCCTCACTCAGACTGACTGGAGGTAGGGAACATTCACCTCCCTGCCTGGCCAGCCAGCTTCTCCTCCATGCTGTAGATCAGCCTGATCTGCACTGCCTGCATCTTTCTGCTCTGGCCCAGGCCTGATAAGAGGAGGCAAGAGCAGCTCAGTTCCCGGGCCAGGAGACTGGCGACTGCAAAAAAGGGAAGGGGTGGGGGGTCAGTGTTTTGTGGAGTGTTTAGGGGCCATGTGACTCTCCAATTGCTGCAAAACCATAACTCCAATCATGTACTGCTAGCAGTTTGATAACAACTGAAGAGTAATTTGTTGGCAAACAGGGATTTGTCGTACTGTGTATTTAGTGTGGTGTTCTCTGAGATATAATTTTCCAAATGCAGAAAAACTACAACTCCCACCATGTACTGCTAGCAGGACATGATGGGACTAGTAGTTTGCCAACAACTGAAGAGTCACTTGTTGGGAAACAGTGACTTGTGGGACAGTTTATTAGTCATGAACGGAAAAAAGCCAGCTTACCCCATCCACCGAGCTTCACAGCACGGGCTCACACTCCAACAGGTGTCCTGAGTAGATGCGGAAAAGAAACGAGTCCAGCTCCCGGCAAGGTGGAATCAAGTGCGTTGTTTATACATCAGAAGAAAGCCTATGAAGATCTCAAGAGCTTAGACAACATTGTAATAAAAAACTCAGACAAAGGGGGGGGTGGTGGTGGTGATGGACAGGCAAATGTATGATACACAAATACAAATATTACTGTCAGATCAACAAGTATACCATAAACTGTCTGGCAATCCCACCAAAAGTTACACTCAAGAGCTGCAAAAATTATTACAGGAGGGCGTAGCACTACATGCACTCTCTGATAGAGAGGCTGAGTTTCTCTGTCCGCAGAACCCCACCACCCCCATCCTTTACGGTCTACCTAAAACCCACAAGGGGGTGACTCCACCACCCATGCGCCCCATAGTCTCTGGACGACAGTCGCTCTGTGAGAGACTATGCGCATGGCTAGATGGATTGTTACAGCCCCTTGTGCGGCGTGTCCCAGGCTACCTAAAAGATACCACTGATGTTCTAAGATCACTTCATGATGTCCCCTGGGAACCAGAATACACCTGGGTAGGTCTGGACGTAGTTTCATTGTATACGTCCATCCCTCACCCAGTAGCTATGCAAGCATTAGATTTCCATCTACAAACGTATAGCCATTATGATTCAGATTTGATTGTGTTTATCAAGATGGCCACCTGGTTTCTCATGACACATAATTTTTTCTTCTGTTCGGGCAATTTTTATTTACAGATAAGTGGAGTTTCCATGGGAGCCAAGTACTCCCCCTCCCTTGCTAATCTCACTATGTCCTTTTGGGAGGAAAAATTCATTTATACTGTGTCCAATCCCTTTCTCCGCTCCATACAATGGTATGGCAGATACATCGATGATCTGCTCATTGTATGGAGCGGAGAGATGTCTGATTTGGACCAGTTTTTGTCTTACATCAATTCCAACTCTTGGAACTTACAGTTCACAGCGAACATGCATCCAAATACTATGGTTTTCCTGGATTTGACACTGCAGGGCATTCCAGGCCAGGTTATTGGCACCACAAATTTCAGAAAACCCATTTCAGGAAATACCACACTACATGCTAAAAGCAACCATCCCCTGCATACGATTAAATCCATTCCAGTAGGTGAACTTCTCCGTATGAAGAGAAATTGCAGCCAGGAGACACTATACATACGTGAAAGACAGATATGCACACAACGTTTATTGGACAGAGGGTACAAAAGGTGGATGATCGACAGAGCATGCAAAAAAGCGGATACTAGGGGAGGCATTTATTAAGTCCGGCGTTTTTTACGCCGGACGTAAAAATGCCCCCGCAGCTCCGGCGCTACGGAGATTTATGTAGAGGCGGACTGCCTCTACATAAATCCCGTGCGCGCCGTTGCTCACCGCCGAAAACCTACGCCAGCTGAGGACTGGAGTAGGTTTTCGGCGTACATTTTGGCGGAACGGATGATAAATCGCGCGGACTCTGAGTCTGCGCCCTCCGTTCCGCCCACTCTCCGCCCCTTTTCCGCCCCCTCTCCGCCCCCTGGCGTACTCGGCGGAAAGTGCCGATTTGCGAATATTTTATTCGCAAATCCACCATTTTTGCTTAAAAAAAGACGCAAATCGGCACTTTCCGCCGAAAATCATCCATTCGCCGGATGATACATGTGGCCCTAGGAGTAGAGAAGAGTTATTACAAGACAGAACCACATCTAACTCACAATGCAAACAGAAACCTACACTAGTCACTACATTTAGCCCCCAATTCACACACATAAAGAATATTGTTAACACTTATTTACCCATCTTGAAGGTAGACCCTACAATGAAGACAGTATTGTCAGACGGCATCAATGTTGTATCTAGACGAGCGCGCACATTAGGTGACACACTATCACCATCTATGCCGGGTAACAACAAACATCGCAGGAATAATGCCACTTGGCTCAACACAGTTGGGTTTTACAAATGTGGCCATCACCCCTGCAAAACATGTTCATATAGCATAACACGCAAAGAATTCACCGATACAGGAGGTAACAAAACATACCAAATAAAATCTTTTCTAAACTGTAACAGCTTTAATGTAGTGTATATTATCGAATGCACAAGCTGTAATATTTTGTATGTAGGCTGTACAACTAGTAAGTTGAAAACCCGTGCTTGCGAACATCTATACGATATTGAAAACCCAGGCAATAGAACACCATCCGGGGCGTCAAAACATTTTCTAGATATACATAACGGATCCACTAAATCCTTTCGCATATTTGCTATTGAAAAAATACATACCACCATCAGGGGAGGCGACATCCAGAAGCTGCTCAAGGACAGGGAAGCTTTTTGGATGTTCTGCCTGGACACCTGTTTCCCCCAGGGCATGAATTTAAAGAGAGAACTTCTCATTTATTATTGATTACTTCTGTGTTCTATATGTTGGGAATCATCATACATACTCCACAAGTTGAGACCACATATACGTGATTGCCCCTTTTTTTCTCGGCCAGTAGCTTGGTTATATTCCTCTATGTAGCTATACTGATTCCTGATGACTCCCATGTGAATTCATGTCTATCTGCTCTGCTGTTTAACTTTCAGCACTGCTATTCCAGTGTGAATTCCTGTTTAGCTTTCAGCACTGCTATACCAGTGTGAATCCCTGTCTATCTGCTCAGCTGTTTAGCTTTCAGCACTGCTATACCAGTGTGAATTCTTGTTTACCTGCTCAGCTGTTTAGCTTTCAGCACTGCTATACCAGTGTGAATTCTTGTTTACCTGCTCAGCTGTTTAGCTTTCAGCACTGCTATACCAGTGTGAATTCCTGTCTCACCCCTAGCATAAGTATGGTCTTGTGCTCATATGTTGAGCATGTATGGCATTTGGGGCAAAGGTGTATATATTACACATACACTAGTGTGATCTGTGTTTTATGATGTATTTTGCTATTATGAATCACTAGTCTTTTGTCTCCACAAGCTGATCACACTTATTTAGTTCGCAGCTGTGCGGTGATGCAGATGCAGTCAGAGAGGTGGGCGGTCCACTGCCCTGCCCCCCCGCCGGCTGGTAACTATTTATTGTGATCTAACTTAGTGGAGGATAGCCATGATTAAGGCTGCGGTGTAGCAGCCGAAACGCGTAGGCTCTAGTTGGGGGCATGCCGCACGTGTGTACGGTGACGGAGATACAATAAACAACGCACTTGATTCCACCTTGCCGGGAGCTGGACTCGTTTCTTTTCCGGACAGTTTATTAGTGCAGTGTTCTCTAACATGTGACTTTCCAGTTGCTAAAAAACTACAACTCCCACCATGCATTGCTGGCTGGACATAATGGAAGTTATAGTTTTGCAACAGCTGAAAAGCCACTGATTGGAAAACAAAGATTTAGGAGGGCAGTTTATTTAGTGCAGTGTTCTCCAACATGTGACTCACTCTCTGGTTGCTGCAAAACTACAACTTCCATCATCCACTACTTGCAGGACATGATAGGAGTTGTAGTTTGACAACAGCTGTCGAGCCACTGGTTGGGAAACACTGATTTATGGCACAATTTATCAAGGGGGGCAGAGACACAGTTTATTGGAGGGGGCAGTGGCACAGATTATTGGGGGGCAGTAAGAGTTTATTGTGGGGAGGGAGGAGCAGTGGCACAGTTCATAAGGGCAAAGTTCTTTTTGCACAAAGAAAGGGCCTTTGTCATGTATTTACCTGGTTGCTCTGCAGCACTGCAGAGGCAGGCTGACATTCCCATACACGCCCAGCCGGCTGATACTGCAGATAAGCAGCCTATCAGCAATTGGGGGCAGGAGCGAAGCTATGCAGGAGCACAGAGCCAATCACGAGCTGCCAGGCGCTCCATGCAAATCAGGGGCGGTGGATTTAAACGAGCAGCTGCTGCTCCATAGCTGCCAGTGATAGTTTTGCCTTGCCTTACTACACCAGCATCACTCTGTGTTATTACTCCCAGTATTCCTGACCTCTGCATTTGTTACCTGACTTTGGCTTGTTATCTGATTTTGCACCTCGCTCCTGACAGTGTTTCTGACCTTGGCCTGTTTAATCGGTATTCCTTTTGTATTGTGATTTTGTACTGTTTTGCTATCTTGGATTTGACCTCTGGCTTGTTCTCTGACTGTGATTTTGGTTCTGATTTGTGGTTTATACGTTCCTAGCTGGTTTGACTTGGACTGCTGACTTTTCTCCTTGTCTGGCCCTGCACTTAGCAGCGTAGGGACTGCCATCCAGTTGGGGTCTGTCACCTAGGGCAGTACATCCAAGGAGGTAGGGACAGTGGGCTGGGTTCAGTTAGGGCTCACTGTTCCCCTACGGACGTGACAGCCTTACTAAAGATTGAGGCCAAAAGGGCTCACCTACAGATGAGGGGCACAAAGGAGGCCTGACTACTAATATCCGCACTAAGAGGGGACATAGCTACAGATGGGGGTGAAGTGAGGGGTGTGGAGATCTTTAGTAGGGGGTAGCGAGAATAATGCAGTCCTTATGCCAATTTAACATAAAAAGTCCAACTTCGTTTTATTGTGGCATAAAAATATACATAGCAGCACTGTGCAAAAGCAGGATACAAAATAAACACCTGCCCGGCTGGGCTCTAACTAAACAGAGGTCTCACCTGACTCAACCAAACAGGAACAAACAGCAGCAGTATCTGACACAGGTCAGTGGCTTCCAGGCTCCCAGCAACATTCAGCCCTCTGAGCTGCCTTTTATGAGCTGGAGCGATTAGCACCTGCTTACACCTGTGTGCAAGGTGTGGACTGGAGTGGGGAGGGAATGGCAGGTCCCACTACCAAACCTACCCGCCATTCCAGTAAAATCCAGGCCCGGAAATAATAAACAACAGTTCAGCAGAATATCTCTGCTGAACCACATCTTTCCCGGAGTTTACCATCTCATCCCAGCAAGCAGTCTGGGTGAGATGTACACCCCCTCCAGTATCTTACCATTCACCTTTCTACATATCCCCCCCCTCTTCTCCAGACCGGAGGGCTGGGCATTTTCAGACCACAGGCAATGAAACCTTGACAGTGCGTCCGCATTTCCCTGTAATTTCCCTGGTCTGTGTTCCACAGAGAAATTAAAATTTTGGAGGGACAGGAACCACCTGGTCACCCTGGCATTTCTCTCCTTGTTTTGCTTCATCCAGGTGAGAGGGGCATGGTCTGTCACTAGCCTAAATTTTCTGCCAAGCAGGTAATATTTTAGGGATTCTAGTGCCCACTTGACTGCTAGACACTCCCGTTCTACAATGGCATAGTTTTTCTCAGCCGGAGTTAACTTTCTACTCAAATACATGACAGGATGTTCCTCCCCATTTACTATTTGTGACAACACAGCCCCTAACCCTGAATCAGAAGCGTCTGTCTGTACCAGAAACTCTCTTTTAAAATTAGGGGTAACCAATACAGGCTGTTGGCACAGAGCTGACTTAAGGCTTTGGAACGCCTTTTCTGCCTCTGGGGTCCATGTTACCATTACCGACTTCCCCCCCTTTTGTTAAGTCGGATAAAGGAGCAGCTATTGAGGCAAAGTTAGGCACAAATCTACGATAGTACCCTGTAATACCAAGAAAGGCTCTTACCTGCTTCTTTGTTAGGGGTCTAGGCCAATTCTGTATTGCCTCAATTTTATTCACTTGAGGCTTGATTAACCCTCTGCCAATTATGTAGCCAAGGTATTTGGCCTCCTCTAACCCCAACGCACATTTCTCTGCGTTTATGGTGAGACCCGCATCACTGATGGCATCCAAGACAGCCTGGACCCTACAGAGGTGACTTTCCCAATCTGCGCTAAAGATGACCACGTCATCAAGGTAGGCGGCTGCGTAGTCACGATGTGGCCGCAGAATTAGGTCCATCAACCTCTGGAAAGTCGCAGGAGCCCCATGCAACCCAAATGGCATGACTACATACTGAAATAACCCCTCTGGGGTTGAGAAGGCAGTTTTCGCTTTGGCTTTCTCAGTTAGTGGTATCTGCCAGTAACCCTTTGTAAGATCAAGGGTAGTTATGTACCGGGCATTACCCAACCTCTCAATTAGTTCGTCTACTCTGGGCATAGGATACGCATCAAACTTGGAGACCTCATTCAGTTTTCTCAAGTCGTTACAAAATCTCCAAGTACCGTTGGGCTTTGGGATTAGAACTATTGGGCTGGACCACTCACTCTGGGACAATTCAATTACCCCTAGATCGAGCATCCTTTTTACCTCAGCTGACACCGCCTCCCTCCTGGCCTCTGGTATCCTGTATGGCTTGAGGTTTACTTTACTTTTGGACTCAGTCTCTATGTGGTGTTTGATGAGGTGTGTGCGCCCTGGTAGGTCAGAAAACTTACTTCTGTTTACCTGCAAGAACTCTTTGGCCTCCTGTTTCTGCGACCCTGAAAGAGTTTCCCCTATTTTTACTGGAGGAACTGGTTGAGGAAAATCTTTATTTCTTCTTGTAGATGCTATCAGGGACTCCCTGTCTTTCCAGGGCTTTATCAAATTTATGTGATAAATCTGAAAAGGTTTCCTCCTACCGGGCTGGTGTACCTTATAGTTTACGTCCCCCACTTTTTCCACAATCTCATAAGGGCCCTGCCATTTTGCCAAGAATTTACTCTCTACTGTTGGGACTAAAATAAGGACTCTATCACCTGGGTTGAAATTTCTAACCCTGGCAGAACGATTATAAATTCTACTCTGAGCCTCTTGCGCCCTCTGTAGGTGTTCTTTCACTACAGGCATTACCATGGCTATACGGTCCTGCATTTGCGCCACATGCTCGATCACACTCTTATATGGGGTTGACTCTGTTTCCCATGTTTCCTTGGCAATATCTAATAAGCCCCGAGGGTGGCGGCCATACACCAACTCAAAGGGTGAAAACCCGGTGGAAGCTTGGGGAACCTCCCGAATGGAAAACATAAGGTATGGTAACAAGTGATCCCAATCCGGGCCATCCTTTTCCACTACCTTTTTTAGCATGTGTTTCAGGGTCTTGTTAAATCTTTCCACTAACCCGTCAGTTTGGGGATGGTACACAGATGTACGTATATGGGTGATCTGGAATAGTTTACAGAGCTCTTTCATTACCTTGGACATAAAAGGGGTGCCCTGGTCAGTGAGGATTTCTTTGGGAATTCCCGTCCTGGAGAACATATGAAATAACTCTCTTGCTATGGTTTTGGATGCTGTATTTCTTAGAGGCACAGCCTCAGGGTATCGTGTTGCGTAATCCAAAACCACTAGAATGTACTGATGTCCCCTGGCAGACTTTACAATGGGTCCCACTAAGTCCATGGCAATCCTCTCAAAGGGCACCTCTAAGATGGGAAGTGAGACTAAAGGACTGCGGAAGTGAGACACTGGTGCACTAAGCTGGCATGTGGGGCAGGACTCACAGTAGTTTTTGACCTCCCGATATACCCCTGGCCAGTAAAACCGCTGGAGGATTCTCTCTTGTGTCTTGTTAGTCCCCAAGTGTCCCCCAAGTACATGATTATGTGCCATATCAAGCACCATACGTCTGTACGGCTTAGGAACCAGAAGTTGCTCTACCACTTCACCATTAATTTTAGTGACTCGATAGAAGAGATCACTATGCATTGAAAAATGTGGAAACTGTTTGTCAGCCTCTGGTTTCTGCGGTACACCGTTTAACACAGTAACACTTTCTCTAGCACCTATGAGAGTCTGGTCCTGCAACTGTGCAGTCCCAAAGTTGTCTCGGGACACTGCAAGGTCAGGCACATTATGATCGGCAGAAGACTCCTCCTCCTCTCCAGCCAGGACCTGCAAAGGAAAGTTATCAACACCATGCACATATGTTAACTCATTGTTATTATTCCCAGGGGGTGACTGGTTGTCACCAAAGGGTTCCTCACATGTTTTTGAGGACTTTTGTTTTTCCCACAAGTTCCAAAACAGAGGAAAGTCACGCCCCACAATAACACTGTGCATTAGGTTTTTCACTACACCAACCTCATAGTTCACAGTTCCTAACACAGTCTCAAATTTAACAAGTGCCACTGGGTAGATTTTGGTATCTCCATGGATACACACTACACTCATGTTTTTACCCGGCACAAAGTCCCCACCCACAAGGCTGGCATGCACCAAGGTGACCAGGCTACCCGAGTCCAGCAAGGCCTTGATAGGATAGTCATTTAATTTAAGGCTGCAGACCTGAGGTTCAGTCTCTAGTCCAGGTGCCGCAACACACACAGGTTCTGCAAACAGCGACTGGCGCCGGCTAGCGTCACACTCCATGGGCTCAGAGGTAAGAGGGCAACAGGCAGCCATGTGTCCCAGTTCGTGGCATCTCCAGCACTGGATTGGCCCTGGATTGGCCCTGGAGTCCTTTTTGGGGCTAGTTAACCACTTGGGACCATCGCCAGTAGGTTGCCTGCCAGAGACCTCAGGAGCCCTTTTCCCTTTTTCTGCACTCCTCCACACTCCCCCAACAGATGGAAGTCTCTTACCAGCTGATGGCGCAGGTCTGGCACTCCGGGGAGGGGAAGACACAGCAGGGACATCATGGAGGTAGCCCTCAGTCGCTTGGAACCTTTCCACGAGGCTGATGAGGTGGTTGGCATCTCTGGGGTCGCCTTGCCCGACCCAGCGCTGCAAGTCTGGAGGAAGAGCCCTGATGTAGCGATCCACAACAACCTTCTCCAGGATCTGAGCAGGAGTAGAGGTGTCTGGCTCCAGCCATTTTCTTGCCAGGTGAATGAGGTCATACATTTGGGACCTGGCTGGCTTGTCCGGACTGTAGCTCCAGTTGTGGACCCTCCGGGCCCTAACAGCAGCTGTGACTCCCAACCGAGCAAGGATCTCCGCTTTCAGCTGTGTATAGTCCCTGACCTCTTGTGCACTGAGGTCATAGTAGGCCTTTTGAGGTTCGCCAGTCAGATACGGAGCAATGACCTCTGCCCACTCAGCAGCTGGTAGCCTCTCTCGCTCAGCCACCCGCTCAAAGACAGTTAGGAACGCCTCCACATCATCATCAGGAGTCATCTTTTGTAAGGTCTCTCTCACTGTCTTCCGCACACTGCCACTGGCAGCTTGGCTTGGCAAGATTACAGTCTCTTTAGCTGTGACAGTCTCTGTCAATGCCGCAATCTGCTTCATAAGGAGTTGATTTGTCTCCTGCTGGGCCTGCATGGCCTCCTGGTGCGCTTTCTGCTGCTGCACAGTAGCTTGCTGTTGCTGCAGGTTTGTTTGAACCAATTGCTTTATCAGCTCCTCCATGCTTGGAGAATCTGCTTGCAACTCTGATGCGGCTTTTACCCAGGACATCAGCAAACCAGTCAACTTTTCTTCCACCGTTGCCCCTAGCAACCACTGTTGCCCGCATCCGAAACACCAATTGTGGAGATCTTTAGTAGGGGGTAGCGAGAATAATGCAGTCCTTATGCCAATTTAACATAAAAAGTCCAACTTCGTTTTATTGTGGCATAAAAATATACATAGCAGCACTGTGCAAAAGCAGGATACAAAATAAACACCTGCCCGGCTGGGCTCTAACTAAACAGAGGTCTCACCTGACTCAACCAAACAGGAACAAACAGCAGCAGTATCTGACACAGGTCAGTGGCTTCCAGGCTCCCAGCAACATTCAGCCCTCTGAGCTGCCTTTTATGAGCTGGAGCGATTAGCACCTGCTTACACCTGTGTGCAAGGTGTGGACTGGAGTGGGGAGGGAATGGCAGGTCCCACTACCAAACCTACCCGCCATTCCAGTAAAATCCAGGCCCGGAAATAATAAACAACAGTTCAGCAGAATATCTCTGCTGAACCACATCTTTCCCGGAGTTTACCATCTCATCCCAGCAAGCAGTCTGGGTGAGATGTACACCCCCTCCAGTATCTTACCATTCACCTTTCTACAGGGGGCACAACTACAGATGGAATCCCAACTACAGAATGAGGCATAAAGAAAGGACATAACTTTAGGGGCACCAAGAGCGTCCTATTACTGTAGAGGAAGGTGCTGAAGTTCTTAGATGTTTGTCTGGCAAAGGGGGACATCTATAAGGGGGCTACACAGAGAGGGACCTACTGTTTTACTGTCGCCACATGATTTGCTCCACAAAGGGAACCGGTGAGGCTTTGTCGCCTAAGGGCCCACAAAACCTTGGAGCCGGCCTGACTGTATATTTGGGGTAGGGGGTCTACTATTTATTTCTGTGGATGTTGTGAGCCAGCTGGCTCTAGCAACCAATCAGATTCCAGCTCCCTATGAAAATGAAAGTAGTAATCCTATTGGTTGCTAACGCTTCCAACTGCCATTTCTGCTGGAGAGCTGCAGCACTAATTATATCACCTGTGTGTGCAGTGTGGAGATTCTCCCATTCATCTGTATGGGGCGCTCTTCCCCCTCCCGCTCTCCTCCTGTACATCTGGTAAGGACGGGACCTTCGCTCTTACCTTCCTGGGCACCCAATGTATCTGTGTGCCACATTTGGGGTCAAACAGTTCAGGCGTTTGGAAGTCTATACAGAACAGACAGACAGACTTTCATTTTTATGATATAGACTACAAAATGTACCCAGCAGTGCCTGGGTATAAAGTGTCGATGTGTTAATTAAATTTGTTCCAAGGGTGCCCAGGAGGCCAATCTATGCCCTTGTTTTTTTTGTTTAAGGTGAAATCATCAGCAGCCCTATATACCCCTATATGCCCGAGAGTTCTGCACTGTTTATGTAAATTGTAGCTTCTGCACATTAGAAATAAACAAAAAACTTTAAACATCCTAAATATCTAAAAGTCAAACTGAGATGTCATGTGATCAGACTGTATACAGCCTGGTTATCTACAACATTGGCAGTGTTATATACGGAGCCTGGTTATATACAACATTGGCATTGTTATATACAGCCTGGTTATATGCAACATTAGCAGTGTTATACAGAGCCTGGTTATATACAACATTGGCAGTGTTATTACCAGGTGCATTGACATTTTTACCTGATACAACTCTGGAGCATACAATTGTCCATGTGGAAATATGCAGAATCCAGATTTATGCCACCACCTGCAGTGATCGGCCTTGGGCCTTGTTTATTGTCATTACAAATGGTGCTTAACAGGAAACTGAAATCGTCTAAAAGATATCGTTTCATATGACTTAATCAGTGGAATTCATGTACATCTGTAGTGTATAGTTGGAGGGGTTCTGTATTCCTAAAGTGTATAGTTTTTAGGGGTCCTGTATACCTGTAGTGTATAGTTGGGGTGGGGGGCTGTATGCCTATGGTATATAGTTTGGGGGTCCTGTATACCTGTAGTGTATAGTTTTGGGGGTCCTGAATACCTGTACTATATAGTTTGGGGGGGGTCCTGTATCCCTGTACTATATAGCTGATGGAGGTCCTGTATACCTGTTTGGGGGTCCTGAATACCTGTAGTGTATAGTTTGGGGGGTCCTGTATACCTGTAGTGTATATTTTTGGGGGTCTGTATACCTGTAGTGTATTTTTGGGGGTCTGTATACCTGTAGTGTAGTTTTGGGGGTCCCGTATACCTGTAGTGTATAGTTTGAGGTACCTATATACCTGTACTAAATAGTTAGTGAAGTCCTGTATACCTGTACCGTATAGTAATGGGGTCCTGTATACATGTAGTGTATTGTTTTTGGGTCCTGTATACCTGTAGTATATAGTTGGTGGAAGTCCTGTATACCTGTCGTGTATAGTTTCGGGGTCCTTTATACCTGTAGTATATAGTTGGTGGAGGTCCATTATACCTTTAGTGTATAGTTTGGGGGTCCTGTATACCTGTAGTGTATAGTTTGGGGTCCTGTATACCTGTAGTATATAGTTGATGAAGGTCCTGTGTACCCGTAGTGTATAGTTTTGGAGTCCTGTATACCTGTAGTGTCCTGTATACCTATAGTGTCTTGTAGTTGGAGTAGGGGGTCTACCAGATATTTCTGTGGATCTGTTTTAAAGCAGCTGGCCTTAGCAACCAATCACATTCCAGCTCCCTGTGAAAATGAAAGTAGTAATCCTATTGGTTGCTACGGCTTCCAACTGCCATTACTGCTGGAGAGCTGCAGCACTAATTATATCACCTGTGTTTGCAGTGTGGAGATTTTCTCATTCATTTCTAGAGGGCGCTCTTCCGCCTCCCCCTCCTGTACATCTGGCGAGGACGGGACCTTCGCTCTAACCTTCCCAGGCACCCAATGTATCTGTGGGCCAAATTTGGGGTCGAACAGTTCAGGCGTTTTGGAAGTCTATAGAGGACAGACAGACAGACAGACTTTCATTGTTATATAGATTATAGGGCATAGCCTTCAAAGATGACTGACAAGACTCATCTGCCGTCGGTAATAACTTGCCCTGTCTGGAATGGATGGTATGGATGGAATTATTCTGTTTCTTCTTTGTGCTTCCGGTCTGGTCTATCTTGTCCTAAGTGCCTGCAAAAGGAGCCTCTTCAACAAAAAGAAATCAAGAACAAATTTTTTTGTTTTTGATTTCTGTGGAAATCCTCTTTATTGTCCTGCATAGTTGTAATTAATTGGGTGCCAATAAGTCTTCCTGGCTCAAAGGGCAAAGAGAAAAAGATGTTTTTAAATGCCACATCACCGGACCATGGTTTGGGCTAGATAGTTCTTCTGGCTGACTTTGCCATAGCCATGATCTTAAGGAATATTTTGAGAACATCAGCCAGAAAACCACAGAAAAAACATGCTGCTTGTTTGAGTGTAAAGGCTTGGTCCAGTAATTCATTCCGTGGAACACCTTCTTCTATGTGTAGCCATCACTGCATGGTAGACTCAGGAAGGCGACTCCCATTTCTAAGATTCTGCTAGGTCAAATCAGCTTCACACAGTTTTTTGTGACGTTTTTCTGGCCTCCACAAAAATGCAATGCTGATCTGATCAAATTTTTTTTCATACCTTTGCAGTGTTTTCTGCTGTTTTTGAGTTTATGTTTGAATGGTGTTTTGTGTCACTTTACATAGACTTCATCATTGACAATTTGCCCCCCTTTCCCCCAATACATTAATAATGTCCTTTTGTGACTAAGGAATATATATATATATATATACAAAACGTCAACCTGCATCCAAGGATGTGCCATGCACA
Organism: Dendropsophus ebraccatus; assembly: GCF_027789765.1. Lineage (NCBI taxonomy): Eukaryota > Metazoa > Chordata > Amphibia > Anura > Hylidae > Dendropsophus > Dendropsophus ebraccatus. The sequence goes on from NC_091456.1 coordinate 103,586,194, forward strand.
CACACTTGAGCCCAGCATTGAATGGCAGAGTGAGGACGAAAATTGCCTCCTCTGTAGTGAGGGCAAGCGTTATCCCTGCTATTGGGAATACCCCCTCAATTACAGTAAATGCCGACAGCGGTGGCTGAGGACACCTAGGAGGGATAGGAAGAAAAGAGAGCACAGGCATGTTGCAGTGGCTATGGTGAGTATGCCTGCAGCTTTTATTTTTCCTTTTTTTAGTTTTATGACATGTAACCTTTAACCTCTTAATAAACGCTGATAGACCATTTCACAGCAGTCACTAAAAGTCCTTTGTCTAGGCCGCTGCCTTTTTGTGGTGGGCCTAGAATAAGTCTGTGTGGGCCCCACATGTATCTACCAGAAACAGAAATCTGGTAGATTAACCTTTATCGGCATCCAGATGAGGAGGTCTTCAATGCTATCAATATGGCATTGACATGGCTAAGTTGATGGAAAAATAGAAAGGTTACATTTCCATGTTCTAGGCGAACATGGAAAAATAAAAAAGAATTACAACTGTATATTTTTTAAGTTTCCACCATTACCTGATCTGCCTCACCACACCAATTCCAACAGTGTCCCTCATTGTGAAAATTGCTGCTTGGTTCCCTAGTTATCTATGTTTTCATCAATATGCTAATTAGCTAGGTTGGTGCACTGGTAGCGGGCCCAATGAGTGGCCCTGTTGGAATCAGGGCAGCAGCGCCAACCAGGTAGTAGTGGAAACTTGTGCCCCGCCACAGCGCACTGATTGGCTAAGTGGGACTTGAAGACTCTGGGAGCCTCGAAGCAAGCCAAAGCGGGGAGCAGGTGATGTATACGCTCCGGGGGCGTTGGGGTTAATGGGGCGGGCTGCGGACATAGTCACAGCGTTGAGAGTTTGTCTGCCCATAAGTGTACAGGGCAGGGATCCGCAGCGAATCTCGCTGCGAATTTGCAGCAAGAAATCTGCTGCGGATCCGTTACATGTGAACGCACCATAAAGCTATTTAGATAGATCTCAAAAGCTATAAAACATGGTCGTGTTTTACATTTAATAATGTGCTACATTCAAGTCTACGAAAAAATGTCTCAAAAGTGTCCTCATTGTATAAAAAAAATATATATATTCTTTTTTTTTTTTTTCAAAGTGAGAACAGGCGGTTGTTTTTCCATAGACTAAAATGTGGCCCATGATTAGTTTTAATATACAGCCATATTTTATAGCTATTTTACTGTTGTATATTGTTTTTATTTTACTGTGTGTGTGTGTGAACTGTGTGTAAACATACATAAAACATGCACAAGGACATGTGAAAGACAATAAATCAATATTTTCAACCATAGAAAATCATGTTTAAAATGAAATTGTGCATTACAGATTCGCTGGTAGTTCCTAAGTAATCAGTATTGATTGAGATTGAGCCCAGGTCTTTGCTCTTGATGGAAATGTAGCCATGCATCTATTGTCAATCTTCATTTAAATGAATAGTAAATCTATGTTTGGAAAACATATTGGGCTCTAGTAAATAAAGTTACTGTGCAAATGACTGCTATCATTTGGTTTCTAGACACAATCATTCTTAGCTGTGTAGAGTTTTTTAGCTGATTACTAATAGGAAAAATCTCTTTACAACATCACTACTTTTTGTTACAGCACCAGTGTCAAAATCTTCAAGATACATTTAGATATGTTATATACAGTTCAGTGGTGCCTTGGATTATGAGCATAATTCGTTCCGGGACCGCGCTTGTAATCCAAATCCACTCTTAAACCCTTAGTGAGCGCCATGCTGCCTTTTCACGGCGGCCACTAATGGGCTTTATTCCGATGCGTACGCCTTTTAACGTTGGGCGCATCGAAATAAATTACCGCCCGACGGCGGCTGCAGGACGGGGGATCAGCGGTCAGTGTGACCGCTGACACCCTCCTGTAACTGCCCGGAGCGGGGGATTCTCCGCTCCGGGCAGTTTAACCCATTAAATGCCACTGTCAAAGCATCACAGCGGCATCTAACGGGTTCCGGTGTGTACCGGACGGCGCCGCAGGTCCACTTACGTGATCGGAGGTCCCGCGGTGCCGTCCGGTCCCCCCAACATCTCCTTGGTAACTCTGGAGGCCTAATGAAGGCCCCCGGGCTTACCATGGATAAGCCATCCTGCTGACAGGGGTGGCTGTGCTACTGCCTGTCAGCAGGATGGTCACATGATACAATACACTGTACTGCAGAAGCAGTACAGTATATTGTATAATGTGATCTAAGTGTTACACTAGTGTACAGTAATGTACACTAGTGTAAAAAAAGTTAAAAAAAAGTGCACCAAACAATCCCCCCAGCCCCCCTCCCCCATAATAAAAATGCATTACATTCCCCACACACTATAAAACATTACATAAAAGTGATCAAAAACACAAATCCTATACATATTTGGTATCGCTACGTCCGTAACGACCCAATCTATAAAACTATATCAATAATTATATCGCACGTAACACACGCTGTAAAAAATAAAATAAAAAAACAGTACCAGAATAGCTGTATTTTATCAATCTGCTTTAGAAAATACGTCATAAAAGAGATCAAAAAGTCATATACATATAAAACTTGGTATCAATAGAAACTACAGATCTTCCCGCAAAAAATAAGCCCAAAACCAGCTCTGTCGCGTAAAAGATAAGAACGCTGTGGATTTTGCAATGTGGCAACAGTTTTTGTGGGTTTTGGCTAGGAAGATAGTTTCTATTGCGCCAAAGTGGTAATAGTTAAAAAAAACCTATACAAATGTGGTATCGCCGTAACCGTAGTGACCCAGAGAATACATGTATTATGTTATTAGTGGCCGCCGATATGAATTTTTACGGCGATCACTAATGGGCTCTATTCTGCTGCCATCAGCTCTTTATGGCGATGGCGCAGAATAGTGCAGCGGCGCCGGTAATGCCCGCAGCCCCCTCCTCTCAGCTACCGGAGGTCGCTGAGAAGTTGGGGCAGAGTGTGGGCTCAGTCCCGGCCAGCCCCCGCACCGACGATCGCCGTTATTACCAGTATAACGATGGCCACCGGTAACGGGAACTGCATGCTTTCATCTCCTCTCACCGTTAATCCACAGTGAGAGGAGATGAATGTTCCCCCCCCCCCCTGTCCCCCCCGGAATAACCTTAGTGTTCACAGTGATTAATTCCTTACGGTACAAACACACTTGCCGTACCGGCAGCGAGTTTCTCACTGCGTATTCGCAGCGAGACTCGCTGAGGATCCCTGCCCTGTGTACTCAATGGCAAACAAAGTCGCAGCAGGGATGTACATCCCTGCTGTGAGTTTGTCCAAAGGCCGACCCGTTAACCCCGCGGCCGCCGGAGACTATACATCACGTGGTCCCGACTATACATCACCTGGTCCTTCACTGATTCCAGGCACGTCCCGATCAGCCAATCAGTGCGCTGCCCCACCGCAGCACTGATTGGCTGAACAGGCAGTAAAGACGTTGGGAGCCCCGTAGCCGGGATCAGGTGACGTATAGTCTCCGGCGGCCGGGGAGTTAACGGGGCGAGCTGCGGAAAAACTCGGAGCAGGGATGTACACCCCTGCTGCGACTTTGTCTGCCATTGAGTACACATGGCCGGGATCCTCAGCAAATACGCAGCCAGAAACTCGCTGCGGATACGACAAGTGTGTTTGTACCCTTAAAAAAAGATCAAACTCTCATTCTATTCACTACCAGAGGCGGCGGAGAGCATAGGGCAATGATCAGGGACTAGCCGATGTGGTCCTGGCACAAATGATCAGCGGTATATACTATATACCACTGATCACTTGTTCCAAATCCGTCTGTTCCGTGACCAAAAATCATTGGTGACGGGATAAAAAGTCAAGTGCCCCAGATTACCTGTAACCACCCCAGATTACCTGTAACCACCTCGCATTACCTGTAACCACCCCAGATTACCTGTAACCACTCCGCATTACCTGTAACCACCCCAGATTACCTGGAACCACTCCGCATTACCTGTAACCACTCTGCATTACCTGTAACCACCCCAGATTACCTGTAACCACTCCGTATTACCTGTAACCACCCCAGATTACCTGTAACCACCCCAGATTATTCATAACCACTCCAGATTGCCACAGATTGCCCATAACCACCCCAGATTGCCCATACCCACCCCAGAATGCCTGTCACTCCTCCCCCAGATTGCCCATCACCACCCCAGTTTGCCTGTGACCCCCCCCCCAGATTGCCCGTCACCACCCCAGATAGCCGGTAAACACCCCCAGATTGTCCGTTACAACCCCATATTGCCAGTAAGCACCCCCAGATTTTCCGTTACCATCCCATATAGCCAGTAAACACCCCTAGATAGTCGGTAAACACCCCCAGATTGTCCGTTACCACCCCAGATAGCCGGTAAACACCCCCAGATAGCCAGTAAACACCCCCAGATAGCCAGTTAACACCCCAGATAGCCAGTAAACACCCCCAGATTGCCTGTAACCACCCCAGATTGCCCGTAACCAACCCAAAATAGCACCTGCGCTATTCTAATAACCCATACTAGCTGCGGTTTTGCACCAGCAAAATGATGCTCCTTTTCTTCTGAGCCCTGCTGTGTGCCCATACAGTGGTTTATGCCCACATATGAGGTACCGTTGTACTCAGGAGAACGTTCGTTACAGATTTTGGGGTGCATTTTCTCTCCTCTTTCTCTTGAAATTGAGAAATTTCAAACTAAACAAACATATTATTGAAAAAATTAATTTTTTTCATTTTTACTTTCTAATTTTGAATCCTTTCCTCTAATACCTGTGGGGTCAAAATGCTCACTGCACCCCAAGATGACTTCTTTGAGGGGTGCCCTTTCCAAAATGGGGTGACTTTTGGGGGGTTTCTCTTCTGATGACATTACAGGGGCTCTGCAAACGCACCCGGTGCTCGGAAACTTCTTCAGAAAAATCTGCACTGCAAATGCTAATTGGCACTCCTTCCGTTCTGAGCCCCGCTGTGTGCCCATACAGTGGTTTATGCTCACATATGGGGTACCGTTGTACTCAGGAGAACCTGCGTTACAGATTTTGGGGTGTGCTTTCTCTCCCTTTCCTTGTGAAGTTGAGAAATTTCAAACTAAACAAACATATTATTGGAAAAATTCTAGTTTTCCATTTTTACTGTCTAATTTTGAATACTTTCCTCTAATACCTGTGGGGTCAAAATGCTCACTGCACCCCAAGATGACATCTTTGAGGGGTGCCCTTTCCAAAATGGGGTGACTTTTGGGGGGTTTCTCTTCTGCGGACACTACAGGGGCTCTGCAAACGCACCTGGCCCTCGGAAACTTGTTCAGCAAAATCTGCACTGAAAATGCTAATTGGCGCTCCTTCCCTTCTGAGCTATCCTGTGTGCCCATACAGTGGTTTATGCCCACATATGGGGTACCGTTGTACTAAGGAGAACCTGCGTTACAGATTTTGGGGTGCTTTTTCTCTCCCTTTCCTTGTGAAGTTGAGAAATTTCAAACTAAAGGAACATTTTATTGGAAAAATTCTAGTTTTTCATTTTTACTGTCTAATTTTGAATACTTTCCTCTAATACCTGTGGGGTCAAAATGCTCACCGCACACCAAGATGTATTCTTTGAGGGGTGCACTTTCCAAAATGGGGTGACTTATGGGGGGGGGTTCACTCTGCTGACACTACAGGGGCTCTGCAACCGCACCTGGCGCTCAGAAACTTCTACAGCAAAATCTGCACTGAAAATGCTAATTGGCGCCCTTCCTTCTGAGCCCCGCTGTGTGCCCATACAGTGGTTTATGCCCACATATGGGGTACCTTTCTACTCGGAAGAACCTGCGTTACAGATTTTGGGGTGCCTTTTGTCTCCTGTTCCTTGTGAAATTGAAAAATTTCAAACTAAACATACATATTATTGGAAAAATTCTAGTTTTTCATTTTTACTGTCTAATTTTAAATACTTTCCTCTGATACCTGTGGGGTTAAAATGCTCACCACACCCCAAGATGTATTCTTTTAGGGGTTATCTTTCCAAAACGGGCTGACTTTTGGGGGGATTTCACTTCCCTGGCACTACAGGGGCTCTGCAAATGCACCTGGCGCCTGAAAACTTGTACAGCAAAATCTGCACTGAAAATGCTAATTGGCGCTCCTTCCCTTCTGAGCCCCGCTGTGTGCCCATACAGTGGTTTACGCCCCCATATGGGGTACCATTGTACTCAGGAGAACCTGCGTTACAAATTTTGGGGTGCTTTTTCTCTCCTGTTGCTTGTGAAAATGAGATACTTTAATCTGAACGAACATATTATTTGAAAATTTCTATTTTCCATTTTTTTCCGGCCTAATTGTGAATTCTTTCCTGTAGGGTTAAAATGCTCATTATACCCCTAGATTAATTCTTTAAGGTGTCTAGTTTCCAAAATGGGGTCATTTATGGGCGTTTCAAGTATACAAGCCTCCTAAACACACTTAAAAAAAGAACTGGTCCCTAAAAAAATTAGTTTTGGAAATTTCATGAAAAATTGGTAATTTGCTGATACATTTCTATGCCCCGTAACACCCAAGAAAAGTAAAATATGTTTACGAAATTATGCCAGAATAAAGAGGACATATTGGTAATGTGACCTAGTAACTAATTTATGTGATACAACTTTCTTTTCTTAGAAGCAGAGAATTTCAAAGTTTGTAAAGTGCAAATTTTTCTAATTTTTCATGATATTTTTATGTTTTTCACAAAAAACACAAAAGATAGTGACCCAATTTTGCCACTAATATAAAGTACCATATGTTACAAAAAAACAATCTCAGAATCGCTAGCATATGTTAAAGCATCACTGAGCTATAAGCGCATAAAGTGAGACAGGTCAGATTTTGAAAAATGAGCCTGGTCATTAAGGCTCAAATAGGCTTGGTCCCTAAGGGGTTAAACCAAAGCAAATTTTCCCATAAGAAATCATTGAAATGCAGAGAATTGGTTCCATGCCCCAAAAATAATGATTTTATAATCTGAATACATGAAACAAACATTTATAAATAGCTGAATATGTGATATGTTACTGTACAGTATAACAATGAGCGTGCAGAGTATAATGTATAGTAAATGCATAAACCTGAAAAACAGCAGTTTGTGAATACAGGATGAAGCTGCAGACCCCCATAATGCAGTAGTGTAGTACAACAGGCTAGAATAGAGAAGCAGGGCTGCTGTCAAAGGTCTGTGTGGTCACATGACAACAATGGAGAAGAGGGGTGTGTTCAGCATAGACTAATCAGGACTGACAGAGACTGCAGGGAGCATAAAGGAATGAGCAGGACATATGTGGGCACTGTATAGCAGGACTCTCTGTCCGAGTAGAGAGGGGTTACAGCTATGGAGAGATTACCACAGACCTGTCCTCTGATGTAAGCCCCAGCCTGAAAAGGGTCTTCTATGATTTGGAAGGTGAGGGTGACTTCCAGGGCCAGAGTACAGTGCTGTAGACCCTGCTATTCTGACCATGCCGCTCCCCAACTCGCCCTCCCACCCAGTACAGGGAGCTCTTAAATCAAAACAATGCTCTTAACCCCTAGACGACCCGTACGTCCATCAGTCGCTAGGGGAGTTCAGAGCGGGGCTGCACGAAAGTTGACAGCTGCATCTGAATACTAGATTTCCCCACTCCCTGGTGTCTAGTGGGGTGGGGTGGGACTTCTAGTATAAGTTTTAAAAAAAATGTTATTATTAATAAAAAAAACTCCCCTCATAAAAGTTTGAATCACCCCCTTTTTCCCACTTTATAAATGAAAATAAATAAACATGGTTAATATCGCCGCGTGCGTAATCACCCAAAATATTAATTTATCACATTCCTGATCTTACACAGTAAACGGCGTAAGCGCGAAAAATCCCAAAGTGCAAACTTGTGCATTTTTGGTCAAATCCAGAAAAATTGTAATAAAAAGCAATCAAAAAGTCGCATATGCGCAATCAAGGTACGGATAGAAAGGACACATCATGGTGCAAAAAATGACGTCACAGAGCCCCATAGACCAAAGGATAAAAGCGCTATAAGCATGGGAATAGAGCGATTTTAAGGGGCATTTATTTGTTAACAATGGTTTGAATTTTTTAAAAGCCATCAAATAAAATGAAAGTTAAACATGTTACATACCATTGTAATCGTAACGACTTGAGGAACATATATAACAAGACAGTTTTACCCCAGGGCAAACGGCGTAAAAACAACAAAAAAACAAATAAAAAAAATGTGTTGGGTTTTTTTTTCAATTTCACTACACATTCAATTTTTTTCTGCTTTTGCATTGTACTTAATGAAAAAATTCAGCCCATCGTTGCAAAGTACAATTAGTGGCGCAAAAAATAAAGGCTCATGTGGGTTTCTAGGTGAAAAAATGCAAGGCTATAGCCTTTTAAGCAAAAGGAGGAAAAAATGAAAATGCAAGAATTTAAATTGGCCCGGTCCTCTAAGGGTTAAACCATAAACCAAGTCACAATTTTGAAAAACTGTGAGCTCTTAAACCAAAATGCTCTTGAACCAAGTTACTCTTAAACCAAGGTACCACTGTACAGTCATGGCCAAAAGTTTTGAGAATGATAAAAATTTTAATTTTTACAAAGTCGACTGCTTCGGTTTTTAAAGTGGCAATTTGCATATACTCCAGATTGTTATAAAGAGTGATCAGCTTAACAGCAAAGTTGCAAAGTCAATATTTGCCCAGAAAATGAACTTTATCCCCCAAAACACATTTCAACATCATTGCAGCCCTGCCTAAGGGTCAATTTACACAGAAAGATTATCTGACAGATTATCTGCCAAAGATTTGAAGCCAAAGCCAGAAACAGACTATAAAAAGAGATCAGGTCATAAAAGAAAGCCTGAGATTTCTCCTCTTTTCAAATCCATTCCTGGCTTTGGCTTTAAATCTTTGGCAGATAATCTGTCAGATAATCTTTCTGTGTAAATGGACCCTTAAAAGGACCAGCTAACATTGTTTCAGTGATTGCTCCATTAACACAGGTGTGGGTGTTGATGAGGACAGGGCTGGAGATCAATCTGTCATGATTAAGTAAGAATGACACCACGGGACACTTTGAAAGGAGGCTGGTGCTTGGCATCATTGTTTCTCTTCTGTTAACCATGGTTATCTCTAAAGAAACACGTGCAGTCATCATTGCACAAAAATGGCCTAACAAGGAAGAGTATCGCAGCTAGAAAGATTGCACCTCAGTCAACAATTTATCCCATCATCAAGAACTACAAGGAGAGAGGTTCCATTGTTGCCAAAAAGGCTCCAGGGTGCCCAAGAAAGACCAGCAAGCGACAGGACCATCTCTTAAAAGTGTTTCAGCTGCGGGATCGGGCTACCAACAGTGCAGAGCTTGCTCAGGAATGGCAGCAGGCAGGTGTGAGTGCATCTGCACGCACTGTGAGGCGGAGACTCTTGGAGCAAGGCCTGGTCTCAAGGAGGGCAGCAAAGAAGCCACTTCTCTGCAGAAAAAAGATCAGGGACAGACTGATATTCTGCAAAAGGTACAGGGAGTGGACTGCTGAGGACTGGGGTAAAGTCATTTTCTCTGATGAATCCCCTTTCTGATTGTTTGAGACAGCTTATTCAGAGAAGACGAGGTGAGCGCCACCACCAGTCTTGTCTCATGCCAACTGTAAAGCATCCTGAAACCATTCATGTGTGGGGTTGCTTCTCAGCCAAGGGAATCACCTCCCTCACAGTCTTGCCTAAAAACACAGCCATGAATAAAGAATGGTACCAGAATGTTCTCCAAGAGCAACTTCTCCCAACCGTCCAAGAGCAGTTTGGCGATCAACAATGCCTTTTCCAGCATGATGGAGCATCTTGCCATAAAGCAAAGGTGATAACTAAATGGCTCAGGGAACAAAACATAGACATTTTGGGTCCATGGCCCGGAAACTCCCCAGATCTTAATCCCATTGAGAACTTGTGGTCATTCATCAAGAGACGGGTGGACAAACAAAAACCAACAAATTCTGACAAAATGCAACCATTGATTGTGCAAGAATGGACTGCTATCAGTCAGGATTTGGTCCAGAAGTTGATTGAGAGCATGCCAGGAAGAATTGCAGTCCTAAAGAAGAAGGGTAAACACTGAAAATATTCACTTGCTGCATTACCTCATTCTAATTGTCATGTAATGAGTAAGCTTTTGTTACTCATAATATGATTGCAATTATATTTCTGTATGTGATAAAAACATCTGACAAACACACATAAAAACCAGAGGGCAGCAGATCATGTGAAAATATAATATTTGTGTCATTCTCAAAACTTTTGGCCATGACCGTATATGTAATTAATATATGCTGCACTTTTATTAACTCGTGACTTATTGCACATCATATTGCACATGAGCTACACAATTCTTGCTCTTGTACAGGTCAGCCAATAGGTATGGGTGCACTAGAAACTGGGTGACTGTTCTGAGAGGCTATCAAAAGAACACTAGGGGTACCTTAAAAAGTGGGTAACAGCAGTACACAAATAAAGGAACATTTTATTTAATTATTTCAATTGAAAATATGTATTTTGCATGATTTAATAGAGTAAATTAACCCCTTCAAGACAGAGCCCTTTGATGCCCAGATGTCCGGGTCAAATTAATGCAATGTTCCTCCTCGCATTCTAAGAGCCATAGCACTTTTATTTTTCCACCTACAGGGTTGGTTTTTGCGCCATGATCTCTAGTTTTTATTAGTATCATATTAGTGTAACATAAAAATTTTAATCGCTTTCGATTATTTTTTTTCTGATATATAATTTAATAAAATCAGCAATTCTGTTTTTTTTTTTTTTTTCTCGTTTACACTGTTCACTGTGCGGGAACAATAATGTTATATTTTAATAGATCGGATAATTCTGCACGCTACAATATGTAATATGTTTATTTTTTTTAATTTTTTTTATATTTTTATTTTTATAATGGGCAAAAGGGTATTTTATAAGGGGTTTATAAGAAGTTTTTTTAATACTTTAAAAAAATGTTATTACTTTTTTTTAACACTTTTTTTCACTGTAAAACATGCTATGATTAAATTGCATGTAGTGATCTATGCTATCGCTATAGATCGCTATAGATCACGGCGTTAAAGGGGTTAATGAAACGCAGCTGCAGGGTCACAGCTTCCTCTCTTTACCTCCAGCCCCGGACACACTGATGTGTGCGGGATAGCTCTCACTGCAGCAGTCCCGCACACATCAGTAAGCCCCTGAAGTCAGGAACGTATAAATACATTCCTACAGTGCAGTAGGAACGTAAATATACAAATTACTGATGGGAAGGGGTTAATAGTTAAGCACATGACAGATACTTAAGATGATAAAAGCTGAACTATAGCCACCAGAGTCAGGTAGCTGCTGGCGGGGCATCAGAAAAAAGTCTAGATATGCATAAAAAAAACTGTTTTACCTCAATATTAATCATTTTCCAAATCACATAAAATAGAACATAGCAGAACTAGAAAGGTGATAGAGAGGGCAATCCTATAAATTAAACAAGGGAGAACATAACGTCATATTGTTACAATAAAAAGTTAGCTTACCAATTACTATGTATTCGAGTATGTGCACACTGAGGAAAAGGTGAGGAATTAGGTGAAGAATTGAAGAGGAATTTCAGCTTGAAAATCCTCCCGTAAAATATGTACAGAGCAAAGTCCCATTGTGTTTAATGGGTTTTCTGCTCTGTTGTTTACACTGCAGAATTTCCGAGCAGAATTTTCTGCTGTAGATCTGCTAGAGGAATCCTATAGAAGTCAAAGGGAGGCTTAACCTCTTAAGGACATAGGACGTACCGGTACGTCCTATGTCCTCACTGGCACTTCAAAGCGGGGCCGCGCGGCGGCCCCGCTTTGAAGTGCCGCGATCCCGGGTGCCGCGTGTAGCCCGGGACCGCCGCTATTAGCGGGCACGGTCTGATCGCCGTGCCCGCTAATTAGCTAATCGGAGGCAGCTGTCAAAGTTGACAGCTGCCTCCGATTACCGGAGGCAACGTTTCCCTGGTGTCTAGTGGGGGAGATCGCTCCTCCGGGACCTTGTCCCGGAGGAGCGATCTCCGTTACTGATGCCGGCCGGGGACGCGTCCAAGATGGCGCCGTCCTCGGCTCGGCACTCGTTCGTTTTCGGCTGCAGCAGCCGAAAGCAAACGAGTGCCGATCTCATGGATCTCTGCAGCATATCTATGCTGCAGAGATCTCAATGAGAGATCACAGTGTATATACTAGAAGTCCCCCATGGGGGCTTCTAGTATATGTGTAAAAAAAAAAAAAAAAAGTGTTGTTTATAGTAAAAAGCCCCCTCCCCTAATAAAAGTCTGAATCACCCCCCTTTTCCCAGGTTTTAAATAAAAGTAAACAAATAAATAAATAAATAAACATGTTTGGTATCGCCGCGTGCGTAATCGCCCGAACTATTAATTAATCACATTCCTGATCTCGTACGGTAAACTGCGTCAGCGCAAAAAAATCCCAAAGTGCAAAATTGCGCATTTTTGGTCGCATCAAATCCAGAAAAAATGTAATAAAAAGCGATCAAAAAGACGTATATGGGTAATCAAGGTACCGATAGAAAGATCAAATCATGGCGCAAAAAATGACACCTCGCACAGCCCCATAGACCAAAGGATAAAAACGCTATAAGCCTGGGAATGGAGCGATTTTAAGGAACGTATATTGGTTAACAACAGTTTGAATTTTTTACAGGCCATCAGATACAATATAAGTTATACATGTTATATATCGTTTTAATCGTAACGACTTGAGGAACATGCATAACAAGTCAGTTTTACCCCAGGGTGAATGGCGTAAAAACACATTTCCCCCAAATAAAAGAAATGCGTTTTTTTTTTCAATTTCACCACACTTCGAATTTTTTTCTGGTTTCGCAGTGTACTTTATGCAAAAATTCAGCCTGTAATTGCAAAGTACAATTAGTGACGCAAAAAATAAGGGGTCATGTGGGTTTCTAGGTGGAAAAATGCAAGTGCTATGACCTTTTAAACACAAGGAGGAAAAACCGAAAACGTAAAAACGAAAATGGGCCATGTCCTTAAAGGGTTAAAGCTTAACTGTCATTTCAGGGTCATTTTTCTGAAAACATTAAATATCAACAGTACAAGCGATTTTAAGAAACTCTGTAATAGGTTTTATGTACTAAAAGAGTTTCCTTCTATACTGAAAAAGCAATCTCCCAGCCTCCCCCCTCACATCAGATAAAGCAGGATTTCTGTCTCCATTATGTGGCTATGGAGAGGGGAGGGGCTGTTAGGAGTGACTGAGCACGGAGCAGTCTTGCACAGCACAACACCCTGCAATCTACTCTCAGTAAGTTCATAGATAAGCACTGACCCCAGAATCCAGCGTTTTAGGTGCCCAGAGAGTCTACAAACAGCTGACCTTCATGTCACCTGCTCCCTCATCTCCCTCAGCCCCTCCCCCCTTCATAGGCTTACAATGGAGAGAGCAGAGCCCGTCTTCACTGGCTTCTCTGTAATGAAGACGTGTTTGCCTGATAATGCACAGATAAGAAGTCAGGGGGGGAGGCTGGGAGATTGCTTCTTGAGTACAGAATGAGGCTTTTTTGGCTGATGAAACCTATTACAGAGTTTCTTAAAATCGCTTATACTACTGATTTCTGCAATTAAAAAAAACATGACAGTTACGCTTTAAAGGAGAAGTCCAGCAAAAATTTTTATTAAAGTATTGTATAGCCCCCCAAAAGTTATACAGATCAACAATAGACACATATTACGGGAAATGCACATAAAGTGCTTTTTTTCCCTGCACTTACTACTGCATCAAGGTTTAGCTTCCTGGATAAAATGGTGATGTCAAAACCCTACTCCCAGAGCTAGGCGTACTGTGGCTGCTGGAGAGGATGATGGCAGGGGGATGCTCAGTGTCCCCCTGCCATCATCCTCTCCAGCAGCCACAGCCCGCACAGCTCTGGGAGTCGGCTCGTGACATCACCATTTTATCCAGAAAGTGAAGCCTTAATGCTGTAGTAAGCTCTTTCTAAGCATTTCCTGTAGTAAGTGTATATTGGTAATTTGTATAACTTTTGGGGGGCAATACAATACTTGCCACATGTAGCCCGGGACTGCGGCTATTAGCGGGCAAGGTCCAATCGCCAATGCTGCTAATTAAAGAAGTCCGTCGAAAATTTTTATTAAAGTATTATAGTGCCCCCCAAAAATTATACAAATAACCAATATACACCTGTTACGGGAAATGTTTATAAAGTGCTTTTTTCCCTGCACATGGTGATGTCACGACCTGACTCCCAGACCTGTGCGGGCTGTGGCTGCTGGAAAGGATGATGGCAGAGGGGTGCTCAGTGCCCCTCCAGTTCCCTATGTCCCTCAGTGTCCCTCTGCCATCATTCTCTCCAGCAGCCACAGCCCGCACAGCTCTGAGAGTCGGGTCGTGACGTCACCATTCTATCCAGGAAGTGAAGCCTTGATGTAGTAGTAAGTGCAGGGAAAAAAGCACTTTATAAGCATTTCCTGTAATAAGTGTATATTGGTGATGTGTATAACTTTTGGGGGACAATACAATACTTTAATAAAAATTTTCCCCAGACTTCTCCTTTAGCAAAAATATGTTCCTTAAAATCGCTGTATTCTCATGCTTATAGCGCTTTTATCCTTTGGTCTATGGGGCTGTATTAGGTGTAATTTTTTGCGCCATGATGTGTTCTTTCTATCGGTACCTTGATTGCGCATAGGCGACTTTTTGATCGCTTTTTATTACAATTTTTCTGGATTTGTAGAGACCCAAAATGCACAATTTTGCAATTTATGATTTTTTTGCACTTATGCCGTGTCATGATCGTGCCTCAAAAAGGCATCAGTGCCACCCTCTGCTGCGAAGATTCGACCTCTGCGCCAAAGACTGCGATTTTGGCCATAATCTTCCATTTATTCTGTGTTTTGTTTGCCTTGTTTTTGCCCTGTCTGAACTGTGTCTTATTTCTTCTGGTCTGCTAATTGTTTTCCCTGCTCCACCCGTGTCTGTGCTGCAAAGTTTCCTCTGGTCATGTAACAGTTAACCTGCCTTGCCTCAGTGATTGACAGCTGGTCCCTCCAATCATCTTCTGGACTTGGTTCCTGGTGTCCTATTTAAGATTTCTGTTTCTGCCTGTGCCTTGCCGGTTATTGACTTAGGGTGGTATTACACGGAACGATAATCGGCCGAATTGGCCCGATTCGGCCGATTATCGCTCCGTGTAATAAATGCAAAGATCAGCCGATGACAACGATCATCGGCTGATCGTTGATATAGGTTAGAACCTATTTTCGTCGGGCGCCGACGGCGCACCGCTGCGTGTAATAGCGGTGCGTGGCCGGCGACTAACGATATACATTACCCATCCACGTTCCAGGGCTGCTCCTGCCGTCCGCTTCTCCCTGCGTCCCGCGCGCGCTCTAGCGTCACAGAGGCCTGTCAGCTGATAGGCCAATCAGCCAATCACAGGCCGCGGCGGTCCCGGCCTGTGATTGGCTGAGCGGTCTACCAGCTGACAGGCTGCTGTGACGCTAGAGAGCGCGCGGGACCCCCGGGAGAAGCAGACACAGGAGCAGCCCTGGAACGTGGATGGGTAATGTATTCCAGTTTAGCAAGGGCTGCAAGGACATCGGTAACGATGTCCTTGCAGCTCTTGTCAAACGATTATCGGGCCGTGTAATAGGTCCAGTAAACGAGCAACGATCTAGCAGATCGCTGCTCGTTTACAGGTAATATCGGGCCCTGCTCGGCCCGTGTAATACCACCCTTAGTCTCTGCCTGCTTGTGTGTTCTGTTTTCTGATTTCTCCTGATTCCTGCTTTGTATCTTTGACCTCCCTTGCTTGCCGCCTGCCCCTGACCTTATTGCCTGTTTTCTGACTACTCTTTTGGATCCTGATTTTGTACCTTTGCTGCCAGACCGTTGTGACCCTGATTGTTGACTATTCTTATTGTGTTTGTTCGTTTTGTCTTGTCTATTGTATCACGTATCCAGGCCAGGGATCGCCGCCAAGTTGTCCGTTGCCATTTAAGGGCAGATTGCGGCAATTAGGTAGGGACAGTGGGAGGGGCTGAGCTCAGGGCTCACTGTCTCTTTGTGTTTGGTGTGACTGGTCGTGACATGCCGTTTACCGTGCGAGATCAGGAATGTGATAAATTAATCGTTCCGGCAATTACGCATGCAGCGGTACCATACATGTTTGTTTATTTATTTTTATTTATAACATGGGAAAAGGGGGGTGATTCAAACTTTTATTAGGGGAGGGGGCTTTTTATTAATAACAACACTTTTTTTCTTTTACACTTATACTAGAAGCCCCCCTGGGGGACTTCTAGAATAGGCACACTGATCTCTCATTGAGATCTATGCTGCATAGATATACAGCATAGATTAATGAGATAAGCAACCGAATGCTGAGCCGGGATCAGCGCCATTATGGTGCAGACCCCAAACGGAGTAGGATGTGTGGATCACTCCTCCGGGACAACGTCCCGGGGGGGCGATCCACCCAACTAGACACCAGGGATCGGCTGCATAAGGTAATTGGATGCAGCTGTCAACTTTGAGACGCGGTCCCGGGCTAAATGCGGCACGCGGGACCGCGGCGGTTCAGAGCCCGCTCTGATCTCCCTTACCGGCCGCAGGGCGTAAATATACGCCCACGGTCCTTAAGGGGTTAATGTACCTGCCCAGCCATTACATCCGATTAAGGAAAGGATTAGACACAGTGAACAGATACATTTAGTCCCAATTTGCAAATGACAGGAAGAACATATGAAGAAGGCAGCGAAGTTCTCCTGTAATTTGCAAAAAAAAATTTTCTAGGTTTCAAGAGAGGATGTACCCTAAGACCTTGGTTAAGGTTTTAGGGTAACTCTAGGCGTGGGCACATAGTGTATAACTTAGCCATAAAATGTATGACAAAACACCAAAAATATTATTTTTTGTGCCATGATCTATAGTTTTTATAAGTACCATATTGGTATTGATTGGAATTTTTGATTTTTGTTTTTTATACATTTTCTGATATATAATGTCACAAAAAATCTGCAATCCTGGGGTTTACTCCTCTTTTTATTTATGCTGTTTACTGTACAGAAATAATATTGTTATTTCTTAAAAGACGGGAAAATTGTGGACGTTACGATGCCAACTGCGTTTATTTATTTATGTTTACTTTTTATTTTATTTTTTTGTAAGATAGGAAATGGGGTGATTTCATTCATTGGGGTTATTTGTACAATAATAATTTAGCAAGCCTAATGACAGGAGAGGTTTGACTGTAGTAAAATTCTGAGAGCCAAGAGCCTACCTCTCCCAATGCCTATGATTTGCCGCCTGACTGGCACCGGAACCTCCGCCGGAATGCATTTTCACCCCAGGTTGGGATGACATCACAGCTTGTGGAAAAATGCCCATCCTGGCTGATGGATTGCATGCTTAGCCAATCAGTGACCACAGTGGCGTCGCACCCCAGTCACTGACTGGTTGAGTGGCCAGTCCAGCAGCCGGGTTGTGACATCAGCTCTGCTGGATATCACAGAGCCTAGTGGGTGTCCCAGAGCAGCGATCCAGTACTGGAGAGTCACAAGTAGAGGTGATTAAGTATTGTTTGTTATGTTCTCCCTGTGCCCTGCCATTTAAAAAAAATTGCTCTGGTCGGACTTCTCCTTAACCCCTTTCCAGATTAAACCTGGGTATAGTTTAGCCCACTCCAGAGTTTTCCCTGGGGGATTAAATATCATATGCCAAACTAAACCCCAGGGTATAAAATAGCCTAGGCCAAACTACCAATCCAGGCCAGAATATACCCATTTAACATGGAACCCAGGAATAGTGGCTAAGGCCACACTACCCCCCAGGGTATACTGTGGCCAAAGCCACAGTATACCTTGGGGGATAACTCTATACCCCAGGGCAGTAAAATAGCTTAGGGCAGTAAAATACTGTAGTTTAGGGCAGACTATATCCCTCCAAGCCATAATGGTATTACTTCACTAGTTTTCTCTGTCCCTGTGTTGAAAAATGTATTGCCTCCACAGGTCTTCTGGGTTACCTGATCGGTGTATAATACTGAGAAGGTGACCCATAAACATTCAGCTAATTGCCCAATGTAAAGCCGCCTTTATAATTCGAAGTTTAAGGGCGTTATGACTTTCTTATATTATGATAAGAAGACCAAACGGTCGTCACATCCACTGGGTGCCATGCTTGCAGATAGGAGACAAGGCAATTCCCAAATTGTGATCAATAGATTCCTTATATTATGAACAGAAGTTATTATGAACAGAGGTTTTTCTGGTTTAAGTAATAAAAGATTTGGGGGGACATGTATTATGTGCAGCTTTTTTTTTGATCAGGTGGTACTTTTATGGTCTGTGCAACTTTTTACGGGTGTTGTGCAAAGATTATCATTAGGCATAAGTGAAATTTTTTGCAATTTTTACCTAAAACATCTTGGCTAAAAAAAAAAATACTCTAGGGTAGTAGTGGAGCACTGCTGCTCATTTCTTTAAAAAAAAAAATGAAAAAGTTGCACACATGATAAGTCAGTCAAAAAAGTTAGCTAATCTGAAACCACATCCCCCAGCACAAAAACTGAGAAATGGCCAAATGTGGCCATTTCCATGTGTGTGGTGAATTCTAGCTAATTTGCGCAAAAACTCAGTACAGTGGTGCCTTGGATTACGAGCATAATTTGTTCTGGAACTGTGCTTGTAATTCAAATCCACTCTTAAACCAAAGCAAATTTTCCCATAAGAAATCATTGAAATGCAGACAATCGGGTCAACACCCAAAAAATCATGTTTTTATTATGAACAACATGTAAAATTAATTAAACAAACATTTAGAAACAGCTGAATATGTCATATTATAAGTTACTCTTCAATATAGCAATCAGCATGTTGAGTATAATGTATAGGAAGTGCATAAACCTGGAAAAACAGCAGCAGTTTGTAGATACAGGCTGGAGCTGCAGATCCCCATAATGCAGTAGTGTAGTACAATAGGCTAGAACAGAAAAACAGGACTGCTGTCAGAGGTCTGTGTGGTCACATGACAGCAGTGGGGACGGAGCGTGTGTTCAGCATGGACCAATCAGGAAGTGAGAATCACAGAGCTGTGCAGGAGGACAGTGACAGAAATCTCTCTATACAGCAGTTTGAATGGCAGGAGTGTGAGTGCAGTCACATTATAGCAGCAGTGTGTACAGCAGAGTGTGAGTGCAGGCACATTATAGCAGGAATGGAGAGGATGGGAAACACAAGGACTGACAGAGCCTGCAGGGAGCATGAAGGAATGAGGACATATGTGGGCACATACATGCAGCACTATCTGTCTATGGAGAGAGGAGTTACAGCTATGAAGAGATTACCTCCACAGTCCTGTCCCCTGATTTAAGCCCCAGCCTTAAGCGGATCTGCCATGATTTGGAAGGTGAGGGAGAGTTTCAGGGTCAAAGTACAGAGCTGTAGACCGCCCTGTGCAGACCATGCCCCTCCCCAACTCCCTGTCCCACCCAGTACAGGGAGCTCTTAAACCAAAGCAATGCTCTTAAACCAAATCACACTTTTGAAAAACTGTAAGCTCTTCCTGCAAAACGCAAAACCAAGTTACCACTGTATAAGCCAAAAAAAAAAAAAAAAAAAGCACAAACACGTTGATACATATGCCTTTATGTGTTTAGAGTTTTAAGATTTAAGTCAGTTAGCTTTCTCACTTAGAGGAGAAGTCTGACGAAAATATTTATTGAAATTATTGAATTACCCCCCAAAAGTTATAAAAATCACCAATATACACTTATTATAAAGTGCTTTTTTTTCCCTGCACTTACTACTGCATTAAGGCTTCACTTCCTTGATAAAATGGTAATATTAAGACCGACTCCCATAGCTGTGCGGGCTGTGGCTGCTGCTCAACAGTGGCAGGGAGAAAGCAGGTGTTAGGAGCCGAGCCGCTGACTGTGTCCTTGGTAATATGCAGAGCCGGTTGTTAGGGGCACACTGACAGGATCCCTAGCATTCGGCCTGTTATGATGCGCTGCTGCGCTTTTTGATTTGTGTTGTCGCGGCCAGGATTTTACCACCCCTGGTCGATCGGCACTAGGTGTGTTAGATTTGGTTGATTGTAATTGACAGCTGACACTGCCAGTCAGCGGTCAGTGCTGGGAGGCTAATGCTGCGTTTACACGTAACGATTATCGCGCGAATTTGCGCGATAACGGTCGAATTCGAACGATAATCGTACGTGTAAACGCAGCGAACAATCGAACGATGCACGATAAATCGTACATTTTGATCTTTCATCAGGTCATCAAATCGTCGTTCATCGTACGCAAAAAATTCGCAAATCGTTCCGTGTGAACAGTCGTTCGCCGATTTAACCAATGTGTGAGATAGGATTAAACGATCGCAAAACGATCGCAGTGCGAATATTCGTACGATATATCGTACCATCTAAACTCTGATCGTTATAAAAAAAAATCGTAAATCCGACATCGCTAATCGTACGATCGGGCCAATAATCGTTATGTGTAAACGCAGCATATGCGCTATTAGTTTCTTCCCAGCCTGCTATGCTTTGCCTGTGGAAGTTCCTGGCTTGTCTGGTGATACTTAGTGATATCTAGCTTCCCTGCATTTCACATTCTGGTTACCTGACTTCTGGTTTTGACTATCCCCTTGGACACGACTTGGTACTTTATTGCTCGGCTGGTTTTGACTCGGTTTTCTTTCCCTTATTGTGTGTGTATTGTCTTGTATTGTTCTGTGTATCCACTTTAGTAAGATCAGGGACTTCCTCAAAGTTGTCTGTTTGCTGCTAGAGCATCTGAGGCAAGTAGGTAGGGACAGCAGGGCAGGTGCCAGCTTCAGGGCTCACCTGTCCTTGTGTCTCCCTGTCCCAATCCTAACAGCAGGATATCAGAAGGCGACAAGTTTGCTAAATAAATGTATTTGCAAAAGCACACTGCTCAAAAAAGGGAACACTTAACAACACAATATAACTCCAAGTTTATCGCACCTTTACGAAATCACCATGACTAGTTATGAAGCAACACTGATGGTGAATGAATTTCTCCTTCTTTCGTGCAAATGGAACAATTAAAGGGGTAGTGAAGTGCTAAACAATTATTCACTAAATAACACACATTACAAAGTTATACAACTTTGTAATGTATGTTATGTTAGTGAATGGCCCCCTTCCCTGTGTTCCCCCCCCACCCACCCACGCTAAACCCGGAAGTGTAGTGCTCTATACTCACCTGATTCGTGTCAACCCCCGCTCAGACCGGCCCGAACGGCTCAGACCGGCCCTCGTGCCGGCCCTCCTCTGCTGCGTCATCAGCTGCTCAGCCGTGATTGGCTGAGCACAGTTATGCTTAGCCAATCAGGGCTGAGCAGCTGATGGCGCGGCAGAGGGGAGCCGGCATGAGGGACAGTCGGAGCGGTTCGGCCGGCCTCCTGAAGATGACATCATTGTCACAAGATGGCGGACAGGGGTCGACACGAATCAGGTGAGAATAGAGCACTACACTTCCGGGTCTAGCATGGGGGGGGGGCATGGGGAAGGGGGCCATTCACTAACATAACATACATTACAAAGTTGTATAACTTTGTAATGTATGTTATTTTGTGAATAATTGTTTAGCGCCGCACTACCCCTTTAAAAGGTAGAAATGATAGGCAAATAGCAGGACAACCCCTATAAAGGAGAGATTTTGCAGGTGGTGACCACAGACCATGTCTCTGTTCTCATCCCTTTTAGCTGTTTTGTTTTTTTTGTCACTTCTGCATTTTGTCATTGCTCTCACCTATAGAGGTAACATGAGGCGCTGCCTATAACCCACAGAATGTGCGCAGGTAGTGAAGCTTATCCAGAATGGCAAATCAATGGCGAGAAGGTTATTTATGTCTGTCAGCACAGTGCCCAGTGCATGGAGTGGATACCAGAAAACACGCAAGTACACCAGGAGATAGATGTGGAGGAGGCTGTAGGAAGGCAACAACCCAGCAGCACGACTGCTACCTCCTCCTTTGTGCAAGGAAGAGAAGTGCCAGAGCCCTGTAAAATGACCTCCAACAGGCCACTAATATCCACGTGTCTGCTCAAACTGTCAGAAACAGACTCCAGGAGGGTGGAATAAGTCTCCAACATCCACAAGTTGGTGTTGTGCTTTCAGCCCAACACTGTACAGGGCGATTGGCATTTATCAGAGAACACCAAGATTGGCAGATTCAACATTGGCGCTCTGTGCTCTTCACAGATGAAAGCAGGTTCACACTGAGAACATGTGACAGACGTAACAAAGTCTGGAGACGCCGTGGAGAGCGATCTGCTGCCTGCAACATCCTTCAGCATGACTGGTTTGGCAGTGGTCAGTAATGGTGTGGGGTGGCATTTCTCTGGAGGGTCACACAGCCCTCCATGCAGTGTCGGACTGGGGTACCTTGGGGCCCACCCTACATATACCAGATATAACCAGCACCAAACCTTTCACATTAGTATAGCAACTTTGCATAGAGCTGTGTATGTGACCAGCAATGCTAGTGCACTGCCAGTCACTTGTACAGTTGTTACTGATTTATGCAGTTGCGGTAAAACAGCACCGTTTATGTAGAAACTTCAACGAAATTCCAACAATATTGCTGCAAAAATACATAAAAATGTCATGTGTGAACACAGCCTTAGAAACATAAAAGATGAAGGAGAAAATGACCAGATAGTCTGCTCCAGGGCCGGGACAAGGAGTTTTGTTGCCCTAGGCAGAGAAGGCAAATGGCGCCCCCCCCCCCCCTCCCTACACACACAGGAGCATGCTGGGAGCTGTAGTTCTACCCTAGTCACACAGGTGAATGCTGGGGGCTGTAGTTCTACCTCTGCCACACAGGTCATGCTGGGAGTTGTTGTCCAACCTCAGCCACACAGGTCATGCTGGGAGTTGTTGTCCTACCTCAGCCACACAGGTCATGCTGGGAGTTGTTGTCCTACCTCAACCACACAGATCATGCTGGGAGTTGGTGTCCTACCTCAGTCATACAGGTCATGCTGGGAGTTGTCCTACCTCAGTCATACAAGTCATGCTGGGAGTTGTTGTCCTATCTCAGTCATACATGTCATGCTGGGAGTTGTCCTATCTCAGTCACACAGGTCATGCTGGGAGTTGTCCTATCTCAGTCATACAGGTCATGCTGGGAGTTGTCCTATCTCTGTCACACAGGTCATGCTGGGAGTTGTTGTCCTACCTCAGTCACACAGGTCATGCTGGGAGTTGTTGTCCTACCTCAGTCACACAGGTCATGCTGGGAGTTGTTGTCCTACCTCAGTCATACAGGTCATGCTGGGAGTTGTCCTACCTCAGTCACACAGGTCATGCTGGGAGTTGTTGTCCTACCTCAGTTACACAGGTCATGCTGGGAGTTATCCTATCTCAGTCACACATTCCACTAACACACACACTCACACTCACACTCACTCACTCCATTAGTACACAAATACTCACCCACCCACCCACACAGCAGTAGCAGTGGAGGAGGACACTGAGGATGTTTCTGAGGATGCCGATCAGTCTCCTCATCGTTCTTTGTCGGGAGGGGGGGCGGGGGTTGGGGCATCTGCCATTACACTTGTCCCTGCACTTCTCCCCTCTCCTGATTGGCTCCAGAGGTCATGTGACATTAATTAGAAGCTTTTCTTCTGCTCTGGAGCCAAGCAGAAGAGAGGAGGAGCAGCGCAGGTCCTGCCTTTGCGGAGCTGGAGCAGGGTGGAGAAGGGATGCTGCTGTGTGAGGTGGGGTGGGGGGATTTTTACGTGGAGCTACATTGCGCCCCCTGTAATTCACCAGGAGATGGCGCCCTAGGCCATCGCCTACCCTGGCCTACCCTTTGTCCCGGCCCTGGTCTGCTCTCAGGCTCCCTTTACACAGAGTAAAACTGGCAGAATTGCGCCAGCCTCTGTGTCATACTGGCAGTCAATGGGAGGGATCGCGGCCTCCTCTCTCCACGCCTCTCCACTCGGAAGAATTGACATGTCAATTCTTCTGCGCGGAGAGAGGAGCTGTGCGAGCCCTCCCATAGACTGCCAGTATAACTTAGAGGCTGGCGCAATTCTGCAGCGGAGAGTTCTGCTGCGGAATTCCGCCAGTTTTACTCCATGTAAACAGAGCCTTATATTGCAATCTCCAGCAGAGAAGACCCATGACGTTTTATTCTAGCCTCACCACAAGGTGTTGGACTAAAATGAGACCTTTTAAGGACCGTCATGAAAGGCATATTAGTGGTAATAAAAGTATTAAAGGGGTACTCCAGTAAACTGATGTCAGAAGTTTAGAAAATTACTTTTATTTCAAAAGCTCAAGTCTTCCAGTACTTATCAGCTGCTGTATGTCCTGCATGAAGTGGTGTATTCTCTGCAGTGTGACACAGTGCTCTCTGCTGCCACCTCTGTCCATGTCAGGAACTGTCCAGAGCAGCAGCAAATCCTCATAGAAAACTTCTCCTGCTCTGGACAGTTCCTGACATGGACAGAGGTGGCAGCAGAGAGCACTGTGTCAGGAGAGAATACCCCACTTCCTGCAGGGCATACAGCAGCTGATTAGGAGTATTGGAAGACTGGAGATTTTGAATAAGAAGTAATTTACAAATTCATATAACTTCCTCACCAGTTAATTTGAAAAAAATATATTTTTTTTTTTCACCAGAATACCCCTTTAATGTCAATACAAAATGTCAGACAGACGTGATTAAAAGTTTAATCGGTCTCAGTGCTGAGACTACCAACAATTGTCAGATTGTCACTCAGTCCATCATAATGCAAGTGAGGGGCCGAGCACTCATTATAGGAGATGGGTTCCATTATAGTCTATGGAGCCCGTCATGTGTAACATGACTGATGGAGTGATGATCTAGCCCCTAAAGGAGGTCTCAGCACTGACACCCCGACTGATCAAAACATTTCACATGTCTGCATGATGTCAAAAGTTTATATAATGACAATCCAGGCTTTTGCACACATGCATGTATGCCTCCATAAATGCACCGTCCATGACGGCACTCTGCCCAAGTCTACGGAACCCGGCTGCTATCTGGGCCACATCTGTACTATTTCTTATGGGTTCTGCTGATAACAGGAAACAAGCTTCATATAATATAGTGGAGACTGTGACCTGTAATCAGCCAGACTGCGCACAAGGTCTGGGCAGGGCCGTATTTGCCACTAGGCACCCATGGTCCGGTGCCTAGGGTGGCGCCCTGCAGGGGGCGGCACCTGCAGGGATCAAAATATATTTTTTAAAATAAAAAAATATTTTTAACCCCCGCCGCCCTAGGTACCGGACCACGGGTGCCTAGTCCGCGGCCGGGGGGGGAGGGTGCGACGCCGCCGTTGTGCAGCCCCGGGGCACCCGGGGTGAGCTCCTTCCGGTACACGCTGCATCTATCTCAGGCCGGAAGCTCACCCCTGCAGCCCCGCGGTGCCCGAACTTCTTCCTGCTCGGCGCGATGACGTCACAAGCGCTGCAGCAGGAAGAAGTTCGGGCACCGCGGGGCTGCACGGGTGAGCTGCCGGCCTGAGATAGAAGCAGCGTGTGCCGGAAGGAGCTCACCCCGGACGCCCCGAAGCTGCTTTGGGGGGACCTGACCAGTCTGCCTGTGCCCCCGGCTGTTCTCTCTTCCCCCCCACAGCTTCTCCCCCTGCCTGTGCCCCCATCTGCTCCCCCTGCCTGTGCCCCCCATCTGCTCCCCCTGTCTGTGCCCCCCATCTGCCCCATCTGCTCCCCCTGCCTCTGCCCCCCATCTTCCCCATCTGCTCCCCCTGCCTGTGCCACCCATCTGCTCCACCTGCCTGTGCCACCCATCTGCTCCCCCTGCCCCCATCTGCTCCCCCTGCCTGTGCCACCCATCTGCTCCCCCTGCCTCCATCTGCTCCCCCTGCCAGTGCCCCCAGCTGCTCGGCTGCCCCCCAGCTGCTCCCTCTTCTCCCCTTGGCCCCCCAGCTTCTCCCTCTGCCCCCCAGCTTCTCCCCTGCCACCCCAGCTGCTCCATCCTCTCCCTGCCACCCCAGCGGCTCCCCCTGCCTCCCCAGATTCTCACCCTGCCCCTGCCACCCCCAGCTGCTCCCCCTTTCCGTCACCACAGCTTTTCCCCCCTGTCTCCCCCAGCTGCCTCCCTTCCCCAGTCCCCCCCCCCCAGCTGCCTCCCTTCCCCAGTCCCCCCCCAGCTGCCTCCCTTCCCCAGTCCCCCCCCGCTGCCTCCCTTTCTCAGTCCCCCCCCGCTGCCTCCCTTCCCCAGCCCCCCCCCAGCTGCCTCTCTTCCCCAGTCACCCCCCCAGCTGCCTCCCTTCCCCAGTCACCCCCCCCAGCTGCCTCCCTTCCCCAGTCACCCCCCCCAGCTGCCTCCCTTCCCCAGTCACCCCCCCAGCTGCCTCCCTTTCTCAGCCCCCCCAGCTGCCTTCCTTCCTCAGCCCCCCCCCCAGCTGCCTCCCTTCCTCAGCCCCCCCAGCTGCCTCCCTTCCTCAGCCCCCCCCCAGCTGCCTCCCTTCCCCAGTCACCCCCAGCTGCCCGCCTGCAGACAAGTTGTGGTCGGAGAAGTTTTCATGATGGCTGCCAGATGGAGAAGAAAGCAAAAAGTTAGCGATGGCAATAGGAGACGTCACCTGTGAGTCATTAGTAACTGCACTGTAATCACCTCTATAGTGTGCAGAGCCTGTGTACCATTGGGGTCTAAATGGGTCAGTGTATGGTTTGCGGTAGTGTACTGACACAGCCCCGCGGACACTACAGTACACTAGCGCAAACTTTTAAACTAGGACTCAACTACAAGAGCTACAGGTGCGATGCCCTGGCCCCTGGGGGCCACTTCCGCAGTGCTGGTGTTATGAGCGGGCAATGACCGGGCAGCTGCAGGGGTTATACTTGTCACGGTATAGGCCTGAGGGCGGCACAGCTGTAGGGCCGGTCTGTGGAATCTGGGGGTGATGATGGGCATGCGATTCTTTGCTGTACTTAGTCATGGCACCAGTTAGTGAACACCAATGCCAGGGTTCAGTTGCAGCGGTGCTGCATTGGCTGTGAGAATACGTGCCGGATGATGGGAGTAGGAGTATGAGAGAAATAGCGTTGCTGGGTGGATTAGCTTGAGAGTAATACTTGCTGTGAATCCTTATAGCGATGATGAGAGATAACGGAATGACACCCAGATGAGAGAGAAGACTCCGGACACTTGAGCAGGCAGATACAGCCGAAGACTTGAACACAGCAGAGCACTAGATCCACACTTCTAGTGGTGAAGTGGGAGCTGCAAAGAAGAAGTCCAACTCCTCTGAGGTGGGAGAGGGACGACACACACCCTCCTTGCTTGGAAGCAGGGGGAAGACTAACTTGTTAGGAGGAAGTGGGAGGTCACATGGTTGCTCCTGGCCACAGCTAGTCGGCCATTGGAGGAACCATGGTTACAGGGCACTGGCACGGTCACGTGATCAACAGCCTTGCATACCACTGTACACTGTAATAATACACAGGAATACATGAGAATACACATTACCAGAGAATACTAGGGGAAAACCAGCAGCAGTTGCAGTGCAAACACTCACCAGAACAGGCATTGACACAGCAATAGAAATGGCCATAATAGAACACTGCACAGGCACTACAACTCCCAGCATATGCTGAGGACTGCAGACTGTCAGTACATGCTGGGAGTTGTAGTGCCTGCAGCTGTTGTAGTTGGGCCCTAGGTGGCATATCAGAATACAGAGATCTGTGGGGGCTCAGTGCAGGGAAGTGACCCCAGAACATCACTAATAGGGGATAGAACAAAGCATCTACCCCTATCCCTATTAGTGCTGTTCTAGGGTCACTTCCCTGCACTGAGCCCCCACAGATCTATGTATACTTATATGCCACCTAGGGCCCAACTACAATAGCTGCAGGCACTACAACTCCCAGCATGTACTGACAGTCTGCAGCCCTCAGCATATGGTGGGAGTTGTAGTGCCTGCAGCTGTTGTAGTTGGGTCCTATACTCTGGATGCTTTGTGGCATATCAGAATACAGAGATCTGTGGAGACTCAGCGTAGTGAAGTGACCCCAGAACAGCACTAATAGGGATAGGGGGAGATGTTTTGTTCTATCCCCTATTAGTGATGTTCTGGGGTCACTTCCCTACACTGAGCCCCCACAGTTCTTTGTATTCTGATCTCCCACAAAGCATCCAGTGTATAATGCACCTAGGACCCAACTACAACAGCTGCAGGCACTACAACTCCCAGCATTTACTGACAGTCTGCTGCCCTCAGGATATGCTGGGAGTTGTAGTACAGTGTAGACAGATGTATTACTGGACCTTCAGGGCTGATGGTTGTCACCCACAGATTGCAGCCACCAGGAGTCTCTGCACACAGTGATTTATTAAATGGTGGTCCACTGAGAAACTACAACTCCCAGCATAGCCTGAGAGCTGTATAAATGTAGGGATTTGTCACAGATACAGATGAATTCAGGAAAGGACGAGGTCAGCATGTCGTGTCTCACTGGTTCTATATTGGTGGGCCCCAGGTAGGGCTGGGCGATTAATCGAATTAATTTGATTAATCGTCCAGAACGTTGAAATCGATTTGTTTTTTTGTGAAAATCGTAAATTCGATTTTCACAAAAAATCATTTCGGGCTGCTGTGCCGGAGAGGAGCTGAGAGGAAGGTGGGTTGCGGTGTGGGCCGGCGGGAGAGCCGTAGAGGGGCGGTGTGAGTGAGCGGGGAGAAGATGCTGGGTGGCCAGGCTGGAGAGGGGCGGTGCGGTGCGGGCCGGCGGGAGAGCCATAGAGGGGCGGTGTGGGTGAGTGGGGAGAAGATGCTGGGTGGCCAGGCTTTAGAGGGGCGGTGCCGGCGGCCTCCAGCCACTGACAGCGCCGCCGCTGACCTGCCCCCGCCCCCTTCACTGAGCGTCCCGCTCTCCTCCCGGCCAGACATGGAGGTCCCGGGTCTGTGGAGGAGGAGGCCGCAGGGCTTACAGTAGGTGGTGATCGCAGCGCTGCAGGTCCTGGAGCTATACAGCGGGATGGGGGGGGGGGGGCTCAGTGCAGATCCCCATTCCCGCTGTATAGCTCCGTGACCCGCAGCGCCACGATCACCACCCGGGACCTCCATGTCTGGCCGGGAGGAAAGCATGTGTGCGGAGGTGAGAGGAGGAGGAGGAGGAGATGTATGTGCCCTCCTGCTCCAATCACCCCCAGCTGCACCAGTCACCCCTCAGTGTCCCCCCCCCAGTCCCCTCAGTGTCCCCCCAATCACCTCAGTGTCCCCCAGTCCCCAAATGCCCTCAGTGTCCCCTCCCAGTCCCCTCAGTGTCCCCCCAGTCCCCAAATCCCCTCAGTGTCCCCCCCAGTCCCATCAGTGTCCCCCCCCCAATCCCCTCAGTGTCCCCCCAGTTCCTCAATCCCCTCAGTGTCCCCCCATCCCCTCAGTGTCCCCCCCATCCCCTCAGTGTCCCCCCAGTCCCCTTCAGTGTCCCCTCAGTGTCCCCCCCCGTCCCCTCAGTGTCCGCCCAGTCCCCCAATCCCCTCAGTGTCCCCCCAATCCCCTCAGTGTCCCCCCCAGTCCCCTTCAGTGTCCCCCCCAGTCCCCTTCAGTGTCACCCCAGTCGCCTTCAGTGTCCCCCAGTGTCACCCCATTCCCCCTCAGTCTCCCCAGTCACCCCTCATCTATACCTCCACTACTACACCCCTTATCCACTAGACCTCCACTACTACACCCTACGTAGATGAAGGCACAAACATGATTTCCTATACTATATGGGGGCTCTGTTACACTGGAAAGCAATACAGTTGTTGTCTGAAATATCATTAAAATAGTATCTGATGCTGCAGGGAGAAAATGTTCTGTTTATTTAGCAAAAAAAGAAAAAAATCGAGATTTAAATCGAGAATCGTCCAAATTTTTTTAAAAATTGAGATTTTATTTTTTGCCCATATCGCCCAGCCCTAGCCCCAGGTACTCCAGTCCGACACTGGACAGAACCAGTCCCCAAACTAAGACGTCCCCGACCTCCTTCCTTCCTCCATCACGTCTGTTTGATGAGAATAGCGGGCATCAAGCAGAGTGGCACCCAAGTGCCAAGGTATATACCATGCATGTAAACGGGGGGGGCGCCTCAGCAAGCAAGGTGCCTAGGGCAGCATGAACTCTAAATACAGGCCTGGGTCTGGGAGTGATGCTTAACCTGGCTGTTACTATCAGAGAGAGACCCCGACCAAGCTAAACCTCTCATATGTCAAAAGTTCATTCAACAGTTAACACTTTAAATACTCACAATCAATGGCTGCGGCAGTACATGGCAGTGATTGGCTGAGCAGGTTGTCAGCAAGTCAGGACCGGAAGAGGCAGATGGGAGTGCACCAGAGGAAATGGAGCAGTACACATGGGGGAGATTTATGAGAGGGTTTAAATATACACCTGGTATAAACTGCCCACAGCAACCAATCACAGCTCTTCTTATATTCTACCAGAGCTGAGAGCTGAGCTGTGATTGGTTGCTGTGGGCAGTTTAATCCAGGTGTATATTTACACCCTTTCATAAATTTCCCCCATGGTGTCTTGGGCTATGTTCACATAACATATATTTTCGTATTAGTCCGGCCGTTGTTGCAGACTGCAACAACGGCCGTGATTAATACGAAAATATACGTTACCTTGCCGTCCATGGAATCCTGGCTGGAGTGTATACACATAGTAAACAACTGACATGTCGGTTTTCTGCGGCTGCTATTCAGTGAAAAGCGGCTGCAGAAAACCCTGTCAGTGCACACTATTGAGCGAGTAGCTCCGGCCGCACGCTCCATAGTGTGCAGTGAGGATTTATGATGCGGGCGCGCACGGATGCGCCTGCATCAGAATTCTGTGGCTGCAAAAATCATCTAGCCGGTACTGCAGAACCGTCCGGGATGATGTTTTCGGGACCAGCCACTCCGTGACCCAGCTGGGTCACAGAACGGCCGCTCACTTACAGCATGGGACCATAGCCTTAAGGTGTAATCTGCCATTGTAAACATGTACTAGGAAAAGAGAAAAAACACCATACAGCGCACATAGGGGCAGATTTATCAGACATGGTGTAAAGTGACACTGGCTCAGTTGCCCACGACAACCAATCAGATTCCACCTTTCATTTTTCAAAGAGTCTGTGAGAAATAAAAGGTGGAATCTGATTGGTTGCTGGGGGCAACTGAGACAGATTTACTTGACACCAGTTAGATAAATCTCCCAAATAGAGTATTACTGAAGAACAAATGTGTGCAAGTAGCTAGACTTGCTGCTCACCTTGGGCGGTCATGCTACAAGCCCGACACCGCCAGTCACTTTAGTGGTGGTTTATACACATTGATGCCATCTGAAGTCCTTTCAAAGGAACCAGGAGACTCAGTACAATAATTCAGCAGCAAAGACAGCAATAAAGTATGGACAAATTTTGTGACTTTATTCACTCCCTCTTGTGCGATGTTTCGGTTTACTCTAGGCCTTCTCAGGGCTAAAACCGAAACATCACGCTGGAGGGTGTGAATCAAGTCACAAGATTTTTTACTACTTTACTGCTGTCTCTGCTGCTGATTTTTTGAACCATGACCGGACGGAGTGCAGTCAGATGAGGCGGCATTATCCCACCTGTGTCTGATACTGTGGCTGCTCCGGAGGGGGTGCAGTCTGGTGAGGGGGGCATTATCCCCAGTAGTGGTCTTTGGCACCAAGCACCCCAAGCAATGGCTTGGGGCCCCCAACATCCAGGGGAGCCCCTGCTGCCCTGCTCGCTGCTGTGATCTGAACTGTAACTATGAGCACTCGTAATGAGCGCTCACAGTTACCTGCAGCAGCAGCACTGACAGGGCGGGAGCCACTGGCTCTCTTCCTGTTAGTCACTCTTGTGGCCGTAGGAAGTGTTTTCCCTGCGGTCACAAGTGGCCGCTCTGTCCTTGTGGTGCCAGTGCTCCAGTGACATCACTGGAGCATCGGCGCCAGGACAAGGGGAGCTCGGCCTCTTGTGACCGCAGGGAAAACCCTTGCGGCCACAAGAGTGAAGAGAAGAGGAGACGCCGTACCCAGGTGAGTATAAGTGTTTGTTTTATTGTGTTATATACTATATGGGAGGGGGAGCACACAGGGGCCTGTGCAACTGGGGGAGCGCTCAGCGGGGGTCTATATAAATGGGGGGAGCACACAGTGAGGCTATATAACGGGGAAGACACAGGGGGACAGGGGGGCTATATATAACTGGGGGAGCACACAGAGGGGCTATAGACTACTGGGGCTTCACAGAGGGGTCTATATACTACTTGGGTCAGCACACAGTGGGTCTATATACTACTTGGGACAGCAGAATGGGATCTATATACAACTGGGGGAGCACACAGGAGGTCTATATCCAAGTGGGGGAGCACACAGGGGGGCTATATACTACTGGGGGAGCTCACAGGGGGTCTATATACTACTGGGTTAGTACACAGGGGGTCTATATACTACTGGGGTAGCACACAGGGGTCTATATACTACTGGTAGGGCACACAGGGGGTCTATATACTACTGGGGGAACACACAGGGGTCTATATACTACTGGTGGGGCACACAGGGGGTCTATATACTACTGGGGGAACACACAGGAGTCTATATACTACTGGTGGGGCACACAAGGGGTCTATATACTGCTGAGGCAGCACACAGGGGGTCTTTATATAACTGGGGGGCACACAGGGGTCTATATACTACTGGTGGGGCACACAGGGGGTCTATATACTACTGGGGGAACACACAGAGGGTCTATATACTACTGGTGGGGCACACAGGGGTCTATATACTACTGGGGGCAGCACACAGGGGGTCTATATATGACCGGGAGCACACAGGGGCTCTATATATAACTGGGGGAGCACACAGGGGGTCTATATATGACTGGGGGCAGCACACAAGGGGTCTTTATACTGCTGGAGGAGCACACAGTGGTCTATATACTACTGGGGAGCACACAGGGATCTATATAATACTGATGGAGCACACAGGGGGTCTATATACTACTGGGGGAACCACAAAGGGGTTTTATATAATACTGGAGGAGCACACAGGAGGTCTATATCCAAGTGGGGGATCACACAGGGGGGCTATATACCACTGAGGGAGCACACAGGTGAGCTATATACAAGTGGGGGAGCACACAGGGGGTCTATATACTAGTAAGGGAGCACACAGGGGGTATATGCAACTGGGGCAGCACACGGGATATATACGACTGGGGGAGCACATAGGGGGTCTATATACTTTTGGGGGAGCACACGGGGGGACTATATATAACTAGGGGAACACACAGGCGTCTATACACTACTGGGGGAAGCACACTAGGGGTATATACTACTGAGGGGAAGCACACAAGGGGTATATACTAGTGGTGGGGTGCAGTCTGGTGAGGGGGGCATTATCCCACCTGTGTCTGATACTGCGGCTTCTCCGGAGGGGGGCATTATCCCACCTGTGTCTGATACTGCGGCTGCTCCGGAGGGGGTGCAGTCTGGTGAGGGGGGCATTATCCCACCTGCGTCTGATACTGCCGCTGCTCCGGAGGGGGGCATTATCCCACCTGTGTCTGATACTGTGGCTGCTCCAGAGGGGGTGCAGTCTGGTGAGGGGGGCATTATCCTCCCTGTGTCTGATACTGCGGATGCTCCGGAGGGGGGCATTATCCCACCTGTGTCTGATACTGCAGCTGCTCCGGAGGGGGTGCAGTCTGGTGAGGGGGGCATTATCCCACCTGTGTCTGATACTGCGGCTGCTCCGGAGGGGGTGCAGACTGGTGAGGGGGGCATTATCCCAACTGTGTCTGATACTGCTGCTGCTCCGGAGGGGGTGCAGTCTGGTGAGGGGGACATTATCCCACCTGTGTCTGATACTGCGGCTGCTCTGGAGGGGGTGCAGTCTGGTGAGGAGGGCATTATCCCACCTGTGTCTGATACTGCGGCTGCCAGGGAGGGGGTGCAGTCTGGTGAGGGGGGCATTATCCCACCTGTATTTGATACTGCGGCTGCTACGGAGGGGGTGCAGTCTGGTGAGGGGGGCATTATCCCACCTGTGTCTGATACTGCGGCTGCCATGGAGGGGGTGCAGTCTGGTGAGGGGGGCATTATCCCACCTGTATTTGATACTGCGGCTGCTACGGAGGGGGTGCAGTCTGGTGAGGGGGGCATTATCCCACCTGTGTCTGATACTGCGGCTGCTCTGGAGGGGGTGCAGTCTGGTGAGGGGGACATTATCCCACCCGTGTCTGATACTGCAGCTGCTGTTGGTTATATCTTTATTTTTGGAGTCGGTACAATAATTGAGAAGAAGTTTGCACTCTGGAGATCCAGTTGTGCAGGAGATCTGAGAGGCTTAGGGGCTGATCAGCGGATTCAGGATTGTCACATAAAAGATGATAGGAGTTGTAGTAGATGTAAAAGTAAGACTTTAATCAATGGATGATGCGTTTCAAAGAGAACCCTCAATAGATCTGATGGAAAGGTTGTCCCCTCAAAACGCCTCATACATTGATTGAAGTCTTACTGTTACATCTACTACAACTCCTATCATCTTTCATGTGACAATCCTGAATCTTCTGACCTAACAGACACAAAAATAGAGATACACAGATACAAAAGCATAAAGGTTACATATATGATCTTCTATAGAACTACATTACATAATATACACTATATACATGATACACACACACACACACACACACACAAACAGGCACATTACATAGACACAAACATGCAAACACACAAATGACAAAGATACATAGATCACACACACACACACACACACACACACACACATAACATGCATAATAACATGACACAGATGTACAAACATACACAGAGGACAAAGATGGATAAATATAAACAAACTCACATGTTAAGCAGGGCAGGAAGCTCCAGGAAGTCCTCTTGTCTCCATCTCCACTTTGTCTTCTCCAAGCCAGGCCCCGCAGCTTGCAGACCCTCCCCCTTCTTGTGTGCACCGACTGCACACATATCAACAGGAGAGAAGAGACCTCACTGCAGAGGGGAGGGGGGATGGAGGGGTCCCTGCTGCTGCTCCTCTCTGCATCTTGTGACAGGCAGGAAGAGAGCAGTGGGGAGGCTGGAAGCCGCTGTAAAGGGAGCCGGCCAGGCAGAGAGCAGGGGGATGGAGGGGCCCTGCTGCTGCAGCTGCTTCCCTCTGCATCTTCCTGGTGAGAGGCAGGAAGAAAGCAGTGGGGAGGCTGGAAGCCGCTGTAAAAGGAGCTGGACCACATGGAGTGCAGGGAGAGGGGAGGGCACATGATAAGTTCATAACGGACCCTGATGCTGTTCTTAACTCACCCCAGCAGTGTGGGAGCCAGCAGGGGGCCCCTTGAGCCACAGATACTGGGTAGCATCTAAAGGAAAGGCCCCTCTCTGGCTCCAGGGCAGGGCCCAGCAAGGAAGGGGAGGGGGTGGGGCCCACCGGGGGATCCCCCGACTCCACAGTGGCCCAGTCCGACCCTGCCTCCATGTGCTCGCCAGAGGTAGCCTGACTGCCATTAGGTACCGAAATAAGATCCTCAGACCCCTTGTGAAACCATATGCTGGTGCAGTTGGCCCTGGGTTCTTCCTAATGCAATACAATGCTAGACCTCATGTGGCTAGAGTGTGTCAGCAGTCCCTGATGAAGACATTAAGGCCCCGTTCCCACTGAGGAAAGGTAGCGGAATTGAACATGAACATGTTCATTCTTCAGCGCGGACAGGGCAGAAGCGCGCGCCTCCCATAGACTCCCATTATGAGCGGGAGGCTAACGGCATTCCGCGGCGGACAATTCCGTCGCGGAATTCCGCTACCTTTCCTCAGTGGGAACGGGGCCTAAAGCTATGGACTGGCCCGCCCGTTCCCCAGACCCAAATCCAATTGAGCACATCTGGGACATCATGTCTTACTCCAGCCACCAATGTCACGTTGCACCACAGTCTGTCCAGGAGTTGGCAGATGTTTTAGTCCAGGTCTGGGAGGAGACCCCTCAGGAGACCATCCGCAATCAGGAGCATGCCCAGGTGTTGTAGGGAGGTTATACAGGCATAGGGAGGCCACACACAATACTGAGCCTCATTTTGACTTGTTTTAAGGACATTATATCAAAGTTGGATCAGCCTGCAGTGTTTTTCCACTTTAATTTTGTGCGCAACTCCAAATCTAGGCCTCCATTGGTTAATAAATGTGATTACCATTGATAATTTATGTGCGATTTTGTTGTCAGCACATTCAACTTTGTACAGAACAAAGTATTTAATGAGAATATTTCATTCATTCTGATCTAGCATGTGTTATTTGAGTGTTCCTCTTTATTGTTTTGACCAGTGCATATAACTTGACAAGTCCTACAAAAAAGACAATGTTAGTTGAGATTGGAATACTCTCCAACCAATTGTAGAACCACAGATATGTGGTAATGATAATTTTTTCCATTGACATGCCATGGTCAGTTTTGTAAGTTCAAAGCAATCATGACATTTTTCTGTATGTATGCAATTTAAATTGGAATGTTAATGGTAAGTTATACTGCAGCAAGTAGAGAGGGGCACCTTGCATATTACATTCCAAATTACACAATTCATATTACTTTAAGAGCTATCAGCCTTAAGAAAAAGCCAATAGAGCTAATCAATAATCACTCTTCTAAAAAAAACTGTAACAAGTTTGCCTAAGCATTTAATACTATATTAAGGTAATGCACATTGTGACAGCACACTGTTGATCTGTTTAATTAATTTATTTAATACTGCTGGATCTATAATGCTTTACCATCTAACGTAACAGCTACGCCAAGAATTTAATACCAAGGAACAACAACAAAGCAGGTAATGCTTCATACAATTATTTGGTTTTAAAGCAAATTTTATCCAGCAGGTGCCTATTAGTATATCTACAACTGTCTGAAACACTGATACACTCCAATATAAACCTTTTTTTAAGAGGAAAAAACAAGAATGGGCAATTTCTATAACTGAAATAAGATCATACACTTTGCAGAATCAGCAGATTTCATGTATACAAAGATATTGTTTCCTGGAAGCATTGTTTGAGTAGCCCAGACAAGACCCCACTTGGAGACTTACTTAAAGGGATTGTCTGGGAAAAATGTATACTTAGCCATGTTGTCAGGGCTGTGGAGGGCATGTCCGTAATGTATCCTCACCTGTCCTACTCCACCACCTCTGCTAGTTCCCAGGCCACCCCCTCTGCACTTTCAGTGTTTAACATCCAACAATATCCCATTCCCATAGGAAATGGGCAGTCAGCATAGACTCTATGCTAAGTGGGCATTTCCAGTGGAGCAGCCCATCATCGAATGTTCTGAAAACACTGACGGGGCTAAGCCATGACAGCATGGCAAAGTATGAATCATTCCCAGACAACCTCTTTAAAGTGTACCTGTTCTTACAAAAGTACTGAATGCTCTGAATTTGAAGTTGTGAAATTTAGACAACCAATAACTTTCCAGAATTTTATGGGTGGTCTGAGATAAGAAGGAAGCTTTTATTTTAGCTGTCAGGCATAGACTCTGTCCTATACATAGCACTAGCTAATCACCACCAACACTGAGCCTAAAAATAGGCAGTGAACTGCAAATTAGGTGGAACTGAGGCACCTAGTGGCTGAAAGTTTAACTAGAATTTTGTAAAGCCTAAATCCCAGAAATCTTATTTTGAGCACTTCTAATAACAGATAAGCATAAGTTGTGTAAAATGTCTGTGTCCATTTAAGTTGGGACTGAAAGTCTTAAAACAACAGGCAAGATTACATTTAGGATTTCACTCTGGCAAAACCCAGAGAGAGAGAGAGAGAGAGAGAGAGAGAAATAAAAACAGGTAGGTTGTGCTAAGTGCCTTAACTGCATATACAGTATAGATAGATAGATAGATAGATAGATAGATAGATAGATAGATAGATAGGAGATAGATAGATAGATAGATAGATAGATAGATAGATAGATAGATAGATAGATAGATATAATACTAGGCCAGGGTATAACAATACTTTTGAATCACCTAGTCACCTTTATAACAATCCCTGTCCTGGGGTCCTAATAATGACTCCCTTATTGAGTTTCTCCCAGATGTTTATACTAGACCAGGATAGGAATACCCACAAATAAGACAAGAAAATACACACAAGCTTGTAAGAAGTAAAAATAATGACCCATCAGGATTATTGCAGCAGAACAGGAGTAGTATTATCAGCAGATTAATTGATTGGTTCAAGCGCCCAGGGGGCATTCTCTGGTATCGTAAGAGCCCAGGGACCAGCCCATCTCCTTTCATTTTCTGCACTGCTGCCTACTTGTATTTGCCTGAGATTCTTATCCAGGCCTGCTTGCAATAATTCCAGAATAAGAGGAATATTTGGTTACCTCAGAAGGTGGTTAATTTCACCTTTAAAGTTAAGAGAAGATTTGCAATGTATATTTATTTAAGGGGTTATCCAGTGCTACAAAAACATGGCCACTTTTCCCCCTACTGTTGTCTCCAGTTCAGGTGTGGTTTGCAATTAAGCTCCATTTACTGAGTTTCAAAACCCCACCCAAACTGGAGACAAGAGAGGAGAAAATGGTCATGTTTTTGTAGCGCTGGATAACCCCTTTAAGTAGAGAAAGAAGCCCCGCACCAGTAGCTTGGGTAGATGTTCAAACCTCTGAACACAGCCAGGATCCCTGGAGTAGTATAACCATCATTTAAGCGGTGCTGAGATGAAAACAATCCATATCCCTCTCAGGGAGTGAGACCATGTAGGGGAACTAGTCCAGGACTAGTGCGTTTACCTGCAAGGTCTCCCTCCCTGAGAGAACTTCATGCTGCAATAAACCACAATAAGTCACTACAATTGGTGAGTGCTGGATTTTTCTTTGATATACACATTTGGGCAATGTTCACAAAACGTATGTTTAGCATAAATCACGGCCGTTGTTGCAATTTGCAACAACGGCCGTGATTTATGCTAAACATATGTTGTATTGGAATGAATAGAATCCCGTCCCGTCCAGAGCGTATACACATAGTATTTGCTCCGGCTGGGATTCCATCCGGGCGCACGAAAAACTGACATGTCAATTTTCTCCGGACGATATTCATTAAATAGAGGCCGCACAGAACATGTCAGTTCACACAATGGAGTGTCCAGCTCCAGCTGTACGCTCCATTTTGTGCAGCGGTGAATTGGGATGCGGGTGCACACGGGTGCGCCCGCATCCAAATTCACCAGAAATGAGGATCCTCTGGCCAGTACTGCAGTCAGTACTGTCTGGGATAATCTTCTCTGACACCAGCCGTTCCGTGACCCGGCCGGGTCACAGAACATCCGGTCTCATACCATGTGTGAACATGGGCCTGCAATGTATATGTTGCATAAAACATCACCTTTATTTGTGTTAATTAAAAGCATGACATGGTGGGGGTCTTTTCTATTGCAGTATAAACATTGCTTGCTGGTCAGTTCATTATTGATCGGATGCTGTATTACCATTTCCTGGGTGTTAGCTTTGTATCACTTGATCCAGTCACATCAGGTAAATGTGCATCAGATTA
Source organism: Dendropsophus ebraccatus (assembly GCF_027789765.1). Taxonomy (NCBI): domain Eukaryota; kingdom Metazoa; phylum Chordata; class Amphibia; order Anura; family Hylidae; genus Dendropsophus; species Dendropsophus ebraccatus. The sequence continues at coordinate 103,625,823 of NC_091456.1, forward strand.
TAAAAACTGGCATAAGATATATAACAATCACATGTTACAGGCTTTTTTACTTTCTGTACATGACTAGGAAGGCATCTGGGAACACTACAGGTCGATATACAGCAAATGGTATGTTTCTACTTAAGCCATTCTCCTATGTGAATGGTATGCTGTATTCATGGTATTATGGCCGGTGTCAGCTCCTGGCAAACTTGTGCAAGAGCTAGGGGTTCCTTGTCAGGTACTGCACTCAGCCCTTTAACTGTAAGCGCTAGTAATGAGCAACCACCTGGGGCTGGATGCCTATAGGGGGATAACTTACATAGAAGATTGTATTTATTGGGGAGCCAGCTACCAGGCAGGCTACCTAAAGAGGGGACACTTACATGGCAGGGGCATCTACCTACAGAAGATTACCTACATGGGGATACTCTTTACTGGAAGGACTATCTACTGGGGACCTACCTGAACAAAAAGACCTAACTACTATATGATGCACAGAAGGATCTATCTACTGTATGGGAGAACAGAGAAACCTAGGGACTAAATAGGGGCACGAGGGACCTAACTACTATATTGTGCAACAGAGGGACCTAACTACTATATAGGTGGAACACAGTAGGCCTAATTCTGGAGCAAAGAACGTGATGTTTCTCAAGCTGGTTCGCCAGAGAAGAGTTGTGGCCAGATGAAAAAGAAAGGTGAACAATGATCCAAGAAGATGCCCCCTGTGAATCACTGGATATAAGGGGAAAAGTGGTAGTCCTTTTAGGGGGCCAGTAAACAGTATTGCTGTCCTTATCGAGGGCAAGGTTAAAGGGGTAATTCAGTAAAAAGAAAAAAAAATCTTTCAAATCAACTGGTGCCAGAAAGTGCCAGAGATTTTTAATATAGTTCTATTAAAAAACTCAAGTCTTCCACTACTTATCAGCTGCTGTATGTTATGCAGGAAGTTGTGTATTCTCTCCAGTCTTACACAGTGCTCTCTGCTGACACCTCCACCCATTTCAAGAACTTTTCATAGAAAACCTTCCCTGCTCTCCAGACTGGAAAGAATACACCACTTCCTGCAGGACATACAGCAGCTGATAAGTACTGGAAGACTTGAGATTTTTTAATAGAAGTGAATTACAAATCTTTGCCATTTTTTGCACCAGTTGATTTGAAAGATTTTTTTGTGAATGTAGTTAGAGGTAATCTTTATTTCAGGATAACATGTTACGAAGATTACAGCATCTTTTCCATCAGATCAGGTCTTCAAGGCGCAGCAGCACTGAATGTGACAGGGATTAAACAGGTGGGTATTGCTTTGCTTTTAACACATAAAATAGCATTAGGAGATAGCATAGAAATAGCATAGAAAGCATTAGGAGATATTTTAACCCCTGTCCACTCCACTTTTTCCAGCATCCAGCTTATTAACACAGAACCAACCAAGGACCTGCAGGCCACATCTAGGAAACAAATATGAAATATTCTGTGTGTATGCTATAAAGTCTGATAGAAACACCCCTTTAAATGGTCACTGTTGCATCAACAAACTTTGTAGAACTAAAAAATATAAGTATGGAAGAATCATTGTAACGTATCTGAAAAAAATGACCCTTTCTCCGCTTATCAGGTTCTTTTCCCGCCCTTAGCCCCCATCCTAAATTAATCATTTACCCTGGAATGAAGCTTAGGAACCTGTTTAGTAAAATACCTCAGTGCTGACTGGGCACATACAGATACCTAGCAGTGGCATATCTGTTACTGTACACTACATGAAAGCAATGGCCCACTGCTACACTGATTCATCACAGGCCAGGTTCTTCAGGGGTAGCTACTTTTAAATGCTCCCACACAAATACCTCCAATACATAGTGTTTTGACATGAAGTGTCAAAGTGTCATAGTGTTTTGACATGAAGTGTCACATGTGAGCCACTGGCCAAAAAAAGTTATGGTGGCAACTTGTATAAGAAAGGTCAGTCTGCTACACTTTTTTCTAACAGTAAAAAAGAAGGTATGCTAATGCAGATACCAAGAGGTTAGAGCGGGCCTTTGTGTTTGGGTCACAAAATACTGTTATTCACAAAGGATTGCTGCTCCTGTGGGTAAAGGACAGTGTACTATGATTACCCTGTGCCACAGGAGGGCAGCATGATTTGTGTTAGGGATTTTGAGGCTACGTTCTGAATAATTAGTTGAAGTTTAGTGGTGAACCAGTGCAGAGCCATCTTTCTCTGCTGCATGCCATGGCCCTATGAATGCATTGCATTATTGCGATTGCTCCATTAGTCTTGTTTTAGTTATAAACTATATTTTCCACATAGACACAGTGGATCCACTACAGATATAAGCCTCATAACTGTTTATCACCTTTTTTGTATGCTGCATTGCACTCTATAAACTTTAATACAGTCCCTCAGGCTGGACTGTTGCAGCAGGCAGACTTTTACTGATAAGAGGCATTGTTGATTTCCTGTGTGCCAGGGGTTTAATGTTCAACACAGCATTAAAGATGACTTTTCTAATACTGCTGGTGAATATTACAAAATAAAGCTCACTTATACACATAGTCAAAGATTTGGCCGATTCCTTTGCCATCAGATGTACAAAGCCCCCTAGACAGCAGAAAAATGTTACACTGCAGCAAAGAGGCAAGTATATGGACTTCATCTCTTAAGTGTTCCCAGTATACAGGAGCAGTATAAGTGACATGGCTCCCTAAAAGTATTCCACCAAGAATTGCATTAAAAAAATAAGCCCTGCTGTGTGCGCAAGCTGCAGTATATGGTCACATATTGGGTACCCCCATGCTCAGGAGAAAGTGTTTAAGGGTGCCTTCACACATACCGTATCGCTGCGAGTTTCTCACACATAAATCCACAGTGATACTGATTGCTATAAAGTCAATGTATGTGTATTCTCGCTGCGTGTTTGGTGCAATTATGATGCGTGTTTGGTGCGATTTTTACATGCCAGTTTTGATTTTTACAGGAGAGTTTAACACCACAAAAAACGCAGCTACTTTCGTGCGAGTTTCGTGCGATAAATACGCAGCGATACGATGTGTGTAAAGGCACCCTAAAACATTTTAAGGTGCATATACCCCTATGTTTCTTGTAAAAATGAGTAATAAGCTAAATGCACATAGTAGACCAGTAAAACACATTAAAGTCCAACTCAGTTGCGAGTATTGCGACATGACAAGGGGCATACCAAAGCCACGTATCCATCCACAGACAGCTGTTTTGGGGTATTGTTCCTCATCAGTGTGCAGTAGGATTCTGGCTAGCAGGGGCATTGAATTTTAGACCAACAAAACACAACAATTACTGAGCTCAGGGGCATGACCACTAACATATACAATCTCACATTACTGACACACACAGACAGACGCACAGCACTTACAGCTCAGTGTTCTCCCTCTTTCTCTCTGTAGGGCTGATCTCCATACTGTGTGTTTGAGGAACTGTGGGTCATGTGATCAGGTCCTGCTCCTTACTCCTGTGTCTTCTGATGTTCAGCACTCACCGTCCACTACAATGAGGGGGCTAAACACCAGAGCTTTGGGCCCCTAGAGGCGCTGTGTGTCCTGGCACTTGCCTGGTTAAGCCTTGTGTTGATGCCAGCCCTGCTTAAGGTGATCAGAAAAATGATCTCCTCACTAGGAGGCACCCCTTAGCAATGGGTTTCCTTCCCAGGAGGGATATCTGGCTATTCCCTTGTTTTGAGACTCTGGGCCTCCACTGACCTTTTTTTTGCATATTTAAATTCTTTGGGGGCAATGTATCAATGAAGACTCTTGAATGAGTACCTGATTGAATTTATTTGGCTGATCAAACTGAGCCAGTGATTGGTTTGTTTTGTTTTTAGTAGCTATTTTATGTCTTTTTATTTAGTAATACTCAGTATTTGCTTTGTACAGATTAAGTTCTTAAGATGCGAGATATCTTATAAGCAAATATTTGTTTCTTTCTAGAATCCCTTCCACCTACAAATGGATACTCGAAGCTCAGTGTTTTCCCTCATGGAAATCTTAAGCAATGTGTTACAAAACAGCAGCTGGGAAGAACTTCTAGTTATTACTTGCCACCCATGGGAAACTACCACCATTCTTGACTATCTGGCAACTAATACTAATATGATGACACGTGACATCCTTAACATTCGTCCACTTAATGATACTGCGGTGGAAACATATCTACATCATCACTTTGAGGGAATAAAAGATCTTGAGTTCCCCTTGCTTCTGCATGGATGTGATGCACACCGATCTTCTTTAGTTTTTAAGGCTGCTCGTAACAGTGGCCTGGAACCACAAGAGTTTCACTGGATGGTTGGACAGCCTCTCAATGTTGAAGAAATGCAGACAGATGGAATGCCACCTGGGTTACTGGCTTACGGAGAAGTCAGCCGACCAAGTTTGGAAAAATTTATAAGAGATGCAGTAGGGTTAGTTACCCGGGCAATCTCAAAAGCGGTGCAGGTGAGACCAGATCTTGCTCTTATTCAGTCCATGGTGAACTGCAATGACAAACAGATAACACAAATGGAATCTTCTGGTGTGTACCTGTCTAGGTGAGTTACTTTTTATTCTAGAATATGTAAAGAAAAAACACAAAGATAACCATACACGGGCTGAAGCATTGACTATTCTATATGTATTGTATATGACACAGTTTTAAACACTGAGCAGTGCTATCCAATATTATGGTCTCATAGCTAGAATTTTATAAAGTTCATAGATGTAGACATATTATCACATAGGTGTTGCATGGGAGATGGGAGATTCCCACAACTTTTATTCTTATGTATTTAAAATATTATCTATTCAGTCCATTACTCCTAGCAGTAATGATAACCAGAATACTTCAATGCCTGGAGAAGTTCTTTCTTGTAACAAAACAGTATCGCTAGCTTTCATTGAAGTTAATATAATAATAGTTTAACAGGACAGCTCAGATATTACTCTTTTATTAAATAAAGTGGGAGAAAATTCTTTTACATCCCTTTGTATTATAATCCTCAGACACCAGTTGCTCTTTGCTGAGTGTTCTAAAATGCAGACCCTGCTTTATTTGAGACCTCACTTTTGCACTGACAACTGCAGAACTCCATTGTCTCGCTGGCTTGTCTTCTGAGCTCTGCTACTGGTTTCACTCGGGATGCTCACCACTCTGCTTCTGTACACACAACTCATATGAGCTTCTTAAGGGCAGTTCTGCCCACCTGTGCACACACTGGAACAACTACCTGTACCTATGACAGAAGGGGGCATAAGGAGCCGTCTAAGATTTTGGTGCTAGTTTTTGAGCTAAATGTACAGTGGTCCCTCAACTTACAATGGCTACAGGATACAATATTTTCAACATATAATGGTCATTTATAGAAAATAATAACTTGAGACCAGACTCAACATACAATGCTACGGACAGTCAGGATTTGCGGCACATGTTAATAACTAGATGATCGACCAATGAAAGTAGCCATTTTACTGATATTACTGAGGTGCATGCATTGATCAGCTGTCTAGTATCTCCTCTCTAGAGTACAGTGTGATACTACATGTCCTGTACTGATCTCTAACTGTGCCAGGATAAGTTGTGCCTTTGGGCACCAAGTGAGGGCAGCTTCATTTTATTTTTCTGGGACCCTGCGTGACCTGTACAGAACCCTGAACACGCTCTGGTTATTTACATAGAAAGTAATGTACAGTCTCCAGTAGCTCTTTCTGACTGTTATATGTAAGGACTTGCTTCACCTATATTAGCTATCTGCTTGTTTTCCTTTAAATTCTATTTTTTTCTCAGTTTGGCAGGACATTTTGGTTGCTTTGGAACTAATTACCAGTTTCCCATAGAGTTTTTGTCTCAACAAACAATGGTCGTCCTGGAACCAATAAATATGCTATGTTTGAGGGACCACTGTATTTAGGAACACTTTGTTATAAAATGATTTATAATGGTTTTAGGACCATATGATCCCTCAATATATAGCCATATGAAGTTAAATTGAAAAAGACTATACAACATGACAGAGTGGGGGCTTTTGAATTTAATATTACGCAGTGCCCAATAGACGTAGTTTCTTATCTTTCTTATCTTACCTTTCTTATCTTTTCTTCTTTCTTTCTACAGTCATGGCCAAAAGTTTTGATAATGACACAAATATTATATTTTCACATGATCTGCTGCCCTCTGGTTTTTATGTGTGTTTGTCAGATGTTTTTATCACATACAGAAATATTGCAATCATATTATGAGTAACAAAAGCTTACATCGACAGTTAGAATGAGTTAATGCAGCAAGTCAATATTTGCATTGTTGACCCTTCTTCTTCGGAACCTCTACAATTCTCCCTGGCATGCTCTCAGTCAACTTCTGGACCAAATCCTGACTGATAGCAGTCCATTCTTGCACAATCAATACTTGCATTTTGTCAGAATTTGTTGTTTTTTGTTTGTCCACCCGTCTCTTGATGATTGACCACAAGTTCTCAATGAGATTAAGATCTGGGGAGTTTCCAGACCATGGACCCAAGGGGGAAGATTTATCAAAGGGTGTAAAGTTTAGACTGGTGCAAACTGCCCACAGCAACCAATCACAGCTCAGCTTTCCTTTCAGCACTGCTTAAAGCTGAGCTGTGATTGGTTGTTGTGGGTAGTTTGCACCAGTCTAAATTTTACACCCTTTGATAAATCTCCCCCAAAATGTCTATGTTTTGTTCCCTGAGCCATTAGTTATCACCTTTGCTTTATGGCAAGGTGCTCCATCATGCTGGAAAAGGAATTGTTGATCGCCAAACTGCTCTTGGACGGTTGGGAGAGGTTGCTCTTGGAGGACATTCTGGTACCATTCTTTATTCATGGCTGTGTTTTTAGGCAAGACTGTGAGGGAGGTGATTCCCTTGGCTGAAAAGCAACCCCACACATAAATGGTTTCAGGATGCTTTACAGTTGGCATGAGACAAGACTGGTGGTAGCGCTCACCTCATCTTCTCCGAATAAGCTGTTTTCCAGATGTCTCAAACAATCGGAAAGGGGATTCATCAGAGAAAATGACTTTACCCCAGTCCTCAGCAGTCCACTTCCTGTACCTTTTGCAGAATATCAGTCTATCCCTGATGTTTTTTCTGGAGAGAAGTGGCTTCTTTGCTGCCCTCCTTGAGACCAGGCCTTGCTCCAAGAGTCTCCGCCTCACAGTGCGTGTCGATGCACTCACACCTGCCCGCTGCCATTCCTGAGCAAGCTCTGCACTGCTGGTAGCCCGATCCCGCAGCTGAAACACTTTTAAGAGACGGTCCTGGCGCTTGCTGGTCTTTCTTGGGCGTCCTAGAGCCTTTTTGGCAACAATGGAACCTCTCTCCTTGAAGTTCTTGATGATGCGATAGATTGTTGACTGAGGTGCAGTCTTTCTAGCTGCTATACTCTTCCCTGTTAGGCCATTTTTGTGCAGTGCAATAATGACTGCACTTTTTTCTTTAGAGATAACCATTGTTAACAGAAGTGAAACAATGATGCCAAGCACCAGCCTCCTTTTAAAGTGTCCAGTGGTGTCATTCTTACTTAATCATGACAGATTGATCTCCAGCCCTGTCCTCATCAACACCCACACCTGTGTTAATGAGGCAATCACTGAAACAATGTTAGCTGGTCCTTTTAAGGCAGGGCTGCAATGATGTTGAAATGTCTTTTGGGGGCTAAAGTTCATTTTCTAGGCAAATATTGACTTTGCAAGTAATTGCTGTTAAGCTGATCACTCTTTATAACATTCTGGAGTATATGCAAATTGACATTTTAAAAACTGAAGCAGTAGACTTTGTAAAAATTAATATTTGTATCATTCTCAAAACTTTTGGCCATGACTGTACTATTCGGTAACTGTATATGCAGGAATGATGTCTTTTAATTTGGTGCATGGGGTATGCAAGTCCTGCTATCAAGGCTTCAGAGCAGAGACCGTGACTAGTCACAGCTCCCTGCCTGTGAACACGTTCTGCGGAGACAATTAACAGGATTGCAAGTTGCAATGACATGGAATCTTCTTTGCCTGTCAATCCCCCCACATAAAATTACTGTATAGCAGAAAAAAGATATGGTAAGAAAGGTTATTATTGGCCTATAGGACACAGCTAGTGCCTTTATAAGCTCCATCCTGATGTTTGGTTTCTCTTAAGGAAACCAAGGGCTAACATACAGACAAAAGCAGAAAAATGCTACAACAACCTGCAAGTGCCAGGGCTTACCGTATATACGCTCTCCATTGTCCACACACAATAAAAACCTGTTCTAAAGATTTTTGAAAATTAGGTTCTTAGCAAACCATTTGATCAAATAGAGTGTACCATCTCACCATGTTAAGGTGATCTCAGGGAGTTGGTTCCTAACACTGGCCTCTCTTGGGCAAATGCTGAGCCTGCAAAACTGTGCATAAAGGATCCAACTAAACTCTGTTTAAAATACCCAGAGGAGATGGGTGGAGTGCAAGCCAAAAGGAGGTAGCACACGATAAAAACCTGTTCCAAAGATTTTTGAAAAATCTTTAGAACAGGTTCTTAATGTGATTATGATGGAGGGAGGTTGCTGTAGCATTTTTCTGTTTTTGTCTACATGGTCAGGTGGGGTCACATTTACTAGTAGTGTACCAAAGGGGTCAGCAATGGGACTAGCTCTACTGTAGAATGAATAGTAAAACATCAGACCACATGAGCATTGAAATGGATTGGCAAAATAAATATTAGTAATTTGTGCCAGGCAGCAGTTGACACATCAAGTATTAGCATAGGGTACGTATGATATCAAGGTATAAAATTCACCCAGAATACTACAAGTCTTAGGCTCCTTTTTATGTGGTTTCAAAGAAAGAAAACTTTTTTTAAAAAGTAGTTGAAGGAATGGGTGAATGACAGAGCCTAAAAAGATGTAATAGTGTAAATTGTTTGGTATATAGACAGTTTAGGAGAGACTTAAAGGGAATCTGTCAGCTCTGACAGCGGGCCAGAACCCATCCCACCCCCGGATACATTGTGAGATAGTTACCCTCTCCTGGTGGTCCCACTCTGGATGCAGGTGCCGTTGCATAGAAATCACCACCACGCTCACAAGTTTCCTTCAATTGCTATATACAAATGCATCACAAGTTGTTGTTTTTTTTTCCAAGGTTTTATTTTCATTGTTTGAAAAGCAAGACTATGGAATTCTCTGTCTTAAGATTTGTATGGGTGGTTTATTAACACTGTCACCGAGGAGAAAAGACCACCGTAGGTCAGATAAACTCTAAAACATAACGTTTATTAAATTATTTAAAAAGGTACAAGCTAGAACAAATGCCTGCACCTACACAAATCGCATCAAAGTGCTGCAAAAATATTGTGCTAAATAACATATAGAGTGGGGAGACTACGTGACCCAGTTAGAGATGGATGGGTCATGTGGGAGGGGCAGGACATAAGGGATGTGCACTCTATTCTCTCTCTCCACTCTGCCTGGTATATCCTGCTATCCGGTCATTCAGCCACCTCTTATATCTGATGGACCTTATTGGCCACAGCATCATCAGTTTTGGCTGCACTTTGGACCGCAGATAAGTGTCCTGGTCTATTGATCTATCTATATACGTAATACATCTGGTTGACTGTGTGCATACGGCAATTGGAGTATTCACATATAACACCGGTTTATATACTGTATCGGCTATATCAGTGGGGGTCAATCTCTTATGCTAGATTTTTGGACCTATGTGAGATGTGATGTATTTGCATCTTTTGGCTGACGATGTTTATCATGCTATCAGGCAGTATCATGTATTTTTTGAATATCATAGGTCAAGCTTTTCACGGAAGTACGTGTACTTAATACGTTCCTATTGCTTTACATTATAGCTGGATTAAATATTTGTTCCCTGATGAACCTGTGAGACATTTTATATTATCCCAGGGGAAACGCGTTGGAACAGAGTAATTCTTTATCTGGAAATAAAGTAACCCATTACCCTATGAACGTATTACACATTCACTATCTCTCATGTAAATATGTATATAGGATTTTGATTTTTGTTGTACACATATTTGTTTGTCGGTTTATTATTTTTTCCTGAGCACCTTATCGAGAGTAGGGACTGACACCATGGTTGGGGCTACCTTATTAAGGAGGTGGGTTCCCCAAAAGGCAGGGAAAGATCACAGGTCAAAGAGAATACAGTGCACATCCCTTATGTCCTGCCCCTACCACATGACCCATCCATCTCTAACTGGGTCACGTAGTCTCCCCACTCTATATGTTATTTAGCACAATATTTTTGCAGCACTTTGACGCGATTTGTGTAGGTGCAGGCATTTGTTCTAGCTTGTACCTTTTTAAATAATTTAATAAACGTTATGTTTTAGAGTTTATCTGACCTACGGTGGTCTTTTCTCCTCGGTGACAGTGTTGATATACAATAACCACCAGGTCACACCCATTTTTTTTTGGGCTGACGGACCCAATCATTAATTAGTTTTTCCTGTCTGTCTGTGATTTTTTTTTTTTGGGTGGTTTACTAACTTAATTTTAAGTGCCACTGTAATTTTAAAAATGGCAGTGGAAGTTTTTCTTTTTTTGAAAAAAAACTGTTGTGTGTGTTTCCAACCTTAAAGGGAACCTGTCCCCCCCCCCCCCCCGTGCCTGGGTGACAGGCTCCTGGCCCCCCGCTACAGCCCCCTATACTCACCTGATCCCGCCGGGTCCCGCATCTGGATCCAGTCGGGTCACGGAGAGATGAGTCCAACGCTCATAGAGAATGACGGAGCGCTGGACTCTCCATCATTCTCTATAAGTGTTGGACTCATCTCTTAGCGCGTGCCGGGCTGCAGAGATCTCCGTGACCCGACGCGTGACCCGACGCGGATCCAGAAGCGGGACCCGGCGGGATCAGGTGAGTATAGGGGGCCGTAGCGGGGGGTCGGGAGCCTGTCACCCCGGCATGGGGGGTGACAGGTTCCTTTTAACTAGAGTCAGGGTGAATGAATGCTGGTTTCACACACAGCAATTTTTTTTTTTAAACTGTCATTGTAGTTTTTAAGCCAAAACCAGAAGAGGATTCAGAGTAATGGGAAAAATAATAAAAGCACTTAATGTCTCCTATCTGCTAGATTCACTCCTGGCTTTGGCTTAAAAGCTGCAGTGATGTGTGAAGCCATCACAATACCCCTTAAAGCGACTCTGTACCCACAATCTGACCCCCCCAAGCCACTTGTACCTTTGGATAGATGCTTTTAATCCAAGATCTGTCCTGGGGTCCGTTCGGGAGGTGATGCAGTTGATGTCCTAAAAACAACTTTTAAACTTGCAGCCCGTGCGAAACAGGAGTATCTTTGCCCTAACTTTGCACCACCCCTCCGTCCCTCCTCCCCACCCTCTTAATCATTAGGAATGCCACTGGAACATTTTCTCCATGCTAAACATTGCACAGGTCCTTAACTATCCAGCCCATGTGCCGTGCTTACACAGGTGGGGAATAGGAGGCAATCTGCCTGGAGCATTCCTAATTATGAAGAGGGTGGGGAGGAGGGACAGAGGGGTGGTGCAAAGTTAGGGCACAGATACTCCTGTTTGACACGGGCTGCAATTTTAAAAGTTGTTTTTTAGGACAATAACTGCATTACCTGCCAAACGGACTACAGGGCAGATCTTGGATTAAAAGCAGCTACCCGAAGGTACAAGTGGTTTGGGGGGGTCCAATTGTGGGTACAGAGTCGCTTTAAATGGCCAATTTTTTCAGACATTCTTTTAGATGAACATTTCATGATAATACTGTACGTTGTACCAAACTATGTACCTATGAAACAGATGTACCCACTGATGTTACCTTACTAGGACCTTAGATCGCGTGACAGGTAAGCTTTCAGAATTATATGGCTCAGTTTTGTACAGTACTGTTGCTGCTCTTATTTCTACTAAGAATTGATCTCTGGTAATTTAACTACCAGCATTATATTACTGGAATCATAAACATAATCTACAATTCCAAATTAAGGAAAATACATTTCTACACTTATCCATATTTATAGTAATACTTGTCCTGATGATGTCAACTGTGTATACAGGGAACTCTGGACTCAAGCTCACTCCTACCGAGCTGCACCCAGTTGCTTAACTATTTACATGTTCCTCTCAAAAGTGACATCAGCATTTAAACAGTACAAATTATTAGTGGTTCTGTGTTCGGATCAGCTCCCCACAGCACCTGGCTGTCTAACTGTTTAGAGGTCACTGTCAAAACTGACAGCAGCATTTAAAGTGTACCTATCACAATGGGCCACTTCTAGATCAGCGGCAAGATCCACTGCTAATCCGTAAATTTGGGTATCCTTGGATACCGAGACACCATTAGACTACAATGCGTGCAACCCTATTGGATCCAATAGGGGTCGGGCACATTACTGTATAAACAGGTAAACACTGACAGGTACACTTCAAACTGTACAGCTGGACATCATTAATGCTTCAGCATTTGGGTCAGTTCCCCACAACAAGATCGCAGGGAGCTGATTCATTGTCATGGCAGCCCAAGGCCTATGGCAGACTATACCAGCAATGATTGATTGCTTATAGAAGTCCCCTAGATTGATCTAAAAAGTGTAAAAGAAAGTCAGCAAATGTTTGTAAAAACTTTTTAAAGAATCCTCAAAGCTCTGTATGTAGCCTGGGTCAACTTGATCACAATGACTCTAACTCAACTTTCTAATTGACTTAACATAGCTCCCTGACACAATTGTTGCGTCAGGGATCATGTAAACCCTGTCTACATCTGTATGGGCACACTATCGAAATCACACCCGTCTATACAAAAAACAGCCATTGTTATAAAATAATGGCCATTCTTTGCCAGTAAATGACAGCCGTCCAATAAAAACGAAGGTCATTTTGACTGTGTGAAAACAGCCTTCCCAAGGAGAAGTTTGGACAGGGACTTTTTTTCAAACTTGCCACTGAGGGGGTGGGTGAAAAAATAGCATGCACTTACGTCCCTGGCTCCAGCTCTGGTGCTAGCCATCAGCTGCTCCGGTCCATGGTCGCTTCATGGTGTAGAGACGGGGCTTGAGACCAGACATTAAAAAATAAAAAGATACCAAATGCTAGAATTTTTTTTATTCTTTGTGGAATGTGATGTGACCAAAAAAGAAACAAAAGTGTTTAAAAAGCCTGATCGATGCCAAAATTGTAACAAAAAAAACCTACAGATTATGGCAGAAAAAAATGAGTGCCTATACAGCTCCATAGACAGAAAAGTTAAAAAAAATTATAGGGGTTAGAAAATAGTTAATAGGCTATGTTCTCACGTAGTATTTTGGTCAGTGTTTGTAGCCAAAATCAGGAGTAGAACCCACAAAGAAAAACTATAATTAAAAAGATTTGTTTCTGTGTATTCAACCAATCCTGGTTTTGGTTGAAAAAAATACTCAAAAGACTAATGAAAATACTATGTGTGAACATAGCCCTAAACTGATTTTTTTTGTTTGTTTAAGTTTAAATTTTTTTTTTATTTTTTAAAGTAGTATATCATGATGGAATCTGCACAAATTGGATATCGTTGTAATCATGCCTGAAGAATAGAGATTCCATGTTGATTCTACTGCACAGTGCATGGCATCAATACAACCCCAACTCAAAATTGCAAAAGAAAAAACCTCTTATGACTCTGTAGAAAAAAAAATAAATAAGAGTGACCTGGGTCCTTTTAAGAGCGAAATATGTCCCTTCAAGAGTGAAATATGTCCCTTTAAGAGCGACATGGGTCCCTTTAAGAGCGAAATGGGTCCCTTTAAGAGCGAACTAGGTCCCTTTAAGAGCGATCTGGGTCCATTTAAGAGCGAAATATGTTCCTTTTAAGAGCAAAATGGGTAATTTTAAGAGCGACCTGGGTCCCTTTAAGAGCTAAATGGGTCCCTTTAAGAGTGAAATTGATCCCTTTAAGAGCGACCTGGATGCCTTTAAGAGCGAAATATGTCCCTTTAAGAGCAAAATGGGTCCTTTTAAGAGCGACCTGGGTACCTTTAAGAGCGACCTGGGTCCCTTTTAAGAGCGACTTGGGTCCCTTTAAGAGCGACCTGGGTCCCTTTAAGAGCGAAATATGTCCCTTTAAGAGCAAAATGAGTCCCTTTAAGAACAACCTGGGTCCCTTTAAGAGTGAAATAGGTTCTTTTTAAGAGTGAAATTGGTCTCTTTAAGAGCGATTTGGGTCCCTTTAAGAGCAATCTGGGTCCCTGTAAGAGTGAAATGGGTCCCTTTAAGAGTAAAATAGGTCCCTTTAAGAGTGAAATGGGTCCCTTTAAGAGCGACCTCGGTCCCTTTAAGAGCGAAATGGCTCCCTTTAAGAGCGACCTGGGTCCCTTTAAGAGCGAAATATGTCCCTTTAAGAGTGAAATATGTCCCTTTAAGAGTGACCTGGTTCCCTTTAAGAGCGACCTGGCTCCCTTTAAGACTTAAATGGGTCCCTTTAAGAGCAAAATGGGTCCCTTTAAGAGCAAAATGGGTCCCTTTAAGAGCGACCTGGGTCCCTTTAAGAGCGACCTTGGTCTCTTTAAGAGCGACCTGGGTCCCTTTAAGAGCGAAGGGACCCATGTCGCTCTTAAAGCAACCCAGGTCGCTCCTAAAGGGACCCATGTCGCTCTTAAAGGGACGGGAGCCAAGTTGCTCTTAAAGAGACAGCACCCAGGATTAAAGTTTCTCTTAAAAGGAAGTCACTGGTAAAGGGGCGCTCTTTTCAAGCACTATGTATTTCCCTGGAAATGCAAATCTAGTTAGTTTTACTAACCCTATGTAACTGCACCGTCTGGCCATATAGAATTGCTACTTTAACTAAAGTGAGGTGGGAGATCGAGAAGTGGAGAAGAGCATTGGAGGCAGTGAATTTCCTATGGACTGAGGTGTGTAAACAGTCTTCACTGACATTCACTTGAACATCCAGAAACTCAATGGACACCGAATTTGTGGGTAAAAATCATGTTGACTGTATTCACTTCATTCAGGTACAGTACAAATTTAAGGAATTGACTCTCTGTACTGTCCCAAACTGTGAATACATAATCAACATAGTGAAAATACTCTTAAATGTTGACGACGTGTAGGTTATGGACAGGAAACATCATGTCCAGCTCCAATTTTGCAAGGAATAGATTGGCATAGGTAAAGGAGACTGGAGTGCCCATGGCAGTGCCAATCTTCTGACCATACCATCTACCCTCTAACCCTATACACAGCAGGTTTATCACAACTTCTGCAGGCTGGAAAGAGTTAACCCTAGGACCGTAGGCGTTGACAGGCACCAAATGTTGCTTAGACGTGAGTCTTTCTGGATTGCCAAACTGAACGCTTGGATTTAAATGAACGCAACAATCTCAGTGTTTTCATTTTAAACATTTTCACACTTGCAGCTGTAATTATTTTACACCTGTGTATTAATTGTACCTCCCCCTTATGATGTGCAGTGCGGTCTCGGCCAGTAGAAGTGTTCTTTTGGAAACAGTTGTCGCTTGGGATATGCACCTGCACCTGGTCCATCTCTCCCTTCCCTGCTGCACATGCCAGAATTAAAGACTCAGTTGCATGTATCAGTGAGTGCTAGATCTTTTGTCTATTTGCTCATTATATTTTACAATATACTTTTGGCATTGTATCTAAATCCATATTTGCATAGGGTTATAGTGGACTGATGCTCTATTATATAGATGTTAACATTATTTTGTAAATTATAGGTATGTAGCCAATACATCATTCTCAGGACAAACTGGTAAAGTGTACATAATGAATAATAATGTCATCCACACTGATCACCACTACAAGATATGGAGCCTAGTGCGTGACTCTTTGGGAGACCCCACCTGGGTAACTGTGGGTGGTTGGTATGAAGGCAAAATGGAAGTGGAAGAAGGTGTTTGGCAAAATCGCATACAAAAACGGGAACCAGCACCAGTGGTAACACAACGCACAAAGCTGAGGGTGGTAACCCTTGTGGAACATCCCTTTGTTTTCACTCGAGATGTGGATGCTGATGGCAGTTGTCCAGCTGGCCAAATGTGCCTGGACCCTCACACAAATAACTCTGCCTTATTAGATATGCTTTTTGAAGAGCTAAGTTTACCAAATGGTTCTGTGCCATTGGGATACAAAACTTGTTGTTATGGCTACTGCATTGATTTATTAGAAAAGCTAGCCGAGGATCTTGGATTCGACTTTGAGCTGTACATTGTTGGAGATGGAAAATATGGAGCTCGTAAAGGCAACCGCTGGACAGGATTAGTAGGAGACCTGCTCAGTGGAGCAGCCCACATGGCTGTTACATCCTTTAGCATAAATTCAGCACGAAGCACTGTTATAGACTTTACTAGCCCATTTTACTCTACCAGTCTTGGCATTTTGGTACGAATGCGAGACACTGCCTCACCTATTGGAGCTTTTATGTGGCCTCTACACTGGTCCATGTGGGTTGGCATATTTGTGGCCTTGCATATTACTGCATTATTTCTTACATTCTATGAATGGAAGAGTCCTTTTGGTATGACTCCACATGGACGAAACCGGATGAAAATCTTCTCATACTCTTCAGCACTCAACTTATGTTATGCTATTCTTTTTGGAAGAACAGTTTCAAGTAAAACACCAAAATGCTGCACGGGAAGAGTTCTCATGAACCTGTGGGCTATTTTCTGTCTACTAGTATTATCCAGCTACACTGCAAACCTTGCTGCAGTAATGGTAGGAGAAAAGACTTTTGAAGCTTTGTCAGGAATCCATGATCCTAAGGTGGGTAGCTGATAAAATACTTTTTGTCCTTTTTTTATAGAAAAGTATTTATCATGCATTTATTTATAAGTTTTGCAGAACATAAATTATTGCTTAGAATTGAGACCTACTGTTCCTAGGTTTCTAGCATGGGTGCAATTATTAAAGGCTTAAAGACTTAAACAGATTGTCATTTTCCCAGTTGGGCATTTAATCCTTAATGAGGACCTTCTAGAAATTATTATAAATATGCATTTTATTCTACACATAATTTTTTTATGTCTGACATTTGGTTGCTTAAAGGTAATCTGTCAACACGCAGGCCCTACCTAAGGTGCTGACAGTGTGCTGTAGCTGGCAGTCCCCTAGTGAGTGTGGTACCTTTTGGTAATTTATCCGTGCTGTGGATTATGCACAATCCCACAGTAATGAAGTGTCAAAGTGTTGTTTGTGCCACACTCTGGCACACCTCACCGCTCCTCCCTCGTTTAGATAAATAATCAATGCTGCCCGGCCTCCTGCTCACTCAGCTGTCAGCCAGTATATCTGATTGCAGATCAGTCCTCAGTAGGCAGTTTATGTCTGAAAGAAACACTCAGGCACAGTGTTGGAGCTGTGGTCTAGCAGTAAATCACCAGTCTAGAGACCTGCCAGCAGTTCATTCTTAGGTTCAAATCCCTGTTGAAATTGAGTGACCGCTATTTAATGGCAAATATTTGTCATTATTTTAAAACCACAGCTGTTGTTTTGAAATAATGGCTGTTATTTGCCATTACATGATGTCCATCAACTAAATTTCAACAGGGATTTCAAACAGAACAAAAGAGTGAACTGCAGCCAGGTCTGTAGACAGGTGAGTAGGGATGGTCCGAACCGAGTTCGGTTGGGGTTGTACATACCCGAACCCTCGGTAATGATTCCCACTGTCTGCCCGCTCCGTGGAGCGGGCGGATCCTGCGGGAGGACCGCCTGGAAAACTGGGATACAGCCACAGCCATAGGCTGTATCCCAGTTTTCCCGGCGTTACTCCCGCTGTATCCGCCTGCTCCATGGAGCGGGCAGACAGCGGGAATCTGCTGCCGAGCGTTCGGGTTCATACGAACCCGAACCTCAGCAGGTTCGGACCATCCCTACAGGTGAGTTACCCCTAGACCACAGCTCCATGTAATGTGTATTTGGGTTTATATACCCCTCCATAATATACAGATATAGACAAATCAAAGACTAGTCTACAAAAAAGGTATAAAACAGAAGTGTACAGAACAATATAAGAAAAAATCAAACCATTTTAATTTAAGATCATCAACCGAATTTAGGTACCGCAGAGGAAAAAATCAAGCCAGTCACAGTAATGTGCAAATCATCTGACTGTTATATAGGATTTATTACTATGAAAAAAATTTATTTCATGAACATATTAATGATCTGTCTGTCTTTGCAGCTCCATCATCCTTCTCAAGGTTTCCGCTTTGGCACAGTTTGGGAGAGCAGTGCAGAGCAATACATAAAAAAAAGTTTCCCTGAAATGCATAACTACATGCGAAGGTTCAGCGTCCCATCCACATCAGAAGGAGTCCGCTTGTTAAAGTGAGGAGGCATTTCAGTGACAGGGTGGGCACAACTGTTGGATAATTTAACATGACATTTGGGGAATTAGGTTTTTAACTCTCAGGGTATGTTCAAGTGGGCAAAAAAAGCCTCAAACAAGTGTCAAAAATGCCCCCAAAAAGTATGGTTTCCAGCTCCTATTAATTTCAATGCAAAATATTTAAAACAGCATGAAAACAACACTGAAAAGAAATAATTACTTTTTTAGGGCGGATCCGCTTAGCAGCTTACATTGAAAGCAATGAAAGCATAAAAAAAAACAGCATAAAAAAATGACTGTACTTTAAAAACTATGGGGGACATTTATGAAGTCCGGTGTTTTTTACGCCAGGCTTACAAATGTCCCTGCAGCTCTACATAAATCCTGATCGCACGGAGCCCGTCCTTGCGAAAATTTAGAAACCTACGCCAGCTCAGAGCTGGCATAGGTTTCAGTATCATTTTTTCACCAGAAAAAATGATAAATGTGGCGCAAGCAGAGACCGTGCCCCCTCTGCATGCAGCCGCACCCCCCGTAATGCCCCCTCTCCACCCCACTGGCAAAGGTGGCGCAGATGGGGCAGATGCAAAAAAAATATTCGCAAAAATACCATTTGCGAATATTTTTACGCCAATCTGCCACATCTGCGCCTAAAAAAGGCATTTACCCCTTTTCATAAATGTCCCCCTATGTATAAAAACCACACTGATTTGAAAGCTGTTTTGAAGATGTTTATCAAGGCGGTTTATGCACATGATTTTTGCTAAGTTTGTGAACATACACTTACTTTCCACAATATAGACATTTATGGCTATCTGCCATGTCCCTAAGAAGAAAGAATATGCAAAATAGCTCTCACACCTCTTGAGAAAAGAGATGTCCCTTCAAGTCTTACTCCAGGAGTCTTAGAATATTGACTGGGGATTTTATGCCAAGCAAAACAATCTCTCCAAAAGGAAATATTTTCCATCTGCAGACAGCTATTTTGGGGTGTTTGCCTCTCATCAGTGCAGAGCAAGGTGTTGGCTGACTAGTGAGAGGTCTATTGACGAAGGGCAAAGGGGTACTAACTCTCATTAAGGAGAGCATGTCATAAAGACTTATGGAGAATTACAGACCATTGCTGCTCCACTAAGAATTCTGTGAAGAAAATCCCCGGTCAGTGTTCTAAGACTCCTGGATTGAGTGAGACTTCACCTGAAGGGACATCTCTTTGCTCAAGAGGTGTGAGAGCTATTTTGCATATCCTTTCTTCCCAGAATTCCAAATTTCTTCCCTCCGTTCTGCCCCCTTCACACCCCCTCCCCGCCCCCCTGGCGTACCCGGCGGAAAGTGCCGATTTGCGAATATTTTATTCGCAAATTGGCCATTTGCAAATAAAATATTGCGCAAATCGGCAATTTCCGCCGAAAACCCCCGGAGCGCCAGATGATACATGTCCCCCTATGTGTGGGCACTATACACTGTGTGGGGGCTATACTATGTGGGGATTATACACTATGTGGGGCTATACTGTGTGGGGATTATACACTATGTGGGGCTATACTGTGTGGGGATTATACACTATGTGTGGGCACTATACACTGTGTGGGGGCTATACTGTGTGGGGATTATACACTATGTGAGGCAACTATACACTGTATGGGGGCTATAGTATGTGGAGATTATACACTATGTGGAGGCTATACTGTGTGGGGATTATACACTATGTGTGGGCACTATACACTGTGTGGGGGCTATACTATGTGGGGATTAGACACTATGTGGGGCTATACTGTGTGGGGATTATACACTATGTGTGGGCACTATACACTGTGTGGGGGCTATACTATGTGGGGATTATACACTACTATGTGGGGCTATACTGTGTGGGGATTATACACTATGGGCCACATGTATCATCCTGCGAACGGAGGGTGCGGACTCAGAGTCCGCGCGATTTACCATCCGTTCCGCCCAAATATACGTTGAAAACCTACTCCAGTCCTCAGCTGGCGTAGGTTTTCGGCGGTGCGCACCGGCGCGCACAGGATTTATATAGAGGCAGTCTGCCTCTACATAAATCTCTGTAGCGCCGAAGCTGCGGGGGCATTTTTAAGTCTGGCGTAAAAAACGCCGGACTTAATAAATGCCCCCCTATGTGTGGGCACTATACACTGTGTGGGGGCTATACTATGTGGGTACTATACACTATGTGGGGGCTATACTGTGTGGGGATTATACACTATGTGGGGACTATATAGAGGAGCACAGGGGTTGGCCCAACAACTATATGGGGCACAGAGTTGCATAATTAATACTACAATACAATCCTAGTGGCTGGAGAAGATGGGTCCAACCATCAGCATTCAAATAGCGAGTTTTTATGTTTGTGTGAACCTGAACTTATTGTATTTAAAAATGTGTATATATGTCTTTTTTTGCGTGTGTGTGTGTGCTCTCTCTGCCTAGGGCACCAAAACTCCTTGTCCCGGCCCTGGGCGAAGGTTTCCTTATCATTTAAAATGATAAATTTAGCTGACCCAGAGCCCACGCCTCCTATTCCACCTCCTCCCTGCCCTTCTGGTGCAACAGGCGTAGAGGGACCAGATGCGAAAATTTATTTGCAAAATTGCAAATAAATGTATTCATCTGGCCCCTCTGCACCAAAAATACAACTTTTTTGGCTTCATAAACACCCCCCCCCCCCCCCCCCCCCCCAAAGTCTGCAGATCAAGAAAGCATGTGCAAATATAGTTCATTAGAGATTTGCAAAAAAAAAAAAAACACAAAGA
Source organism: Dendropsophus ebraccatus (assembly GCF_027789765.1). Lineage (NCBI taxonomy): Eukaryota > Metazoa > Chordata > Amphibia > Anura > Hylidae > Dendropsophus > Dendropsophus ebraccatus. The sequence continues at coordinate 103,646,910 of NC_091456.1, forward strand.
TTTTCATTTTAGTTTTGCTTTTGTTGCAAAATAGCAAAATTACAATGAAAATATGCTTTATTAAGTAAATATATACTAAAACAGCTGGCGGTATAAAGGTATAAATGCTTAGGATCACTTATACCATGAGCTCTTTTACTATACACTTACTTAACCCTTAGGAGACACAGACAGTTTTTATTTTTTCCTCCTTGTGTATATAAGGCCATAGCGCGTGCATTTTTTCAGCTAGAGACCCACATGAGCCATTATTTTTTGCACCACTAATTGTACTTTGCAATGGCAGATGTAATTTTTGCCTAAAATTTGCTGTGAAACCAGAAAAAAATTATATGTGTGGTGAAATAATAAAAAAAAAACATGCAATTTTTATATTTAGGGGGCGGGGGGGGCTGTTTTTATGCCGTTCGCCCTAGGGTAGAACTGACTTGTTATAAATGTTCCTCAGGTTGTTTTGATTACAACGATATGTAACTTGTATAACTTTTATTTTATTTGATGGCTTTTAAAAAATTAAAACCCTTTAAAAAAAAAATATGTTCCTTAAAATTGCTCTATTACCATGCTTATAACGATTTATCTTTTGGTCTATGGGGCTATCTGGGGTGTATTTTTTTGCGCCATGATTTGTTCTTTCTATCGATACCTTTATTGCGCATATGCAACTTTTTGATCGCTTTTTATTACACTTTTTCGAGATTTGATGCAACCAACAATGCGCAATTTTGCTCTTTGGAATTTTTTTTACGCTTACACCGTTCACCATGTGAGATCGGAAATGTGATAATTTAATAGATCAGGCAATTACGCACGCAGCGATACCAAATATGTTATTTAAATTTTTTTTTACACAAATACTAGAAGTCCCCCAGGGGGACTTCTAGTATTACTACACTGATCTCTCATAGAGATCTATGCAGTATAGATATACTGCATAGATCCATGAGATCTGTGCTCTATTGCTTTTGGCTGCTGCAACCGAAGGCAATAGAGTGCCGAGCTGGTATCAGCGTCATTATGGCACAGACCCCGGCCGCGTGAGCATACAGGGATCGCCACTCCGTGATCGCGGGGGGCGATCCACCCACTAGACCACCAGGGAAGGGCTACAGCAAGTACTTAGATGCAGCTGTCAACTTTGACAGCTGCATCTAAATACTTAGCGGGCACGGCGATTGGACCCTGTCCACTAATAGCCGTAGTCCCGGGCTGCATATGGCACCCGGGATTGCGGCAGTTCAGAGAGGGGTCGCCGTGCGACCCCCCCTCTGAACTCCCCTAGCAGCACCAGGACGTACAGTTACGTCCTGGTGCAGCTATGGGTTAAAAGAGAAGTCCGGCAAAAATATTTATTATAGTATTGTATTGCCCCCAAAAAGTTATACAAATCAACAATATACACTTATTACGAGAAATGCTTATAAAGTACTTTTTTCCCTGCACTAACTACTGCATCAAGGGTTCACTTCCTGGATAAAATGGTGATGTCATGACCCGACTCCCAGAGCTGTGCCGCTGAAGATGCTGGAGAGGATGATGGCAGGGGGACACTGAGGGACTGGAGCACTGGGGAGACACTGAGCATCCCTTTGCCATCATCCTCTCCAGCAGCCACAGCCCGCACAGCTCTGGGAGTCGGGTCGTGACATCACCATTTTATCCAGTAGGTGAAGCCTTGATGCAGTAGTAAGTGTATATTGGTGATTTGCTCTTTTTCATTTACCAAAGCAAAATTGTAATAAAAAAATGATTTTTTCATCTCGACAGCTAAACCATTATTTATCTGTTTTTAGGACAGTTTGTTTAGGTTCAATTCGCCAATACTCGTGAATTTCCAACTGCTTCACTCATTTCTACTGTACATTGCTTTTTCTCCAATATAACTAAAGCCTATCAATCCTTTAATTAAACAAAACTTCCTTAACAACAACAACAACAACACATATTGTTCAACTCACCAATATTACAGGATATACGGTAATATATTCAAAATGAAAATACACCTTTCCAATGTTGCATTGTAATAATGCCTCTCAGTCCACATTAATGCCAAGCTGCATCTAAAGTACACTTTGAAATTCCGGCAAAAAGGTTTACTGGTGGATAATACCACATACTCATTTACTTTGTTAGTTATAACCTTATAAAAGTACCCTAGGGGGACTTAGGTGCAAAAAATAAAATACATTTTTTTAAAACAAAAACTATTACAAAGGCTCTGCCTTAATAAAAGTTAAAATTCCCCCCTTTTTCTTATTTTACAAATAAAAAATAATAAAAAAAACACATTTGGTATGTGTCCGAACTGTCCGAACGATTTAAAAATAATGTTATTATTCCTTATTCCTATATGGTGAACAGATTGTATAAAAAAGTAAAAAAATTGCCAGGATTGCATTTTTGTCACAATATGGCTATGTTCACACCATCAAAATGACAGTCATTTTTACTGGATGACAAATAATGGCCATTATTATACAATGAATGGTCGTTATTTTACTTTAAATTACGGTTGTCCAATAAAAAGGGCCATCATTTTGATGGTGTGTGAACATAGCCTATATAACAGAAAAAAAATTATAAAAATCGATCAAAAACTACCATCTACACCAATATGATACCAATTAAAACTATAGATCATGGTGCAAAAAAATGACACCCCAACCAGCCCTGTAGGTGGGAAAATAAGAGTGTTTTGGCTTTAGAAGACATACGTGCATCAATGACTTTTGGTCATGAAAGGCTTACTTTGCTATTGAGATCAATACATAAAAAGTATGCAATAGTGGCGGCTGCAGGCATCTATAATTTCATCACTTAATACCATAATGTAATAAAAAAAAACTACAAAAAAAATAAAATGCTTAAATAAAGCATGCATTACTATGTATTATAATTAAAACAGCCTTTATTATGGATTTACTATTGAAGACTATCCTTCAGTATAATTCCTTTAATCCAGGATTTATAGAACCTGCATTGGAAATCATTTTCAGAAATTGCCACTTAAGGGATGGAAATGTTCTTAAATTCCAGTTTCATATCTGTTTTCATTGGATAACTTTTTAGTTAGAGCAGTCTTATGCTGTATCTGTTCAGTCTTCTACTTCTGGCCTTGTAAAATTCGATATAATGTTTCTGTTCTGTGCAGGAGAAACGATTGCTAGTTTATAAGAGTCCAAAATGTCAGATTAATCATTTATACCGGGGGGCTATGTAAAACAACAATGAAAGTATATCTGTTGTTTGTAGGACAGACCCACCAACATTAAATGCTTTTATTATGGATAAAGCTTTGCTGGATTATGAAGTGTCCATAGATTCAGACTGCAAGTTACTGACCGTTGGAAAACCATTCGCTATTGAAGGTAGGATTATATTGACTTTTGTCATTAGGTGTCAAGATTCTGCTCTATATATTCCTGTACTTTTTTATACCTTCTCCAGTTATCAATACTACCGCTCACTGCTAATGAGTGCCTGACTGTTAGGGCCCTATTCCACTGGACGATTATTGTTCGCATAATCGTTAACGATAAACGATTTCAAACGAACGCTATTGCGAATGGCCTGAAATCGTTCATCCATTTACATGGAAAGATAGTCGTTACTTATGATCGTTCTTGTGCCCGTGTTTTCGCTATTGCATTCGTTGCTACTGCAAATGACCAAATGTCTTATTCAATGCGAACGATTTGCGAACGAGCAACGATAAAAATAGGTCCAGGTCTTATTAAACGATTAACAATTTCTCGTTAATCGTTTAATCGTTAACTGCTATTCAACCGAACTATTAAAGTTTAGATCTGAACGATGTAACAATAATTCGAACGATAATCGTCCCGTGGAATAGGGCTCTTACCTGGGCAGTCACCACCTCTAATGCCTCTTTAAAAACTGAGCATAATAAGCACCAGAGATAAAGACACAGAGAGTACAATAATATGTGGAGTGGAATCTTGACATGGAGGATGGGAACTAAGGTTTTTTGAAGATTTCACAGGTTTTCATTAAATAAACGTCCATTGTATAATTAGTTAATTTTTTTTTAACTTCTACTTAGGTTATGGAATTGGTCTTCCCCAAAACTCTGCCCTAACCTCCAATATATCTGAGTTTATAAGTCGATATAAATCATCTGGATTCATGGACACTCTGCACGATAAGTGGTACAAAATGGTGCCCTGTGGAAAGCGGGTATTTGCTGTGACTGAGGTAATGCTATATAATATTCTAATCATTTTTGCATATTGCTAATTTTATATTATTTATATTGTTATTTCTGACTCTCAGTGACCATTATTCATATTAACCTTTTTATTCAGTCAGTTAAAGGGGTTGGCCACTTTATAGTAAAATAGGTCAGTGTACAGTATTAGTAAGTGTACTCACTGTATATACTGACAGCAGCTCCCTTTGTACCTTACAGAGCTAATATCGGACTCCCCTCCTCCAGGCTGTGCTGCCCTGCTCTGTGGTGTTTTGGTCCATAAGATTGCTTACATAGAGAAGCATGTGACCATGCCCCGCCCCCCCAGTGTCCACTACTGAGCCTGTATATGTCTATGGAGGATACAGGGGACAGGGCATGGTCACGGTCACATGCTCCTCCATGTCAGCCATTTTATAGACTGGAACAAAACAGAGCAGGGCAGCCCAGCCTGGAGAAGGGGAGTCTGATTTTAGCTCTATGAGGTACACAGAGAGCCCCTGTCAGTATATACAGTAACTGATAGATAGAGTACAGTTACTAATACTTTGTACTGACCTATTTTACTATAAAGTGGCCAACCTCTTTAAAGGGGTTATCCAGTGTGGGAGCACTTTTTGGGGGGGACCGGGGAGGAGGTGGCTGAAATAAAAGACGTCCACTCACCTCCAGCGGCGGGTCACTCATCACGGCGCTCCGGTCCCCGGTTCTCGGCCGCTTCCTGGTGTCTGACGCCGCCGGAGACGCTACGTCTCAGGGCCGCTCAGCCACTCAGTGAAGGAGGCGGAATCCGAGCGGACATCAAACAAATCCCGCCTCCTTCACTGAGTGGCTGAGCGGCCCTGAGACGTAGTGTCTCGGGCGGCGTCAGACACCAGAAAGCGTCCGGGAACCGGGTACCGGAGCGCCGCGATGAGTGACCCACCGCTGGAACCGGGGAGGTGAGTGGACCTCTTTTATTTCAGCCACCTCCTCCCCGGTCCCCCCCAAAAAGTGCCCCCACACTGGATAACCCCTTTAAACTAATTTTTATATGTAAAGCAGCATTGTGGCAGAACAGTGGCACCACAATACAATGCATGGGCCAGCCACTGCAGACAGGAGAAGTAAAATGGCTAGCAATTATGGGTTGCTAAAATAAAGTTGCCTTTATTTTTTTGTCTAATATAAATTCTGCAGCTTACATAATATGTAATTTCATACAAATAAATAAAAACAATACACCTAACCTAAAGTGGAATTTTTAGTAGCTAACATGGCTAGAAAGTGCTTCTCATCAGAATTCCTGGTGCACCTTTTTTTTTCTATTATATCTAGTCCTTTTCACCCTTTCTGCCAGCTAGACGAAATCCTTTTTGGTAATATGTAGTTGAGGCGCCCAGGGGGTTTTCCCAGCATAGCAAGAGTCCAGGGTTAACCAACATTCATGGACCTTTGGACAGCTAAGCAACATATGCAATAGTCCTGTCTCTGGGGTGTCACACTTTGGGTACCTCACTATTCCCTCTTTTTAAAATTTTGACAATATTTTTGGCATGTAATAAATATGGTAATTAATAGGATAACAATTGGGATACTCTATGTGCATTGTTATAGCTCACTAAATTTTAACCATTTTCCAAATATGTCTCCTCTGTTGTGAATTTATAGATGCTAAATATAGAAGAGAGGGGGCTGCACTTCAAATATTAAATAGTGTAGCTCCTTTTAGTGCTCCTTCCATTATTTGTCCAATTCCCCGCCCAATTGCAGGGAGCTATGCAGAAATTCTGCCTATACAAGAGCAAAAATGAAAGGACTGTGCTCCTTTTCAATGGCCCCATTGCAGCAGCATGGTCTTCCTATATATTGCAACATGACAAAAATGAAATGAATAAGCAAAGCCATATAAAATATGCTATTAGCTATATAAATCAACATTTGTCGTACGTATTGTTCTTGTGCTTGTGTTCTACAGACGCTCCAGATGGGAATTTACCATTTCTCAGGATTATTTGTTCTCCTCTGTATTGGATTTTGTGGCTCACTCCTCACATCTTTAGGAGAAAGGATTGTTTACTATCTGATTCTGCCACGGATCAGGAGAAGGCGTAGATTCAAATACTGGCTTCATACTAGTCAGGTAAGCTTTGATTTCTTGTACAAAAACACAATACAATAATGATTCTTTAAGACAAGAGGTTTTTGGTGGTTTTACCACAGTTGCCGTTAGGGATGGTCAGAATCTTCCGAGGTTCGGGTTCGTATGAACCCGAACGCTCGACATCAGATTCCTGCTGTCTGCCCGCACCGTGCAGCGGGTGGATATAGCGGGAGGACCGCCTGGAAAACTTGGATACAGCCTATGGCTATGGCTGTATCCCAGTTTTCCAGGTGGTCCTCCCGCTGTATCCACCCTTTCCACGGAGCCGCCAGGCAGCGGGAATCATTGCAGAGAGTTTGGGTTTGTAAGAACCCGAACTGAAGCAGGTTCGGACCATCCCTAGTTGCAGTTCATGCAAGTTACGTTGATTTTTTTTTTTTTTTTTAATACTGAAATAGCCTTATAATGTACCCTAAGAATGAAGAAAAGACTAGAGCAAAGTATACATCCTAAATTAAAGGGAAAGGCGGTGCGTGGCAGGATGTACCAGTAGGCAGACTGCATTCACAGGTACATATATATATATATATATATATATATATATATATATATATATATATATGTAGCAATGACTTCAATGACTGAGGTAACATACAAGAAAAAATACCAATTGGCTGTACTCAAGCACTGCCCCAAAAAAACTGTAGAAAGTCCAGCATGTAAAAATAAATAAACTTTATTTTAAAATAATTCACACAGGTATTAAGTATTTTGGGAATACTTGCATCTGTATCTGAGGAAGGGAAAATATTCCTGAAACTTCTTGGGAGCATCCCACATGTACTTGGGCGGGCTCTGTAGCCCAACCACATTGCAGGATGTTCCACAGGTTGTAAACACCATACCCTGGATCACCTAAACCCCGTACCTCAGGGTGATACACACAAAGACCATGGGGCAAAAAGGTGAGCACTGAATCTGTTTACCTGCTCTACTGCATATACCTTTGTCCATGTTGAGCTTTAGAAAGCGGGAGGAGAAGAAGGCTGATATGGCCAATAGACACTCTGGATTCCTGGATAGGAAAGAGATAACATCCGAACCAGAGAGTTAGATCTGAGTGTCATCAGCGTAGAGGTGGTACCTGAAGCTGTGGGATTCTATTATATGTCCCAGGCCAGAGGAACAGATAGAGGAGAGAAGAGGGCCCGAGTACAGAGCCTTGGGAAACACTAACAGTGATGGGACGAGGAAAGGAGGTGGTGTAGGAGTGGGAGACACGGAAAATGCGGTTGGAGAGGTAAGAGGAGATCCAGGAGAGGGCTGAGCAAGTGACACCAAGGGAAGAAAGAATTTGTAAGAGGAGAAAATGGTCAACTGTGTCGAAGTCAGAAGGCAGTTTCTGTGGAGTGGTGGGGGCGGAAGCAGAATTGCAGGGAGTCAAAAAGCGAGTTGAATGAAAAGTGGGAGGATAGTTCATGGTAGATGTGTTATTCCAGGAGTTTTGAGGCAAAGGGGAGATATGAGATGGGGCAGTTAGGGGATAAGGTGGTAGGGTCAAGGGATGGCTTTTTAAGGATGGGTGTGATGGTTGCATGTTTGTATGTAGATGGGAAGACGCCAGAAGTTAGTGATAGATTGAAGAGATGGGTTAGTGCTGGGACAAGTGCTGAGGAGAGGTTGGGGATAAAGTGGGATGGAACGTGGTCAAGTGCACAGGTGGTGAGGTGTGATGTGGAGAGTAGTTTGGACAGATATTCTTCAGTGATCGTGGAGAGGTGAGTTAGTGGGAAAGAGCACTGGAAAGGCATGGGGGGGGCTGAGGGGACTGTAAATGAAGTTTACTCTGATATCACTGATTTTCTGCTTGAAAAATGTGGCAAAGTTCTAAGCAGAGATAAGAGATGTGGGGATTGGCTGTCGAGGCGGAGAAGGGAGTTACCGGTGTTAAGCAGTTGCCTAGGGGTGTGAGATAAGGAAGATATGATGGAAGCAAAATAGTCCTGTTTAGCAGAGGGGAGGGCAGATTTGAAGTCAAGGAGTGCTCACCTGTGTGTCTTAGTTTCCTTCCAGCGTTCTGGACACTCGCCTTAGTTGTTTGGTTAGGGCATCATGTTCTCTTTTTCGTGAGAGGGGTGACTGAGTCAAGAGCTGAGGTAATTGTGCAATTGTAGAAGGTTACAGCTGTGTCACTGACGTTCAGAAAGTATATGGTGGAAAGTGGCACAAGGGAGTCAGAGAGTGTTCGAATGTTTCTAAGGTTCCTGCAAGGGTGGGCAAGGTTCTGGACTGGAGGGGGGGGAAATGAGGAGAAGAGAATGTTAAGAGGTTGTGCTCAGAGATGTAGAGAGGTGTTTTGGTAAGTAGTGATGATAGAAAAGTAAAATGTTTGAGTTCGAATCGAACCTCGAACAGTAGTGGCGTTCAGTTCGAGGTTCGACTCGAACTTGAACCTCATTAAAGTCAATGGGAGATGTCCGGGTTAACTTTTATAATGAATACAGGTGAGGAGAAGCTGGAATTACAATCCAGAAGAGTAAACTGGATACATGAAACAACTTAGTGAAAAAAATTTGGCTCTAAGAATGACAGAAAAAAAAAATAAGATGGTAAGATACTTCATTCCTTTCAATGGATAGTAGAGTTGAGGTAGTAAGGTAGTGATGTAGCAGAGTTGAGGTAGTAAGGTAGTGGTGTAGCAGAGTTGAGTCGGCAGTGATGTAGCAGAGTTGAGATAGTGACAGCAGAGTTGAGGTATTAAGGTAGTGATGTAGCAGAGTTGAGGTAGTAAGGTAGTGGTGTAGCAGAGTTGAGTCGGCAGTGATGTAGCAGAGTTGAGTCTGCAGTGATGTAGCAGAGTTGAGGCGGCAGTGACGTAGCAGAGTTGAGGCAGTAGTGAGTTGTAGGTCACTCAGCTTTTCTAGCATGTTGTATAGTAGTCAGTATAATGGAGGTCGCTCAGCTTTCCCAGCATCTTGTATAATGGAGGTCACCCAGCTTTCCCAGCATCTTGTATAGTAGGCAGTACAATGGAGGTCACCCAGCATTTCTAACATCTTGTATAGTAGTCAGTATTATGGCGGTCACCCATCTTTCCTAGCATCTTGTATAATGGCAGTCACCCAGCTTTGCTAGCATCTTGTATGGTAGTCAGTATATGGAGGTCACCCAGCTTTCCTAGCGTCTTGTATAGTAGTCAGTATAATGGCAGTCACCCAGCTTTTCTAGCATCTTGTATAGTAGGCAGTATAATGGCGGTCACTCAGCTTTCCTAGCATCTTGTATAATGGCAGTCACCCAGCTTTGCTAGCATTTTGTATAGTAGTCAGTATAATGGCGGTCACCCAGATTTCCTAGCATCTTGTATAGTAGCATAATGGCGGTCACCCAGCTTTCCTAGCATCATGTATAGTAGTCAGTATAATGGCGGTCACACAGCATTCCTAGCATCTTGTATAGTAGGCAGTATAATGGAGGTCACCCAGCTTTCCTAGCATCTTTTATAGTAGTGAGCATAATGGCGGTCACCCAGCTTTGCTAGTATCGTGTAAAGAAGTCAGTATAATGGTGGTAACCCAGATTTCCTAGCATCCAGTATAGTAGTCACTAAGCTTTCCTAGCATCTTGTATAATGGCAGTCACCCAGATTTGCTAGCATCTTGTATAGTAGGAAGTACAATAGTGGTCACCCAGCTTTCCTAGCATCTTGTATAGTAGTCAGTATAATGGCGGTCACCATCTTTTATAGCATCTTGTATAGTAGTCAGTATAATGGAGGTCACCCAGCTTTCCAGCATCTTTTATAGTAGTCAGTATAATGGAGGTAACCCAGCTTTGATATTGGAAAGATGGAAGCTATGGGTGGGCTATGTATTAAAGTGACTGTACCACCAGGCCCAGGCTGAAGCACTGGAGGCGGGCCGACCCACCCTTAGTAGGAGGAAACCCTAGCCCCTCTATGATAGGTTTCCATTGATTCTAATGGAGTCACGTCATGGAGGGGCTGGGGTTTCTTCCCGCTAAGGGTGGGTCAGCCCACCTCCAGTGCTTCAGCCTGGGCCTGGTGGTACAGTCACTTTAATGCAAAAAAATGATTTTTGAGGGGATACCCCTGTGAAAATGACACTTTTTGCCATTGAGAAAGATTTAGCAACAGAGAGAACTCTATTTCCTGGATATATATCTGTAAGACAATAATACACGGTATATATATATATATATATATATATATATATATATATATATATATGACAATAATACACGGTATATATATATATATCTATATGACAATAACACACAGTATATTTGAACGGTATTTCACCCCCAAAACTGACAAAAATTAACTTTTAACTAAGCATCTCCTATGTATGATTGATTGATGCGTATGACAGATGGGAAGATGTTTTTTATACTATTATTCAGCAATAAAAGCTGACAAAAATGGACTTTTGGGCACTGAGTGTGACACTTTTATATGCTCTGCACTGATTGGCTGGCAAAAAGGCGCTTGAACTTGAACGCTAACTTGAACAAACAGTAAAAGGTTCAAAAAAATCGAGATTTTCGACTCGCACTTAACTTTTCTCGAACAATTCGATCAACACTATTGGTGAGGTCAGATATGGGACAGAGGTGGGAAAAGATAAAGTCAAGTGTGTGACCCTTTTTGTGAGTGGCCATAGAGGACCATTGTGTTGAGGCCGAGGGAGGAGGCTAGTGATAGGAGTTTAGAATTGGATGTGTCGATGGGGATGTTGAAGTCGCCCATGATGATGGTGGGAATATCTGTTGAGAGGAAGTGCAAAATCCAAGTGTTGGATGGTCAAGGAAGGTGGTTGCGGAGCCTGGTGGTCGGTAGATGATGGCCACTTGGAGGTTAGAGGGGGAATGGATACGGATAGAGTATACTTCAAAGGAGGTGAGGGTGAGGGCAGGGAGAGGAGAGGTTGGGGTAAAGGAGCAGTTGTCCATTAGCAGCAGGCCAACCCAGCACCCTGTTTATTGGGTGTGAGTAAACTGGAGCCCACGATAGGAAAGTACAGCAGGGGAGTGATGCCTATCTGGTCTGAAAGGGTTATTGTTAGCATGTCACATAGATCTATAGACCAATGAGCATGTTTTCTTCTTTTGTCCTACCATTTCTCTCTTTACTTTTTCTATATGCACTCTTCACCCATACACAGCACACCTTACAGGGGCTGTAAATAGGAAGTCACATGGGTAGAGAAAGTGTAGAGGTCTTTTGGCACTAGTAGAGATGAGCAAACATCTATCGAACTCAAACCTTGTCAAACCTTCCGCATTTGATTCCCAATGCCTTCCCGGTCCGTGGGGAATGAGGAGACAGCCCTAGGTAATAGGCTGAATCATGGAATTCCAGGTGGTACCCAGGCTGTCTCTTTCCCCACGGACCGGAAAGGCATCGGGAAGCAAATGCGGAAAGTTCAACAAGGTTTGAGTTCGATAGAACCTAAGATTTTCCAAATGTTCTATCATCTCTAGTCACTAGACTCTGAAGAGGAAGGTCACAAGCAAGAACACTCCCTACAGCGGACCAGTTTGGCTCTGGCCCTCTGCCAGGTTCCTAGTCTCAGTGTGCAGCCTAGGTACCTGAAGCTAACAGATTCTTCTTCAGTAACGCTACTCCGCACTATGCATTGTTAAACCCTTCACTAGAGAGGACTAGTCAGAAATCATCTCAACCCATGCTGTGGACAAGGAGAGTCACAGTACAGGACAGTATCCACCAAGCAGAAGGCTAGGAACTGATGCGGATAGAGCAAAGTTGCTAGAAGCCTATGAACTCTATCTCACAGCGTGGGTGTAGACAGGGAACCCTTAGCATTCCGCTCATCCCAGGTAACAAGGTCTGGGGCTTGTGTCATCCACTAGGACGGGTCCCCCGACACTGGTAGGGCAATAGGTGGTGCGAAGACCCAAGAGTCAAACAACAGGCACAAGTATTCTCTCTTTCTTCACAAGTATTCTTCTCCCTCATCCTCCAACATCCTGGGCAGAGCACAGTACTACTTGAATTGGGACGCTCACGACATCCTCCTCTCTACTCTGATTCTCTATTCTCAGCACGCTACTCAGTCCACACGACTGTACTGCTTCTATTCGCTCACTGCAGATCTGGATCCTAACTCATCAAGTGTCTTATTGAGTGTGAAGTTCTATGTCAATAAAAAGCTGTATGACCTGCTGCACCAAAGTGTTCTCCAAGTAAAGCAGATCTTATTTATGATAAAGAGACTCTGGGGTTACTCACTCCGCACCAACACAGTACACATACATTTCTTGGGTGGCAGTGCCGATAGTCCGGGTGGGTAACTACTCCACTCCTGACCACCGTGGCAACAACCCAAGAGACCCCGCAACAACCTGGCAGGTCACTGACCACAGGTGAACAAGGTATAACCAGCCCTCTAAACTAAAAGCAGGTGTGCCACCATACCTGTGTGCACTGGCGTCACAAGATAACATCTCTGGGCCCAGCTATATCTTGGCCAACCACCACGGGAGTGGCGTCACGCTTTACCATCTGGCAAGTGACCGGTCGGCCGTGGGCACCAAATATATAGCTATCACAACGACATCTTGTGGCAAAGCTCTGGTACTGCTACATTACCACTTACACATAAAAGTACAGGCTTTTGCGAAGGGTTTAACCAATAGCAGCACCCGTGGTGGGACACCACATTACCTTAATGAACAAATCCTATTATTCAAAGGCCAATTTTAGCAATAATAGTAGTAGGGACAGACAATGCAGCTACAATGAATATTACCACCACATAGTATCTAAACACTATCACCATAGAATTAACAACTACCACACAAAAACGAATACACTCCCCCCCCATACCGTAACTAATATAGTGATATTAGCTGTACACAGGATCTGCAGATAAAATTAGTGCAGTTACTTCCAGTGACTCACCGACAAGTATTTCTCTTTTTTCTTTTCTTACAATCCAGCACAGACCAACATAAATATTTGACATTTCTTTTGGCCATGAATATTCTCTGCAGAATCTGAGAATCAGAAAAACATCTTAAATTCCTTGCTCTTTCAGCACCCTTCCCCACCCCCAAACTTAAATGGTAATAATGCTCCCTTGGTGTCCCTTACAGAAGTTAGTCTTCCCTTTATGCACCCCCAAAATGGTAATAGTGTCCCCTTTATGTCCCACAAACAGTAATATGCCCCCCTTGTACACCCTTAACCCCTTAAGGACTGTGCATTAAATGGCCTTAAGGACCGAGGCAAATTTTATGAATATGACCTGTGTCACTTTATTCATTGATAACTTAGGAACGCTTTTACGTATCCTGCTGATTCTGAGATTGTTTTCTCGAGATTGTACTTTACATTTCTGGTACATTGGAGTCGATATGTACAAAGAATTTTTATGAGAAAAAAAACAAAATAATGTGAAAAATTGCATTTTTCCAACTTTGAAACTTTTCTGCTTGAACAGAAAATGTTTTTTTTATATATTAAATAGCATTAGCAACATGTCTACTTTATGTTGGGGGCATTTATTAAACTTTAGGAAGCTTAAAACTTTAACAGCAATTTTCCTGATTTTCACAAAAATTTCAAAATCAGATTTTTTTAGGGACCTGTTCAAGTTTAACCCCTTAGCGACCCATGACGTATCTGATACGTCATGGTGCCGCAGGGGGTGTTCAGAGCGGGGTCCCGCCCGGACCCTGCTCTGAACGGCACCGATCCCGGCTGCAATCTGCAGCCGGGCAGTGCCTCTATTAGCCGGCGCGGGTCCCGTTGCCGCGCCAGCTAATTAAGCCCTTCAATGCAGCTGTCAAACCTGACAGCTGCATTGAAGTGCTTTATGCACACTATCCCTGGTGTCTAGTAGCACGGATCTCCCCCCCGCGATGCGATCGCGGGGGGGAGATCCGCTCTTCTGCCCGTGCCGGGCCTCAGCGTCGGAATGACGCTGATCCCGGCTCGGCAATAGATTGCTATGGCCTGCAGCAGGCCATAGCAATCTATGACCGATCTAATGGATCTTTGCTGTGTATATACACAGCATTGATCTCTATGAGAGATCAGTGCTATGTATATACAAGCCCCCCAGGGGGGCTTCTAGTGTATGTAAAAAAAAAAGTAAAAAAGTGTTTTTATTAATAAAAAATCCCCTCCCCTAATAAAAGTCCAAATCACCCCCCTTTTCCCATTTTATAAATATAAATTAATAAATTAATTAATAAACATATTTAGTATCACCGCACACGTAATCGCCCGAACTATTAATTAATCACATTCCTGATCTCGCACGGTAAACGGCGTAAGCGCAAAAAAATCCCAAAGTGCAAAATTGCGCATTTTTGGTCGCATCAAATCCAGAAAAAATGTAATAAAAAGCGATCAAAAAGTCGTATATGCGCAATCAAGGTACCGGTAGAAAGAACGCATCATGGCGCAAAAACTGACACCTCACACAGCCCCATAGACCAAAGGATAAAAGCGCTATAAGCCTGGGAATGGAGCGATTTTAAGTGACATATATTTGTTAACAATGGTTTGAATTTTTTACAGGCCATCCGATACAATATAAGTTATACATGTTATATATCATAGTAATCGTAACGACTTGAGGAACATGCATAACAAGTCAGTTTTACCATAGGGCGAACGGCGTAAATGCAAAACTCCCCGAAATCAAAACAAATTCGTTTTTTTTTTCAATTTGACAGCGCAAATGATTTTTTTCCGGTTTCACAACATATTTTATGGAAAAATTTTGCCTGTAATTGCAAAGTACAATTGGTTTCGCAAAAAATAAGCGCTCATATAAGTCTCTAGGTGAAAAAATGCAAGCGCTATGGACTTTTAAACATAAAATGGAAAAAGCAAAAGCGCAAAAACGAAAATTGGCTTTGACCTTAAGGGGTTAAAGTGTGTTTTAGGGGACTATATGTTAGAAAGCCCCACAAAGCACCCCATTTCAGAAACTGCACCCCCCCCCCCCAAACTATGCAAAAACATATCCAAAAAGTTTTTTTACCCTTTAAGTGAGTCACAGAAATAAAAGCTAAGTGTGTGTAAGATCATTGAAAAATTTTATTTTCTCTGCAGAGATTTTATTGTAATCGAATATCTTTTATAATTATAAACCTATTACCAGAGAAATGCACCCCAATATTTATTGCCCAGTGTCTGAAGTTTATGGAAATACCCCACATGTGGCTCTATTGCGCTATTTGATGCAACCACAAGCCTCAGATACAAAGGAGTGCCTAGTGAATTTCAACGCCTCCGTTATACTTGGTCATTTTTGACTGTACCACTTCATGTTGGCAGAGGCTCTGGGGTACCAAAACAAAAAAAAAACACCTCTAAAGATACACCATTTACAAAACTACACCCCTCGAGGAATGTAACAAGGGGTGCGGTGAGCATTTGGACCCCACAGGTGCTTCACAGATTTTCAGAACAATATGGCGTAAAAAAAGAAAAATACATTTTTTAAAACTAAAATGTTATTCTAGCCTTCAATTCAGGGGCGGAACTACCGCTGCGGCTGCTACGGAGCCCCTAACATCAGGGGGCCGTGGCCCCCCGAAGATGACCGCCTGCAACACCTGGCGGCCGAACGGTCCTCCCGGGTGTTCAGTGTTCTGACCGACAGCGCGAGAAGCCATAGGCTTCCCGCCCTGTCAATCATTCTTGTGACCGCAAGCAAGCGTTCTGCTTGCGATCACAAGAGTGTCCCGCCCGATGAGCAGCCCTCTGGTAAAGTCCTGGCAGCGGAAGTCCCAGCAGCCGCGGCGCACACTGAGTGCTCAGCGATGACGCTGCCCAGACTTTACCAGAGGGCTGCTCATCGGGCGGAGGCAGAGAGAAGAGGAGACCGGCGACCGACGACCGACGGGGGAGCGTGTGGTTAGGTGAGTTATGTGTTTGTTTGTTTTTTTAATCAGAGGGGCAACACTGGAGGCTATGTGGGGACTAGGGGTGCACAATACTGGGGGCTATGTGGGGACTAGGGGTGCACAATACTGGGGGCTATGTGAGGAAGGGGATGCACAATACTGGGGGCTATATGGGGGGATGAACAATACTGGGGGCTATGTGGGGAAGGGAATGCACAATACTGGGGGCTATGTGGGGATGGGGATGCACAATACTGGGGACTATATGGGGGTTAAGGATGGACAACACGGGGCTATATGGGGGCTAAGGATGGACGACACTGGGGGCTATATGGGGGATGCACAATACTGGGGGCTATATGGGGTATGCACAATACTGGGGGCTATATGGGGGATGCACAATACTGGGGCTATATAGGGGGATGCACAATACTGGGGGCTATATGGGGGAATGCACAATACTGGGGGCTATATGGGGGATGGGGATGCACAATACTGGGGGCTATGTGGGGAAGGGGATGCACAATACTGGGGGCTATGTAGGGACTGGGGATGGGATGCACAATATTGGGGGCTATATGGGGGCTAAGGATGGACAACACTGGGGGCTATATGGGGGCTAAGGATGGACAACACTGGGGGCTATATGGGGGATGCACAATACTGGGGGCTATATGTGGGATGCACAATAATGGGGGCTATATAGGGGGATGCACAATACTGGGGGCTATATGGGGATGGGGATGCACAATACTAGGGGCTATATGGGGGATGCACAATACTGGGGGCTATATGGGGGGATGCACAATACTGGGGGCTATATGGGGGCTGAGGATGCACAACACTGGGGGCTATATGGGGGCTGGGGTTGCACAATACTGGGGGCTATATGGGGGGATGCACAATACTGGGGGCTATATGGGGGGATGCACAATACTGGGGGCTATATGGGGGATGGGGATGCACAAATGGGGGCTATATGGGGCATGGGAATGCACAACACTGGGGGCTACCTATAGGGGAGATGCACAACACTGGGGGCTACCTATAGGGGACATGCACAACACTGGGGGCTACCTATATGGGGGATGGACAACACTGGGCACTACCTATATGCGGGGCGGGGATGGACAACACTGGGGGCTACCTATATGCGGGACGGGGATGGACAACACTGGGGGCTACCTTTATGGGGAATGTGGGCCATCTAAAAGCGGAACTACACAAAGGGGCCATCTAAGAAGGGGACTAGGGGGCATCTATAAAAGGAACTACACTGGGGGTGGACTACACAGAGGGGTCACAGGGGGTAGGGGTAGGGAACCTTGGCTCTCCAGCTATTGCAAAACTACAGCTTTATTTTTGACTGTCCACACATGATGGGAGTTGTAGTTTTGCAGAAGCTGGAGAGCCGAGATTCCCTATCCCTGATATAGGTGATGCACAGAGCGTGTCATCTACTATAAATGGATTACACAGAGGGGGATCTCTACTATAGTAGATGCACATGGGGCCATCTATATGGAGGACTGAACAAGGGGCAATCTATAAGCTGCCTACACAGAGCCTAATTTTTCTATTTGGCAGATTCTGTGGATTTGTGGCTCGGAGAAGTTCTTATAATGGTCCAGGAAATATGGAGAAGAAAATGAAAAGGAAACAACTATAATGAGAGAAGGCGTCCCCTGTGAGTCACTTAATATAACTTCAGTGTAATTTATATGGTGTACAGAACCTGTGTAGAGCTGGGTGTGTTGATGGCATAGTGGTTGGTCGAGGAGGGGGGGGGCCCAATCAAAAGTGTGCTATGGGGCCCAGCCATTTCTAGTTACGCCCCTGCTTCAATTTTAAATTTTTACACAGGGATAAAAAAAAAAAAAACACACAAAACGTGCAGTGCAGTTTCTCCTAAGTACGGAAATACCCCACATGTGGACGAGCCTCCAAAGGGAAGGAGCGCCAATTGGTGTTTGGAAGCTGGATTCCACTAAAATGGATTTCAAGGGCCATGTCGCATTTATAAAGCCCCCATACAGCCAAAACAGTGGAACCCCCCCCCCAAGTGACCCCATTGCGGAAACTATACCCCTCAAGGAATCTAACAAGGGGTGCAGTGAACATATGGACTCCACTGGTGACAAATCTGGAACAATGTGACGTGAAAATGAAAATTTTTATTTTTTCACTTTCACAGCACAAATGTGCCCATCATCAAGGGTCCATATCCTCACTGCACCCCTTGATAGATTCACTGAGGGGTGTTGTTTGCACTTGTGGGGGGTTTCTACTGTTTTGGCAGCACTGGGGCTTTGTAAATGCGACATTGGCATTCATCATAAATTCTATCCAAATCCAGCCTCCAAAATTCAAATGGCGCTCTTTTACTTTAGAGGCTTGCAATGCGTCCACATGGCGCTTTATGTCCACATGTGGGGAAATTGTTCTACACATTTTGTGTGTTTTTTCTCTTTTAACTCTTTGTTAAAATGAAAAATTCAAGGCTAGACCAACATTATAGTGTAAAAAATGTAATATTTCATTTTCACGCCACATTGTTTCACATTTGTGCCTGTCACCAGTGGGGTCCATATGCTCACTATACCCCTTGTTACATTCCTTGAGGGGTGTAATATCCATAATGGGGCTACTTGTGGGGGGTTTTAACTGTCTTGGCAACACAGGGGCCTTTTAAATGCAACATGGCCCTCAAAATCAATTCCAGCCAAATCCGCCCTCCAAAAGCCAAATGGCGCTCCTTCTCTTTGGAGGCTCATTTGCGGCCGCATGGCGCTTTATGTCCACATGTGGGGTTTTTCCGTACTCAGGAGAAATGGCTCTAGCCATTTTGTGTTTTTGTTTTTTTTTATCTTTTAACACCTTGTGAAAATTAAAAAATCAAGAAAAGATCAATGATTTAGTGTAAAAATTAAAACTTTTTTACACTAAATGTTGGTCTAGCCCTGCTTAAAAGAGAAAATAAATGCAAAACATGTAGGGTTATTTCCCCTGGTGATGGGCACATATCTAGAACATGTGCTATGAAAATAAAAAATAAAATTTTTTATATTTTCACGCCACAAATGTGCCCATCACTAAGGGGTCCATATCCCCACTGCACCCCTTGTTAGATTCCTTATGGGGTGTAGTCTCCAGAATGACTTGTGGGGGTTTCCACTGTCCTTGCAGCACAGGGGCTTTGTAAATGCAATGTTATGCCAATTAGTTTATCAGGTTGAAAAGGACAGGAGTCCATTAAATTCAACCTGTCTTGATCCAGAGGAAGGCAAAAAACCCTCATGAGACAGACGACAGTAGCCTCATCACAGGTAAAAAAAAATTCCTTCCCAACTCCAAAATGGCAATCAGAATAATCCCTGGATCAATGTGACCCCTTGCACCCATAGGTGAAATAGGAATGAGGGAAAGAATTTAGAAAATTTTGAACTCCAATGCTGTATGGTACACCTTGAAGCAATCCTTTATGCAGAGGCCGAGATGATCAGGACAGGTGTCACACTGGAAAACGGTGTCCTTCCTGATCCTCCTATTTTGGCACACCTTGTACTTCTTCTGGGATCTCCCGTTTTCCAGTGTGGGGGACGTCACCTCGAAAATGTTGCCCTGGTACAATACGGGGTCCTTCATATCAAGAATCGCTGACACTGTTGGAAAAAGGTGGTAACCTTTATCCAGCCGTGGGAAGATCAGACAATCGTTGTTTGTGTAACGATCGGATAAACCGCAGGTGTAAATGTACGCCTGCTTGCGTTAAGGCACGGAGTGCATACATCTACGCTCGTGGTCATTAAGGGGTTAAACCAAAGTAGCGTCGCCCTTTTTACCCCTAAAACAATAATATTGCTACCTTTATGACTCCAAAATTGAGTACTAATAGGTGCCCAATACAATTCAAGAACTCTCTATGTGACTTCACACCACAATATGGTACACTTTGTGTCCATACACCATAAGGTTATGTTCACACAATGTAAGTGGTGTATTAATCGGCAACAACAGCCTATATGTAGTGCAGTTAGAGGGAATCCCAGCAGAAGTGTATACACAAAGTATACACTCCGTCCGGGATCGCTAGCGGCGCCGCAAAAAACTGACATGTCGCAGAGAACCTGTCAGTGCACACAATGGAGTGTGTGCAGCGGGGAATTCGGAATTCGAATTCATTAGTAGTGAAGATCATCCAGCCGGTATTGCAGTATCGGCCAGGATGATCATCAGTAACACTGGCTGCTCTGTGACCCGTCCGGGTCAAAGAACGGCCGGTGTTTTACTACATGTGAACAAGGCCTAAGTTTGTATAACTACCTTGGCCCAGACCATTATAAAGACTTCTGCTAACCTTCCTGCTATTGTCTCCAATGCTCCCACAAAGTAATAGTGGTTACCGCACACAATTGTGTCTACCACAACATAAAAATGCTTTCATTCAATCCTCAAAGAGTAATACTGTCTTTGTTCCCATCCAAAGTAATACTGTCATCTTTGTGGCCCTTAAAGTAACGCTGCCGTAAAAGTGATGCTGCTCTTTCTTTGCCAACAAAAGGGATGTTGCCTCCTTTGTGCCCCCACAAAGTGATGCTGTTCTCTTTTTGCCTTTAAAAAGTTATGCTGCCCTCTGTGCAGTTAAACTTTCTGTGTAGTGATGCCTATGTTTATTATTTACAGAAAATACATCGGGCTTTGAACATGGCAAGTGAGGACCAAGACGTAAAGCTCCCAAAACCTGATAAACGGTAAGTCTACTGTTTGCTATAATAAATCAGCACATAAAAAGGTCTAGTATCACACGCTGCATCCAGGCCTGTATTTAGAGTTTAGAGTGAGACACCACACGCTGACCTGCTCCTTTCCTGGATTCATCTGTGTCTGTGACAAATCCCTCCATTTATACAGCTCCCAGGGTATGCTGGGAGTTGTAGTCTCTGAGAGGACAACCCTGTAACAAATCACTGTGTGCAGAGGCTCCTGGTGGCTGCAATCTGTGGGTGACAACCATCAGCCCCGAAGCTCCAGCAATACATCTGTCTAAACTGTACTACAACTCCCAGCATATCCTGAGGGCTGCAGACTGTCAGTAAATGCTGGGAGTTGTAGTGCCTGCAGCTGTTGTAGTTGGCTCCTATACACTGAATGCTTTGTGGCATATAAGAATACATAGATCTGTGGGGGCTCAGTGTAGGGAAGTGACCCCAGAACATCACTAATAGGGGATATAACAAAAACATCTACCCCTATCCCCTATTAGTGCTGCTCTGGGGTCACTTCCCTACACTGAGCCCCCACAGATCTATGTATTCTGATCTCCCACAAAGCATCCAGTGTATTATGCACCTAGGACCCAACTACAACAGCTGCAGGCACTACAACTCCCAGCATGTACTGACAGTCTGCAGCCCTCAGGATATGCTGGGAGTTGTAGTGCCTGCAGCTGTTGTAGTTGGGTCCTAGTTTAAAAGTTTGCGCTAGTGTACTGTAGTGACCCCGGGGCTGTGTCAGTACACTGCGCCAGATTCTTTTTTCTCCATCTGGCGCAGCCATCATGAAGACTTCTCCGACCACAATTCATCAGGTGGGCAGCTGGAGTGACGGGGAGGGGGAGCAGCTAGGGGCAGGAGGGCAGCTGGGGTTGACTGGGGCAGGTGACTGAAGCAGCTGGGGTGATGGGGAGAAGGAGCAGCTGGGGGGGGGTGGCAGGGGGGAATCCAGGCTGGCTGGAATCACTTAGAGGTGTGCGCCTCTTAGTGAATTTCTTAGCGGGGCCTTGATAATCCCCCCCCCTTTGAATTCCGCTGTACATCTGCTAACATTAATAAAAATGTTTCTACTCTTCAGCTGCAACCTCCAGAAAGAATCAGCTGCAGAACCCCAGTCTGTCTGGAATAACCTGCGTCGGGTTCCAGTTCGCCTAGAGAAAAGGGTACATTTTAATTTAGAGACTATAAATACCAAGGATTATTCATGTGAAAATGGTCAACCATGCAACCCTAAGGAGCAGGAACTGAAAGAACTGGAGGTAAAAATAGAAGATATGAAGGATCAGTTGAGAGCTGCACTGGTGAGAAAAAGTGAGCTAATGGTCATTCTACAACCTCCATGCAACCACACGCAGCCAAAGACAGATGGAAACAGATGATACACAGACTTCTTAGCTCACATACATGGTCTAGTCAAATGCTCTGTCACAGAGCTTACAGTCTAATTACTCAGTTCTTCCAGCAAGGAGTTGCAGGCAGTTCATTACTAATGGATTGTTGCATAAGGCACAATAACTTAATCTTCAAATATACTTACACCCTAACAACATTGTGCAAACAGGTGCAAGCAAATAGATGAACACCATGCAAGCAATTTACTATAAAAATCATATTATCTTCTGTTTCTGGAATGAAAAATGTGTCTTGTTTACTGTATAACACTGGTCCTTTCTTAATTGTTAGAAAGCAGACATAGGTTCATAAGCATAATGGCACAAACTTAGGAAAGCATCGTACAGTTCTAACCTCCTGTCAAGTCATTCTTTGTCATTTTGAGATTTTCTTTTACGCCTTATAAATACAGGTGTTTTGAATGCACTAGATCCCTACAGGCATATTAATCATATACAGAAGATCTTTGATGCAACCAAATACATAGTTATTAATAGGTAATATAGACAGATTTTTCAATTATGATGTTAGTCATTATAGACACTTTAACATGGGTGCTCAGTGGAAGGCCATCAGCAAGCCAAACAATTCTGTGATCAGAAACCACAATGCTCCGTTTGTGAATCAATGTGTTATTAGAAGAGTTTTAATGTTAGTAGAACATACGCATTTAGGCTATGTTCACACTATGTAAGTTTCCGTCCGTAGCGCGTTCCGTGAATAAGCGGCCGGAGACTTACGTAGTTTGCGTATAATGGAAAGTATACGAAGTACGGCTGCACAGTTCACACTACGTACGAACTTACACCCGGATTGTACGTGGCAGCGCAAAAAATGAACCAGACCATTGTTTGCGGACAAAAATGCTGTAACTTACGCCCGTAGCGTTACATGCGGTCCCGTACGTAGTGGTGATTTCTTCATTTTTGCAGCTTTTTGTGCCGATCCAAAAGGTTCTGTGGGGTGTCCGGGGCTAGGCGAAGATTTCCAAGTAAAAGACCGCTGTCTGATCGCTACGTAGGGCGCTCGGGAAGCGTAAGTAGACTTCGGGCGTAAGTTCGCGGTCCGTACGTAGCCGGCCGCAAGTAGCGTAAATCTCTGGCCGGAGTTTACCGCGTATATGTCCGGCCGCGAAAATATGCGGCCGGACATATACGCAGTGTGAACATAGCCTTAGGCTGCATTCACACTACGTATATTTCAATCAGTATTGTGGTCCTCATATTGCAACCAAAACTAGGAGTGGATTAAAAACACAGAAAGGCTCTGTTCACACAATGTTGAAATTGAGTGGATGGCTGCCATTTAATGGCAAATATTTGCTGCTATTTTAAAACAACAGCTGTTATATTGAAATAATGGCAGTTATTTACTGTTATATGGCAGCCATCCACTAAATTTCAACATTGTGTGAACAGATCCTTTCTGTGTTTAATCCACTCCTGGTTTTGGTTGCAATATGATTAACACAATACTGACTAAAATATATGTAGTGTGAACCCAGCCTTAGTCATGAATAAAACAAAAAAAACTCCTAAATCATAGTAAAGATGTTAAGTTTTTGAACATTTTGTTCATAGTACTGTATTTAATAAGTTGTCTGTACAGGTTATTATGTTTGCATAATACAGGACAAAAACTCACTAATATGTGCAGCTAGAATAGTGTGGTGCAGCCCAATGGAGGACTGGTTACTTGCCAGATGGTATTGTGTACTGTAGTGGTTGGTCAGAATATAGCTCAGCCAGATGGTAGGTTGTCGTGACGCCAGTGCCAGTTGGACACACAGGTGTGGGGGCGCACCTGCTTTTATTTTAAGGTGGCTGGCTATACCCTTTCCCTTGTGGTCGGTGACCTGTCGGGCTGTGAGGGGGTCCCTTGGGTACTCATCACGGTGGTCCGGAGTGGAGTTGTGACCCACCCGGACTATCGGTCATCTCCCCTTTCTGTGGGTGGTGGTACCCAAGGAAGGTGTAACTACTGTGTAGGTGCCATAACAATAATCACTGAGTCCTGTTACCATAAATAAAATCTTCTTTAGGGTGCCTTCACATGTAATGGATCTGCAGCAGATTTCTTACTGCAAATTCGCAGCGAGATCCGCTGCGGATCCCTACCCTATACACACTATGGGCAGACAAACAGGGATGGACATCTCGCTGTGAGTATGTCTGCAGCCCGCAATGTTAACCCAGAGTGTGTACTTCATCTGCTCCCCGCTCCAGCTTGCTTCGGGGCTCCTGACATCTTCACGTCCTGCTCAGCCAATCAGTGCGCTGCGGCGGGGCAGAGCACTGATTGACTGAGTGGGACGTACTGGGAACTCCCGAAGCAAGCCGGAGCGTGGAGAAGGTGATGTATACGCTCCGCTGGCAGAGGGGTTAACGGGGCGGGCTGCAGACATACTCACAGTGGGATGTCCATCCCGCTGCGAGTTTGTCTGCCCATAGAGTGTACAGGGCAGGTATCCGCAGCGGATCTCGCTGCAAATTCACTTTGAGAAATCCACTGCGGATCTGTTACGTGTGAAGGCACCCTTACTTTGGGAATACTTAATACAGTAACATATATTAGATTTCTGACTTGACTAGACACAATCTGCGTAAAGAGCTTTTGGAGCAGAAGAGCTGTGCTGAGAAGTAGAATGAGTTTAGAGCAGTAGAGAGGAGTTTGTGCTGAGATATCAGAGTAGTAGAGAGGAGTTTGTGCTGAGAGTCCCAACCCAGAGTAGAAGTGTGCTCTGCCGGAACTTTAGAAAAAGAAGCAGAATACTGAAGAATACTTGAAAATAGAAGACTACTTGTGCCCGTGTTTCGACCTTTGTTGTTGCCGTACCATCTGTTGCCAGTGTCGGGTGACCCGTCTTCCTAGGGTGACACAAGGCCCAAACCTTATTACCTTAGCTGAGCAAGGTGGCCAAATTTACCTGGTTACACCTGCGCTGCGAGATAGAGTACGTAGGCTTGTAGCAACTTTGCTCTATCCGGATCAGTTCCTCTTGGTTCAGGATACTGTCCTTCACTGTTAGAAATGTTAACAGTGTGGGTTGGGGTGATCTCTGACTTGTCCTCTCCTGAGTAGTTTAGGGTCCAGCTTTACTACAGCAGGGACTGCCTTGTCTTGTGTCCTCTCTGCACAGAAACCTGACTAAGACTGAGCTACTTCCACTTCCTCCCACCAGTGTAAAACTCCTCCTACAGGGACCTAAGTGAACTTCCCTGGGATTGGTCGGGAGGTGTGTGTGCAAGAATAAGAGGATAGAGATAGGTTAAGAGAAAAAAAGCTTCTCCATTAGTCAGCACAGACCATGTGGTACAGAAATAACAGTAACCCATTATAAACTACAGCTGCGCTATACTCAGACATATACAATACTGACATCTAGTGGCGGACAATAAAAAAAACCTCTTAACACTCCAGCACCTCTTAAGCTGACGAAAGAACTTTTTGGACAGGTGTATAAGACATAAAAAGAAAAGAAAAAGAACCATAGTGGTGGGACACAACAATAGCAAAAACAATCACATTATATATAAACATAGAAGACTTTTGGCAGAAAAAGACCACTTGGTCCATCTAGTCTACCCTATTATTAGTATTTCCCTTCTTATTATCTTAGTATATATGTTTATTCCAGGCCGGTTTATGTTCAGTTATTGTAGATTTCTCTACCACATCTGCTGGAGGTTTGTCCCAAGCATCTACTACCCCTTCAGTAAAGTAATAGTTCTTATTTGCTTCAGATTCCCCCCCCCCCAACTAACCCTTGACTGTGTCCCCTTGTTCTTGAGTTCAGTTTTTTTTTATTAAAAACACTTTTCTCTTGAACCTTATTTAGTCTTTTAACATCTTTAAAGATTTCAATTATTTCTCCCCTTTCCCATCACCCCTAAATCCGTCTACTAAGTCTTTTCCGACACAAAACTCTCTATATAATTGTGAACGTATATCAAGACCAATACATTGCCTAAACAAATGCCATTATCAGTAGAATAAATATATCAATAACAATATATGACAGATGTTATGAATGCAATAGACTCAAAGTATGATAATCCAGTTATATATCATGACATGAGTTCTCATGAAGATACCAAAGTCTGCCAAAACATGTACATGTACTTTCTAAGAACAATCTCATATAAAGTATGTAGTGTCCATAATATAACAGGATGCATCACAACTGGTTTACATTACTGCATCATGCTCCTCAAGATACTAGTGGTAACATGTCGAGTATACAAAAAAAGAGCTAATGAGTCCGGCACTACACGTGAATCCGTTTATGGTAAGAAACACACACAGTGCTTTTGGCATATGCGTTATTTTCAAATAACTCTCTCGGTGGTGCTCTATGTAAAGTAGATCCAATCACAGTTCAGTGCATATAGAAAAAAGAACATGGCACTCTCCATATCAGAGTCTTCTTCCGTTTTCTTTATTTATTTCATACAAACATATATTTGCAGACAGACAAGTGAGAGGACGCCATCAGTGTTTCAGGCTGTAACACTGATAGCGTCCTGTCACTTGCCTGTCTGCAAATACAGGATATGTTTGTATAGAATAAAGAGAACAGAAGAAGTTTCTAATATGGGGAGTGCCATGTTCTTTTTTCTATATGCATTGAACGGTAACATGAACCTAACAGTGCCTATGCACACATTGTATGCCTGAAAATAGCCAAGAATGTAAGTAAGGATTGTGTATCAGGGAGTCTAAGGGAGCTTTGTCACAGAATCCTTTAAAAAGCACAAAAAAATGTTGCTAGCAGTATATTTTCTCCAGCAAAATTCTCCTAAATAAACTGGCAGACCACATTAAAAATCAATGGGATCAGTTTATGTTTATTGTGCAAACGGCTGTCCAGCTCCGCTTGTTGGGCTTGAACAGAATTTGCGCTAGAGGCCCCAAACTGATCATCTAACACAGAGTTGAAGAAGGTCTGAGACCTAAATACCTGCATTGCAAAAGTGAGAGAGGGCAGAGGAAGGTCAGGTACACCATATCAGTGGGTAGCACAGTGTGAAAACTACTTTACATATAGTTTCTCATTTTCTTTATAAAAACTTACATTCAAATACAGTATATAATATAGTATATACTTGGAGTATCTTACTTTGAGCCTATTGTTTCCATTATTTGCTTAGTTTTTTACATTAATATTGTCTGGTGTATTTTACTATTAATTTATATCTTAACATATTCCCTTATAATTGTATGAATCTGGTTGAAAAGAAACTCCACTTGCACCTGGTTAATGATCCTCAGTTTATGCTACTACACATCTCTCCTTAGCCTAAGGCCATGTTCAAATGGCGTAAGACACCGTCCGGTGTCAGAGAAGATCATCCCGGCCAGTACTGCAGTACCAGCTGGATAATTTTTATTTCTTTTTTTTATTCAAAAACTTTTTATTAGTGTATAAAACAACACAACACTCGATTCCTACAAATATACAAATGTCAAAACTGAGTAGAATTGTGTCCGTGAGACAGGTCAAATTCTTTTCAGGAAAACTGTATTACTGTTTTAACAACAAGGCTGATCATCAGAGTGAAGCATGTATAACTGGTTACACATGTCCCTATCTGAGACATTTGTAGCGAAGGATTTAGAGATAGTGAACCAGTGTTGTATAAAGAAAAACATGAAATAAACTATTTCCAACCCTTTATCCCAACTATAGCCTCCCCTCCCCCCCCAAACCAACCTCACCCTCCCCTCACTCCCTCT
The DNA here is from genome assembly GCF_027789765.1 of Dendropsophus ebraccatus. Classification (NCBI taxonomy): domain Eukaryota; kingdom Metazoa; phylum Chordata; class Amphibia; order Anura; family Hylidae; genus Dendropsophus; species Dendropsophus ebraccatus. The sequence goes on from NC_091456.1 coordinate 103,675,009, forward strand.
CTTCTCTCGTCCATAAAATTCCCTCTAACCGTCTCCCCTCCTGTCGGGTAGTCGTAATTTGCCAAGTGTATTTTTTAGTGCCTCCTTATTGTACCACTCAGTGTACTTGAAGACCAACATTAGTTCCTCAATTTCCCTTGCTATGTAATGATGTTCAATAAACGCTCTCCATTTTCTGAAGAAACCTTTTGCTCCCTTTTCTTTGTGGCGTTCTGTCTCTAGTTTGTCTAAGTGTAATATTTGATTCATGGTGTCTGTGATCTCGACTAATGTTGGTACTGAAGACTGTAACCAATGTCTAAGAAGACATTTCTTCACTACCAACAAAAACGTATGAACAATTAGGACTGGGGTACTGTTCAGTTCCAGCCCCGGTGTGTCCGGGGATAAGACATGGAATATTGCAGTTTGGGGGTAAATGGTAGGATAACCTTCCACACCTGTTTGGCATATCCAAATGCTTCCCTCCAAACAGTCGTCACTTCCGCACAGGACCAGAGGCCATGTAAGAGGTTCGCTCTATCCTCGTTGCAGGAAGGACAGGACCTAAGGTAGTGAGCTGGAGCATCAGTATATGACAAATCGAAGGCGTAAGTTGCTCTGTGGATAATCTTGAAATACATCTCCCTGATCTTTATTTCTGATAAATTGGGATGTGGGTGAATCTGTGCGCACCCACATCCCAATTCGCCACTGGACACAATGGAGCGTGCAGACGCAGCTGTGCGCTCCATTGTGTGAACTGACAGGTTCTCTGCGGCCACTATTCAATGAATAGCGGCTGCAGAAAACTGTCATGTCAGTTTTTTGCAGCGCCGCTAGTAATCCTGGCCGGAGTGTATACCATGTTTATACACTCCGTCCAGGATTCCATTCATTCACATACAACTTGTGTGTTGTATAAATCACGGCGGTTGTTGCAAATTAAAACAACGGCCGTGATTTATACAACACATACGTTGTATGAACATGGCCTAAGCCAGCAACATATATGCTGACACATGTATTTATCTTGCACACCCAGAAAAATAGCTATGCCATCAAAAATAATATACTATTTGAGTATCAATAAAACAAAATCCAGCCTACAAAATTAATCAACACCACATCAAAGTAAAGAAGAAAAAATCTTTATTATATAGAACAATTTTTTAAAATTTATATTTTTCAGATAGAATACATACATCACTGGTCACTACACAGGCATGGAAATGAAACCAAGGGTACTCTATGGCCACTGTTAAAAAAAAGCCAGGCAACTATTCATTACGCATATATAGTATAGTGTTTAACCCCTAGACGACCCTGGATCCTGGCTGCAGGAGATCGCCCGTTCCGGATCTCCTGCAGCCTAGACAGGAGAGGTAGTGGTGGAAGGCTGTGCTGGACTTGTAGGCGGAGTGTACCGTAATAGTGTGAGCTGAGTGTGGTATTTTGAGTCTAGCCATGGCTTCCATAGTTTGACATACTTGTCGTGGGTCCTATTAGCCCAACTTATTCCTCAAATCTACAGATCTGGTTGACTCTCTGAAACCATTCTGAGGGGGTCAGAGAGAGAGTCTGCCTTCATTTCAACGTGATGAGAGCTTTGGCAGCGACCAATAAGTGAGTTATTAAGGTTCTTTTTGTTTTTTTATAGTCTTTAGTGGGCATGCTCAGAGAAATAATGGGCATGGAGAGGCGGATTCTGGAACCTGTCACCTCAGTGATCACTTCTTTCACCCTGGTCCAGTACAATTTCAACTCTGGACAATTCCACCATACATGTGTTAAGGAACCAGTGTGACTATGGCAGGGACAGCACCTATCAGAAGGGGCTAATTTGTAAGCGAATAGCCATAGGCTACTTGTGATGTTTGATCATATTGTTTAGCATGAGTTTCTGCCCGGGTGGGGACAGGTCCACAAGGCTGACTTGCTGGGGGAATTGGAGGAAGGGGGGAGGAGGGGTGGCACAGCAATATGTACAATTTGTTCTACATTTTCTTTGTTCTTGAATCACAAGTTTGCAGTTGTTGTTACCATAACATTTAAGGCCTGCGGCCGTCACATTGTGGATATGATTTATTGATTCTTTGTCTCCACATCTTTTGTCATTATTCCTTCACATATTGTGTCATTTTTCTTTGAGAAAAAAATTTAAAATTTTCAATAAAAAAATGTTTTAAAAAAAACTAATATCAATCTACACATCTAGTGCCATGAATCAGGACTGGAAGGATGGAAATCTCGGTATGTATACTATGATCTAAGTTGTATTTATTCATGACTAAATGTTCTATTAACATTGAAGCTAGTAATGTAAATGTTATGTTCTTTGATAGTAATAGAGACTTACTTTAACTGTGGCGTTGATGTCTAAAGGACTGCCAGCACCAATAAACAAATAAGTGGACCCTGATTGATTTGAGTAGGTGCTTCAAGATGTTTGTTTGTCACTAGCAGAACTAATAAAATGAAATTCCGGTGTTAAAAATGTATTCACACTTGTGATGACATATGACTAGGATTACGTTATGATCATTGGGAGTCTACCCTAAGAATAAGGGGAATGCAGTTTCTAAAGCTGGACATACACAATCCATACATATCTGTCAGATAATCTGTTGGTGTAATAGGGCCCTTAGGTTGACAGCCAAATCTGCCACTACTGGTTGGTTCAGCTGTTTAAAATCTAAGGTATATGGGAACCATAGGATTTTACCTGCACAGGAGAATTCTCATCTCCTTTACTGTGCAAGAAACTGCAGACTGCCCACAGAATTATATCAGTGCTGCAGGCGAAGAGTGAGAAAACCCACTTACATGGGTTTTCAAGGAAAAAAAGAGTGCTTTAACAATAAACACAAAGCATACTCACCTGCCCAAGTCCCCTGTTACTGCTTTGGTGATGCTTGGTTTCCACTGCTCTTCACTCAGGTAAACTCTGCAGCAAATGCTTGTAAGGGTCTGTTCACACGTACAGACTCGCTGCGTAAAACTCGCACAGAACTCGCATTAAACTCGCACGAAAGTAGCTGCGTTTTTTGTGGTGTCGAACTTGCCTGTGAAAATCATGTGCAAATCAAAACTCGCATGTAAAAATCGCACCAAACACGCAGCAAGAATACACATACATTGACTTGATAGCAATCAGTATCACTGCGGATTTATGTGCGAGAAACTCACAGCGATAAATATGCAGCGATACGGTATGTGTGAACAGACCCTTAAGCTGTAATGTCAGTACATTAGAGGAACCATAGAGCAGTAGGTGGGTCAGGGGAGCTGAGTGTGCTTTGATTTTTATTTCTAAAGCAACCAACTCACAGGAGAAAAACAATATTTAAACTTAGACTACACTTTTTTTTGTAGGATACAGTTTCAAGCCAAATTGAGGTGGCGGTTGCATGTAAACAGGAGTCTTTTTCAGTCATTGTCATAGGAATAAATGTCCTCATAATATCATACTCAAACCAGTATTGTAAGAAAACTGTTTGCATTTTAATGATCAATTTTTTTCTACCATTACAATGCTCTTTTCTACTAGAGTATAACAACAATCGCAAAACAGCTCAGATCTCAGAATTGTAGTATGGAAACCTAGCCAAAATAGGATTTTTGTAGATGCGGTACCATGATGAAGCTGGGTTCAAAACTTCTTGTTGGACTCTGAATGTCAAGAGAGAACAAGGCAACGACACATGCGTAAACTTTGGAGAAGGTTGGTAGTGAACTACAGAGGCCGGGGGATGTCAATGCAGGAGACACAGGGTTGAAGCCTTAACTACAGTACTTGTGTAATGTGGTAACTGTCCATATTATTCATTAATGATCATCTTTATATAGTAAGCAGCATACAAATATGTCAGTGCATGGAGGAAGGCAAAGTACAGACAGGTTAGGGTCCAAGGCATTATGCTAGTAGTAGCATACTCACTTTCTCCTGCCATTTTAATAGTTTCTTCAAATTCTGGTGCACTATATCTTGTCTATATGTTGGTTTACAGCTATTGGGTACATGTAAATACAGGAGTCAAACTGATTTTTTTTCCTTATTATTAGTCATATGCACTCTACAGTGGTAGATTTGAAAAATGAAACTCACCCTGCAAAAACAAGCCCTAAAAACTTATAACTTTAAAAATGTGGCAACACAAAAAGATTCTTATGGGGCTCAACAAAAAACAGACAAAATCAGCCTGGTCCTTATAGCAATAACTGGAAAAAATAAATGGCTGCCTAATGGCCCTCAACTGCAGTCCTAGTTTATTAACCGGTTGTGGACTGACCGGGCGGGCCGGGCCCCTGCACGGGGCGCCTAAGGCTTGGGCCAGCGCCTGGCCACCCGGACCCACGGCATTATTGGCACCCCAGCAGCAGGCTCCCCCCCCCATTCCCTGAGGGTGGTACGACGGTGCCGCTAACAAGCAACAGGCTCCCTCCTGATCTCATGCACCGGAGGTCCCCGGTGTCCGGAGGAGGCAGGCGCTGCAGGGACAGCTACGTTCGGGTGACTGGGGTAGAGGTGGTAGTGTTGCTGCAGTTGCTGAAGATGTATAGCGGGATCGGGGGTCTGTGCTGCGCCCCTTAATCCCGCTGTACATCTCCAGCAACTGCAGCGACACTACCACTTCTGCCCCAGTCACCCGAATGTAGCTGTCCTTGTGCCTGCCTCCTCCTCCAGACACCGGGGACCTACGGTGCACGAGACCAGGAGGGGAGCCTGTATTCTCAGGATGAGAAAACGCCAAGTGTGTGCCCGGGCCGGTCCCTCTGCCCCAGCCTGCTCCTCCCTCCCCACCAAGCTCTCCTTCTGCTCCAGCCCCCCCCCCCCCCAAGCTCTCCCTCTGCTCCAGCCCCCCCCCCCCCCCCAAGCTTTCCCTCTGCTCCAGCTCCCCCACTAAGCTCTCCCTCTGCTCCAGCTCCCCCACCCCAAGCTCTTCCTCTGCTCCAGCTCCCCCACTAAGCTCTCCCTCTGCTCCAGCTCCCCCACTAAGCTCTCCCTCTGCTCCAGCTCCCCTCCCCCCAAGCTCTCCCTCTGCTCCAGCTCTCCCCAAGCTCTCCCTCTACTCCAGCTCCCCCCCCAAGCTCTCCCTCTGCTCCAGCTCCCCCCAAGCTCTCCCTCTACTCCAGCTCCCCCCAAACTCTCCCTCTGCTCCAGCTCCCCCCCCCCCAAGCTCTCCCTCTACTCCAGCTCCCCCCAAGCTCTCCCTCTGCTCCAGCTCCCCCCCCCCCAAGCTCTCCCTCTGCTCCAGCTCCCCCCCAAGCTCTCCCTCTGCTCCAGCTCCCCCCCACCAAGCTCTCCCTCTGCTCCAGTTCCCCCCCAAGCTCTCCCTCTGCTCCATTCCCCCCCTTTAGCTCTCCCTCTGCTCCAGCTCTCCCTCTGCTACAGCCCCCCTACCAGCTCTCCCTCTTCCCCAGCCTGCTCCAGTCCCCCCAGCAGCCCCCAGTCTGTCCAAGTCCCCCCCAGCCTGCCCCAGTCCCCCCCAGCCTAACCCAAGCCTGCCCCAATCACTCTCAACTGTCCCTCTGTCCCAGTTACCCCTAGTTGCCCCAGTCTGCCAGTCAACCCCAGCTGCCCCTCTGCCACAGTCACCCCCAGTCGCTTTTATTAAGAGTCGCTCTGTTGCCAAAAAGACCTAGAAACTGCCCTGCTCTGACATCAACACCATTATCAACATCTGGTAAACAGATTGGAAAGGAGGGGGGGGGGGGGGGAGAAATCCCAATCCTTGTAGAAGGAACCTAAATGCTTTTGACAGTTGCTGTTTAAAAAACATAGAGGAAGAAGGATAAGCTGTCTATAGTTCCAGACCCTGGAGACTGACAAGTCAATCCTCAGCTTGCTTCTCATTTTTTGCCTCAAATAGACAGCTTATAATGATTGATGTCTTTATTTGTATTACTTGTAATAACATTAGAACCTGAGCATTTTTTTACATTTATGCCAACTGAGAATGTTAAATTCATGGTTTAAAACTTATCAGAATATCAATTACCTTTTGGAAAGATAACAAGAACAGTGATTTAGAATTCTACTGTGGATAGAAATATCTTATTTTCAATGTGAAATTCTGCAGTATGAAAGTTGAGTGTAGGAGTGAGTCTTTATCTGACAAATGCTTTACCGACCTCTATCACCATGATGAAACGCTGTAAAATACTGACATTTTTCATTTTAATGTTTCAGTTCCAGTTAAAAACTCCTTGACTTAATCATACAAGTACTGTAAGTGCATTATAGCATTAATAATGAAATTCACCACCATTCACCTCATTCAGGTATTCTACAATAGCTGTGGTTGGTATGCTCGTCCAGTGGAAAGCATTCTTTGCCTTCTCTTGTAAACAGGTATGTTCACTGAAGCATCCATCTTTATTTCAATGAAAAGGGATTAAGCAACTGCCAGACATGCCTAGGAGTCCTATTACCTGTAAAGATAATTGTGTGAAAAATCTTTATATAGTTCGAATTTAAGCGATAATCTTTCCGCGTGTATACAGGTTACAATCAAACGGCTAAAGAAAATTGGTGCCTTTGATCGCATCTTTTGAGCTGACTATAAAATCATTATTAATTGTTCGCTGATCATTCGCCAAATGTTGTGTGATAACTCCTATTACCCCAATAAAACTTAGCTGACAGGCGCTCTGTGTGCAGAGCAAGAAAGAAATCTCTCCTGCCTTGCACACAGAATGCCTGTCAGCTTAGTACAGCTGCTTAAAAGACGCCGAGACCGGGACCAGCGCCACAGCACGATTACACTGGGGGTGGGGGTGAGTGATCTTTGGATCTGAGTGATTACACAGGAAGGGGTCCCAGGGAAGGAATCAGAGTGACGATAAAGGAAGGTAAGGCCAGGGAGGGGATCGGAGTGACGATACAGGAAGGGGGCTGGGGGGATCGGAGTGATGACACAGGATGGGTGTGGAGGGTTTTAGTGATTACACAGGAGGGGGCTGCAACCTCCTCCCACTTGACAGTTAGGCCCGCCCTGGAACGTGGCATCATGTGACATCCCCTGTTTAGGGAGGGCCACCCAGAGAGCCGTTTGTTGTGAAAGCTTGCCAAGTACATAACTAGCTGAAGGCCAGTTGAGTTGGTGACGTCACAGCACCACGTGACTAATTTATAAAATGAGCGAAAGAAACAACGTTGCTCATAGAAGCCAATGAGACATAAATTAAATGACAAGAAAAGTCAGAAGAAGGAATGTCAAAATAACTTGGAAAACCCCTTTAAGCTTATATTCTGGACATTTCACATCTTACCATAATAAGGGATTTCTTAGTGGTCTCTCCCCATGTTATTGTTGGTGGACAGTGCCGTAGGGGCAGGGCTTAATGGTTGTGGTGCCCCATATCTGGCCCCACTTTGTCATTGTCACCACTCTAAGTCGGCACATTCCAATGGCTTGGAGGGGTGGGGCCTAGACACAGACAATGTTACAGAGGGGGCGGGCTTACTGTGCCAATGTGGGCGGAGATATGGGGGACATCACCGCCCTTATGGTACTGTCCACCAACAGTAACATGCATTTTTTTTAAGGGAGAGACCATCCAAGAAATTCTTTATAAGGTAAGATATTAAATGTCTAGAATATAAACTTGAGAAGGGTGCTAAGTATTTCTTATATAGAAAGGGGGTGACAATATCACTTTATAGGTCATTTACAAGGAGCGATTATTGGCAGAACCGCCTGATTGTTGCAGCATCTAAATAACCCTACAATCAGTCTACAAACAAACAAAGATTGTGGGTCCCACAAATTATTGTTAGTTGGCTATTTTCTTATGTACACAGGTCATGCGCTTCCAACAGTGGTGTAAGTGAAGATCTACATGAGCAATTCAGAGATTCTACAGCCCTGACCTTACAATCATTGAGCTGTGTAAAAGGTGTCACAAAGCAAAGAAGGTAAAATCAGATATGTACCACATACATATATGTAAAGGAGAACAGATGTACTGTTTTTAGCATCTATACATCTGATTTCTTCCTGGTTTCCTCTCTGAACTGTGACCCTGCTGGTGCCATGTAACAGTGCGGGCACTTTCTTACAATCCCCCTTGCTGCATGTGAAGTGAAAAACAACTGCCAGTACTATTCAGACAGATCATGTGACTGGGACTGAACTGAACATGAGTGTCTCAAGAAAGTTCATACCTGGCTGGCAAGCCATTACCAAGGGCAACATCTTATGAAACTAAGCAGCATACGGGGGGATTAGGGAGTCTATATGTCTCAAATTTTGGGAAAACGTGGATTGTGGGAAAGTGTGTACAGCAGACATACCACATGCAGTGCCGGTCCCCCTGTTTAGTAGTGTCCGTGTCTGGCTGCTCACTACATTCCTGCCTGTCATCCCATTCACAACCTCCATACAGTAAGTTGGATAAGCACCAGTTTAATATATAGAGGCTGTGATTATGACACAGGAGTGTAGAAAGTAGCAGGGCCCCATACCTACTACCCCGGGCCCCTCCTCACCATGAGCTTGACCTGCCTCCTGGTCCCCTCTGCCGTTGGAACAGAGAAGAGGGGCAGAAGATGCTGTACAGTGGCAGATTCTGTGAGAGAAAGAGGAACACTGTTATTGTCATCTCTTTCTCATCTTTATTGTCGAAATCATGAGGGTACTGACTGGGTACCACTATTGGTAAGTAAATTATGGCAGATCCTAGTAATCTTAACAATATGAACACCCCTTCAATAAACATACATCAGCTGAGCAGTGATTTTTCTTATGCATTAATCCCTGGTTACATAATCTTAGAGCTGGTTTCTGAATTATGTACACTATGCTATTGGGATAATAGTTCCTCTGTATTCCCTGTTACTTTAATGCCTGGATAAGGTTCACATTCAAGAGTTCAGGAGATATCTGAGCCCTATATAACAACCCTTTTTGACTCCAGGGGAATTGGACTCGTAAGGCCCTATTACACGGAAGGATTGTCGGCCATTACGACCAATAATCGTCCTGTGTAATAGAACACAACAATCAGCCGAGATCGTTGTAGTTGTTTGTCTTTCAACAAGTTGAAAGGCAATCGACTCATATAGCAACAATCCATATGCTACAGGCTGCTATATGCTACGGGCTGCCTGGATGATCAAGCGATCACCCAGGCAGCCCCCTGCACCTGTCTACCCCCCCCCCCCCCCCCGGCTCTCACCCGCTTGCTGCCGCCGCGTGTGATGTTGGCAGCAGCGAGCAGAGAAAGAGGAGCAAGTGAGCGCTGACAGCACTCGTTTGCTCCTCACATTCGCTAGAAAAAGCATGGGTGTCTGTGCTTTGGAGTCCTGCAAGAATGCAGTATAAACCTGAAAGTGCACTTTGACATACTGGTCTACTAATATGTGTAGAGCAATAATAACTATAAGAATATATTTGCATGAGTGCAACTATAAATAATCTTTATCTATGACTAAGTATATATAAAATTCCACTGGTAAAAATGCAGCCCCTTGTTCCAGTGTATTCTTATTCACAGCTAAGGCTGGGTTCACACTGCGTTTTTGCAATTTTTTTAACGTATACGTTTTCTAGAAAAAAACAGATGCAAAAAAACGGATGAAATTATGTGTCATGCATTTGGATCCGTTTTTCCATTGACTTCCATTATAAAAAAAAGGATCAAAATGGATGCTTTTTTTTAATGACACAAAAGTAGTGTTGACTAAGTTTTTCTATCCGTTAAAAGTAACCAATTAAAATGAATACACTGAACGAATTGCAAAAATGCAGTGTGAACCCAGATCGATGATGCAAGACACCATTGCTGTAAAATACTAGAGTACATAATAGCAGTAAGGTCTTGCATTATGGATCTATAATAAAGCTGTGAATTTTAAATGGACTTAAAGGGGACCTGTCACCCTGGGTGCCGGGGTAAAGGCTGCCCGACCCCCCGCTGGAGCCCCTTATACTTACCCCTTTCTCAAGTCCAGGTCCAGGACCCCGTCCCACCGCCGAGAAGTCCCTTTTAGAAGCTGTGGGCACGCTCACCAGAGATGAGTCCAACGCCCATAGAGAATGACTGCTCCAGTTATTCTCTATGGGCGTCGGACTCATCTCTGGTGAGCGCGCACATGGCTTCCAACTGGGATTTCTTGGTCAGGCGGCCTTTTCATGGCAAGAACGCATAAAAAACACCATGGGTGACACTTATTAAGTCTGGCGTTTTCTGCGCCGGGCTTTTAAAATGTCCACGCATCGCTAACACTGCCTATACATAAATTCTGTGCGCACCAGTGCGTGCGCTGAGGAGACCTACACCAGCTCAGAGCCTCATTTTTTATTATTTTTGGCCCGGCCGCCGCTCTCTGCTCACATGCATGCCGGCCGCGTCAGCCATCCCCCACCCCGCAGGGAGCACGACGCTTCCCATGCTTCCTGGTGTTGCTTCCGGCATGCATGTGAGCAGAGAGCGGCCGGGCAGTGAGTCAGAGTTTGAAGTTTGAAGCTGGGAGGAGGAGGGGGAGCGGAGGAGGCATGAAGAAGGCCTTGTGTGAGGAGCGGCACGGCCAGCGGCAGAGATGTGATGGGGATAGTGCAGGCACTACTCCCCCATCATCTGTTCATACTATGAGCAGATGATGGGAATAGTAGTACAGTGCACATATGGCGGCGGCAGGGAGGGGGTGGGCGGACTGTTTGGTGATGGCCTTGGTACTACACCTCCCATCGTGATGATGGGAGGAGTAGTACCGTGTATATGTGTCCAGCATGGAGGGAGGGGGGAGGTAATTAGATGCATAGGCACCTTTCTCCCTCCCTGCTCGGTGCCCTCCAAATGTATTGATTGAATACATTTATGGTATACTTTGGGGAGCAAGGACACTTGCTCCCCAAAGTATTCCATAAATGTATTCAATCAAAAACGTACTGTACATTACATTTTTACATACACATCAATTGAATCCATAGAGTGTCCAAAGGGTTAAAAAAAATCCAAGGGCAACATGTGTATAGAGTTTGTATGTTCTCTCTGTGTTTGCCGGGGTTTCCTCCGGGTACTCCGGTTTCCTCCCATACAAAAAGACATACAGATAGGTGAAGTGCTGCGGAATCTGTGTGCGCTATACAAATAATAAAAAAAAAACTGTAGACCTGCTTAGTGAGAAGGCAACAGCTGTTGGCGCAATTATTAGAAAATGGAATAAACACTGGAAGATGTCAATCTTTCTCGGTATGGGGCTCCATGCAAGATCGCAACTCCTAAGGTAAAGATGATTCTGAAAAAGGTCAGGAATCAGCCCAGAACTACAAGGGAGGACCTGGTCAATTACCTGAAGAAAGCTGGAACCACAGTCTCTAAGATAACAGTAACATACTATGCTGTCATGGAGTAAAATCCAGCAGGGCACGCAAGGTCCCACTGCTCACGCCAGTACATGTCCATGCCCATTTAAAGTTCACCAGTGACCGTAGGGATGATCCAGGGGAAGGTCATGTGGTCAGACCAAATAGACCAAAATAGAGGTTTTTTTGTATCAAATTTACTTGCCATGTTTAGAGGATGACTACAACCCCAAGAATACAGACCCAACCATGAAACATGGATGTGGAAACATCATACTTTGGGGTCCTTTTTTTCAAATGCGACTGCACTATATTAAAGGAAGGATGGATGGGCCCACATAGGATATCCAAAGGACAGAACAAAAAAAAAAAAGGGTGCTTCCTGGTGTAGTGTTAACAGCAAGTGTGTTATAGACTCCACACAGTGTGGGGATGATCCCACTCACCTGGAGATGTTGTGCTACAATATAGGCACAATTCTATACCACACTTTATTCCAATTTACTCACCCCAGCTCTTTCGGGGATACCACTGTATCACAGTGGTATATCACAATGTGGATGTCGATCCTAGCCAGGAACGATGGACCAAGTAACCCCCTCTATGGATAAGCGCACATGACTTGCATAGCATGTAGCCAAGAGCGTTCAGCTGCCGCGTACATGCACGGACAGATGCAATATCAGATCTTCGATAGATCACAACACATTTTGGCCTGTATATTGCTATCAGGCCTTTATCATGCTTTCAATCCTAGCCAGCATTATTTTTTTCTGCAATATGTTCTACAGCAGAATCTACTCAGAAGGACTAGCCTTAAAGTGACTGTACCACCAGGCCCAGGCTGAAGCACTGGAGGCGGGCCGACCCACCCCCCAGTGGAAAGAAACCCCAGCCCCTCCATGACGTGACTCCATTAGAATCAATGGAACCCTATCATAGAGGGGCTAGGGTTTCCTCCCAATAAGGGTGGGTCGGCCTGCCTCCAGTGCTTCTGCCTGGACCTGGTGGTACAGTCACTTTAATTCCCCCACATGCATCAGTAAGCCTTTTGCCAGTTCCCCAGTTGTCTAAAGTTGATTCAGTGCAGCACTGCATATCAGAAACACACCGCATGATCGTTCACTCAAACCACTATGTGGGTGCTGTGAAGTCAGTGTTCACTCAAACCATTCTGTGGGTGCTTTGAAGCTTGTGCTGTTAAGTCATTGTCCACTGAAACCAGTCTGTGGGTGCTGTGAATTCAGTGTCCACTCAAACCAGTCGGTGAGTGCTCTTAAGCTAGTGTCCAATCTAACCTGTCTGTGGGTGCTGTGAAAACAGTGTCCACTCAAACACTGGGTGGGTGCTGTTAAGACACTATTCATTCAAACCAATCTTTGGGTGCTGTTGAGCTAGTATCAACTTAAACCAGTCTGTGGGTGCTGTGAAGTAATTGTCCACTCCAACCATTCTGTGGGTGCTGTAAGGCCAGTTTCCAATCAAACCAGTGTGTGGGTGCTCTTCAGCTTGTGTCCACTCAAACCAGTCTGTGGCTTCAAAGACTCATACTAGACCAGACTGGTCCACTCAAAACAGTCTGTGGGTGCTGTAAAGCTAGTGTCCACTCAAATGAGTCTATGGGTGCTGTTAAGCCAGTGTTCATTCAAACCAGTCTGTGGGTGCTGTAAAGCCAGTGTCCAATCAAACCTGTCTGTGGATGCTGTGAAGCCAGTGTCCACTCAAACCAGTTTGTGGGTGCTGTTTAGGCAGTATTCACGCTAACCAGTCTTTGGGTGCTGTTGAGCTAGTGTCCACCTAAACCAGTCTGTGGGTGTTGTGAAGTCAGTGTCCACACAAACCAGTCTGTGGAGCGCCCTGAAGTCAGTGTCCACTCAAACAAGTCTGTGGGTGCTGTGTCCACTAGTGTCCACTCAAACCAGTCTGTGGGAGCTGTGAAGCCACTGTCCACTCAAACCAGTCTGTGGGTGCTGTCAAGTCAGTGTAAACTCAAACCACTCTCTTAGTGCTGTTAAGTCAGTGTCCACTCAAATCAGTCTGCCGGTGCTGTTAAGGCAGTGTCCACTCAAACCCAGTCTGTGAGTGCTGTAAAACCAGTGTCCACTCCAACCAGTCTGTGGATGCTGTAAGGCCAGTTTCCACTCAAACCAGCCTGTGGGTATTGTTAAGCCAGTGTCCACTCAAACCAGTCTGTGGGTGCTCTGAAGCCATCAGTGTAAACTCAAACCACTCTGTGAGTGCTGTTAAGCCAGTGTCCACTCAAACCAGTCTGTCTGTGCTGTTAAGGCAGTGTCCACTCAAACCAGTCTGTGAGTGCTGTAAAACCAGTGTCCACTCCAACCAGTCTGTGGATGCTGTAAGGCCAGTTTCCACTCAAACCAGCCTGTGGGTATTGTTAAGCCAGTGTCCACTCAAACCAGTCTGTCTGTGCTGTGAAGGCAATGTCCACTCAAAGCAGTCTGTGAGTGCTCTTTTGTTAGTGTCTAATCTAACCTGTCTGTGGGTGCTGTGAAACCAGTGTCCACTCAAACCAGTCTGTGGGTGCTGTTAAGACACTATTCAGTCAAACCAGTCTTTGGGTGTTGTTTAGCTAGTGTCCACTTAAACCAGTCTGTGGGTCCTGTGAAGACAGTGTACACACAAACCAGTCTGTGGGTGCTGTGAAGTCAGTGTCCACTCCAACCAGTCTGTGGGTGCTGTAAGGCCAGTTTCCACTCAAACTAGTGTGTGGGTGCTGTGAAGTCAGTGTCCACTCAAACCAGTCTGTGTGTGCTGACCAGCTAGTGTCCACTCAAACCATTCTTTGGCTTCAAAGACTCATACTAGACCAGACTGGTCCACTCAAACCAGTCTGTGGGTGGTGTAAAGCAAGTGTTCACTCAAATAACTCTATGGGTTCTGTTAAGTCAGTGTCCACTCAAATCAGTCTGTGGGTGCTGTAAAGTCAGTGTCCACTCAAACCAGTTTGTGGGTGCTGTTTAGGCAGTATTCACTCTAACCAGTTTTTGGGAACTGTTAAGCAAGTGTCCACTTAGACCAGTCTGTGGGTGCTGTGAAGCCAGTGTCCACTCTAACTAGTCTGTGGGCACTGTGTACCCACTGTCCACTCAAACCAGTTTGTGGGTGCTGTGAAGCCAGTGTCCACTCAAACCAGTATATGGATGCTATGAAGTCAGTGTCCACTTCCACCAATCTGTGGATGCTGTAAGGCCAGTTTCCACTTAAACCACTCTCTGAGTGCTGTTAAGCCAGTGTCCACTCAAACCAGTCTGTGAGTGATCTTAAGCTAGTGTCCAATTTAACCTGTGTGTGGGTGCTGTGGAACCAGTGTCCACTCAAACCAGTCTGTGGGTGCTGTTAAGACAGTATTCACTCAAACCAGTCTTTGAGTGATGTTGAGCTAGTGTCCACTTAAACCAGTCTGTGGGTCCTGTGAAGTCAGTGTGCACACAAACCAGTGTGTGGGTGCTGTGAAGTCAGTGTCCACTTCAATCAGTCTGTGGTTGCTGTAAGGCCAGTTTCCAATCAAACCAGTGTGTGGGTGCTGTAAAGTCCTTGTCCAAACTAGTATGTGGCTTCACAGACTAAAACTAGACCAGACTGGTCCACTCAAACCAGTCTATGGGTGCTGTGAAGTCAGTGTCCCCTCAAACCAGACTGTCAGTGCTGCTGACCTAGTGTTCACTCAAACCGGTCTGTGAGTGCTGTTAAGCTAGTGACCACTCAAACTTTTCTGTGGGTGCTATGAAGCCAGTGTCCACGCAAACCAGTTTGTGGTTGCTGTTAAGGCAGTATTTACTCAAACCAGTCTTTGGGTGCTATTAACCACTTAAACACTTAAACAAGTCTGTGGGTGCTGTTAAGCTAGTGCCCACTTATACCAGTCTGTGGGTGCTGTGAAGTCAGTGTCCACTCAAACCAGTCTGTGAGTGCTGTAAAGTCAGTGTCCCCTCAAACCAGCCTGTGAGTGCTGTTGAGCTAGTGTTCACTCAAACCGGTCTGTGAGTGCTGTTAAGCTACTATCCATTTAACCAGTGTGTTGGTGCTGTTAAGTCAATGTCCACTCAAATCATTCTGTGGGTTCTGTGAAGTCAGTGTCCACTCAAACCAGTCTGAGTGTGCTGTTAAAGGGGTATTCCCCCCAAGAGCTAAAAAAATGTAATGCTCCCAAACCTAGCTGACCTTACTCGCCAAGTCCCCCTGAGTATTTTGAGACGTCTCTCATCTTTCTAGCTGCTGCCGTTCCCGAGTTACAACTTTTTCTAAAACATGGTCTATATCCAAGATAGGAAACTACATTTCCCATCATGCAATGCTTCTGCCTGATGATGGTGAAGTAGCAGAGCTGGGACAATGAAGGAGATGATGACAGTGTAGCAGAGCTGAGATGGCTGTGTCTGTGTAGCAAAGCTGAGTTGGAAGTGACGGCGTAGCAGAGCTGAGTTGGAAGTGACGGCGTAGCAGAGCTGAGTTGGCGGTGACGGCGTAGCAGAGCTGAGTTGGGGGTACAGCGTAGCAGAGCTGAGTTGGCAGGGACGCCGGCGTAGCAGAGCTGAGTTGGCGGGGACGCCGGCGTAGCAGAGCTGAGTTGGCGGGGACGCCGGCGTAGCAGAGCTGAGTTGGCGGGGACGCCGGCGTAGCAGAGCTGAGTTGGCGAGGATGCCGACGTAGCAGAGCTGAGTTGGCGGGGACGCCGGCGTAGCAGAGCTGAGTTGGCGGTGACGGCGTAGCAGAGCTGAGTTGGCGGGGACGCCGGTGTAGCAGAGCTGAGTTGGGGGGGGACGCCGGTGTAGCAGAGCTGAGTTGGCGGGGACGCCGGTGTAGCAGAGCTGAGTTGGCAGGGACGCCGGCGTAGCAGAGCTGAGGACGCCGGTGTAGCAGAGCTGAGTTGGCGGGGACCCCGGTGTAGCAGAGCTGAGTTGGCGGGGACGCCGGTGTAGCAGAGCTGAGTTGGCGGGGACGCCGTTGTAGCAGAGCTGAGTTGGCGGGGACGCCGGTGTAGCAGAGCTGAGTTAGGGGGGGGGGACGCCAGTGTAGCAGAGCTGAGTTAGGGGGGGGGACGCCAGTGTAGCAGAGCTGAGTTGGCGGGGACGCCGGTGTAGCAGAGCTGAGTTGGCGGGGACGCCGATGTAGCAGAGCTGAGTTGGCGGGTACGCCGGTGTAGCAGAGCTGAGGACGCCGGTGTAGCAGAGCTGAGGACGCCGGTGTAGCAGAGCTGAGGACGCCGGTGTAGCAGAGCTGAGTTGGCGGGGATGCCGATGTAGCAGAGCTGAGTTGCCAGGGACGCCGGTGTAGCAGAGCTGATTTGGCGGGGACGCCGGTGTAGCAGAGCTGAGTTGGCGATGACGCCGGTGTAGCAGAGCTGAGTTGGCGGGGACGCCGGTGATTGCGAGGGGCGGACAGGTATGTATAGCGCACCACACTCCGGATACACGGGTGGGGGTGGTGGGACACGGGGAAGGGGGCCATTCACAGACATAACATACATTACAAAGTTGTATAACTTTGTAATGTTTGTTATTCTGTCAATAATTCTTTACCGCCGCACTACCCCTTTAATGTCATTTGAGCACCATGTGATATTTGTTTGAGTGTCAAGTACTTTCAAGTACTGCGATACTTGAGTGAATAGTTAGTTTGAATGAGTATACTCACTTATCTCTCCGCAGGGTGTCCTTGTTACCTTCCATGGGTCTGTTCTTGCTATGACTGTTTCTGGCCTGAGGTGTCTCATGGTCTCCCAATTTACCCCGCTGGACCTGCAGCTCTGCATATGCTGAACAGACAAGAGCACTCCTATGCCTGTTTCTCCCTTTGGATGTCAGCCATTTCAAGACCACTATGTGTGTGCTGGGGCTTTAGAGATTAGGGACCTTTTCTCCGAGCCCTTCTAAGTATTGATTTAAAGTGTAACTGTCATTTAATTTTATTTTTTTTTGGCAGAAATCAATAGTACGAGCGATGTTTTATTAACCAAAAGAGTTTCCTTCTGTACTCAAAAAGCTGTTTTGAAGACCCCACACACACATTTATCTTTGTCCATTATGGTCTATGAAGAGGGAGGGGTCAATGGGGATGAGGCATTATGGTGAGGAGACAAACAGCTTGTGTACAGCAGAGAGCACAACACAACATCCTGTAATCCCATACCATCACTGATCAGTCTGACTGGTGATTCCAGAGTTTTATGTGCCCAGACACACAGCCTCCAAACTGCAGGGCTGGCTCTGTTTTCTTCCTTCTTATTCATCCCTCTCAGCCCCTAACCCCTGCATAGGTTATATTGGACACAGCAGAACCCATCTTCACTTTGCTCTTCTGTAGCAGATAAGAAGTGATGGGGTGGTTGCCGCAAAACATAAGGTAACTGTTTTGCGTAAAGCGACTCTGCACCCACTGTCCCCCCCCCCCCCCCCCCCCCCAACTACTTAAACCTGTTTGTAGCTTGTGTGAAGTCCATTCTTCTGGTATGTTTTGGAACGCTGGTAGAGGTTTCGTTCGGCTGAAAAATAAACTTTAGTTGAGGAGATGCCGTGTGCGGGGCCGAGAGCGTCCGTGCCCAGGTGAAGCGCCGCCTGTGTGGTCCTGGTCTGCGTCTCCCCCTCCTCTAGTTCTGCCCTCACAGGCGTAATTTGTAATTGCGCCTGCGCCGTGCTTGTAACCCCCTGGCGTCGTTGCCGTGACGTTGCTGGTCACGCTGCACGTCGTCCATGTCTTGTCTTAGCGACGCACTTCTGTCTGGCCAGCCTCACGTTTCAGTGTGAGACGCCTCCCGTTGTCCCAGTCCCGCCCCCCTTGTCTGTCTGTGGCCAACACGCCCCCCCCGCTTACACTCTTTGCGTCAGTCCTCTCCTTAGCTTCACATCACATGCACCGTAGTGCACGTATCCCGCACAGGCGCAGTGACGCGAACGGTCTTCTCCGGCCAGTGTAAAGCGCCACTGTGCCTGCGTGGGATCCGTGTGCTACGGTGCTCAACAGCGCATGTGATGTTAAGCTGAGGAGAGGACGGACGCAAAGAGCGTAAGCGGGGGGGGGGGCATGTTGGCCGCAGACGGACAAGAGGAGCGGGGCTGGGACAACGGGAGGCGTCTCACACTGACATGGGAGGCGGGCCAGGCAGAAGCGCGTCGCTAAGACAAGACGTGGACGACGCGCAGCGACAACGTCACGGCAACGGCGTCAGGGGGTTACAAGCACGGCGTAGGCGCAAGAACAACTTGGCCTGTGAGGGCGGAACCAGAAGAGGGGGAGACGCAGACCAGGACCAGACAGGAGGCGCTTCACCTGGGCACGAACGCTCTTGGCCCCACCTCTTAGACACGGCATCTCCTCAACTAAAGTTTATTTTTCAGCCGAACAAAACCTCTACCAGCTTTCTGAAACATACCAGAAGAATGGACTTCACACGAGCTACAAACAGGTATGAGTAGTGGGGGGGGGAACAGTGGGTACAGAGTCGCTTTAATAAAACCTATTACAGAGTTTCTTAATATCGCTTGTTCTATGGGTTGCAAAAAAAAAAAGAAAGAAAAAAGAAAAAAATATTAAATGACAGCTACACATAAAGAGAACCTGTCAGCCGTTTTTCACATTCCAAACTGCTGACACTGTCAAGATAGCTGTTAGGACAAGGAGACAGACACACAGTACCTTTCATATATTTGTATGTGCTTCTAGAAAAATGATTTCATTATATAGTAAGAAGAGTCCATAGGCTTTCCAAAGCTCATGAAATTCAGCAAGCTGTAATACCTCCTTATTCCCTCCTCCCGTACCTGAGTCTGCTTAGAACTCCATGTGTCAATCAAGCAGAGAGAGAAAGGAGACATTACAGCTTGCAGCTATTCAGGAACTTGGAAAAGCAAAAAAATCAAGTGGCCTAGCTATAGCAGTCGCAGCGGTCACCACTGCAATGGGGGCCCACCCCCTTGCCACCTCACTTCCCCTTGCCCCCTCACTCAAGAACCCCTCAGTGTCACACCACTACCCTCCCCTCCCCTATTTCAGTGTGGCCCACCCTGGTGCCCCCCCCCCTCGGTGCTGTGCTGATGCCCTCCCCCTTATCAGTGCAGAGGCCGGGAATGGGACATGATCTCTTCCTCCACCAGGTGCCGTGATAGTCATCGTCATGACGTCATCGCTTCTGCTGGAGAATCTGTCCCGTACTCAGGCTGGAGGCCAGAAGAGAGAAGACCAGCTCCCTGCCTGTTTAAGGTGAGTTTTGTTTTTTGTGTGTGTTGGGCCAATGCAGGGGGGCTTTATTACTAAGGGGATACAACACGGAGCATTATTTATATGGATGCACAATTACTATATGGAGGGGCACAGCAGGAGACATTAATATAGGGAGTGCACAGCAGGAGGCATTATTACTTTGTGGGGGCACAGCAGGGACATTATTATATGGGGGACACAGCAAGGGGCATTATTACTATATGAAGGACACAGCTGGGGAAATTATTACTATGTGGGGCACAGCAGGAGGCATTACTATATGGAGGGCACAGCATGGAATCCTACATACAGGGGGCAACCCACATATCTACTCACTTTACTACGCATGACACCAAAAAGTGGAATTACTATGTATGAGACCTTATGGGTGGAGAAAAGGGAAGGAATTTGCTGGAAAAGTGCGGAGCCTAAGATGTTCGTCTGGCAGTTTCCGAATAGATGATTTGTAGCTGAAAGAAATCATTATCATGGAGACTTGGGTCATATAGAGGAAAAGGAAAGTGACGTCACCTGTGTCACTGTATAACATTTTTTGTATTTTGTGGAACACGATTTGGTAGGGGGCATTACTATGTGGGGTGCCCAGCAGGGGGATTGTTATGTGAGGGTGTCCAGCAGGGGGCATTAATAATATGGGGGCACAGCAAAGGTCAGTGTCACAATATAGAGGGCACAGCAGAGATCATGATTAGTATGGGGCACTGATGTCACTGAACATTTTTTTTATTGATCAGTGTAAGCAATCTATATTTGCTTATAGTAGTTTCCAAAGGGTTTACCTAAGGTAGCTTAGGCAATGACAAACCTAGTTTAAATGTGATGCAAAATTTGTGTTCTTTAAACAAACCTATGCCAATTTGTGGCAAATGCTTTATTCAGCTTTCCGCACTTGGCAAAACCATTTCAGTTTTGTAATATTTTTATAACTCAATACCCATATAGGTAAAAGAACAGATGTGACCATTTCATTTTTTTGAGCAGTTAAGGTCCACACTGCTTATGCTTCCAAAATGTTCTGGTTCCCTTTTTGTATGTATTATAAGACTGAATCTAAATGTTGATGATGAACAAAGGAGAATGTATAATTATTAGCCGAGATCTTCTGGCAGCTTGTTTTTGTTTAAACCCATGGGCGCCAATTTACTGAAACTAGTGCTACACAGAGTGGGGGCTATAATAACATATAATGTACTGCATGTAAGTCCAGTGAACATTTAAACAGTTCTGGAGCGCACAGCATCACCATGAATGATGAAGGCGAGAGTTCTGAAGTCCGTTCCATAGCACATCATCCAGAACTACAGACTGTGCATGGAATGTGAGACTCATTCCTAAAAATGAACAAATTCAGTCAACGGAACTTCTAGCCCCTTCAGTAGTAGACAAGAGTGAACAATTTTTGCAACTGGTAGCCTGCTGGTAAAAACCATCCTTCGAAAGCCGCACAGCCTCCAACATCTTAACTATATTATGATTAAACATATTTAGGGTTGGGCAATAGCATTCATCATGTAATAACAGTCCTAATACATGTTCTTGTGCTTTCGAGCAGACTTAAATAACGGGGTGTAAAATTTTAATTAGTTACTATATCACAGTATATCTAATCTCAGAATTCAATACAACTGCATGTGACCATTTTTTATTTACATTTAATAGTTCAATATGGCCTGTTCTTAGGAAGGTCTTTGGCAACCCTTCATTTTATTTTACATGCATTAGGAAAATGACAGCTGGAGAGAAACAGGATGCTCTCATCATCTCTACATTTAGCTGTACACAATTTCATACATAACCATTACTTCCAGAAAACTTCCATAACTTGCTTTGTAATGTCTTATAAATCTTGCATTTTGCAAACCTGGGTACCTATGCTGTGAAGAGGCTATACACTTAAACACATTAGGTATGTTATGTTGGTACAAGTATTGAAGGCATGAGGGGTATAGTATGTATGGGAAAAGACCAAAATGTTTTAAAATAAAAACAAACACTTTACACAAAAAAGAACAGGAGCTACGATTGTTTCACACGTGTGAAAACGTATGAAACGATCGTAGCTCCTGTTATTTTTTGTGGAATGCGTTTTTATGTCTGCACTTGACCTGAAAATTAAGCAACTTTGATCACTACTTGGTGAGTTGCCGCTGCTATACCTCACACTTTGTGACTACTATTTGAGGCTGAGCAGCACCTGTGATTGCGACCACCGTTTAGTCCTGAGCTCATATTACGGACACTATATTTAAAGGTACGGTGTGTGCCCACTATGTGACTTCTTATGACTGAAAAATAAGAACACTGCCTGCATCCACCTAGCCTTATACTGCACAAAACATCCCCGTAGAAAATGATTCAGGAGTTTTCAACACAACCTAGAAAATTCCTGTAAGGTTACAAACACACTTGGCGGGTCTGCAGCAAGTCTCCATGCTGCGTTTTTGCAGCGAGACTCGCTGCAGATCCCGGCCCTATACTTTTAGGGTATAAACCCACACACCGTATATGCAGCGTATTTACTGCTGCGATACGCAGCAAACTCGCAGCAAAATCCAGCAGATTAGATCTAAATAACTGAACACAGCATCAAATCTGTACCAACAAATCTGCTGCGTATTTGTTACATATCTGCTGCATATACGGTGTGTGGGTTTATACCCTTAATGGCAGACAAACACGCAGCAGGGATGTACATCCCTGCTGCGAGTTTGTCTGCAGCCCACCCCATTAACCCCCCGGCCGCGGGAGCTGATACTTCACCTGATCCCGGCTCCGGCGGTTCCCGATGTCTTCGGCAAGCTGGATCGGGGACCAGGTGAAGTATATGCTCCAGCCAGCCGCCCGCAGCCCCGGCCGCCCGATCGCCCCCCCCGCAGCACCGATCGCCCCCCCCCCCCCGCAGCACCGATCGCCCCCCCCCCGCAGCACCGATCGCCCCCCCCCCCCGCAGCACCGATCGCCCCCCCCCCGCAGCACCGATCGCCCCCCCCCCCCGCAGCACCGATCGCCCCCCCCGCAGCACCGATCGCCCCCCCCCCCGCAGCACCGATCGCACGCCCCCCCCCCGATCGAGCGGCCGGGGCTGCAGGTGGGCGTGTAAGCAATCGGTGCTGCAGGGGGGCGTGCGATCGTTGCTGCGGTGGGGCGTGCGATCGGTGCTGCGGGGGGGCAGTCGGGGCTGCGGGCGGCTGGCTGGAGCATATACTTCACCTGGTCCCCGCTCCGGCTTGCTGAAGACATCGGGAACCGCCGGAGCCGGGATCAGGTGAAGTATCAGCTCCCGCGGCCGGGGGGTTAATGGGGTGGGCTGCAGACAAACTCGCAGCAGGGATGTACATCCCTGCTGCGTGTTTGTCTGCCATTAGGGTGCATTCACACCTACAGGATATGCAGCAGATTTGATGCTGTGCTCAGTTATTTAAATGAAATCTGCTGCAGAAAATCAGCTGCAGATCCTGTAGGTGTGAACGCACCATTAAAAGTATAGGGCCGGGATCTGCAGCGAGTCTCGCTGCAAAAACGCAGCATGGAGACTCGCTGCAGACCCGCCAAGTGTGTTTGTAACCTAAAAGTATAAAAATTTCAAAATGATAAAGCACAATTAGAAGTCCACAGCACCACCTGGTGGCCACATAACTCACTGTTCCCATACTTGATTAGAAATTAAACATGGCTTTTGATATACACTTTTGCACGCAGTGCTTAAGATATATTTATTGACATATATACAAACACAATTATCAATGTCATGAATTTTCTGAGGTACAATTAAATAGAACATGAGGTGATGGGCACAGATCAGTCTCACCCACGTTATTATTCCATTTAGCTTTATTACAAATATGAAACCCTCACAAAGCTGTGCATAGGGGTGGGTTGCTGAATATGCCCTGGAGTACTGACCCAACTTGCTTCTGCTGAAAATTTCTTATAGACCATTCTGAATCTGTTTAGGATGTGAGCAAGCAATGTGGATCTGGTTTGCTAATAACCCATTCCGATAATCAATGCCATACTTTGCCATAATTTCTCATTCACCTTGGGGATTTATATATGGAGGCAATGTGAAAGCATACTTAATCTTGATAGTAAAATTTACAATGCTGCTAAGGCTGCTTCTATGGCATTTTTTTCTTCTCATTGACCAACAAGGTAAAATGCACATCAAACATTAAACTACCTCAGGTAGAAACTAAAAACATAAGGACATTTCCTACAACCAATTCTTTAACATGTACCTCAAGTTATAGATGAAAAAATACATGTTGCAGTACATCTCTAGAAGCTCCCATGCGTCACTCCAAGTACCAGATAGAATAACTTTGCAGCACCAGCATACATAGCCCTGTGCTCTCCCCCAGAGCAAACAAACTTTGCCTCCTGGCTATCAGAATCCAGTAGGTAATAGTTGCTGCAAAGTGCATGGTTCTGCAGCAGGAGCTTTTCTACTAGTCACAGGAGTGTGTCATGTGGCTGCTTATGTCAATATACTACATGGCAAGAAAAGGTCTAAGTAGAACTGCAGCATATACGTTTTCATTTATCACTTGAGGAATTGTCACTACATATATGGCTGGTGGAAACCAGCATATGCAGCATGGTTTCCAGAAATGCTTGTCCTGTGGCCAAGCCTTGACCAACACTGTTGGTGCTATTCGTGTTCAAATTGTATAAACCAAGTTATATTAGCCTATAAACCGGTTAAGAGATTTTGTAGCATTCTTGGGGACTGCCCATAGTACACATTACTTATCCATAAGTCTGTTTTTCACCAGTTTTGCCAAAAATGGCTGCCTTCTCACAGAACAAGCAATGTATTTAAAAGGTCCATTCACACTTAGTTTTTCAGCTACATGTTTTTGATGCTGCACATTTTGTCTTTTGTTAGGAACTCGAAGTCCAAAAAAGCAAGGAGTAAGGGGGCATACACATCGTCCGTTCACGGTTGTAAATATGGACAATGTGCTATGGAATGGAATTCAGGCAACATTATTCATGATGCCAGGGGTTCTGAGACAGTTTATATTTTCACGCTACTATAATGACATGCAGTGCAGAGCTGATGATGAAACAGCACATCGTCCGTATTTACTTACTGTGTACGGAGGGTGTGAATGCCTCCTAAAGCAAAAAAACACAGCTGAACACACAGTGTAAAGGTACACTAAAATGCTTTCATGTCCATTAGATTAAAACTAGACAGGACTGACCATGATAACATATTCCATAGGTTTCTAAATACTGGATGCTCCATTACAAAAGGCGGCATTAACTCTTCAGACACTGTAAATGCCACTGCTTTACACCAATGAAGCCTATATTTATTCCAAAGCATGGCCCTGCTGCTATGCAAAAAATGGCTGTGATACTCTAGAAGGGTGAGGAATACAGCAACATGTTGATCACTTAGCCATCAGAGTCCCAACTAGCAACTTATGTCTTAAATGGGCATACCCATCTGGGACACTTATAGCATATTCAGCCAGATAGGTCCTGCACTTATCTTAAGATGGCATATTCGGGAAGCCCGGCAGACAAGCAATTTGTGTAATTTCCTCTGACTTTAAAAGGAGTTACACAAACAGAATAGCCTGCAAGCTATACTCTTTTTTGCATAACTGGGTCAGAAGTCTCACAGATGGGTAGACGCCTTTAATTTAAATGGGAGAAACACATTAAAAACACATATAACAAGGCAACATTTGTTAAACATTGAAACTGGTATTCCAACTGTAGTCTTTCTTCTAAAAAGGAGACCACCACCATTTTATATTTTTATTAAAAATCTCTATTTAAAAAAATATATTGGCACTTTTCAAGTGGTAGACAGCAGACTGATATGTCCCTCTACCTAGACTTTATAAGGATAACTTTCCAGCTAGATACAGCTGACTTGTAAATATAGCACTATATTGCAATATTGCACTATGCCTGACCTGTTAAAGTAAAGAAAAAGAAGGTGCAAAAAGACTGTAAAATATAGAGTGGTGGCCTTCAGTCTACTGAGTACCCCTAGAAATGAACAGATTCAAGGTATACAAGTATAAAATGGTGTCAAATCCTCATTAAAGAATAATACAGTTTACAATGTACCCGGATTAAGAGGGTGCAGATGGGTGTCTTGACTGGTTTAAGGATACATTAAGAAATTAATTAAAGTCCCGAAAAAAAAAAAAAAAATTTTCAAGCATTGAATTTCAGACCAGACTCATCATTCTGCATGCAAAATTTGCTAGAAGTGCCAATTTAATATTACTCATGAGCACAGCTGTGTGACTGCATTTTATTTGTCAATATCTATTAACTTCTAATCTACATATGTAAGTGTATATACAGATATACACAGACATAAGTACATATTTATCTCTGTATATAGCCTTTACTCCTACTTTAAAAAACAAAAGTGCAATAAACAGTAAAAGAGGTTCTACACATTCGTGCACAGCCTTTTATCTGCAGTCACAGGTGAAAAGGCACAAATACATGTTCTTAATACCCTCTGCCACAACCAGAAGTTACGGGACCTCCGGATGCAACTCCACATACACGTGTCCCAACGTCCGCACTTACACTTCATAGCTTTGAGAACACAATGAGCACTGGACACACTGGGTAAAGTATAAAACACTAGCCTGCAAATAGTTGTGTACATTTTGACAGACATCTCTCTTTTATTTTCCATTAGATCCCACATTCATTCTTGGTCCAGCAGTTGTGGAGTAAAATCATGAAAAGGCATATTGCCATAGGGCCCTCTGTGATAAAGCCTCTGGAAACAGGAACATCTATTAGACTAGCTTAAATAACATCTCCTCTGAAATATGGCTGTTAAATCTGTTACAACAGGAACCACCTTCATCTTCATCTGGTAGGGATGACAGAGCACATGTCAGCGTATACAAATCCCGTATACAACATATCTGCCCACATTAATCCCTCTTCTAAAGCATTTAAGACTGGCAGTCCTGCTACCCATTTCCCTAGGCCGATACTTGGCATTTATTTGACTTAAGTGAAAACAGAAAGTAAAGCAATTGCAGTCTGTGTGCGTGTACACAACACACGCATGCACATTTTTTGTTTTGTGCGCTGCAGACCAGTCACTCCAGTTGCTATTGGATAAATGGTCCATACAGTTTCTTCTTAGGAGAAATGCACTTCTCCGGGATGCAATGAACTAACAGCAGAATGTTTGAATATTGAGATTCAGCTCACAATTTATCAGACCCATGCCCAGCATCTGTACTCGGTTGTAGCGTGCTAGCTTCTGATGACACTGATGCCGAGAGGCTGCTTGGCTCTAAATTAGTGCTGGTAACTGAACATCTTACTGAGTTACAGTCTGTGGGTAGGGTGGTTACTTGGGGTTCAGTCAGTTTTCTGGGACTGTTATCAGAAACAGCATTTAGCAGAAGAGGAGGAGGGTCTCCAGTCTGTGTCACTTCTGTAGTGCCAGCTTCAACAGGTTGGCTTCCAGCTGCTTCCCGAGGTGGCTCTTCAGAAAGAGTTGACAGAAGCTCTATAACATCTTGTACAGGCTGTGTCATAGCTATACCTGTGTCTGAGTGTGTATCAGCTGACATCACACCTGCAGCCACTAGGCTAGCTGCTGGCGGCTGGAGAGTAAACCCAGGGGCAGGAGGAGGTGGTACAATAGATGGCTCTGATGTAGTGTTGTTGTTCAGGTTGTCCTGAAGGCTGGTTTGATTCTGACCAGCCTGCTGGTTTTGGAGAAGCATTTCCTGGATGCGGATTTGCTGAAGGATGGCGGGAAGTTCGTAGTGATGGAAAAAATAGATCATAGAGTGCTATAGGGACAAAAAGCAAGGCAATAAGTCAGACATGTTAAATGATACGTGGGTCTACAAAACTTGTATTTGCCCCCAGTTTTATTTATTTTAACAGGCATAAGAAGTAGATAACGTTCGAGGAGTATAAAAGCTTAAGGGTGCCTTCACACCTACTGGATCCGCAGCGGATTTCACATTGCGGATTCGCAGCAGATTCGCTGCGGATCCAGTCCCATTAATTTCTATAGAGCACATACTCGCAGCGGGATTGACATGCCGCTTTGAGTATGTGTTTTAAAACCCTGTTGCCCGCAGCCCTGCCGCAGAGTTCATACATTACCTGCTCTGGCGACGCGGCTGCATGTCAGGCTCCCGGCTCCAGTCCCACTCAGCCAATCAGTGCCTGCTGAGTGGGACCGGCAGCCATGTTGCCAGAGCAGGTAATGTATGATCTTGGCAGCGGGGCTGCGGGCAACAGGGGGTTAAAGCACATACTCAAAGTGGAATGTCAATCCCGCTGCGAGTATGTGCTCTATAGAGATGAATGGAACTGGATCCGCAGCGGATCTCGCTGCTAATTCGCAGCATGAGATCTGCTGCGGATCCGGTAGGTGTGAAGGCACCCTTAAGGAGAAGTCCAGCAATTTGAACAGTTTTCGATTCGGCAGGAGTGAACATAAACCATCACAACTCACCTGTCCCTGTGCCCCTCTGGAACACTAAATTACTGCTATGGGACTGCCATCAGGCTCCAGGATTACTTACACAGCCAACATCATGTTGATAGACTGCCCACTCAGCCACTGACTGGGGCGAGACACTGCTCCAGTCACTGATTGGCTAAGCATGCAATCCATCAGTCAGGACAGGGCCCCTCCCCCCCTAGAGTCCTGACATCATCAGAACTCAGGTGGAAACTGCCTTCCAGTAGGGGTCCTGGAGCCTGTCAAGCAGTGCATCGTGGGCAAATGGAGAGGTAAGCAATGACTGGAATTTTTTAAATGACCATACGTCTCCTTTAAACACATTTTATTAAAGTATCTATAAATTCACAATATTGTATGTGAGTGTCATAGTGGAGGACCCAGTGGAGACACTGTACAATAAAAGGTATAACATAGGAGGTGGGAGCAGCTTTCCTAGCTAAACAAACACCCTAAAAGCTATAAAAGCATTTCTAACTCACTAAACTCTAACAGGATATCAAATTATGGGTCTCACCATATAAGACAAACCCTTATAAAAAAAAATTACCTTGCAGTCAGATGATATTACTGTTATAGTCTTATCTGGCTATACTGTATATTACTCTGCATATTATGACAAGTACGCTTCCTATGCTCTAGCTAGAAAAAAAAATTAAGAAATCGGTATAGATCAGTGTACCTACCATTTCACTGACAGTTAATAGGGAAAAAGCCATATTAACTAGGTTATATTCTCAACAGTCTTTTCCCTTTTAATATTTAATATGACTTAATACCATATGTCTTACTTAAAAGCAGCCTGCAGGCTACAACAGGTTTGTCCCCTTTGGGAAAAGTTAGGCTTTTATAATAGAGCACAATTATGTCATTCCTTTTTAGTTTTAAAGGGAAACTATCAGCAGGTTAGAAGTCTGACGTGCTAATATGTCCCTATAGTGCATGGGGCACTGAGGATGAGAGTACGTTTCTTACCCTGATCCTTAGTGCCGTTTTAAGAACACTGTACTTTATTTGCTATGCAAATTGGGTGGTTTGGTGCACTGGGGGTGGGACTATTCTCAGCGCACTAATCCACCCACTTGGCCCCTCCTAATAAATATTGGCGGCGCTCCGCAACGATGTAAAATGAGAAGGAGAATGATCTGTGAAATATGCAAAGAGCTGTAGAGAAAAAAAAACCTTTACCTGAATAAAGAGCCAGGATGTGACTAGAGCCAAGCTGCTGTACTGACCATTGAAGCGATAGTGGTAGGCATAGAATGCAAAGTGATAAAGGTAGAAGAATCTGCATGGAATAAAGTCAGGGACATAAAATTACAATATTGAAAAATAATTGTGACTTTCCAGTCTAATTTCACTCAGTAAAGTATAATAAACTTTGAACATTACATATAAAAAGGAAAATCTCGTAATAGTTATGCACATAATAGATATATGGTTTCCCAGGAGTGCTAGTATCAGGAACCAGTACTGTGTAGCCGCACAATATAGGTGCTTTAAAGAGATACCTCTCATGTTGTGATCACAGAAGGATCTGCTGATAAAGTCCTGCGCCTGGGCGGTCAGCTTCTGACCCAATCAAGGTACGGAATTCCCAGAAGTGTCATAGACTGCATTGTACTGCACTTATAATGCAGTCTAAGGCACTTCCAGGAATTCCGCACCTCAGCTGTGTCAGAAGTGGACCACCCATTGGCAGGCCTTTATCAGAGGCTCCCTCCACAATAGCGACAGAGGTATCCTTTAAAAATGAATGAATAAGGATTCTTTAAATAGCAAACACCAATATGTAAAGCCTCCCAAACACAGGTTGGCAGTACAGCTCACCTAAGCCAGTGCCTTTTGCTGGTGTTTGTGTGACAGCAGATGGCATCATATTGATCAGCAAGCCACACTATGAGGATTATGTAGAAGGCAGTAGTTGTATCATTAAAAAACTCTGACATAATGGCTTCCATTCCTGTGAAGACAAAGAAATTGAAGTATTCAGGATACACTAAGTTTAAGGGCATGGTTACACAGCTAAAATCCCTGTAAATTTTGACATCCAAATATCAGCATGAAAATCCATTTGTCAATTGCGGCTACACAAGAATAAAAAAAAAAAAAAAAAAAGCACAACCACTGCAGATTAATCCCATTGTAACATTCACAGCTCCATAATGTGTGTGTCAAACCAAACACATTTTAGATTAGAAGATTCTCTAATTTACCATGTGAACAAGGCCTAAAACATGTATTTCCGCTGGCAGCTAGCTTACCTACAAGTGCTAGGATCACAGTGAGCAGTGGGGCAGCGGGAAAAGCAATGCTCATATTCATCTCCAACATCTGTAGCAAGTCCACTGTAGAGAGAGAAAGGCAAGATGAGGTGTGAAGAAAAGAAGGTATTTCCGAAGATAAAAAATATTCATTTTATAGACATATTCACTTACCAATAAAAACAAATATTTGATGGTGTGAATATCTCAGGAGCATAGAGACTGAGAGAGTCTATGGGAAACAAAACAGGTAAATGCAAAATCAGCTAGATGCACAGTGTTAATACTAAAAATATTCAAGTGTGTAAGATGACAAATACCATCTTTACAGAACTATAAAGATGCCCCTTATTTCATGTCTGTGAAAAGACTGCCCTTTAGCCGATCTTTGCTCAATTATTATTCCTCCACCAAACTACTAATATGTATGGCCATCGTAAACTGGTTTTGATGGGATATGAATTAGATTGGAAATAAAACTGAAATTATATTCCAGCAGGTGGGTGTTTGAATGAATGCCTGAATCGATGTGCGCCGCTGAGTTCCTGCATTCCTATCTAAATCCTGCCAGCCATAACCTGCTCAATACTCTTCCCCCTGCACCTGGGCACTAACTCTGCAGCTGGAGTTTTTTGCCTCTCCAAAGTACCCTCTCTGGACACCCTCTGCAGCATCTGCCATCTTGCCAGTCTCGGGCCCTCTCTGGCATTTACATCTTCTGCCTGCTCCTTTCATGTGAGTCTATCCCCAGCATCAGTCCTCCATTGGGGGCCCTACACTACTTGCAGCTACCAGACCCCACAACACAGTGAGAGATTCAGCTTCCTGGTCTGCCTGCAGCCTCTCTGCGGAGTACAGGTGTAGGAACGTGCGGTAAGACCCAAGCCTTAAAATTCCCATTGCTGGGGAGGGTTTAATTAACCCTGCAGCTACCAGACTGCAGACTCAGACCTGCCACCTCCCTATTACTTCTGGGGTATTCTCCATAATAGTGAACTACCAGCTGCAAGAGAAGAGGATCTCCTGGATTGTCCTTCCTGAAGCAGAACTCTTCTTGTACTGCAAGTATCCTCCTAGGAAGGCTATATTCCTATATTTCTTAGTGCTATTCTGTTGCCTACTTATACTGCATCAGGGCATGGTCCTATCTGCTCTTGAGCAGTCATCTCAAATAGCAGCTCAAAATTGCATGTTTAGCCTTAAAAGGGACTGTACACTACTACATTGCTACTTTTTTTTTGTATATTCAGGCGGGGACACCATAAAGTGGCAACAACGCCAATACCATGTACAATGAAATATAAGTGTATAAAAGTATGAATACAATGAAACGTTTGGTTACAAATGAATATTACAAAGAAGACATAAATCATTAAAACAAGACCGAGGTATGCAACCATGAGAGCCAGATCTAGGCAATGCGAAAATACAGGGTGTCAGAGTAGTAGTCACCACTTCACAGGGCCCACAGATTTTAAGGGAATTCCGAGCGAAAGCTCGGAAGACATAAGACAGAAACAAACAAACAGTTCACATACAAATAGGGTAGGACTAAGACACTTACAGAGCAGAAACAAAATAGCTGGTGGAAAAGAGAAATGTAGAAGAGGAGAAAAAGAGGAAGGGAATGAGGGAAGGGGTGTCTGAGGCGAAACATCTAAAGTGAGCAGCAAATGTCCCCTAGTAGACACAAAGACTCAAGTTGTAGAAGGGGTTCGCAGTAGTTCCTTATACATCAGTATCTTGGAACTGCATCCACGCAAACCAAGTATGGGTAAAATGCGCATTGGAATCGAGGATGCTAGCTGTCAGGTCCTCCATATGCATGAGGTCATTAACCTTCGAGATCCAAAGAGATCAGAGGGGGATTCTGTTTTTTCCAGTAAAGGGGAACACATGCCCTGGCGGCCATGACCAAGAAACGCAGTAAAGAACGTTTGTGAACTGACAAAGATAAGTCGCAGTGATGGAGGAGAAATAGAGCAGGGCCCATAGGGAATGACCTCAGCCCAAAAAGGTTGAAGACTGGTACAGTCCCAAAAAATGCGTAGGAACGTACCTTCCTCGGTGCCACACCTCCAGCACATGGAGTCAACCTCAGGAATGAGGGCATCCAAACAAGAGGGAACCCAATATCATCTAGAGAGAATTTTGTATCTGGCTTCCTGAAAACGAGAACTAATAAAGGACTTAAAGCCCTATTACACTGACAGATTATCTGACAGATTTTTGTAAGCCAAATCCAGGAATGGATTTGAAAAGACGAGGAATCTCAGACTTGCCATTGTTACCTGATCTTTGTTTATTGTCCACTCCTGGCTTTGGCTCAAAAAAAATCTGTCAGATAATCTGTTGGTGTAATAGGGCCCTTATGCGTGAGGGTGAAAATTCTGGACCTTTGTTCTGATGTAAGGGTGAGGTTGAGTTCCTCTTCCCATTTCACCAGAAACTTAGGGAGGGGTGGGGGGGTTCCTCCGGGGAAATCAAAAGAAACTGATAGGCCAACGAAAAACTATGACACAAGGGTTCTGTGCCAGAGCATAACGACTCAAAGGGAGTAACTGATGTAGCAAACATGGATGGATTTGGACGAGAAAGAAGGAAAAGGAGCAATTGTGCTGCTCTTCAGGAGGCCAGGCAACATGGTTCAGCGCATTCCAGCAGACTACGTGGAGTCCGCAAGGATGTCACTAGCAGGAAAAAATCCTGCATCAATCCATTCTCTGAAGATCGGATCCTCCAGACCAGACACAAACTCAGGGTGTCCCAACACAGGGGAAAATTTGGAGTTCAGAGGGAGGAGAAATTGACACACCGCCTTCTCCGAGCACGCTCCGATCACCGGGCCAATCGTAGGATGGGGCTTCAGGGTAGTAAGCAGGGTACCAGGCAGCCATGGGATACCTTGCAATGGAATTGTAGTGAAAAATTGCTCTACCATGATCCATTGTTTCCTCTGGGTGTTGCGGCACCAATCTAATTCGTGGGACAATTGGGCAGAGAGATAGTACTTCTTAATGTCAGGAAGCCAGACCCCACCTCAATCTTTAGGTGTAAATAAGAGGCTGCGGCGAACTCTCACTGGTTTGTCACTCCAGATAAATTTTGACTGAGAAGAAATCAGGGATTTAAAGAATGCAGCAGGCAGGCGAATGGGGAGGCACTAAAAAAATATAATATCCTTGGCAGAATGTTCATTTTATATATAGAGCAGCGGCCAAACCACGTGAACACACCTTTCGTCCACTTAGCACAGTCACTGATGATAGTATTTAGAAGCGGAAGGTAATTGTGCTGATATAGCTTACTCAGATCCACAGTCAGATAAACTCCCAAATACTTGAGAGTCCGTCTCCCAGTGGAAACTGAGGGCTGTTAAGGTTTTCCACCAAATTTACAGGAATTGTGAGATTAAAGGCCTCTGATTTAGTAAAATAAATTTTAAAGTTAGAAAGGCATGCATAAACTTCAAATACCTGCATAAGATTCGGCCGGGTAACCAGAGGAGAGGTGATAAAGAACAAGAGATCATTGGCATATGCTGCAATTTTATTGGATAATTTACCTACCTTCAAACCAGATATACTCTGGTTTGCCCGGATTCTACACAAAAATGGTTCCAGAGTCAATATAAAAAAAAAAAAAAAAGAAAAAAAAAAAAGGGATGACAGGGGGCATCCCTGCCACGTTCCATTTGCTATGGGAAATTCCAAGGAGAGAATGCCGTTCATCCCGGACCCTTGCCGAAGGGGAGGCATAGAGGGCAAGAACCCAGGAGAGGAAATTGTCAGCCAAGCCTAAGAACTTTAAAGTTTCTGTCATAAAGGTCCAGTTAACCCGATCAAAGGCCTTCTCGGCGTCAGTATATAAAAGCATTAACAGGTTTTACTACATTGCTACTGGACTGCTGTGTCTGTGACCTTCTACTATCTATTCTGGTAACAACATCTTCTAATTCCCCCACTGTTCCTTCACAGACGTGGTGGTTGGAAGTAAAGGGAAGAAAGTTACATGAATCTAACACAAAGGTTGCTGAATGCCTTGTCCTTTCACACCCCTAGGAGGGATTCTTGGCCTCTCAAAATCCTACTTTTAAACCCGTTCCTGGGCAGTTCTACAACTACAAAAATTGTCCCCTCATCTGACCAAGCCCCCTCCTTCTTCAACAGCTCTCCTAGTCTTTCTCTGTTTCTTTTACCAAAGGCTCACCCACTATGGACTCTCACAAATTCACTGACATCCTCACAACCATAAATATCTGCCAGTCTTTTATAACACCTAAGGCCGACAAACAAGAGTATACCATTTACCAACACTGCCTCTGTTGACCATGCAGATGATCTCAAGAACAATGACCCATGATGTTAGAGACTGCTTCTTATTACCCTTTTACTCAGAAAGGCTAGCATTTAAGTCTATATCTTCTCCTAAAGTTTCTAGTTAGAGATTAGGTGTACATGTTTAGTGCTAGACAGGATTCCAAGACTTCGCCTGACTACCTGTAATTTTTTTTTTTTCCGTTATGGGGAATTGTGTTTGTTTTGTTTTTTCTCCACAGCGATGTTTTGGCAACCATATAAAAATGTAGTGTGTCTGTTCAACCACTCCCTAATCGCCTCCACAAAACACAGAGGGCTTATAGATCTCCAAAGTGGTCTCCATTAGAATAGAGTGATCCCTCAACTTTTAATGGCCTCAAGATACAATATTTTCAACATACAATGGTCCTTTCTGGACCTTCGTAACTTGAGACCAGACTTAACATACGATGCTACAGACAGTCAGGTTCTGCGGCACTAGATAATCAACCAATGAAACTGGACATTTTACTGGCAAAACCCCAGTATTACTGATATGCATGCACTGGTTAGCTGTCTAGTAGTGATTCTCCAGAGTATAGTGTGATACTACATGTCCTGTGCTGCATAGAATTATGGTCACAACATACAATATTTTCAACATACAATGGTCGTCCTGGAACCAATTAATATCTTATGTTGAGGGACCACTGTAATTATTCTATTATTCAATGCTGTCCATTAAAGTACTTGCCTGGAATGTCTAAGGCCACATGGGTAAAAAGGGGGCTACCACGCCTCATAATCCAATTTCTGATAGGGTGTGAACATTTTGAATGCCAAATTCCTCCCCTTTCTGTGATAAGGAACAGCTGATCAGGAGAGGATGATCACTTGTACCTTTGAGCCCAGGACTCAGGGACGCTCGGTGGTCGATTACTACGGGCTCCAGAGCACTGATTGTAATATGTAATGCATTGATCTTTATGAGCAATCAGTGTACAGCTCATAGTAGTCACCTGGGGGGGGGGGGGGGGGGACTACAAATTACTGTGTAAAATATGTATTTTTTTTATAAATAAAGAATCCCACCCAATATTAAAAGTTTGAAGGACAACTCCGGCGGGACCCCCCCCCCCCAAAAAAAAAATAATAAAATAAAAAAAAAAAAAAACACAGACACCATACTCACCATCCCTCTGGTGACGATCGCCACTCCATTCGCCTCACCGTCACCGCCGTCCAGCGATGTCTCTGACTTCCGGGTCCTGGGGATGGAAAAGGCTGCCAGTGCGCTTGCGCACCGGCAGCCTTTTCATTGGCTGGAGTGCATCACATGGCTTCCAGCAACCTCAGCCAATCAGGAGCATGTGCACCAGGAGCCTTTTCCGTCCCATTCACTCTCTAAGACGACGTCGAGGAGGAAGAAGACCCGGACCGCCCCCCGGCTCTGATGTCGTCGTCACCAGATGCCGCCCGGGAGAAGAGGACCGTGACGATCGTAATAGGTAATGTATACATACTTTAACTTCCGGGCGGGGGGTCCGAAAGTGGGGGAAGGGGGCCAGACCGGGTATTTAACCACATTACAAAGTTATATAACTTTGTAATGTGTGTTAAATAAGCTAAAAACATAAATTTCGTTGGAGTTGTCCTTTAAATTACCCCCTTATTACCCACATATTTGCTATCAACGCATGCGGAATCGCCTGAACTATTAAAATATTACATTCCCGATCTCACACAGTAAATGGTGTAATCAAAAAAACGCCAAAGTAGGGCTGGGCAATAATGGCCTAAATCAATGACCAAAAAGAAACTCACTGATCAGCAACCCAAAACTGGGCCATTTAGCCTATTATCAATAATAGTCATTATTTGTCATTTGGGGGTCTCAGCAGAGACCTAGACATTTACATACAGGTACACAGCCACTACAGGACATGTATACACAGGTATACAGCTATGAACACAATACAGGACATGAACATATGCCTCCTGTAGCGTGTACATAGTATAGTATAGTATTTTACCTGCTATATAGGGGGAATGCTTTGGGCATCACCTTGTATAGGAAAGCATTGTATGCCCAGGAGGTGCAGCTGGAATCTACCCTGGCAAAGGTCAATTCAAAATACTTTAATTCCATTGTATTAAGTTTTATGTCTAAACAGAAAGTGTCCTATAAAATTTTAATGGCTGCAGCGGTAGCTGCTCTTATAGGTGACGAATAAATGATTTGTTCTTCATTTGCTAGGGGGGCTGAGGAGTGGTGGATTGGGTGAATGTGTGTGTGTATACGTACAGTTCTATTTGGGTTGACAGACTAATTTCAAATACTCCTATCCCATACACTCTAATACTACGTGGATTCATGTTACTGCCTTCCCCGCTAATGGTTTCAAATTGATAGCTCTATTGATTTTTGTACACCATGGCCCATACACACAGTGCAATCATAGCCCTTTCTGAAAAATGAAAGTTGAGCTCAGATAGGTTGCCATTTCTTTGGGACAAAGATCTAGGCCCAAAGTTTATACATAAAACCTTTTAAGGGTGTGTTCATATGTACAGGATCAGCAGCTATTTTGATGGCCCAGATTAGATTTAAAGCAAATCTGCAACTTCAAATCTGCTGTGGATCCTGTACATGTGAACGCACCCTAAAAAAAAGATATTTGGGTAGACACAAATGTTATAGATGTTGCATTAAAAACCACACTGAATATTAGAAATGTAAACTTACAAAAATAACCATGATCACAAAGGCAGCAAGGTATGAGGTGCGAGCCATCCACATACTGACAAATCGATAATGTTCTCCCGAAACAACATTTCTCAAGAACCCTAAAATGTGAGGAATATAGAAAAACAGATTAACTTTGCAGAAGATAAAAGCAAGAGATGGTCAGATTGTTCCACACTGCCTTTATATGAACCTTTGTTCTCCTCATTTTCTGCCAAGGCTTTGACGCTTGACATGAGAATATCGTCGTATCCAAGAAATTCATCCAACAGAAAACGACTAAATCTGTCTCCAAAGCACAAGTCACGGGTCGGGTCTGAAACAGAATTGAAGAAAGACTATTAGTTAAGGCTACATATTAGAGATTTAGTCCTGTAATGTGTATGAGAGCATGGATGTCGTATGATAAGTTCTTACAAGTGAGAAATGTGAATACAGACAAAGTAGAACTTTGTTTTAAAGCTTGATAACTAAAAAAAAGTTATTAAAGTAAATTGCAATTTTGGTTTATATTACATCTACTGTTGATTTAGATTTTGAAAGCTATGACAGGTACATTTTAATATATCCCTATTAGAGGTTCTGTGTGGTCATCTTACTGTCACATACACCCCCCCTTCACTGTCAGGGTGGGTTCACACTACGAAATAGGAGCTGATAATATGCCGCAAATTCCATTGCTTGCACGCATCTCTGCCTGTGCCATAGACAGGTGGATTCCGCCATCTGCTGAAAGAATTGACATGTCTATGGCCCGAATGGAGATGCCAGTGGGGGAGAGCGACGGAATCTGCAGTGGGTTATCCGCCCCAATTCCGTAGTGTGAACCCACCCTCACAGTCATTTCAAAAAACCCATACCAATCGTAAGAACAAGCTAGGAGAAGTCCATGCTCAACACAGTCCTCTGCCAGCTTTGTGTCACACAATAAGTCATGCTTATAATGAAAGTTTAGGGAGCCCGACTCTCTCACTATCAAAGAGTGGGGAGCAGGCCATGCTGCACTGCAGTCTTCTCCCGGCTTGTGCTCATGATCAATACGGACCTGAACACTCAGACCCAGAACTATCACAAATTTTGACATATCTCCGACGTAAAAACATTGTTAAATCGACAGGGACACTTTAAAATGGGTATATTCAGGCGATGTCATAAAAAAATTAAATGCACAAAAAAGATATTAATGCACTTACAGATCCCCCACTGATTGGTTGACACCTTTTCCATTTGTCTACACTGCTCCTAGCCCCAGATTCCAACTTATACAAAATTGGGTGGTGATTAAACAGGGTAAAGGGGTATTCCCCAAAACGCTAAAAAATTAAATGCTCCCAAACCTAGCTGGTCTCACTTACCAAGTCCCGTGAGTATTTTGAGCCATCTCCAGTCTTTCTAGCTGCTTCCGTTCCTGGTTCAAAAGTTTTTCTAAAAGACCTGTTTATGTCCAAGATGGCGCCAGCCAGGAAACTACATTTCCCATCATGCAGTTCTTCTTCCTTAGCTTTCTTTCCTGCCAACTGCTCCTCATTACTACATTGCATGAGGGAAGGGGGGGGGGGGGGCTAGGGGTCATTGCCATAGAGCAGTCAGAGAGGGAGACTGATGTGCAGCAGTGCCTGGTCAGGTCTCTCTGACAGCTGACACCCTTCCCAGTCCTTCTGCAGGATCACTGTCTGGCCTGTGTAGTCCCCTCCTCCACTGACCCATGCTTATCACTGTCATTCTGGTCTCCTGCAGTCTGGTCCCTGACAGCTAACACTCACAGCTATCTGCAAATGACAGAGTCCGGGGCTTCACACACAGAGAGTGAGAGAGATAAAAGCATGGGGGCGGAGGGAGGGGGGAGAGCTGCCCAGAGCTGGCTACACATACCGTGAGGGAGAACATTATTAGCATAGGGGGGAGGAGGGGGGAGAGCTGCCCAGACCAGGCTACACACACCGTGAGGGAGAACGTCATCAGTGGGCGGGAGGACACGTGACCGCGACTCAGAGGGTGGGGGCCAGGAGGGGAGCGTGTCAGGGTGGACTGGACTGAGCTCATTCTCTGCATGCACGTGGGGTGAGGAGACAGGAAAAGCAGCAAAAAGACACAGAACACTTAATAACTTGTATTGGCCAATATGTGAAGCTGTGGGTGGGCTTTTACATAGTGTCAAAAAGATTTTTGGGGGGGAATACCCCTTTAACTCTTTTCTAACCAGAAATCCCTTTTAAGCCTAGTCTCCTCCCAACAACATGCCACCGCCATACAGAAATGGAGATGGAGGGTCACATAAGTCAACACATGTATCAGTAGTATCTTATATTACATCTATGGAACATTGCTTATATCCAGAACCCGCACGAATGCAGCACACATGCACGGCACTCTAGCCATTCTCTATGGGACTTTTAAATTGTGTACCTGTCACTTCACAAAACTTTTGATATGTCTTCTCCCAGCTCTATCTCCCGATCGGTATGGGGCTGACCACTCAGAACTGGACTGATTCAAACGTTTGACATTCTCTCTGACATGTCAAAAGTTTTGC
The DNA here is from genome assembly GCF_027789765.1 of Dendropsophus ebraccatus. NCBI lineage: Eukaryota > Metazoa > Chordata > Amphibia > Anura > Hylidae > Dendropsophus > Dendropsophus ebraccatus. The sequence goes on from NC_091456.1 coordinate 103,714,873, forward strand.
AACATGACAGTGACAATTTAAGAATGGCTTATAGCGCTTTAACCCCTTGCCGCAATATGACGTTCCTGGGAACGTCATGGGATGCAGGTACTTCCCGCAAAATGACAGTCCCGGAACGTCATTCTCTCCCTGCCTCTCCCCTCTGTCCCTAACAGCAATCGGCCAGCGGGAGGACCCTGTGTCACACAGCCTCCTCCCTCTTACGATACTTGGTTTGCCTTCCTTATTGGGGGTATATAAAAAAACTAATGTTTTATTCCGGAGCATGCTGCAGGGAGAGAGGCAGGAAACTAGTAATGTAGGCGGAGCCAGCCTGTAGAGCACACTGCAGAGCCATCCTGCAGAGCACACTGACAGACAAAGAGACGTAACTAGTTCCGGTATCTCTCCCGGCAGCGCACATGAATAAAAAAAAATGTTTTCTCCTATATACTCCCTAGAAGGACAGCACACCAAGTATGGTAGGAGAATGCTTTAGCAGCTCTATTAGGAGCTACTAACAGTCTTATATGCCGTAAAGTAGTTGGTTGGTTTCCTATAAGATGTTAAATAAATTATCACTCACCCAGCGTCACCACCATGACAGGTATGTTGAGTCTCTGTCGTGTGCTCTGAGATAGCCTGAGAAATCCATATTCAAGTGAATATTCCACTATGTACTCTTCTTGTGGCCAAACTGTCAAAAAAAAAAAAAAAATGTATATATTTAAAAGATACAAAGGGAAGGGTTATATGCTTAGGGGTGGGTTCACATGTACCGGAATTGCTGCGGATTTCACCCTGCGAGTTCCACAGCGAAATCAGCTGCGATTTCCGCTACTGTTTAAAGGGGTTATCAAGCGCTACAAAAACATGGCCACTTTCCCCCTACTGTTGTCTCCAGTTTGGGTGGGGTTTTAAAACTCAGTTCCATTAAAGTAAATGGAGCTTAATTGCAAACCGCACCTGAACTGGAGACAACAGTAGGGGGAAAAGTGGCCATGTTTTTGTAGCGCTGAAGAACCCCTTTAACCCCTTAGTGACCGCCATGCTGCCTTTTCACGGCGGCCACTAATGGGCTTTATTCCGATGCGTACGCCTTTTAACGGCGGGCGCATCGGAATAAATTACCGCCCGCCGGCGGCTGCAGGACGGGTGATCAGCGGTCAGTGTGACCGCTGACACCCTCCTGTAACTGCCCGGAGCGGAGGATTCTCCACTCCGGGCAGTTTAACCCGTTAAATGCCGCTGTCAAACCATGACAGCAGCATCTAACGGGTCCCGGTGGATCCCGGACGGCGCCGTGGTTCACTTACATGATCGCGATGTCCCGCGGCGCCGTCCGGGGTCCCGATGTCTCCATGGTGATTCCGGGGTCCTAATGAAGGTCCCCGGGGTCACCATGGAGATGCCTCATGCTGACAGGGGTGGCCGCGGCTATTGCCTGTCAGCATGAGGCATGATACAATACATTGCAGTACATCAGGTACTGCAATGTATTGTATCAGTGATCTAAGTATTTTACACTAGTGTACAGTAATGTACACTAGTGTAAAAGTAAAAAAAGTGAAAAAAAGTGTGCACCAAACACAACACAGCCCCCCCCCAGCCCCCCCAATAATAAAGATGCATTACATTCCCCATACACTATAAAACATTACATAAAAGTGATCAAAAACACAAATCCTATACATATTTGGTATCGTTACGTCCGTAACAACACAATCTATAAAACTATATCAATAATTATATCGCACGACACACGCTGTAAAAAAAAAATAAAAAAAACAGTACTAGAATAGCTGTATTTTATCAATCCACTTTAGAAAATACGTCATAAAAGAGATCAAAAAGTCATATACATATAAAACTTGGTATCAATAGAAACTACAGATCTTCCCGCAAAAAATAAGCCCAAAACCAGCTCTGTCGCGCAAAAGATGAGAACGCTATGGATCTTGCAATGCAGGGACAGTTTTTGTGGGTTTTGGCTAGGAAGATAGTTTCTATTGCGCCAAAGCGGTAATAGTTAAAAAAAACTATACAAATGTGGTATCGCCGTAACCGTAGCGACCCAGAGAATACATGTATTATGTTATTAGTGACCGCCGATACGGATTTTTACGGCGATCACTAATGGGGTCTATTCTGCTGCCATCAGCTCTTTATGGCGATGGTGCAGAATAGTGCAGCGGCGCCGGTAATGCCTGCAGCCCCCTCCTCTCAGCTATCGGAGGTAGCTGAGGGGTTGGGGGAGAGTGTGGGGTCAGTCCCGGCCAGTCCCCTCACCGGTGATCGCCGTTATTATCAGTATAAAGGCGGCTACCGGTAACGGGCATTGCCAGCGCAGCTGAACGCTTTCATCTCTTCTCACCGTGAATCCACAGTGAGAGGAGATGAAAACATGTCCCCCCATCCCCAGAATTAACCCTAGTGACCTGGCCACTGACCCTCCCCTCCCAGGGCGGCCATCTGATCCAAGATGGCCGCCGTCATCACTGTGAACAGACTCTGTTCACAGTGATGGATTCCTAAAAATGATCCAAGCTTCATTCTCTCCACCACCGGAGGTGGCGGAGAGCATGGGGCAATGATCGGTGACCACCCGGTGTGGTCCTAGTACAAGTGATCAGCGGTATATACTATATACCACTGATCGCTTGTTCCAAATGGTGCCGGCACTTTTTTACGCCTGTCACCAAAGTCAAGTGCCCTGGATTACCCGTAACCACCCTAGATTACTTGTAACCACCCCAGATTACCTGTAACCACCCCAAATTACCCATCACCACCCCAGATTACCCGTAACCACCCCAGATTACCCGTAACCACCCCAGATTACCCGTAACCACCCCAGATTGCCCGTAACCACCCCTGATTGCCCGTAACCACCCTAGATTGCCTGTAACCTCCTCAGATTGTCTGTAACCTCCCCAGATTGTCCGTATCCACCCCAGACAGCCCATAAACATCCCAGACAGCCCATAACCATCCCAGACAGCCCATAACCATCCCAGACAGCCCATAACCATCCCAGACAGCCCATAACCATCCCAGACAGCCCATAACCATCCCAGACAGCCCATAACCATCCCAGACAGCCCATAACCACCCCAGACAGCCCATAACCACCCCAGACAGCCCATAACCACCCCAGACTGCCCGTCACCACCCCAGAATGCCTGTCACCACCCCAGAATGCCCGTAATCTCCCCAGATTGCCCGTAATCTCCCCAGATTGCCCGTATCCCCCCCATAGCCCATAACCATTCCAGACAGCCCGTAACCACCCCAGATTGCCACAGACTGCCTGTAACTACCCCAAATTGCCTGTAACCACCACAGATTGCTCGCAACCACCCCAGATTTCCCGTCACCACCCCAGATTTTCCGTCACCACCCCAGATTGCCCGTTGCATCCCCAGATAGTCAGTGAACACCCCCAGATTGCCCGTCACCTCCCCAGATAGCCAGTAACCACCCCTAGATAGCCAGTAAACACCCCAAGATTGCCCATAACCACCCCATACAGCCAGTAACCACCCCAGATTGCCCGTGACCACCCCAGATTGCCTGTGACCACCCCAGATTGCCTGTGACCACCCCAGATTGACCGTAACCACCCCAGATTGACTGTAACCACCCCAGATTGACCGTAACCACCCCAGATTGGCACAGACTGCTCGTAACCACCCCAGATTGCCCATAACCCCAACAGATTGCCTGCTGCCACCTCAGATAGCCAGTAAACACCCTGAGATTGTCTATTACCACCCCAGATAACCAGTAAACACCCACATATTGCCTGTAACTAAAATGACACTCCTTCTCTTCTGAGCCCTGCTGTGTGCCCATACAGTGGTTTATGCCCACATATGGGGTACCATTGTACTCAGGAGAACCTCCGTTACAAGTTTTGGGGTGCTTTTTCTCCCTTGTTCCTAGTGAAATTGAGAAATTTCTAACTAAACAAACATGTTATTGAAAAAAATTCAATTTTTTTCATTTTTACGGTCTAGTTTTGAATACTTTCCTCCAATACCTGTGGGGTCAAAATGGTCACCACACCCCAAGATAAATTCCTTGAGGGGTGTACTTTCCAAAATGGGGTGATTTTGGGGGGGAGGGTTCTATTCTGTAGACATTACAGGGGCACTGCAAACGCACCTGGCGCTCAGAAACTTCTTCAGGAAAATCATGCACTGAAAATGCTTGGCGCTCCCTCCCTACTGAGCCCTGCTGTGTGCCCACACAGTGGTTTATGCCCACATATGGGGTACCGTTGTACTCAGGAGAACCTGCCTTACATATATTGGGGTGAGTTTTCTCCCGTTTCTCGTGAAATTGAGAAATTTCAAACTAAACAAACATGTTATTGGAAAAATTCTATTTTTTCATTTTTACTGTCTTCTTTTGAATACTTTCCTCTAATACCTGTGGGGTCAAAATGGTCACCACACCCCAAGATGTATTCTTTGATGGGTGTACTTTCCAAAATGGGGTGACTTTTGGGGGGGTTCTATTCTGCTGACACTACAGGGGCTCTGCAAACGCACCTGGCGCTCAGAAATTTCTTCAGCAAAATCTGAACTGGAAATGCTAATTGGCGCTCCTTCCCTTCTGAGCCCCGCTGTGTGCCCACACAGTGGTTTATGCCCACATATGGGGTATCGTTCTACTCAGGAGTACCTGCCTTACATATATTGGGGTGAGTTTTCTCCCCTGTTCCTCGTGAAATTGAGAAATTTCAAACTAAACAAACATATTATTGGAAAAATTCAATTTTTTCATTTTTACTGTCTTCTTTTGAATACTTTCCTCTAATACCTGTGGGGTCAAAATGGTCACCACACCCCAAGATGTATTCTTTGATGGGTGTACTTTCCAAAATGGGGTGACTTTTGGGGGGGTTCTATTCTGCTGACACTACAGGGGCTCTGCAAACGCACCTGGCGCTCAGAAATTTCTTCAGCAAAATCTGAACTGGAAATGCTAATAGGTGCTCCCTTCCTTCTGAGGCCTGCTGTGTGCCCATACAGTGGTTTACGCCCACATATGGGGTACCGTTCTACTCAGGAGAACCTGCATTACAAAATTTGGGGTGCATTTTCTCTCATGTTTATTATGAAAATGAGATACTTTAATCTTAACAAATATATTATTGGAAAATTTCTATTTTCCATTTTTTTCCGGCCTAATTGTGAATACTTTCCTCCAGCCCCTGTAGGGTTAAAATGCTCATTATACCCCTAGATTAATTCTTTAAGGTGTCTAGTTTCCAAAATGGGGTCACTTATGGGGGTTTCCAGTATACAAGCCTCCTAAATCAACTTAAAAAAGAACTGGTCCCTAAAAAAAATCAGTTTTGGAAATTTCATGAAAATTTGATAATTTGCTGATACATTTCTAAGCCCCGTAACACCCTAAAAAAGTGAAATATGTTTACGAAATGAAGCCAGAATAAAGAGGACATATTGATAATGTGACTTACTAACTAATTTTTGTCATGTGCCTTTTTTTTTTAGAAGCAAAGAATTTCAAAGTTCGTAAAGTGCAAAATTTTCAAATTTTTCATTATATTTTGATGTTTTTCACAAAAAACACACAAGACAGTGACCAAATTTTGCCACTAACATAAAGTACCATATGTTACGAAAAAAACAATCTCAGAATCGCTAGCATACGTTAAAGCATCACTGAGCTATAAGCGCATAAAGTGAGACAGGTCAGATTTTGAAAAATGAGCCTGGTCATTAAGGCCCAAACAGGCTTGGTCCCTAAGGGGTTAAATAGGTTTACATACTCGCAGCAGAATGAAAATTGTAAAGTGCCACGCCCCTCAACCCACCGCGTCCCAGTTAATACATTACCCGCCCGCGCTCCGGCCTACTTCTGTGGCTCCCAAGTTCCTGACACCCCTCTCAGCCAGTCAGTGGCTGCGGTGGGACAGAGCACTAATTGGCTGAGCGGGACGCCTCGATGCCGGGAGCCACAGAAGTAAGCCAGAGCGTGGACGAGTAAAGTATTCACAGGGCTGCGTCAGGTTAAGGGGGGGCAGCGTTACATCCCAGTAAGAGTATGTAAACCTATTCAGCAAACAGTACAGGAATCGCAGCAGATTTAGCTGTGGAACATGCAGCGTGAAATTTGCTGCGATTACAATGTGTGAACCCACCTGTAAGGGGTTCTTCCAGCTATTAAATAGGGGTACACACAATAAACAGCTGATCCCCTGCCTGCTCCCAGCTACAGCGTTTGTCACAGACTTAGGACCCTATTCCACAGTAACGATAATCAGCCCGATTCGGCCGATTATCGCTCGGTGAAATAGAGAGAACGATCAGCCAATGATCGTGTCATCGGTTGATCGTTCATTTAGGGCCAGACCTAAAATCATCGTTCCCCCACCGCGCATCGCTACGGTTAAATAGCGGTGCACGGCAGGCGACCGACAATTTGAGAAGCAGCAGCATACATTACCTGTCAGGTCTTCTGCTCGGCTCAGTCTTCCTCCCCGGGTCCCGCGCGCTCTAGCTTCAGAATGGCCTGTCAGCTGACGGAGAGCTCAGCCAATTTCAGGTCGAGACCCCCGCGGCCTGTGATTGCCCGAGTGGCCGGTCAGCTGACAGGCCATTCTGAAGACAGAGCACGCCGGACCTGGGGAGGAAGACGGAGCGGAGCAGAAGACCTGACAGGTAATGTATGCTGCAAGGACATTGGTAACTATGTCCCTGCAGCCCTCGCTCAACGATCCTCGGGCCGTGGAATAGGCCCAGTAAACGAGCGCCGATCTAGCAGATCGGCGCTCGTTTACATCGTTGATCGGGCCCTGCTCGACCCGTGGAATAGGACCCTTAGCGTGCCACTATGTGACTGCAGTAACCAATAACAGTTTCATTTCAGAGGAGTAAAAGAACTTATACTTAGGAGGGTCTGACTTTTTGATTCCCCATTGATTCTGAGAATGAAGAGACTGCAGCAAAACTGTATTTCCTCAAAAAAAGCAACAACATACAAAAGCAAAAATGTACAATCATGTAAACCCCAAGAGTACCCCCCCGGATCAGCAGGAGGCGAAAGTTCAGGTCTCCACAGTGACGAGCACGCACTGTAATGCGCACTACCCCAATTGCACCAGAAAGAGGGTCGGGTAAATTATGGTCGCCACGGAGACCTTAACATCTGTCGGCAGTGACCCCTCATGATACTTTAAAGTGATATTGTCACCCCCATAAAGGATGTCTTGGTGGTGTCTCCCCCCTCAAAAATGCATGTAATTGTTGGTGGACAGTGCAGTAGAGGCAGGGCTTAATGACCACTGTGCCCCATTCCTCTGCCCACATTGGCCCAGAGGGCCCGTCCTCTCAGTGACATAATCGCAGTCTAGGCCCCGCCCCCTCTGCAGCATCATTGGAATGAGCAAAGTGTGGCACCAAGCAACCAGTGACCCCCAACAGAGAGCACAACCTTCCCTGACTTTTGGCAGAAGACAGGCTCCACAGACTTACTACAGAATCCATTTCCTCCAGCAAGATTATGAAAGAAGTGCTCAGCTGAGTGCTTCACCAAGCTCATTCTAGCCTTTATAGGAGTCTGAATATGCAGGCCCAACCAATCAAAACTCTCCAAAAGTTTTTAAATGACAGGTACACTTATGTGTCAAATCTCATGACATCTATGCAAGTAAAATTACATTTCTGATAGAAATTCATAGCATGCATAAGAAAGCTCGTTTTTTACTCACCTTTACTAGCAGCATCACTAAAAGATAGTCCCTGACTCTGATTATCAGAGGATTGCATCACACTTTCCAGTGACGGCTTCATAAATACCTTGGGCTCAATGTCAAGCTCAAACTACAAGGGGGGAGAAAAACATTTATCAGTGAAGTGGGAAACTTAATCGGGCACGGTCACCCATACAGCCAACGTGGAAAAGTGCAATCTCATTGTTTGATCCATTATAGTAATTGTATTCCCTGGATGTCAGGTCTATGTATATGCTCCAATTTGGGCTGACCTTATTGCAATCTGCTTGGGATAGAGCCCTCAATACTGGACGATAGCAACATGTTTGATGATTATGATTATTATATGTTTACAACGGTATTGATACTTTATATTGCCTGACAGGTACCCAATGTTTTGCACCTTACACATTTATTTTAAATATATTATATACAATCTCTAGTCCCCCTGTCTCTGTATCACTACACCCACCCCAGGGGAATGGTAAGATAGTAACAGTGAGAAGATGACAGTAACCGATCATCTAATCCCTCTCATTCCCACTGATGCATCTGTAGTCCTTGCTCTCTTCTTCTGTGTCAGTGTGCATGTGCCACCTACTTCACAAAAGATTGAAGGGAGTGGTTGTTGTTGCTGCAGAACACAAATGGTCAGGGGTACAGGACTGTGGATGTCAGCCACTCTGCAGGGTGAGGACTGGTCTGGTCTGGTCCCCATCTATACATGAACCACACACTGGCATAAGTATTTCATACCTTGATGGAGCTATTCTGGTACATATCCACACTCATCTCCTCCTCATCCTCTTCTCCATCCTCCTCACCCAGGGGCTCTTTGACAAGGCCAGGAAAAGTGTCACTGTCATAGAACTGCAGAAAAATAGGTGCACGGCTTGAGTTTAACTGAATTTCCACCCGTAGGATTCCATCTCTGGGCCATTTATCTCGCACATGCTCCAAACAGTTGATAGGAGACCGCGAAAATGCAATATGGATGTATGCAAGGATAAAAAGCACCAAAAGGGCCTAAAGAAGACAAAAACACATGGGTAAAAAAAAAAAAGATCTGTAGGGATGAGCACTTCAAAATATTAGCTGACCACAACCTTTTACCTACATAATGCATCACAAGTCCAACAGCACAGGTTTTACACGAAGCTTACAGATTATGCAGATAATACTGTATACTATAATAAGGCTTTTTAAAAAGACAAAATGTGCTGAAGGTTACATTCATATTGAGGAAAAATAAGCAGCAGAGATCCAAATAAGGCTGAATTCCCACTGCATTTACCAAGCCTTTCAGGGGTACACATTGGTAACCTGTCAAAAACATACTGAGGTGTACGATGGTGTACTGGCCATAGACTAGTGATGCACCAAAATATCGATACTACTATCGATATTTCGGGTAGAAAAACGGTTCGGTACCAGGATTTCCTGGTATTCGATACTTCATGTTAAGCTGCCATACTATGCAGCTTACATAAAGTATAGTGTAGAGAACACGGACAGCAGCTAGCTGAACGCCAGCTATGTTCTCTGTGTGCTGCCCCCTAGTCTCACCTCCTCCAACCGCGCATTGTCCACTCCCGGCAGCGCCAAATTCAAATAGCCGGCACATAGCGATCGCTTGTGTCGGCTATTTTACAGTGTACATGCTGCTGTCTCAACTGACAGCGGTATTTAACTCCCCCCTATGCCTCTCCATATGCAGCAGAAGTCTGCTGCAAATGAAGCGCCCCTCCCTGCTAATGACTGCGCATGCCTATGGTGACTAATGTACCTCTATGGTTCTGGAAATCCGAGCAGATTTTCAGGACATGTAAAGGGGGCCTAAAGGAGTTATCCAGCATTAGAAAAACACAGCCACCCCCTCTCCAGGCTGTGTGTGGATTCTGATTGAGCAGTGCCCTGTGTCCCTCAGTGTCCCCCTGCCATCATCCTCTCCAGCAGCCGGGTCGTGACATCACTGTCGTGTCGTGACATCACCATTTTATCCAGGACGTAAAGCCTTGATGCAGTAGTAAGTGCAGCAAAAAAAGTACTTTATAAGCATTTCCCTTAATAAGTGTATATTGGTGATTTGTATAACTTTTGGGGGGGCAATAAAATACTTAAATAAAAATTTTTGCCGGACTTCTCCTTTAAATTCAATGGAACTATACTGCAAAGCCATTCCTAAACTGAGGATGGGAGAGGTGCCATTCATGGAACATATATTTTTCTAACCGTGGACAACCCCTTTAAAGCGAATATGTTGAATGAAATTAACATTTCAAACTGGAGAACCTGTTAGATAGCTGATGTACAGCATCACCACTTAACTCCTTGGAGACCAGACAATAAGCAGCAATCTATACAGATCCCTGCTTGCTGTAGAGGAGCAGAACATCTGTCAAAATGATGGGTGTTCTGCTCCTCAGTTGGCACTTAACCCTCCTTGCTACTGGCTGTGTCTTCAGCCTCTAGTAAGAGTCACACGATCACTAGAGGCTGCAGTGCAGAGGAAGAGGTACTACAGACATTAGCAGAGGGGGTGAAAACCCTGAGTTCCCACATTGCATTTATGTTAAAAACGAAGTATTCTGTGGGTGCCATTCCCTGCTGCACTAGCATATGCACTTGCGAACTGCAGACAGGACTTGCAAATCCAACTCCTGTCTGCAGTTCAAAACCACATGCACCAGCTGTGGACACTAGCTAAGCAGGGAAAGCACCCCCCATTTACTAACTTTCCCCCCTCTCCTATTTTTGTTAGGATACTGGTGTCCTGAGGACTACATAGAACACCGGAAGATTTTTTTTCTTTTTTTTTTTTAAATGGTCAATGAGTGGTGTGAGGGTCTTTTTTATTCCAAAATTCATTTATTTTATTTTTTTTAAAACCATTTAAAATTCACTTTACAACCTTAGTAGTAGAAGCCGTCACATAGACTGCATCCATTACCAAGCTGGGGCTTGTAAAATGCACCGAAAATGGTAAAGGAAACCCCTGGTAAACATGTCTGCGACCTATTGTACCCAACTTTTTAGCAACACACAGGTTAACCACCCACCAGAAGAACTGAGACACAGAGACTATGGAATACTGTAGGGAAACTGCAATGAAAGGCAGACTTTCTCACTGTAATTATTCCGCTGGGAATCCGTCAGCCTGTCTAGAGAATACCTGACCTGGCTGTTTGCTAAGCGATTCTGCATCTACAGTACTTAGCAATGCAGGCCATAGTTAGCTGGTGACGCATCAAGATCTCCATGGAGTTCCTCTAAGAGTGTTCAAAAGACCACTGCTCCCCAATGTTCACGTGAAGAGTAACATTTGGAAGAGTCTCTCATCCTCCCAGCTGAGGTTATCTATTTGTGCTCTTTGCACTCTTCACCTCTAGCTAAAATAGGGGATTTCTGTTGGACTACTGTTTATAAAAACCCATTTGCTCTAATAGGGTTAGAGATCCCAGGAAAATCCTAGTTACAGCAAATAAATTCTATTCTTTATATAATAACGCAATTGTCTAGTATACTTTGTGTATCGATTTCACTGTTCAGACCGATAATCGTTTAATGTAATAATGCATGTTGAAAGGCAATGATCAGCCAACATGCACGGTGTCATCGGATCGTGGTCCTTCAATATGCTAAAACATGGGTCTCGTAACTGTGGCCCTCCACCTGTTGCAATACTACATATCCAATCATGCCTGGACAGCCAAATCTAAAGCTTTAGCTCTCCGGGCATGTTGGGAATTGTGGTTTTGCAACAGCTGGACGGCCGCAGTTTGGAGACCCATGCACTAAAAGATCATGACTATGTCAGTGACTGTTGCTTGTCGCTCCGTGCAATAAGAGCAGTGGCAGCAGACAGGCAATGACTTCAATGGGCCATCCAAAGGTTCTTCTAGTTGTTTGGGCAGACCCTCAATGCTCACTGCCTGTGTGTATATGTAATAGCCTATGTGTCACTGCCTGTGTGTATATGTATGACCTGTCAGCTTAGTGCTTTCTTTCCCTCATTCCCCACTCGCTTCCCCCTTAAACTGTCCCTGGGTGTTAAAGGGAACCAATCAGCCCAATTGGGCTGATATGGTTCCCTGAACTGCTGTATACAGTTCCTGCAGCAGCCACAGCACATACCGGCTGCAGCTGTATACCCGAAAAAAAGCACTTTACCTCGTGGGCGTGACAGGTAGAGGCAGTCATCTGGGCAGCTCCCCGTCTGTGTCTAGTCACCGCGCTCAGCGGGATGATTGACAGGCAGAAAGGCCAGTAACGGACCTCTCAGCCTGTCATTCATCCTCTCCAAGCGCGCTGGCAGGCAGAGCGTGGTGACTAGTGACGGGCAAGGATCCGCCCAGATGACTACTTCCCCGCCTCTACCAGTTACACGCCTGGGGTATTAAAGTGCTCTTTTTCGGGTATACAGCTTCTGCTGTATACAGCAGTTCAGGAAACCATATCAGCCCAATTGGGTTATTGGTACCCTTTAACCTCTTAAGGACATATGACGTACCCGTACGTCATATGTCCTCACTTGCACTTCAAAGTGCCGCAATCCCGGGTGCCGCGAGTAGCCCGGGACCGCTGCTATTAGCGGGCACGGTCGGATCGCCGTGCCCGCTAATTAGCTAATCGGAGGCAGCTGTCAAAGTTGACAGCTGCCTCCGATTACCGGAGGCAACGTTTCCATGGTGTCTAGTGGGGGAGATCGCTCCTCCGGGACCTTGTCCCGGAGGAGCGATCTCCGTTACTGATGCCGGCCAGGGACGCGTCCAAGATGGCGCCGTCCTCGGCTCGGCACTCGTTCGTTTTCGACTGCAGCAGCCGAAAGCAAACGAGTGCCGATCTCATGGATCTCTGCAGCATATCTATGCTGCAGAGATCTCAATGAGAGATCCAAGTGTATATACTAGAAGTCCCCCAGGGGGGCTTCTAGTATATGTGTAAAAAACGTGTTGTTAATAGTAAAAAGCCCCCTCCCCTAATAAAAGTCTGAATCACCCCCCTTTTCCCAGGTTTTAAATAAAAGTAAACAAATAAATAAATAAACATGTTTGCTATCGCCGCGTGCGTAATCGCCCGAACTATTAATTAATCACATTCCTGATCTCGTACGGTAAACGGCATCAGCGCAAAAAAATCCCAAAGTGCAAAATTGCGCATTTTTGGTCGCATCAAATCCAGAAAAAATTTAATAAAAAGCGATCAAAAAGTCGTATATGCGCAATCAAGGTACCGATAGAAAGTAAACATAATGGCGCAAAAAATGACACCTGACACAGCCCCAAAGACCAAAGGATAAAAGCGCTATAAGCATGGGAATAGAGCGATTTTAAGGAACGTATATTTGTTAACGGTTTGAATTTTTTACAGGCCATCAGATACAAGAAAAGTTATACATGTTATATATCGTTTTAATCGTAACGACTTGAGGAACATGCATAACAAGTCAGTTTTACCACAGGGCGAATGGCGTAAAAACACATACCCCCCAAATAAAAGAAATGCGTTTTTTTTTTTCAATTTCACCACACTTTGAATTTTTTTCTGGTTTCGCAGTGTACTTTATGCAAAAATTCAGCCTGTCATTGCAAAGTACAATTAGTGACGCAAAAAATAAGGGCTCATGTGGGTTTCTAGGTGGAAAAATGCAAGTGCTATGACCTTTTAAACACAAGGAGGAAAAAACGAAAACGCAAAATCGAAAATGGGCCCCGTCCTTAAAGGGTTAAAACTGATTTGATCACATGACACAGAAATGGGGGAGAATTACTTAGTACGGTTTTCTCCTGATCGGTACAGGCCTGAAAACTCAAACTTTTTGACTTGTCTCTATGACATGTTAAAAGTTTTTACAAACAGTGACACTTTAACAGTGTGCCCTAGGAAGGGTATGACAGCAGTTAGGCCCCATCTCCTGGCTGGAGAGGGGGCCCGACTGCCATGAAGCTCTGCCTAGGTGACACTGTCCACTGAAGAAATGAAGCGAGTTCAGAGGAGAGAAAAGATACAGACAAGTGTTAAATATGTGTATATCCAATGTGCAACATCTAAGCTTGTGGAGAACAGCACATTGAGAGACAGGGGGGGGGGGGGGGGGGGATGGGTGACTATATCACTTTAAAAGGATGGATCCCACATAGCTAAAGATCCCATCCAGGAGATTCTGCCACAGACACCTGGTCTGACATCTATGACGTCTATACAAGGGAATGCCTGGCACTGTATGTGACCTGAGCCCAGGCCTTCATGTCTACCTGCAGATCACATAGGAGTAGGGCTGGGCGGTATACCGCAAAAATACCGATACCATCACTGGCGTCGGTTAACCGACCTCAACTTAGCCAGGACGGTATCTGCGGTATTTTTGCTTTTCTATCTCCCTGTTAGAGTGCCCCCTCACTGCGCCCATCCAGTGAGAGCGCCCCCCGCACACACGCACGCCGCCTGGCATTAGCGCTGTACATTATGTGCAGGGGCGCTAATATCAGAGCGGGGGGTGGTGGAGGAGCAGCAGTGTAAGAAGGCCCCGCCCCCCGCAAGTCCCGTCCAAGCGCCCGCCCTCCTTACCCGTCCGGTCCAGTCTGAGGCTCCTCACCTGTCCGATACCACCCCACCCCCAGCGGTCCAGTCCCGTCCGATGCCCCCCACTGGTCCCGTCCTGTCCGAGGCCCCCCACCTCTCCCCTCCGAGGCTCCTCCCCCACACACCCGGCCGGCGAACACTGCCCATGTTTCCTGTGTGTGCAGGGACGCCGGCGTGTCAGAGCTGGAGGAGCAGCATTTGGGGGCGGCTGTCCTGTACTTCCCTAAGTAACAGTACAGGAGTGTAGCATAGGAGGAGTGAATGGGCTGCAGCAGGCAGGATAAGTTATAGGAGACATCCTGCTGCAGCCCATTCATTCCTCCTATACTACAGCCCTGTACTTTTACTAAGGGAACTACATTTCCCTGTATAGTAATACACCCCTATCCGCCGCCCTGTATAGTCATATACCCCTGTCTGCCCCCCCCTGTATAGTCATACACCCCTGTCCCCCCTCTGTATAGTCATACACCCCTGTCCCCCCCCTGTATAGTCATACACCCCTGTCCCCCCCCTGTATAGTCATACACCCCTGTCCCCCCCCCCCGCTGTATAGTCATACACCCCTCTCCGCCCCCCTGTATAGTCATACACCCCTCTCCGCCCCCCCCTGTATAGTCATACACCCCTCTCCCCCCCTGTATAGTCATACACCCCTCTCCGCCCCCCCTGTATAGTCATACACCCCTGTCCCCCCCCTGTATATTCATACACCCCTCTCCGCCCCCCCCTGTATAGTCATACACCCCTGTCCCCCCCCTGTATAGTCATACACCCCTACCCCCCTGTATAGTCATACACCCCTACCCCCCCTGTATAGTCATACACCCCTACCCCCCCTGTATAGTCATACACCCCTACCCCCCCTGTATAGTCATACACCCCTACCCCCCCTGTATAGTCATACACCCCTACCCCCCCTGTATAGTCATACACCCCTACCCCCCCTGTATAGTCATACACCCCTACCCCCCCTGTATAGTCATACACCCCTACCCCCCCTGTATAGTCATACACCCCTGTCCCCCCCTGTATAGTCATACACCCCTGTCCCCCCCTGTATAGTCATACACCCCTGTCCCCCCCCCTGTATAGTCATACACCCCTGTCCCCCCCCCCTGTATAGTCATACACCCCTGTCCCCCCCCTGTATAGTCATACACCCCTGTCCCCCCCTGTATAGTCATACACCCCTGTCCCCCCCTGTATAGTCATACACCCCTGTCCCCCCCTGTATAGTCATACAACCCCTGTCCCCCCCTGTATAGTCATACACCCCTGTCCCCCCCCCCCCCTGTATAGTCATACACCCCTGCCCCCCCCCCTGTATAGTCATACACCTCTGTCCCCCCCTGTATAGTCATACACCCCTGTCCGTCCCCCCTGTATAGTGATACACCCCTGTCCCCCCCCTGTATAGTCATACACCCCTGTCCCCCCCTGTATAGTCATACACCCCTGTCCGTCCCCCCTGTATAGTCATACACCCCTGTCCGCCCCCCCTGTATAGTCATACACCCCTGTCCCGTCCCCCCCTGTATAGTGATACACCCCTGTCCCCCCTGTATAGTCATACACACCTGTCGGTCCCCCCTGGATAGTCATACACCCCTATCCCCCCTGTATAGTCATATACCCCTATCCCTCCTGTATAGTCATACACCCCTGTCCACCCCCCGCCTGTATAGTCATACACCCCTGTCCCCCCCCCCCCCCCCCCCGTATAGTCATACACCCCTATCCGCCCCCTGTATAGTTATACACCCCTGTCCGCCACCCCTGTATAGTTATACACCCCTGTCCGCCACCCCTGTATAGTCATGCTCAGTGAGTTTTTTACTTTTTTGATATTGACAGTTTTTTCATAGCAAGTGGGTGTGGTTTGCAAAAAGGGGCGTGTCATAATTATAGTTCAGTTATCGTTACCGCGGCTACATGTGCGATTAATCGCGATATTGATTTTGGCCCATATCGCCCAGCCCTACATAGGAGTAGCCTATAGCTCAGTGCTTCTCAAACTTATTCTACTGGAGCCTCACCCAACAGACCAAGGCAATGCCTGGGCCTCACCAGACTGACCAAGAGGGTACCTGAGCCTCACCATGTGTGGTAAAAGTCCATTTCATTTAAAAGCTGAAAATAATGCTAGGGCTACCTCTCACCCATCTCCAAGAGCTATATACTAATAAAGCAAGTACAAAATAAATTAATTATGTTGCTAAAATGGAGATTTTTGTTAACAGCAAAAGGACTGTGCAGATCATAGTTACTTTTGTGAAAAATGGCTCCCCAGCTGGGCCTCACCAACAACTAGGGGGCACCTCACTGGTGAGGCCCGCCTCACAGTTTGAGAAGCACTGCTATAGCTTGTAGTGATCCTAGCACTGTATGTGAGGTGAGCCCAGGCCTCCATGTATACCTGCAGATCACACGGGACCTATAGCTTGTAGTGAGCCTAGCACTGTATGTGAGGTGAGCCCAGACCTCCATATATACCTGCAGATCACACAGGACCTATAGCTTATAGTGAGCCTAGCACTGTATGTGAGGTGAGCCCAGGCCTCCATGTATACCTGCAGATCACACGGGACCTATAGCTTGTAGTGAGCCTAGCACTGTATGTGAGGTTAGCCCAGGCCTCCATGTATACCTGCAGATCACACAGGACCTATAGTTTATAGTGAGCCTAGCATTGTATGTGAGGTGAGCCCAGGCCTCCATGTCTACCTACAGATCACACAGGACCTATAGCTTATAGTGAGCCTAGCACTGTACGTGAGGTGAGCCCAGGCCTCCATGTCTACCTACAGATCACACAGGACCTATAGCTTATAGTGAGCCTAGCACTGTATGTGAGGTAAGCCCAGGCCTCCATTTATAACTGCAGATCACACAGGACCTATAGCTTATAGTGAGCCTAGCACAGTATGTGAGGTGAGCCCAGGCCTCCATGTTTACCTGCAGATCACACAGGACCTATAGTTTATAGTGAGCCTAGCACTGTATGTGAGGTGAGCCCAGGCCTCCATGTCTACCTACAGATCACACAGGACCTATAACTTATAGTGAGCCTAGCACTGTACGTGAGGTGAGCCCAGGCATCTGTACCTGCAGATCACACAGCACAGCTTATAGTGAGCCTAGCACTGTACATGAGGTGAGCCCAGGCCTCTGTACCTGCAGATCACACAGCACAGCTTATAGTGAGCCTAGCAGTGTACATGAGGTGAGCCCAGGCCTCTGTACCTGCAGATCACACAGCACAGCCTATAGCTTATAGTGAGCCTAGCAGTGTACATGAGGTGAGCCCAGGCCTCTGTACCTGCAGATCACACAGCACAGCCTATAGCTTATAGTGAGCCTAGCAGTGTACATGAGGCGAGCCCAGGCCTCTGTACCTGCAGATCACACAGCACAGCCTATAGCATGTATTGAGCCTAGCACTGTATGTGAGGTGAGCCCAGGCCTCTGTACCTGCAGATCACACAGGAGGAGCCTATAGCATGTAGTGAGCACATAGCAGCAGGAACACCACAAGTACCATAGATCCCTGAGGGTCTACATACAAGATACATGGGGGGCTTCTTGTGGACTGATACCTTGAGAAGGACAAAGAACTCAAAGATCCTGCGGAATGAGGGAGGGAAGAGCCGGGCATAGGTGACTGCCATCTTAAAGAAGAGAGCGTGGAAGAGGCGATCCCGCACGTTGATCAGGGGGTTCTGGTTGAGGTTGGGGGTCCGCACCCGGTTGCCATTAGTGTTATTGATAGGAATGTTCCCCTGGTTCTCAGACATCTTGGCAGCTCCTTAGAACGGGAAGAGAAATAGAGAGAGCTCAGCAGATGTGTCCCGGCTGACGGGATGCCTCCTGCCTCCACACGGCAGCATCCTCCGGCCGCAGCTCGGCACAGCCCCCGCCTACCTGCGCCCGCTCCCGGTGGCTCCCCGCTCCTGCCCCTCTATCTATGGGGTGGGGGCCCTCGGAGCTTACGGGGTCGCACAGTCTCAGATTATCGCCGACTTCCGGCGCCTCTTCCGCTTCCTGTGGCCTCGGCCATTGCGGTGACCGTGAAAGTGAGAAGCAGTATGGGATGGTGGGCGGCGCTATGCTAAGATGCCGAGAAGTTACGCTACCCATAATACATTGGGCACGAATCCTGGACTCTTAGTTAGAAACAACTACGTAAGCGATGTATGTCTATGCAGCATGAGCAGTCTAGGCTGTGGGAGTGCGTTATAGAGGTGATAGAGGGCTGGCCTCATGGACTCGCCCTAATGTAGGATTATCATGAAAGAGAGACTATATATAGCTAGTGCGCCCCCTAGTGAGTCGTGCTCGCTTCGGCAGCACATATACTAAAATTGGAACGATACAGAGAAGATTAGCATGGCCCCTGCGCAAGGATGACACGCAAATTCGTGAAGCGTTCCATATTTTGCCTCCAACAGAGCGCAGCGCTTCTATTTTCCCATCATGTTCTGTTTTCTTTTGTGTTCAGTCATATTGTGTGCCACTCAAAGATGTGTCTGATGGCGACCAATCAAAGCGCAGCTTTCGTTTCTCTAAGGGAGCTGTGATTGGCTGCCACCTGTCTGCCACTAAAGTCAGGCAGGAGCCTCCACAGTGCAGGGTGCATTGCAGGGAGTGCAGTGGGACCTGCATGGGGCACTGACCGCAGCAAGTTATCACAAGAAGGATATGATGGAAGGAGAAAAGGCTACCCAGTCTATACACATTATGCTGACTGAAGGGGAAAACCAGCTGCTGCGCTCTCACAGCTACCTATCTCCACATAAGGGGGAGCTTCATTGGACCCTCAAAGGTCAAAGGCTCCGAGCCCCCCTTGGCTTGGCAGTGACCCCCAGGGGTGGTCAGGAAACACAAAGGAGCAGAGTCAGGATCCCGATCAGTAAGTGACAGGAGCTGCTCCTGTCACATTTAACCCCTTAGGGACCAAGCCTGTTTGGGCCTTAATGATCAGGCTCATTTTTCAAAATCTGACCCGTCTCACTTTATGCGCTTATAGCTCAGTGATGCTTTAACGTATGCTAGCCATTCTGAGGAAGTTTTTTCGTCACATATGGCACTTTGTGTTAGTGGCAAAACTTGGTCACTGTCTTTTGTGTTTTTTGTGAAAAACATAAAAATATCATGAAAAATTTGCACTTTACAAACTTTGAAATTCTCTGCTTCTAAAAAAAGAAAGTCATATCACATAAATTAGTTACTAGGTCACATTACCAATATGTCCTCTTTATTCTGGCTTCATTTCATAAACATATTTTACTTTTCTTGGGTGTTACGGGGCTTAGAAATGTATCAAGTTTTCATGAAATTTCCAAAACTAATTTTTTTTAGGGACCAGTTCTTTTTTTAAGTGTGTTTAGGAGGCTCGTATACTTGAAACCCCCATAAATGACCCCATTTTGGAAACTACACACCATAAGGAATTAATCTAGGGGTATAATGAGCATTTTAACCCTACAGGGACTGGAGGAAAGTATTCACAATTAGGCCGGAAAAAAATGGAAAATAGAAATTTTCAAACAATATGTTCGTTCAGATTAAGTATCTCATTTTCACAAGCAACAGGAGAGAAAAGGCACCCCAAAATCTGTAACGCAGGTCCTCCTGAGTACAATGGTACCCCATATGGGGGCGTAAACCACTGTATGCGCACACAGCGGGGCCCAGAAAAAAGGGAGCGCCAATTAGCATTTTCAGTGCAGATTTTGCTGTAGAAGTTTCTGAGCGCCGGGTGCAGTGCCCCTGTAGTGTCAGCAGAGTGAACCCCCCCCCATAAGTTACCCCATTATGGAAAGTGCACCCCTTAAAGAATACATCTTGGTGTGCGGTGAATATTTTGACCCCACAGGTATTAGAGGAAAGTTTTCAAAATTAGACAGTAAAAATGAAAAACTAGAATTTTTCCAATAATATGTTTGTTTAGTTTGAAATTTCTCAACTTCACAAGGAAAGGGAGAGAAAGCGCACCCCAAAATCTGTAACGCAGGTTCTCCTGAGTACAACGGTACCCTATATGTGAGCATAAACCACTGTATGGGCACACAGCCGGGCTCAGAAGGGAAGGAGCGCCAATAAGCATTTTCAGTGCAGATTTTACTGAACAAGTTTACAAGCGCCAGGTGCGTTTGCAGAGCCCCTGTAGTGTCCGCAGAAGAGAAACCCCCCAAAAGTCACCCCATTTTGGAAAGTGCACCCCTCAAAGAAGTCATCTTGGGGTGCAGTGAGCATTTTGACCCCACAGGTATTAGAGGAAAGTATTCAAATTTAGACAGTAAAAATGAAAAACTAGAATTTTTCCAATAATATGTTTGTTTAGTTTGAAATTTCTCAACTTGACAAGGAACAGGAGAGAAAAGGCCCCCCAAAATCTGTAACGCAGGTTCTCCTGAGTACAACGGTACCCCATATGTGGGCATAAACCACTGTATGGGCACACAGCCGGGCTCAGAACAGAAGGAGGGCCAATTAGCATTTGCAGTGCAGATTTTTCTGAAGAAGTTCCCGAGCGCCAGGTGCGTTTGCAGCGCCCCTGTAGTGTCCGCAGCAGAGAAACCCCCAAAAGTCATCCCATTTTGGAAAGGGCACCCCTCAAAGAAGTCATCTTGGGGTGCAGTGAGCATTTTGACCCCACAGGTATTAGAGGAAAGGATTCAAAATTAGAAAGTAAAAATGAAAAAAAAAGAATTTTTTCAATAATATGTTTGTTTAGTTTAAAATTTCTCAATTTCACGAGAAACAGGAGAGAAAATGCACTGCAAAATTTGTAAAGCAGGTTCTCCTGAGTACAACGGTACCCCATATGTGGGCATAAACCACTGTATGGGCACGCAGCAGGGCTCAGAAGGGAAGGAGCGTCATTTTGCTGGGGCAAAACCGCAGCTAGTATCGGTTATTAGAATAGCGCAGTTGCTAAAAAAATTTTTAAAAATGAGATTACAGGTAATCTGGGGTGGTGACGGGCAACCTGGGAGTGTTAACTTGCTATCTGGGGTGGTGACGGGCAATCTGGGGTGGTACGAGCAGTCTGTGGCAATCTGGGTTGTTTATGGGCAATCTAGGGTGTTTACTAGCTATCTGGGTTGGTTACGGGCAATCTGGGGTGGTTACGGGCAATCTGGGGGTGTTTACTGGCTATCTAGGGGTGTTTACTGGCTATCTGGGGTGGTAACGGACAATCTGGGGGTGTTTACTGACTATCTAGGGGTGTTTACTGGCTATATGGGGTGGTAACGGACAATCTGGGGGTGTTTACTGCCTATATGGGGTGGTAACGGACAATCTGGGGGTGTTTACTGGCTATCTGATTTGGTGACGGGCAATCTGGAGGGGGGGGGGGTTACAGGCAATGATGGTCAATCTGGGGGAGGAGTCACAGGCAATCTGGGGTGAGTATGGGCAATCTGGGGTGGTTACGGGCAATCTGGGGTGGTTACGGGTAATCTGTAGTGGTTATGGGTAGCCTGTGGCAATCTGGGGTGGTTACAGGCAATCTGGGGGTGTTTACTGGCTATCTGGGATGGTTACGGGTTATCTGAGCGGTTACAGGTAAACTGGAGTGGTTAGGAATAATCTGGGGTGGTTACAGGTAATCTCGGGTGGTTACAGGTACTGCGGAGTGGTTACAGGTAATGTGGGGTGGTTACAGGTAATGTGAGGTGGTTACAGGTAATGCGGAGTGGTTAAAGGTAATGCGGAGTGGATACAGGTAATGCGGGGTGGTTACAGGTAATGTGGGGGTGGTTACAGGTAATGTGGGGTGGTTACAGGTAATGCGGAGTGGTTACAGGTAATCTGGGGTGGTTACAGGTAATGCGGGGTGGTTACAGGTAATGCGGAGTGGTTACAGGTAATGCGGAGTGGTTACAGGTAATGTGGGGTGGTTACAGGTAATGCGGGGTGGTTACAGGTAATCTGGGGTGGTTACAGGTAATGCGGAGTGGTTACAGGTAATGTGGGGTGGTTACAGGTAATGTGGGGTGGTTACAGGTAATCTGGGGTGGTTACAGGTAATGCGGAGTGGTTACAGGTAATGTGGGGTGGTTACAGGTAATGTGGGGTGGTTACAGGTAATCTGGGGTGGTTACAGGTAATGCAGAGTGGTTACAGGTAATCTGGGGTGGTTACAGGTAATGCGAGGTGGTTACATGTAATCCGGGGCACTTGACTTTTTATCCCGTCACCAATGATTTTTGGTGACGGGACAAAAAGTGCCGGCAGCATTTGAAACAAGTGATCAGTGGTATATAGTATATACCGCTGATCACTTGTACCAGGACCACATCGGCTAGTCCCTGATCATTGCCCCATGCTCTCCGCCACCTCTGGTAGTGGAGAGAATGAGAATTAGATTTTTTTTTAAGGGTACAAACACACTTGCTGTATCCGTAGCGAGTTTCTGGCTGCGTATTCGCAGCGAGACTCGCTGAGGATCCCGACCATGTGTACTCAGTGGCAGACAAACTTGCAGCAGGGATGTACATCCATGCTGCGAGTTTGTCCGCAGCTCGCCCCGTTAACTCCCCGGCCGCCGGAGACTATACATCACCTGATCCCGGCTACGGGGCTCCCAACTTCTTCACGGCCCGTTCAGCCACTCAGTGCTGCGGTGGGGCAGCGCACTGATTGGCCAAGCGGGATGTGCTGGGAATCAGCGAAGGACCACATGATGTATAGTTGGGACCAGGTGATGTATAGTCTCCGGCGAGTGATGTACATCCCTGCTGCAAGTTTGTCTGCCATTGAGTACACAGGGCCGGGATCCTCAGCGAGTCTCGCTGCGAATACGCAGCGAGAAACTCGCTGCCGATGCGGCAAGTGTGTTTGTACCCTAAAGAATTAATCACTGTGAACACTAAGGTTATTCCGGGGGGGACATTCATCTCCTCTCACTGTGGATTAACGGTGAGAGGAGATAAAAGCATGCAGTGCCCGTTACCGGTGGCCGCCGTTATACTGGTAATAACGGCGATCGTCAGTGCGGGGACTGGCCGGGACTGAGCCCACACTCTGCCCCAACTTCTCAGCGACATCTGGTAGATGAGAGGAGGGGGCTGCGGGCATTACCGGCGCTGCTGCACTATTCTGCGCCATCGCCATAAAGAGCTGATGGCAGCAGAATAGAGCCCATTAGTGATCGCCGTAAAAATTCATATCGGCGGTCACTAATAATATAATACATGTATTCTCTGGGTCACTACGGTTACGGCGATACCACATTTGTGTAGGTTTTTTTTTAACTATTACCACTTTGGCGCAATAGAGACTATCTTCCTAGCAAAAACCCACCAAAACTGTCGCCTCATTGCAAGATCCATAGCGTTCTTATCTTTTGCGCGACAGAGCTGGTTTTGGGCTTATTTTATGCGGGAAGATCTGTAGTTTCTATTGATACCAAGTTTTATATGTATATGACTTTTTGATCTCTTTTATGACGTATTTTCTAAAGCAGATTGATAAAATACAGCTATTGTGGTACTATTTATTTATTTATTTTTTTACAGCGTGTGTCCTGCGATATAATTATTGATATCGTTTTATAGATTGGGTCGGTACGGACGTAGAGATACCAAATATGTATAGGGTTTGTGTTTTTGATCACTTTTATGTAATGTTTTATAGTGTATGGGGAATGTAATGGGGGCTGGGGGGATTGTGTTTGGTGCACTTTTTTAACTTTTTTACACTAGTGTACATCACTGTACATTAGTGTAACACTTAGATTACATTATACAATACACTGTACTGCTTCTGCAGTACAGTGTATTGTATAATGGGACCATCCTGCTGACAGGCAGTAGCACAGCCACCCCTGTCATCAGGATGGCTTATCCATGGTAAGCCCGGGGGCCTTCATTGGGCCCCCGGAGTTACCATGGAGACGTCGGGGGACCGGACGACGCTGCGGGACCTCCGATCACATAAGTGGACCTGCGGCGCCGTCCGGTACACACCGGAACCCGTTAGATGCCGCTGTCATGCTTTGACAGGGGCATTTAACGGGTTAAACTGTCCGGAGCGGAGAATCCTCCGTTCCGGGCAGTTACAGGAGGGGGTCAGCTGTCATACTGACTGCTGATACCCCGCACTGCTGCCGCCGCCAGGCTGCATTTCATTCCACTGCGTACGCCGTTAAAAGGCGTACGCATCGGAATAAAGCCCATTAGTGGCCGCCATGAAAAGGCAGCACGGCGGTCACTAAGGGGTTAAATGCCGCAGCTTTTAAGGGGTTAATGGCGCGCGGCCACTTGATCGCCGCAGCCTGTCATTGGTGAAGGCCCGGCTGGTGATAGCAGCCAGTCCTCACCTGCTATGAAGCGAGCTGAGTTTGCTTCATAGTGCGGTACCCCAGCAGGGCATACATGTACGCCCATTTGGGTTAAGGGCCAGGTGGTGGGGGCGTACATGTATGCCCACCATTGTTAAGGGGTTAATCTCTTCTATATCCAGCGCTACTACCCCAGTCCTTCCTGCTGGCTTAGTTTACATTGCTCCTGCGAATCACTGGCCTCTGTGGTCTTGTTCTATATACTACTGAGACAAGTGATTGGTTGCAGCAGTGATGTAGGTTCATAGGCACTTCATTGTTGCAGCTGTGTAAACAAAGCTGGCGGGAGGACAGGAGTACCAGTGCTAGATACAGTGAGGATTGAAAGGGTTTTCCAGGACTATTTTTATTGACCTCCTATATCTCCTCCCTCATCTCTGTCTACCGTCCTACCCGTGCCTTATGCTCCTCTAATGACTTAAGACTAACATCCACCTTGATCAGCACCTCTCACTCCCGTCTCCAGGACTTCACCCGAGCTGCACCAGTTCTATGGAATGCATTACCCAAGACTGTTAGGCTTACCTCCAATACACAAAGCTTCAAACGTGCCCTCAAAACTCATCTGTTCAAGCAGGCTTAGCGCCCTATTCCACCGGACGATTATCATTCAGATTATCGTTAAATCGTTCTAATCTAAACGATAATCGTTCGGTTGAAATGCAGTTAACGATTAACGACCAAACGAGAAAGCGTTGATCGCTTTATAAGACCTGGACCTATTTTTATCGTTGCTCGTTCGCAAAACGTTCGCAAATCGTTCGCATTGAATAAGACATCGTTCAGTCATTCGCAATAGATACAAACGCAATATCGAATAAATAGCGAAGAATAAACGATCGCAATTACGATCATAAGTAATGATTATCGTTCCATGGAAATGAGTGAACGTTTTCAGGTCTTTCGCAATAGCGGTCGTTTGAGATCGTTAATCATTAACGATTATGCAAACGATAATCGTCCGGTGGAATAGCGCCCTTGCCAGGTTCCCTAATTTTCACTGCTACCCTCAAACCCAACCCCCCCACACACACACCTCCACCACACACACACACACACACACACCTCCACCACGCACACACACATACATACATACATACATATACACACACCAAGCATTTAACCCTTAGGGGACACAGCCAGTTTTCATTTTTGCGTTTTCGTTTTTCCCTCCTCGTGTATATAAGGCCATAGCGCCTGCATTTTTCCACCTAGAGACCCAAGTGAGCACTTATTTTTTGCGCAACTAATTGTACTTTGCTATGGCAGATGTAATTTTTGCCTAAAATGTGCCGGGAAACCAGAAAAAAAATTCAAAGTGTGGTGAAATTGAAAAAAAAAACGCATTTCTTTTATTTGGGGGAAATGTGTTTTTACGCCATTCACCCTGGGGTAAAACTGACTTGTTATGCATGTTCCTCAAGTTGTTACGATTAAAACGATATATAACATGTATAACTGTTCTTGTATCTGATGGCCTGTAAAAAATTCAAACCGTTGTTAACAAATATACGTCACTTAAAATGGCTCCATTCCCAGGCTTATAGCGCTTTTATCCTTTGGTCTATGGGTCTGTGTGAGGTGTCATTTTTTGCGCCATGATGTGATCTTTCTATCGGTACCTTGATTGCGCATATATGACTTTTTGATCGCTTTTTATTACAATTATTCTGGATTTGATGCGACAGAAATTGCGCAATTTTGCACTTTGGGATTTTTTTGCGCTGACGCCGTTTACCGTGTGAGATCAGGAATGTGATTAATTAATAGTTTGGGCGATTACGTACGCGGCGATAGCAAACATGTTTGTTTATTAATTAATTAATTTATTTTTATTTATAAAATGGGGAAAGGGGGGTGATTCAGACTTTTATTAGGGGAGGGGGTTTTGTGTTATTAAAAATACATTTTTCTTTTATTTTACACATATACTAGAAGCCCCCCTGGAGGACTTCTAGTATATGTACTCTGATCTCTCATAGAGATCCATGCAGTATAGTTATACTGCATGAATCCATGAGATCGGTGTTCTATTACTTTTGGCTGCTGCAGCCAAAAGCAATAGAATGCCGAGCCGGGATCAGCGCCATTACGGAGCAGACCCCGGCCCGGGATGGATGCAGGGATCGCCCCCCCGCAATCGCGCCGCAGGGGGGCGATCCCTGTGAGGAATATGGACAGCCCTGTCCTTATTCATGAATATGTAAAGTGGTTTTATGTGTGGTGTGGTTTATATGTATTCGTGCAGTGGATATTTTATAGATTGTGATTGATATTTTATAGATTTAGTCTAATAGCAATAACCCATAGCTGACGCAAGTTAATCATATGGACTTATTGATTAGCTTGGAGTCAGGCCGTCTGATTACCCTGTGTAAAAGACCAAAAGTCTCTCTGCATGGGGCAATAAGCGTGGAGCTGTAAAGGAGATGGTAGAGTAGATTGTGACTAGAGTGTTGACTTCACACCTCTGAGGCAGGCTCACTGACTCCATGCCAGCAGGGGGTGGATGCTCTTTAAGAAAAGGAATATGAAATCTTTCATACCTTTGTCAAAATAAAAAATAGAGCCACGGAAGCCATACCATTGTGTTGGGTATGATGAGGACATCGCAGGGAGTCCAAACATGGCCTGTCTACCTGTCCTCATCATGCCATAAGGGGTATCTCACCTTCTCAGTGTCCGAGGCATATGATGTTTGATATGCCAGGAATCAGAACGGCGAGATATGAGTTATGAACAAGGGCTGGGGCCCGTACCATTGATATGGTGCCTGGGAAAGTATCTTTTTTGATATGTCCAAGTGTGTTCCCTTGAGGGCTGAGGCGGGCAGCTGAAGCTCTGCCCAAAGGGGCTGAGTTACAGATGTCAGGTGACGCCCTCAGCCCAACCCTTTCAGGTCTTACATAAAAGTGAGACCTAGGGAACATGTAATTGTCACAAAGTTGGGGATCCAATCGAATTGGTTTGTGCACCACTTTCTAAGCCCAAATCCCCTGGGAAGGAAGAACCCATACGACGCATCCTGTGCTAAGTATTAGAACTTTCTTATTTTATCCTTTTTGTTTTATTTGTTTGCAGTGTCTGTATGTCTTTTTGTAACCATCTTTTTGTAACCAAGTACTGTCCATTTTAATGCATTAAACCTAAAAGTTTGATGGTTTGTCTTGTAGCCCTAAACGAACCTAGTTAGCTCCAGGAAGAGTGCATGTGCGGTGTGCGACCGTATAGTGTATGACCGGGCGGCTTACTCTACCGTGTGGGTGTGTCTGCTTGCGGGTGGAACACTCTTGGGGTTCCCTGTCTCCCCAGTAAGGTAATAGATAGGGTGGTGGCAGCAAAGTTGTGTATGTATGTTGTGTTTGGGTGTCTGGCAGCGGCTGGAAGGTTACGTGTATGACGACAGCCGGTGGGGTCCCAACATAGCAAGGTTCTGTGTGCGTGCTTCGTGGATGTGTGTCTGGCTGCGGTCAGTGGGTCACGTGTATGACAGCGACTGGTGGGTCCAGATACAGCGAAGTGTCGTGTTGGTGTTGGCCAACGAGCAGGCAGTGTTCGTGGCCAAGTGGGTGTCTGGTGTCGGGGTGTGCGGAAGGCGGCAGGTGGTGATTTACGCTCGAGTTACGGCCCGGGAGAAGGGAAGCGTGAGTGCGTGAGGTGAATCGACCTGTAGGGCTAGAGCAACCCAGGGGAGTCCAGAGCCCCAAGTTCCTTTGATTCCCTTGTCTTGTCCTTCTCCCCCCCCTTTTTGATCCTTGTTTTAGATCCTTTCCGCCTGGTGTGGTTAGGACTCCCCTCCCCCTTGTCAGGGCCGGCGCAGGTTGGCGCGCGTGTTCCTGACAAATTGGTGGCAGCGGTGGGATATCACCTTTTTGTGTGATTAGGCTTTAGTGTCTGGTTTACGGAATTATTCCTAACACTAAAGGCTGGTAGATACCTTGCGAGGTGGACCAGCATACAAGACAAACACAGTGCTTGATTTTTGTTCTATAGACATACGTGCAAACAATTCCCCTCCCCTATCTTGTTTTTCTTTTCTATCTTTTTATTTGTAAACCATGAGGATCATGGATATCTGCCTGCGAAAGTACCTGCGGAATCTAAGTATATATGAGCCCCTGATACGCCTGAAATACGTCCAACCCGAGATAGAAGCTATGAGAGAAATCCAGAGGAAGTTGACAAAACTGCTTGGGAGCCGTGTGGGGGCAATGCTGTATGGGCCCGATCCTGACTATTTGCCCATCATGGAGACAGATGAGGACCTACACACCCTGGGGCCTCTGTTTGAAGAGATTTGTCTACAATTCTATGTGGCGGCGGAAAAATGGGCACACAACTTCATCTGCTGCCTTAGGGGAAACCTGCTGGAAACTTTGGTTTGCTTACCTGTGGAGGCTTACCAGGACTATAACACCATTAAACGTGCACTCATCCAAGAGTGTGGAAAAAGGAGTGCCAAGATGCTAAACCCCAAGGACACTGTTATTACAAGGACTGTGCCAGAACAAGAGGTGGCTACTAGTGTGTGGCTGGGAACCAATGTGGAGCCGAGGACACTCCAGCATGTGGAGACCCCAGTTATGGAAAACACAGCAGCACCTGAGGAGGAGATCAGCAGAACCAGCCAGGTACTGTGTGATACCGATGGCAAGGACTGTAATATTACAACATGTGGGCCTGTGGGAAATGGTGGAGGATTGTTGGACTGTTCCAAGGACCTGGGAAGTGCTGCAACCACTAGCATCTGGTGTAACCCCTCCCTGGAGACACCACTTTATCTAAATGGACTGTCGAAGGAGGATATTGCTTGTGAACCCACTGATGCTGAGGTGGTGGGTACCCAAGAGGCTGACTGTCCTTTTGAGATGTTTTGCATGGTGGAGGTGGTGCAAGGAACCCTGATGTCTGTAACAGGAGATGGGGTGGTCAGCCCGGAAGCCCCCATAAGTTTGAAAATGGACTGTGTTCCTGCCACTATGGATTCTGTGTCTCAGCAGTGTGAAGAGTCCGAATCTGTGCAAGGGACAGCCTCCCACCCTGGGATTAGGGAGCTGTCTCCAAAAAGCTGTGTGGAGTCGGAGGACTCCAATGTCCAGGAACCTGGTGGAGGTATGGACATTAGCGTGGAGTATCCCATTGATAAAGCAGATACTGATGTGGGAGACTGTGATATATGTAAAGGGCCCTGTGATGCCGGGGCTGAAGATTTTTCTTGTGTTGCCAGACAGGAGGGACATCCTGCAGCGGAGGCTGTTGTCCATAAGCCAACTGAGGAAGGCATGGACGGTGTTCCTATAGCTAAATGCAGCCTGAAGTACCAGAACATTTCTAAAGAGTTCCCAGATGCAGAGACTAGGAACTGTGTGGAGGAAACCATGGAGGTGATGGGAACCGTTGGAGTCCTTATTAAAATGGACTATCCAAGTGGATTACAAGGTGGAAAAAGTTCAGTGGATCCATCTGGATCATTGGGGTCCTTGGACAATGAACTTGTTGTCTCTCTAATTACGAGAGGAGTCAAAGATGAGAGGCCCTTCAACATCAAAACTGACCCCCCAGATATCAACAGTTTGTGGGTGGCCGGGACGAGACCTCTTCATGAGATGCCTTGGGATTCTAGGAAGGTAGAGGACTTTCTTAAGATTGGAGGACGTTTCCTGTACCATTGCTATGTAAACTCTGTAATTGTGGCCACCAGTGGTTATGATATACTTGATATCTGTGTGAGAGGTCGGCTGACCTCCACTCATAATTCTGGGGCTTGGTCAGAAAGGATGTGCTTCCCCCTGCTAATGGGTTGTCCCATTAGAGAAAAGGAGCATGGAGATGGCCGGGAGATGATCTGTGAATCGATCTCCCTTGCCATCTCATAAAAGGGGGAGGTGTGAGGAATATGGACAGCCCTGTCCTTATTCATGAATATGTAAAGTGGTTTTATGTGTGGTGTGGTTTATATGTATTCGTGCAGTGGATATTTTATAGATTGTGATTGATATTTTATAGATTTAGTCTAATAGCAATAACCCATAGCTGACGCAAGTTAATCATATGGACTTATTGATTAGCTTGGAGTCAGGCCGTCTGATTACCCTGTGTAAAAGACCAAAAGTCTCTCTGCATGGGGCAATAAGCGTGGAGCTGTAAAGGAGATGGTAGAGTAGATTGTGACTAGAGTGTTGACTTCACACCTCTGAGGCAGGCTCACTGACTCCATGCCAGCAGGGGGTGGATGCTCTTTAAGAAAAGGAATATGAAATCTTTCATACCTTTGTCAAAATAAAAAATAGAGCCACGGAAGCCATACCATTGTGTTGGGTATGATGAGGACATCGCAGGGAGTCCAAACATGGCCTGTCTACCTGTCCTCATCATGCCATAAGGGGTATCTCACCTTCTCAGTGTCCGAGGCATATGATGTTTGATATGCCAGGAATCAGAACGGCGAGATATGAGTTATGAACAAGGGCTGGGGCCCGTACCATTGATATGGTGCCTGGGAAAGTATCTTTTTTGATATGTCCAAGTGTGTTCCCTTGAGGGCTGAGGCGGGCAGCTGAAGCTCTGCCCAAAGGGGCTGAGTTACAGATGTCAGGTGACGCCCTCAGCCCAACCCTTTCAGGTCTTACATAAAAGTGAGACCTAGGGAACATGTAATTGTCACAAAGTTGGGGATCCAATCGAATTGGTTTGTGCACCACTTTCTAAGCCCAAATCCCCTGGGAAGGAAGAACCCATACGACGCATCCTGTGCTAAGTATTAGAACTTTCTTATTTTATCCTTTTTGTTTTATTTGTTTGCAGTGTCTGTATGTCTTTTTGTAACCATCTTTTTGTAACCAAGTACTGTCCATTTTAATGCATTAAACCTAAAAGTTTGATGGTTTGTCTTGTAGCCTAAACGAACCTAGTTAGCTCCAGGAAGAGTGCATGTGCGGTGTGCGACCGTATAGTGTATGACCGGGCGGCTTACTCTACCGTGTGGGTGTGTCTGCTTGCGGGTGGAACACTCTTGGGGTTCCCTGTCTCCCCAGTAAGGTAATAGATAGGGTGGTGGCAGCAAAGTTGTGTATGTATGTTGTGTTTGGGTGTCTGGCAGCGGCTGGAAGGTTACGTGTATGACGACAGCCGGTGGGTCCCAACATAGCAAGGTTCTGTGTGCGTGCTTCGTGGATGTGTGTCTGGCTGCGGTCAGTGGGTCACGTGTATGACAGCGACTGGTGGGTCCAGATACAGCGAAGTGTCGTGTTGGTGTTGGCCAACGAGCAGGCAGTGTTCGTGGCCAAGTGGGTGTCTGGTGTCGGGGTGTGCGGAAGGCGGCAGGTGGTGATTTACGCTCGAGTTACGGCCCGGGAGAAGGGAAGCGTGAGTGCGTGAGGTGAATCGACCTGTAGGGCTAGAGCAACCCAGGGGAGTCCAGAGCCCCAAGTTCCTTTGATTCCCTTGTCTTGTCCTTCTCCCCCCCCTTTTTGATCCTTGTTTTAGATCCTTTCCGCCTGGTGTGGTTAGGACTCCCCTCCCCCTTGTCAGGGCCGGCGCAGGTTGGCGCGCGTGTTCCTGACAATCCCCCCACTAGACCACCAGGTATGAATAAAAGCAAGTATTTAGAAGCAGCTGTCAACTTTGACAGCTGCTTCTAAGTACTTAATTAGCGGGCACGGCGATCGGACCGTGCCCGCTAATAGCCGCGAGCCCGGGCTACACGCGGCACCCGGGATCGCGGCAGTTCAGAGGGTGGTCGCCGCGCGACCCCCCTCTGAACTCCCATAGCGGCACGAGGACGTTCAATAACGTCCTGGTGCAGCTATGGGTTAAGCACTTAGACCTGTGCATGCAGGCATTGGCTGGTGACAGGTTCACCCACCCTCACCTGCACTACCTTATTTATAAAGATGGCCGGACCATAAGAACAATGATGCACTTTGCCCCTCTGCCATTTTGTCTCAAACCCCCTCCTATTAGTATGTAAGCTGATGCATGCGAGCAGGGACCTCACTCCTCATGTATGGATAATTATATGTATATCTCTGTAATGTCTATTTTTTGTCTATGTATGTACCCCAGAATTGTAAGGTGCTGCGGAATCTGTTGGCGCTATATAAATAAAAATTATTATTAATTATTATTATTATGACCTATACTCATGGTGCGTTTACACAGACAGATTTATCTGACAGATTTTTAAAGCCAAAGCCAGGAACAGACTATAAACAGGGAACAGGTCATAAAGAAAAGACTGAGTTTTCTCTTCTTTTCAAATCCATTCCTGGCTTTGGCTTCCAAAATCTGTCAGATAAATCTGCCTGTGTAAACACACCATCAGGAGAAGTCATCAATATCTGATCAGTTGGTTGCTGCCACCTGACACTCCCGTCGATGGGCTGCTTCCCAGAGCTACAGCACCCGCAACACACAGTGAACTGAGCAATAAGCAGACAACTCCATACATTGTGTAGCTGTGCTGCCTTACTGCAGCTCATTTTGTAGTTATTTCTTTTACTTACAGAAAAACACATTCTATTTAGTTTCAGTAGCCATATTTCCCATCTCTGCCAAGAGCCATATTTTTTTATTTTTCCAACAACATAGCTATATGAAGGGTTCTTTTCACAGGACAAATTGTATTTTTCTATAGTATTTGTATTATCCGATTCTGAAATCCATAATTAGTTTATTTCCCTAAAATTGGACTTTACAATATGCACTTTCATGTTTATTAGTACTATAGGGTAATAGGCTGAACTGGATGGACTATGCCTTTTTTCAGCCTTACTCTTTACTATTTCCATTTTTTATATGGTTCATAGCAGCACAGTATAGATCTACTGTGCAGCTCCCCGAGCATACCAGCAGCGTCTTCAGCAGTAGCTTTACATTGGGAAAAAAGTTTTATTCCATCGAGCGAGGCAGGGGGAGGGGCAGCAACTAGTTATCTGGACAGAAAGCTGTCCATCCAAACCCGATCGATCGCCATTTGAATAGCGGGGGCTGCTGAAATTGGATAAAGCCCTAAGGCTATGTGGAAAACATGGATATAGTCATTGGCTGTATCCATGTTTTCCAGACAACCTTAGGGCTTTATCCAAGGTCAGCAGCCACTGCTAATCAAATGCTGAACGTTCGGGTTCGGATGGACTTGAACCCGAACCCGGTTCGCTCATCTCTACTAGTCACGGCTCTCTGCCTGTTAGCGCGCTCTGTGGGGATGATTGACAGGCAGGGGGGCCACTAACAGGTCACCACTCAGATGATAAGTTGCCTCTCCTGTCCTGGCCTCGCTCAGCGGAGTAAATCTCCTCTTTCCCTGATGTGGACCCCTGCAGATGCAGCTGGTATGCTCAGGGAGCTGCACAGTAGATCTATAGGGGCAGATTTATCAAACATGGTGTAAAGTGAAACTGGCTCAGTTGCCCCTAGCAACCAATCAGATTCCACCGTTTATTTTCCAGAGAGAGTCTATGAGGTATAAAAGGTGGATTCTGATTGGTTGCTAGGGGCAACTGAGCCAGTTTCACTTTACACAAGGTTTGATAAATCTCCCCCATAGTGTGCAGCTGGGAACCATATGAGCACAATCCTGCTGATTGGTTGCCTTTAAAAATTTGGAGTTTTACAGATGCAACAATAGTTCCTGGTACTGTAAAGGTCTATGGTTTACATATCCGCAACGAAATTTTTATTCCGCTGCGGATATGTAACCCGACCCCTTTAACCCACGCAGCCCCGGCCCGGAGCATACATCACCTGGTCCAGGCTCCTGCTTGCTTCGGGGCCTCCCAGCATCTTCCGGCGGTCAGCCAATCAGATTGGCTGACCGCCGGGAGATGCCGGGAGGCTCCGAAGCAAGTAGGAGCCTGGAGTCGGTGATGTATGCTCCAGGGCTGCCCCCAGCCCGGAGCATACATTACCTGCTTGATACTGCGGCTGTGTGAAGCTCCTGGCTCCCCTCACTCCTCTTCAGCCAATCAGTGCACGGCAGCACTGATTGGCTGATGAGGAGCGAGGGGAGCCAGGAGCTTCACACAGCCGCGGTGCAGAGCAGGTAATGTATGCTGTGGACTGGGGCTGCGGGCGGCTGGGGGTTAAAGGGGCCAGGTCACATATGCGCAGAGGAGTAAAAATTCTTCTGCGGGTATGGGACCCCATGGAACCTCACTATACCAGAATCTGCAGCGGATTTCGCTGCAAACTCGCAGCGTGAAATCCGCTGCGGATCCGGTGCGTGTGAAGCTACCCTAACTGTTTTCTACATGAAGCTGCTTCAAATAGGCAACTATGTAATAGATACTTGTATGTGTTCATTCTGCCTCATATAAGTGCCCCCCTCTATGGTGTCCTAACAGAGCATAAGGAAAGGAGTTGTCTTTGCTGTAAAAAAGCAGCATGATTACTTAGGTGTGAGAAGTGCAACTTTTGGGGGTATATATACAAAATTGTGGTTCTTAAGGGTCCATTTACACAGAAAGATTATCTGAGAGATTATCTACCAAAGATTTGAAGCCAAAGCCAGGAATGGATTTTAAAAAAAGAGGAAAATCTCAGGCTTTCCTTTATGACCTGATCTCTGTTTATAGGCTTCTAGCTTTGGCTTCAAATCTTTGGCAGATAATCTTTGGCAGATAATCTTTCTGTGTAAATAAACCCTAAGAACTTGTTATACAATGTTACATAAAATGCTGTACTCCATGCTTCCAAACACAGAATCGGAAGTGAACATGACATTTCCTTGACAAGTCCTTTTCCTATGACTTTTTGGATGAGGTATCATAGATTTTGAAATAAGTAAGCACTGCTAAAACTCTGTCTTATAACATTGCTTTTACATGACTGTGATGTGACTGATATTGATATAATGAATTGATCTGATGTACAGTAGATATGAAATAGTCACCAGTATAGGCTTTATGGTAGGAAAACAATCTTGCATGCACTACAATTTCACTTTGCCCTTCAGTGCCTTTAGGGTATAAACACACACCGTATACGCAGCGTATTTACTGCTGCGATACGCAGAAAATACGCAGCAAAAACGCAACAAATACGCAGCAGATTAGGTCTAAATAACTGAACACAGCATCAAATCTACACCATCAAATCTGCTGTGTATTTGCTGCGTATCTGCTGCGTATACGGTGTGTGTGTACCCTTATACTGACTTCAGGGTTCATGGTACACATGGTACACAAAGTAGGAAAACTCCATAATCTACACCCCGATGTGCAAGGAAAGAAGCAATATGCAAGCACATGTTGTCCTTACTGCAAGTGTTTTCAACCTTACGTTAGAGTAGCCTTACAGACAAACCTAGGATAACCTAATAAAGCAATAGGAAAATTTCATAGTCTGGATGTTAACTTTTATCTATTGCTCAAGCAATCAAAGTCCTGACTGTAATTATAGTTCAAGGTCTGAATCAGTCTGCTTTGGCATTAGGTGGCCATTCACATTGGACAGAAGTAGGGTGAAGGTTGAGCAAGCATGTGACAAACAATCGCCTAGTGCAGTGTTTCGAAACCTTTTCAAGCCAAGTACCCCCATGCGACGAGATGCTCCAGCCGAGTACCCCCAAGGATGTGATTGATTATAAACACTGGTTTAGGTTTGATTTACACATACGTTTCACAGCGAAATTCACTACAATGCTCTGTACTGCTATGGCCTATGGCCCTAAATTCTCACAGTGGATTTTCATTCCACAGATCATAGGCAGTGACCACATTGCCTATTCATTAATTGGAATGAAAATTCGCTGTGAGAATTTAGAGCTATAGGCCATAGCAGTACAGAGTATTGCAGTGGATTTCGCTGTGAAACGTACGTGTGAATCGCCCCTTAATCAGGACAAGATCAGACTGCCACCATAGGCTCTGGATAAAAACTCTGTCAGCCGCTGATTCACAGATCAGATCCCCCCCCCCCCCCCCCCCCCCTAGCTTGATGCAATGCCTCCTGTAACCACATATACCCCCTGAAGCCAGATACACAGCTTGCAGTTAGATGTGCCCCTTTCATCTATGTATGTCTCTTGCACAGAGGTATATTCAATGGAGCTAAATATGTCCTCTGGATATGCTGTCTGTAGCTAGGTATGCCCCCTGCAGTCAGATGTTTCTTGATGGCAGGTATGTCCCGTGCAGCTGGATTTGTTTCTTCCAGCCAAATTTGTCCCCTGAAGGTAGATATGCCTCTTACTGCCTGATATGTCCCCGTGCAGTCAGATACCTCCCCCTTCATAGCCAAATACCTCCTCCATGTAGTCAGATATCTTTCCCAAGCAGTTACATGTAGCCAGATACCTCCCCCATGTAGCCAGATACCTCCCTCATGTAGCCAGATACCTCCCCAATGTAGCCAGATACCTCCCCCATGTAGCCAGATACCTCCCCCAAGTAGCCAGATACCTCCCCCATGTAGTCAGATACCTCCCCCCTCTTGTAGCCAGATACCTCCCCCCATGTAGCCAGATACCTCAACCATGTAGCCAGATACCTCTCCCCCATGTAGCCAGATACCTCCCCCATGTAGCCAGATACCTCCCCCATGTAGCCAGATACCTCCCCCCATGTAGTCAGATACATCCCCCTCATGTAGACAGTTACCTCCCCCCATGTAGCCAGACAGCACCCGGTCCCTGCGCATTTATGGCATCATTTATTATTACGAGGGACATTGCAGAGGGACGTTATTAGTATATGGGGGCAATGCAGGGGAACATTATAACTATATGGGGGCAATGCAGGGGGACATTATAACTATATGGGGGCAATGCAGGGGGACATTTATACTATATGGAGGCACATCATATATGTTCATTTGCAGTGTTCTGTTACCCATGTCCTAGGTACTGTAAAGTAGTCTAAGGTTGTTGTGCAGGCCTGGTGTCAGCGCAGGGCTTACCCAGGCAAGTGTTGGGGCCCACAGTGTCTTTAGGGGCCCAGAGAGGGAGAGAGGCCTGGTGTTCTAATATTCAGCTCACTCACTTTAGTGTAGGGTGAGCACTGAACATCAAAAGACACAGGAAAAGTTGCAGAACCTGCACAGGGAGAGATCACATGGCTCAGAAGTCCTCACAGCGTGACAGAGAGGAAGAGGAAGAAGACTGAGATGTAAGTTCTGTGTGTCTGTGAGTCAGTCAGTCAGTGTCTGTGTCAATAATGTGTGTTTGTGTATATAAGTGGTGTCTCAAGTGATTGTGCATAGTGTGTGGATGATGGGTGCATAGTGGATGGGTTAGGGGCCCGCTGAGGCCGAGAGCTTACAAAAACCTAGAGTCGGCCCTGTTGTTGAGTGACTGAGCAGTAAGATCATCTAGTTTGTCTGTCTCTTGCTAGGCCATGTGAGGAGAGGGGGTTTAAAAAGGGTGTACCATCAGGGATCGGAACAGAGCCATCACAGGGAAGCCGGTGCCGCGGTAAATTTTTGGACCGCGTCCCGATTCCCGTGTATGGCGCCGTTCTATCCACGGGTCCCAGGCCGGTGCTGAGGCATAGGAGGCAGGCCGGCCCGCCCCCCTGGGGGGAACTCCCTCCCCTCAATGACGCGGCTCCTTTAGAATCAATGGAGCTGTGTCATAGAGGGGAGGGAATTCCCTCCCACTGGGGGCGGGCCGGCTCCTGCCCTTCAGCATTGGCCCGGGACCCATGGATAGAACGGCACCATACATGGAAACCGGGCCGCGGTTTCAAGAACGGACCGCGGCGCCGGCTTCCCCGTGATGGCGCCGTTTGATCCGTGGGTCAGATTAACCCCTTAGCGACTCATGACGTACCTGGTACGTCATGGTGCTGCAGGGGGAGTTCAGAGAGGGGTTCCGCCGAACGGCGCTGCTCCCGGCTGATATCTGCAGCTGAGGAGCGCCTCTATTAGCCGGCGCGGGCCCCGTTGCCGCGCCGGCTAATTAAGCACTTCAATACAGCTGTCAAACCTGACAGCTGCATTGAAGTGCTTCCGACCTCACGTCCCTGGTGTCTAGTGGGACGGATCTCCCCCCCGAGATGCGGGGGGGGGGGGGGAGATCCGTTTTTCTGCCCGTGCCGGGCCTCAGCGTCTCAATGACGCTGATCCCGGCTCGGCAATACATTGCACTGTCCTGCAGCAGGCCAACACAGCATTGATCTCTATGAGAGATCAGTGCTGTGTATATACAATTCCCCCAGGGGGACTTCTAGTTACGGTAAAAAAAAAAGTGTTTTTATTAATAAAAAATCCCCTCCCCTAATAAAAGTCCAAATCACCCCCCTTTTCCCATTTTAAAAATATAAATAAATAAACAAATAAATAAACATATTTAGTATCGCCACACACGTAATCGACCGAACTATTAATTTATCACATTCCTGATCTCGCACGGTAAACGGTGTAAGCGCCAAAAAATTCCAAAGTACAAAATTGCGCATTCTTGGTCACATCAAATCCAGAAAAAATGTAATAAAAAGTGATCAAAAAGTCTTATGTGCGCAATCAAGGTACCGATTGAAAGTAAAGATCATGGCGCAAAAACTGACACCTCACACAGCCCCATAGACCAAAGGATAAAAGCGCTATTAGCATGGGAATAGAGCGATTTTAAGGAACATATATTTGTTAACAATGGTTTGAATTTTTTAAAAGCCATCAGATAAAATAAAAGTTATACATGTTACATATCGTTGTAATCGTAACGACTTTAGGAACATATATACCCCAGGGCAAACCCAGATTTACCCCAGGGCAAACGGCGTAAATGCAAAACTCCCCGAAATCCAAACAAATTCAGGGTTTTTTTTCAACTTGACAGCGCAAATGATTTTTTTTTCCAGTTTCGCAGCATATTTCATGGGAAAATAAAGTCTCTCATTGCAAAGTACCATTGGTTTTGCAAAAAATAAGGGCACATATGGGTCTCTCGGTGAAAAAATGCAAGTGCTATGGAAAAAGCAAAAGTGCAAAAACGAAAATTAGCTTTGACCTTAAGGGGTAAAAGAGTATGTACCTGATGGTACATCCTCTTTAATAGGGATGGTCCGAACCTGCCGAGGTTTGGGTTCGTATGAACCCGAACGCTCAGCAGCAGATTCCCACTGTCTGCCCGCTCCGTGGAGCAGGTGGATCCAGCGGGAGGACCGCCTGGAAAACTGGGATACAGCCTATGGCTATGGCTGTATCCCAGTTTTCCAGGCGGTCCTCCCGCTGGATCCGCCCGCTCCATGGAGACAGCGGGAATCATTACCGAGGGTTCGGGTTGAACCCGAACCGAACTCGGTTTGAACCATCCCTACTCTTTAAGCCTAGCTTAGTATCCAACAGCAAA
Source organism: Dendropsophus ebraccatus (assembly GCF_027789765.1). Classification (NCBI taxonomy): domain Eukaryota; kingdom Metazoa; phylum Chordata; class Amphibia; order Anura; family Hylidae; genus Dendropsophus; species Dendropsophus ebraccatus. Next base: position 103,754,824 of record NC_091456.1, read on the forward strand.
GCCTGCTGTTGAGCAGGTTAGTCAAAACCTGACTGCCACTGCATGTACATCTAGATCCAATTGCTAATTTGTAACCTGAGGCAGCTCTGGGTCTGTCTCAGTGATCACAGCACCATGTGGCAGTTCTGGAGATTTTACACAAGACTGTCTGCACTGTACACTAAGAGGGTAGTCATCTGTACAATTCTGCTCCTGCTCAGAGAGGGAATTTTCTACTCAGAAGAGGGAATAGCTTTGCAAGGACTATTATGCCAACACTTAGGGTCCTATTAGACAAAGCGATTTTTACTATGATCGGTACTGCGATAGTTACTACGATCGTTTACTCCATCTGATCCCAGCAAAACAATGAACAATATGCAATTACACTGAATGATTAGTGAACAAATGCGGAACTTGAGCGAACAAATGTGGAATTACAGTGAACAATTAACAATGATTTTAGGTTCAGATCTAAATCATCGATCAACGACACACGAATGATTTTTCAGCCAATGCCTGCAATTACAAAGGATTATTGTTAAGGGTGCGTTCACACCTACAGGATCCGCAGCAGATCTGCAGCAGATCCGCAGCAGATTTGATGCTGTGTTCAGTTATTTAAATGAAATCTGCTGCGGATCCACAGCAGAAAATACGCTGCGGATCCGGTAAGTCTGAACGTACCCTAAAAATCTAACTATATAACGATTTTTTGCACTATAATTGTTCTGTATAATAGGGCCCTTAAAAAGGTTGTCCACAGGATAGGGGACAAGTAAGCGATCACAATCTCCAGAACGGCCCATGGCTTCTTTGTTATGAATACAGTCGCGGGTACGGTATGCGACCCACAGCTCTATTCATTCCTGTGGAGCCACCGACCGTTCAAGACGATAACTGTTTAGTGTAAAAGCGCATGATAAAAGGCAACGATCAGCCGGCATGCACGATGTCCGATGCACGATCCACCCTCCACCCGTCCTCTTCCTGTACACAGTATTGTCACTGTTATTTCAGTTTCTCTCCATTTGATAGCTTATATGATCTGTAACATATTTGTAAATCACAAAATTTACCAAAAATGTCCTGGTCATTAGGGGTCTACCTTCTCTGTTATCTGCAGTCCACTGTCTGCTGTTAGGGAAATTCCATAGCAGCAAAGAGACTTATGGGCCTTTATCGAACAATTAAGTACTGACCCTTTAAGAGTGACTTGGGTACCGTCCTTTTAAGAGCGACTTGGGTACCGTCCCTTTAAGAGTAACTTGGGTACTGTGCCTTTTAAGAGCGACTTATGTAATGCCCCTTAAAGAGCGACTTGGGTACCGTCCCTTTAAGAGCGACTTGGGTACTATCCCTTTAAGAGCAACTTGGGTACGTCCTTTTTTACAGCAAATTCTGTAATGCCCCTTTAAGAACGACTTGGGTACCGTCCCTTCAAGAGCAACTTGGGTACTGTCCCTTTAAGAGCGACTTGGGTACCGTCCCTTTAACAGAAACTTGGGTACTGTCCCTTTAAGAGAAACTTGGGTACCGTCCCTTTAAGAGCGACTTGGGTACCGTCCCTTTAAGAGCGACTTGGGTACCGTCCCTTTAAGAGCGACTTGGGTACGTCCCTTTAAGAGCGACTTATGTAATGTCCCTTTAAGAGCGACTTGGGTAACGTCCCTTTAAGAGCGACTTGTGTACTGTCCCGTTAAGAGCGACTTGGGTACTGTCCCTTTAAGAGCGACTTGGGTACGTCCTTTTTTAGAGCACTTATGTAATGCCC